>NC_140952.1:117565911-118765911 GCF_014529385.1 Adiantum capillus-veneris | reverse complement strand
CATTATATCAGATAACGATCGCTCCAGAATGGAGTCAGTATATTGTTGAATATCTCACAAATAGAACTTTCCAAGAAGGAACGTCAAAAGCTCGTCAGAAATCTGTAGAGACAGAAGCTAGAGATTACGCTTTAATAGGAGATCAACTCTATAAGAGATGTAAAGACAACCAGCTTAGGATTTGCGCATCAGAGTCTGAGTATGTGATAATCCTAGACAAGCTCATGGAGGAGTAGGTGGAGGCCATTTCTCAGGTGATAAGATAGCAAAACTTGTCTTAGCCGCAGGAATATGGTGGCCAACATTACATATGGACACTGAGGAATACGTTAGACGGTGCGATGACTGTCAGCGGACCAAAGTACCACTTAAAAGAGATGATATGCCGCTTAGACCAATGATGGGGGCAAGAGCTTTTGCAAAATGGGGGATTGATTATGTCGGACCCATTTCACCGCCTGCATATAAGACTCATGCACAATACATCATTGTGGCTACAGACTATCTAACAAAGTGGGTCGAAGCAAAGGAAACTCAAAAAGCAGATGCCAGGACCACGACACAATTTCTATATGAATACGTCTTTGTACGATATGGATTGCCAATAGAAATTGTGAGTGATCGAGGCACACATTTTATAAATGAAGTGATAGAGATCCTTCTAGATGAATTCATGGTAATCCATAGGAAATCAGCCCCGTATCATCCACAAGCAAACGGACAAGCTGAAGCAACAAACAAAACCATATGCACGGTCCTTACGAAGATTGTATCTGAGTCGAGAACTGACTGGGACCAGAAGTTGCATTCAACATTATGGGCATATAGGGTAGCATATAAAACATCAATAGGAACGACCCCATATAACATGGTTTTTGGGCTAAATGCTATCTTACCAATAGAATTCTTGATTTAAACCTTAAGGGTGGCTAAGGATCTAGAGTGGACAGGGCACGAGCTTTCTGATAGAATAGATGACCTGGAAAAGCTAGATGAGCTTCGCCTAAAAGCAGTAGCTTCTATCTACGCTCAAAAAAGGCGACAAAAGGAATTTTTTGATAAGCATGTGCGGACTAAAGAGTTTAAGGTTGGGGACTATGTCCTAGTTTACACTCTGAAACAGCATGCTAAGAAGCTTAAAAAGCGAGGGATGGGACCTCTGGTGATTAAAGATCTATCACCAAGTGGAGCCGTCAAGCTTGCTACATTAGACGGAGAAGAAATGCCCAATTGGATTAGTGGATGCAGAGTGAAAAAGTATCTTTTGCCGCTAACCCAAGACATGCTTCTCAAAATACATCAAGAAAAGCTGCGTGTCCAGAAAAAGAAAAAGATTGTGGAGGAAGCGCAAGCCGAGGCGAAGGAAAGAATGGAGAAAAGAAGACTACTACGTCAGAAACAGCGCAATGAAGGAGCAATACGAATAAACGCAGTCAGTATAACAGAAATGGATAATGACAAAGAAGAACCCATCATTGAATGCAAAGTAGGAACCAACCAAATCAAAGCCAGAGCACTATTGGATTCAGGAGCTCAAGCTAACCTACTTTCACTCAGTTTGTATAGACAATTGACAAATGACACTAAACTACAAACTGCCAAGCAAGAGTTAAAGAGTTACTCTGAGAATTCAATCAAAACTGTCGGATGCACAGTTTTACATATACAGATTAACCAGTATGTGTATCCTCATATGTTTTACGTGGTTGAAGACCAAGCTACACAACATCCATTATTGCTAGGACAACCATGGCAGAAGCAATACAATGCAATGATTGACTGGAGTTCTGAATCAGTGCTTATCAAATACGAAGGTGAAAGTCAATCAGTTAAGTTCACCAAAGAAACAGAGCCAACTCCAAAGGAAGAATCCAAGCACAAAGGTAAACAACAACCAGAGAAAAAGAAGAAGCAATGGCAACCAAAAGTTTCTATACAACCGGATTACTCTTCGACGAGGAATTCTCAACAGTGGATAAGGAAGACAAGCAATAATATAACAGCTCAACCTTGGGAAAAAACGGAGTCAAAGTTGATATGGAGACCAAAAAAGGTGGTGCCAGAGAAAACAAAGGTGGAAAACAGAGTCTTCAATACCAGACAACAGAGTGATTCCAGACAATCAAGGACAGTGAAACAGATTTGGATTCCAAAGAAGTTCATGACGGCACAAAGCTATAGCAAGCAAATTTGGATCCCAAAGATTTGTAAACAGGAACTCCCTTCAGTACAATCAACGGAAACTCCTAGGTATTTCAAGGCGAGGAAATCAACACAAAGGACAAAGCAGGTTTGGGTCGCAAAGAGTTTGTGGCAAGCACAAGCGAAGCGGAAGCAGATTTGGATTGTGCAAAAGAACAACAAAGTAAAGAAGAATCCATCTACTGATTCTACTACCGAAGTATCACCAACCCAAAACCCGACCAACAATCCTTCAATCAAACAAAGAGCAGCTTTATTGGAAAGACTGTTGTATCATCGCTCTGCAATTGCATCGGGAACTTATGACCAAAACAACTACAATGCTTCGCCCACAGACACTTCATAGTCGTCCGGGAGGACTCAGACTAGGAGGGGGGGAGGTATACAGGTATACAGGAGTTACAAAGCAGCTACAAGCGCCAAAAACAAAGAAAAACAAAAAAATTATATTACAAGGGCAGTGTCTTACATGATTTTGCAATTTTTATGTTTGATTGCGGATATTGATAATATTTATGCCCTTATATACCTTGTTTTGCAACAAGAAGAGATCAAATGATGAATTTGGGTCTCTAGACGTGTAAATATCACTAAATAAAAGTGTTTTTGGAGCTATAAAGTGGAAAAAAGTGGTAATCCAAGTCCAGAAATCACAAATAAGTGTATATTCATATACACAGGGTTACCAGCTATTTATCGTGTATGTTTGAAATTTTTTGGCTTCAATTTGCTATTTTCCTTTATTTTTTATGATTTTCTTGATAAAAGTAAAAGAAAAATAAAATAGCAAGTGAAATGAGATCGGAAAAAAGAAAAGAATAGACGGTGATGGTCCTAATGACAAGGGCAACCCATGGTAAAAATTGGGTACAATTCTGAAAAAGTTGCGGAAAGCCCGAAATGACAGAATTTTGGCAAAGTGGACAGATTTCTCAGAAACAGGTCAAACGGAGTCCAAATTGAGAAATTTCAAATCCTAAAGTGCATTTCACGACGACATAGGAGCACATGTCGAATTTGGTAACAAGTGATCCGGGAAGTCCGAAGTTAAGTATTTTTCACTTCACTTTCAAGCTCATTTCCACTATTACCTTCTTGGAGAGAGCAAAGAGCACACAGGAGCATCCGACCTTCTACCGCCTTCTACGACTGCTACGAGAGCTCAGAGGACACCAGACATGAGAGGTAGACTCGTTGCCATAAGCTTTTGATGCTTATCGTTAACTTTTGTCGCGAAAACTGACCAAAACCAAGAAACAAGAGCAGACGGGGAATGAGGAAGAACGCTAGGTAGGGGCACAACCGCCTAACCAAACCTTGCAAGAACTTAGAGGTGGGTTACCCTAACATAGAAGATGGGTTTCTAACACTCAAAGCTCGAGAAAGAACGACTTGAAAAACCCTAGGTCAACAGAGCCTGCAAGAGGCAAACAGGAAAAAGTTGTCGAAACGACACAAAACTTCTCAGGAAGCTTAACAACATCAAGGGCAATGCAACCATGGAGTATCTCCAGGTTTGGACCACCAAAAGTAGGTCAAAACAACCGATTCGGCTGCGGACACACAAAGCGTCATTTTGGCATAACGGCTGAAATTGACGACCGAATGAAATGAAACTTCACAAGCAGCTTCAAATATACATGGATGACTTATGTTTGCAAGCAAAACCCAAAAGAAAGCTGATTCACTTACCGATGGTGAAAAAGACGCTTTCGGGCAACCAAATGGAGAAAGATGGAGAACGGTGAGCCAAAGTCAAGTTCAACCAAATAGGTGGCTTCACAACATATCCAATGAGCTGGAAATGCAACTCTCGAGAAGAAAAGTTGAAGAAATTCAACTCCAAGGCAAAAAGACGACTTCGGAGACTGAAATGCCTATAAGGGGGCTTTTTAGCTAAACTGATGACTTTTTAAGTTGAAAACTAGTTAGCAGGGCTTAGGGCACTAGCACAAAGCATTCTTTGCACAAAAAGACCAACATTTCAAGAAAAGACATCATACGCGTATGATGTCTCACAGCATGATTTTCACATCCATTTCAACATTTGAGTGCATAGCCTCATTCCACATGTTAATCACATCCTATGAACCAAGTATCATGAGAATTGGAGTTAGAAAACCCAAGGAAAACCAAAAAGACGCAAAGTAGGCCATAAAATTGATTTTTGGTCCTAATTTTGTCAAAATAACTCCAAACTCATTGAAACTTTGTAGGATTGTTGATTAACACATCTATAAGCTATCTGGAACCAAAAAGCACCATTTTGACACAAAACACATCATACGCGTATGATGTCTATTTGCACTTACAGAGCCAAAACTGCTCATTTGTCATCATACATCCATTATATATATCTAATACATGCTACATATGAAGTTTGGAACCATTTGGTCAAGTGGATCACCCCATTAGCCCAATTGAGGAAAAATCCTTCATCCAAAGCCTATTTTAGCCCAAATCCAACATACTCAAGTCCAAACCAAGATTTGAGTAGATATAGTCCTTCACTAGTACATGGGGAGTCCACAGAACCAATCCCATGAAAAATTGATGAAAAAGATATCATACGCGTATGATGTCTCCAGAGCCATTTTTAGCCCAAAATCTATCCAAACTTCATAAATCCACTGAATAAGCCTATCTAAAGCCATATCCAAGCTTATAGAGAAATTTGGTCCAAAAATACACTAAAAGACATCATACGCGTATGATGTCTCACTATGTGATTTTGGCACCTCAGGGCTTCAACCACCAAACAGAAGTGATCTACATGCCATTTGAAGGTGAACCACCAAGTTTTATCCAATTTGGATCATAAAATCCAATTCCCTTTCAAAATTTTGCCAAGAGCCTGAACTGGACTAAACTGGCCAAAACTTGACTAAATGGGATCCAAACTCAAATTCAAGCATATGATACTTATGTATACACTATCAGCTACAAGCACAACCAATATGAAGTCATTTTGACACAAAAGACATCATACGCGTATGATGTCTCCAGCATGATTTTGAGCCCAATTTGCATATTTTTTCACCTACCTTGCATCCTTAGGCCCTGAATAGCTCATGTTTCAATTTTCAAGTCATTTGAATAGTTAAAAGCTTCATTTCGACTTTCAATACTAAAAAGACGCTAACTTCTGAAATTGGAGTTACAGAATCCATGGATTCCGCCAAGTCATCAGTAACAAAGAGAAAAAGACCAACAATCAAAGATGCTCTTGCAGAAGCAGAACCCTTTGACATTCCAGCAGAAACCCTCAAGCCAACCAAAACTTGGGTGGAGGAAGCAGTACTGGAACAAGAGGGAATAAAGATCTACCAGGGGACTTTCAGAGATCCTCAAGGGCAAGCGGTGGATATACCGATGATCCCACAAGAATTGGTGGATTATAGCAGGTCAGAGAACATCAACAGGTACCTGGAAAGGGCAGACTTGCACAGATTCTTCACCTCGAGACCATCAGGTGTAGATACAAGAAGAGTGTATGAGTTGGCAACCTCCATTCAGAAGGATGGGAAAGCCACATTGACAGCAATAGATGGAGAGAAAGTAGAGGTACAGATCACTCCACAGCTCATTGCAGATGCATTGAAGCTGCACAACAAAGGGAGATTTGTCAGGGAAAGAAGGGAGGCTATAGAGGTTTATGGGTCCAAGAAACAGAATGCAACTTATGGAGATATGGCAGACCAAAGAGCGGCAACCCTTTGCCGACTGTACAACCAGTTTCTCCATATTTGCAGTAAAAGACCGCAAAAGTATACGACACCACCCCATGCCATTGCAACTACCATCACATGGGCATTGAAGAGCAATATGCCAAAGGAGGTGAATTACGCTCAACACATCCACGAGCAAGTAATTTCCATGCACAACGAGAAGCCAAAGTATATAGGAGGAGATGAAGTTCTGACAAGAATAGCTTATGAAGCTATTGGAGCTAGAGATCAGTGGCCAAAGGTTCCCTCCCAGAATGAGTGGCTTAGAGAAGCCGATGAGGAGGAAGAACAGCCCGAAGTATCCAAGAGGGCGTCCACAAGAGCACGCAGGAAACTAGAAATAGTTTCAGAACCTGTAGAGGATGTGGATGAGCCGCTTATGAAGAAAGCAAAGAAGAAGGTTGCTCCCAAGCAAACCAAAAGTCAGAAAGCGGCAAGAATGGAAAGACTGGTGGAGTAGCTTAGAGCGGAAAGAGCTCTAAAGGGGGACTTTGAAGAAAAGTGGGTTCCAGACCCCACAAAAGTCGGAACTAGCTCAGCCAGGCCACATGTTGATCAATATGATCAATATATTAGAGCTTATGAGGAGTCAGAGGCTATACTGGAGCAGCAACCTGTCGAGCCATACACTGAAGAGGAAGTACAGCTTTTAAAAGCTGAGCTGAAAAAGGACGACAAGGGAAAGAAGAAAGTAGATGAGTCTACTGAACCTCAAGAGAAAGACGGGCAAGCAAACAAAGGGAAAGCCAAGATGACTGAGGACAATCAGCCTTCCTTTACTGATGTACCAAGCCCGAAGAAGACGGAAATCATTGTGGAAGAGACCACAGTAGAGATGGACACGGCTGGTATGGAAAAGCCGGAGGCCGGGACCAAGGAAAAGGAGATAGATCCAATTCAGCAAAAGAAAAACGATTATGAGGATTTGGTAGCGATAGGGTACACTGAAGAAGAGGCCCTTGAGGCGGTCTATGGAATCCACCTACAAAAACAAGATGATCGGAGAGGGAAAGAGGAAAAAATAAAGAGTACAAAAGAGAGTGAAGAGAAACTGGACGAGCAGAACGTACTAGAAGATCCGAACCCAGTGGAGGTGGTGGCCGAAAAAGCTTTAGAGTTGACATATGAAGATGAAAAAGACATGCAAATGGTGCATGAACTGCTCAACAAGATCAAAGAAAGATCCAAGGCAAAGGAAGTGGAGATTGGGACAGCCAAACAAAGGGAAGCCGAGTTGTAGAGGAAATTAGAGAATGCTATGACTGAATCTGAAAGTCATAAAGCATCACTCTACGATGCGGAAAACGAGAGAGACGGCTTGATACTCTAGCTAGTCGAGGCTTCAAGAGAAGTAACAAGTGCACAGGAAGCAAGGGAGCGGATGGAAGACGACTTGGAGGCGGCTAAAGATGAGCTCATTGAGCTAAGGGAAAGAGTCGCGCTCCAAGAAAGAACAATCACTAGACTCAGGACTACCCCTAGAGCTAGCAGAGTAGGAACCGAACAAGAGGGAGCTCTTGTACCAGCTCTGGAAGACCAGGTCCGAAGCTTACAAAGAGAGCTAAGATTAGAGCAAGTGCAAAGGTTGCACATTGCGGAGGGATTATTGGCAGCAGAGGAGAGGATCACTTTAGAAAATCAAACACTAAGAACAGAGAATGAGACCCTCCGAAAACAGCTCCAAGATCTACAAGAGCAACAAAGAAGAGAGACAGAGACACCACAAGAAGAATCAGGTGGAGCAGCCATAGAGCTACCAGAAAGTGGAGAGGCAACCACAATTGAAGATCCAGCCCCAGTTCACGAGGTGGCCTCGACTTCAGGAATCTCTGAAGAAGAAGAACAAAGGCTCCATGACCAAATAGAAAAGTCAACAGAGGAGAGTGCCAAGGTGGAAATGGAATGGGAGAGGAGACTCCTAATCTCCATTAGACTTCAGGGATTAGACACAAAAGTGCTCCATGAAGAGTGGATGCAACCCAGCCTGCCTTTCCCTTTGATGAAGTTTGAAGTGATAAAAACGAAAAAGAGAATAGAGGAGGAGCAGTATGTCACTCTTTACGAAGGTGACATCACAAAAGAGGAACAATCAAAGAAGATTGTAGATTCGCAGCCTAGATGGAGGAAAGGTTGGCTGAACAAATACCCAGCCTACCTCATCTACTTGGTAGAGGCACCAAAGGAGATTCGGGAGGATGCAACCTTCTGCCCGGTGCCAAGAGTCAGAAGCTGGAAAGAGCATGGCAGGATTGCAGAAAAGAAGCCAAATTGGCTTAATTACCCCAGGATGCCAGGACCAAAGGCAGGAGAGAGAATAGGTAAAGCCTACATGGTGAAAACCCTAACGGGCACCATCAAGCTCTTTACTGGCTCTCCTGACCTTTCGTGTCAGATGCTCAAGAAAATGTGCAGGACTCTCTTAGCTTGCATTGAAGTGTTCGCGCCAGATAAAGCCACGACCTCGAGTCTACTATCGACGGCCGACACAGTGACTGATATGATATATGATCTTTCATTGCAGCCTTCTCCAAAAGTGTTGCACCTCCTATACCAGAGGATTATGTTTTTGCCTAGCTTCCACATGCAAACATTCGAAGAAGCTTTCTACACCGGCTTTTTCACCCACGAAAGCAAAATATTCGGCCCAACCTTAAACATCGGCAACCTACGATACGAATCACATTTGTAGATGCTCAAGACGACAGGACTTTATTGACCAAGCATAAAAGTCATGTCAGGGACGACATGAACGCAGAGGGGGGGAGTGTTGAGCCAACAGAGGATCACACCCACATTTTTTCTCACACTCATCATTTTTGTAACCATTGATTGTAATAAATGTCTTTCCGACATTGATTTTGAATTGAGCCATTCATTAAGTAACGGGACTCAATTGAGTTTCCAGCTTGTAATCCCGAAGTAATTTCACTTGCCGATGTAATTAGTTAGAGATGTTCTCACCTCCAAGGCTGAGGTATATAAGCCAAAGTTTTGTAACCTAAAGAGGGATTCAGATTATTAATCAAAGTGAGTTTTTGAGCGCCGTGACTGTGTGTGTGTGTGTGTGTGTGTGTGTGTGTGTGAGAGAGAGAGAGAGAGAGAGAGAGAGAGAGAGAGAGAGAGAGAGAGAGAGAGAGAGAGAGAGAGAGAGAGAGAGAGAGTCTTATCTACTTGCTACGCGAGCTACGGAGCCGCCATTGGAGAAGCGACACCACCATTGTGTTAGCAACGGCGAGAGCTACGCACAGATACCAAGAGTGCGCGCTATCGACTTCTATGTGTGGTAAGTTCCTACGAGCTTCGGTGTGAATTTTCTTCCAACTCGTGTGTCGGAATAGAGCATGCAGCATATCTATAGAACCACAACGAGTAGAGCTACACATTAGTACCATCGGGGTCAAGTTTCGGTCACCTGTATTTTTCGGCCTGTCTTCATACGCGTTTACCGCACGGAGTGGTTATAGGTTGATTTTGCAGTTCAAGTCTTTAGGGTGTTGTTCTTACCTAGTGTATAGACTTCCCCTTGAGTTTGAGATCGATTCAATGATTCTAGATCTTTTTTTGTATAGCATTCGTTCGTAGTACGGATTTCAGTCACTTGCGTATTTTAGAACTTAGATTTGATTTCCTTAGTAGTGATTGTCATTAGAAGGTCGAGTAGGTGATTTGACACCCACCTAGTTGTTTCCATGCGCCTGCGGGTCAAGCTCCGTCCTCGTCTGACAAATTCTGTTGTTGGTTGAGTTCTCGCTATTTAGCTTCCGCTAGCGGCGTAACCGCCTTAACACATTATCTCTCTCTTCAAATCGTATTCGTCCTATGAGGTAGAGAAGATAAAGCCTTAGCCATTAGTCTATGTTTCTTAGCGAGTAGAGGATCCCTTTTTACCCTACGACATCATTCCAAAATGGATGACTAATCCATTTGGGACTTGGGAGACTTAGTTGCCGCAAGAATGTGTGCTCTTGAGTCCATTTCATTCTCCCAAAATAGAGTGACAAATTCTACTTGGTGTTTGAGAGACGTGGTCATCCTCACAGACATGATTCTAAGAATGCATACTACTTAAATTTGTGCACAATTTTAAAAAAAAAACTAGTCTTATAAGACAAAAACATGTTTCATTTAGAAAGTATTTACATTTGTTTACTCTATTTTATCATTGTAAGCATTGGCAAGGTTCATACCATCCTTAAGTTGTATTCCTTGCATCCATCTAAGCATCTATAAAAGGATAACTTTTGAATTTAATAAGATTTTGCAAGAGAGAGAATTAGAGAACTTGACAACAGTTGAGGACCATATTTATGTGGAGCCGGTCCCCCCTCCAAAAGGCTTTTGTATTATAGCTTCTCTCATAAAGAGAGACTTCGTACAATACAAGCTTTGTGTTCCTTGAGACCTTGATGGTGCAATGAAGATAGAGAGATTCATGCACCAAAATTATGCATGTAACTTAATCTAATGAAAGAATTAACTTGTCCTTGACCTCAGTCTCAAGACCTCAAACACCTTTGAAGATGGAGAGAGCTAGCAGGGAATGAGGGTAGGGAAGAGAAAGAAGAAGTAACTTACAAGAAAGAAGTAGTGTCCTCTCATACCATTACTCATAGATCTTAGCATAGCATAGTAGCATAATAATGGAGATGAAGAAGGTTGCTAGCATAGCATTGAAGCATGGTTCTTGGTTGGATTTGCATTCCATAGCCAAGAGTTGTTAGTGTAGGCTCTCAACTTCTGAAGCTTCAATAAGGAGATGAAGTTCTTGCACTTTCACCGAGAGAGAATGAGAGCATGTGAGTGTGTGTGTGAGAGAGTATACTCCCATGCACACCCCTAGATTTCTCTAGTCGACCCCTCTTTGTAGCTCATCCTTTAATTTGATTGGACCCCTGCAAGCCTAGCCAATCACATGCTTAATGCATATCAAGAAACAAGGGTAGAATTTGGACAAGTGTCCTCCTTACCCCTTTAAGAGAGAGGGCTTGATAATGCCTAGACAATTATTTAAATAAACTAAATTCTCATTGGACCCCTTTAGAGGTCAACCAATAGGCTTTAGGCACCTTATGAGGGCAACATGGGGAGGAGCTTGACATGTGTCCTTGTTGCCTCTTTGGACTTGGCTTACCTTGAGTGTGTGTGTGTTCTCTCTCATGCACCTACTTGTAGGGCTCATCTCCCCTTGGCTTTAGGAACCTTATGAGGGCAACATGGGGAGGAGCTTGACATGTGTCCTTGTTGCCTCTTTGGACTTGGCTTACCTTGAGTGTGTGTGTGTTCTCTCTCATGCACCTACTTGTAGGGCTCATCTCCCCTTGTGTAGGTGTCATAAAAACTAATACCTAACCAATCCAAATGATTTTCTCATATTAAACTGATCATTTAATGGGGGAGAATAAACGGGAACAAGGGTTAAGATATTTAGATGTGCTTATAGATCTATCTTAACAAGGGGCCAATGGTAAAGGGGCCCAAATGAGAGATGGTCTATCAAAGAGAAAGGCTAACCAATGGAGCATAAGACCTTAGGTTTAGCTTCATTGAAGACCTCCAATAGTTAGTGTAAAAGTCCTTTGACCTTAGGTAAGCTACGACTAAGCTTGAGGTGGGAACCCGGCCCAAGCTTAAGAAGATTGAGGTGCTTGAGATGCTTGTCATGCTTGAGATGCTAGGGTTGTACTTGAGGTGAGAACCCAGTCCAAGCTTAAAGTGCTTAAGGGTCAAGCTTGTGGTGGGAACCGGGCCTATGCATGAGGGAGGGGCTTGAGGTGTCAAAAGGTCAAGATTCAATCCCTACAAGGAGGGGGCGAGCCCTACAAGAGGGTGGATGAGAGAGAACACCCACAAACTCACACAAGGCATGCATGGTACAAAGAAAGCAAAAGGGACACTTGTCAAGTTCCTCCTCATGTTGCCCTCATGGTGTGCCTGAAGCCTATTGGTTGGCCACCCGAGGGGTCTAGTGATAATTTAGGAGATTTAATTAATTGATTTTGCATTTATCAAGTCCTCTCTCTCAAAGGGAAAAATGGGACACTTGTCTCAAGGCTACGCATGTTGCTTGTAATGCCTCCTGTTTGTGATTTTCTAGGCCTAGAAGGGTCCAATGAGCTTCAAGCATGAGCTACAAGGGGGGGGTCGACCCAAGCAAGCTAGGGGGTTTCTTAGGGGGTATACTCACCCTCACACACTCACAAACACTCTCATTGTGTGCTATGCAAAGTGCAAGAGCTCCATCTCCTTCTCCAAGCTCCTTGAGAAGTTGAGAGCGTACACCAACACTCTTGGCTATAGAGCACAAATCCAACCAAGAGCCATGCTTCAATGCTTGAGATTCTGATCTTCTCCATTTTCATTACTATGCTATTATGTATGCTAGCGAGAAGAGTTATGATAAGTGAGGAACTAATTCTTTCTCCTATGAAATGTTTCTTCTTCCTATTCCCTACCCTCATTCCCTGCTAGCTCTCTCCACCTTCGAAGGTGTTTGAGGTCTTGGGACCGAGGCTTGGGATAATTAAAGCTTTCTTCAAGTTTATGTTATTCTTGTGATGCATGAATCTTTCTATCTTCATTGGATAACCTAGGTCACAAGGAACACAAAGATTGTATTGTAATATTAGGAAAATTTTGAACTCATTTTTGGGCCTTTTAAGAGTGCCACTTCATCAAAGTTGTACAAAAGAAAGCAACCTGGTATACCCCTCTACATATTGCTTAGAACCCCATGATATGACCTATCATTGGAAAGTTCTTGAAAAATGGATTCTAAAGAGTCAAGGTCCGAAAATTTTGGATGACTTCTATGAAAGTTATGCCATTTTTTTTTCAATTAGCCAGGTTTTGTTACCATTACGGTAATCTAAAATCACCTTTTTCTAGATCTACATGAAGGCAATGTCCGATACATGCATGCTATTTATCAATAGATAGCATTTGAAGAGTAGATTCTAAATATCCAACCTCCGACAAGTTTGGATCTTATTTGCAAAAAATTTACCGATCCCCACTTTTTAAAAGCTATGCCACATCAACAATTCTTACAAGGCCCATTTTTGAGTCCAAACTTTTCCTAATTGGCAAGTCTCTCTTAATGGGAGAAATCATAATAAAAATGCCTATTGGAGGGGGGACCAGCTCCACATAAATCCGGTCCTCAACTGTTGTCATGTTCTCTAAAGTCTCTCTCTTGCAAAAGTATTATTTATGCCAAGTTAACTAATTGCTATGATTTTGTTGCTGTCTTCAATTATGTTCACCCGCGATGCTCACAAGGTCATTTCTCAAAAATATTCTCATTTATTTTTGCTACTCTCAAGTTAAATGGGCCAATTCCATTACATTGGTACCAGATCATTTGATTTCTATTTTCTTGCTTAAGAAGAGAGGTCCTTAAGTAGCCTATAAATGGTTGATGTTGTTAATTATATAAGGATAAGTGGAACTACGATCTATTATCGGTTTTGCTGAGCCTACGTTGTGGGATATGGTGCACACCTCGAGAGCTTTGGACTTAATAATGGAGTCTTTTTAGACTTGCCTATGGCTTTACCATTATTGAGCCATAAGAAGTCCAAAAGGAGCTAGCCCTCAGCAACTCTGTTATGTTAGAACTACTCCTCTGCTCTCTATAATTTACCACTTCCAGCCGTGGGTGTAGATACTTAAGAGCCGAATTTCAAAGGTTAAGAGTAGTGGCAACTAAGGCTTTGAATTGCCAAAGCATACACTAAGTACATACATAAACATTGCTGGCAATAATCAAGAGAGTAGAATGAACATTGATAGCTTTGATTTTGCACATGAAGCTGCTAATGATGATGCTCCCATGTTTGTGAATTATCTCATCACTAGGTTGCAGCAAGCTATGGGAAACCCTTCTTTGCAAGCGGAAGTTACTCAAAAATTTCGTGCCTATGGAATTTGACTTCCTCTCCAAGAGGAGAGAGAGCTTAGGAGGCCTCTTGAAGAGACCTCCAAAAGAAGACTCTCTCCCATTAGAGAGGAGGAATCCAAAGAGCAAGAAAGCAATGCAAGTTTAAGTTCCTCTGAAGATGTGGCTCCATGAAGATGACGGTCTAGACGATCGCCCACTCCTCCCAAGAGGAAAAGATCAGCACATAGTCCTTCTTATCGTCAATCCAAAAGAGAAGAGAGAAATCAAAGGAAGAAAAGGGCTAGGAAGAGGTCACCCTCTTCTCCTTCTTCTTCGCCTTCCTCCTCTTCTGATGAAAGCTATGGCTATTCTCCTAGAGAATACAAGAGGGGAGGACTTCACAAATCATTCCCTGCATGGCGAAGGTCACAGAAGCTAAAGAAGTTCAAGGAGGGGGGAAAGAGTATCTCTTTTCTCACCTATGATGGCACCTTTGGTACTACCGACAAAGTGTTGGCCTTCATCTAGCAATTTGATGCAGCCTTTAGAGACGAGGGTTTTACGGAGTCCTCCAAGCTACGCCATGTAGCTATGCACTTTCAAAAATCAGCTCGTCTCAATGGTGGGCTAGCCTTTGTGGCAACGATGAAGCCCCAAAGACATGGAAAACTCCACGAGTTTCCATCATGAAGAAATTTCTTGCAAGGGATGCAAAGGACAAAGTGCTTACCAAATGGTGCAGCTTGAAGCTTCTCTCTCATGAGTCTATCCACAAGTATGTAAACAAGTTTTGGGATTTACATCTCAAGGCTACTGTCTCTTTGCCGAGCAAAGACAACAGGGTGAAAGCATGTTAACCTGTCATGCTTTTTCATGTCCCGGACAATGCTAACTAGCACAATTTCGACATATGCTAACTAGTACAATAACTTGAGCTACATCTCCAAGATCTATGACATATGATATATCAATAGAAAGCACTTAAAGCAAGGAATCCAAATGTACAACCTCCTACAAATTTTGATATTATTTGTAAAAAATTTACCGGACGCCAAACTTTTCGAAGATGTGCTAACTTGAAACTGCTAACTAGCACAAAAAGCGTGACAGGTTAACATGCTTTCACCCAACAATTCTGTCTGGGATTACCTGAAGAGATGGCCGAATACATCAACTCTCAACGGCCTGGTACTATTAGCGAAGTAATCCATCACCCCATGGTTGCTTCACACATCAATTTCCATCAAGGGGAAAACCAATGTTCAAAATTTTTCCCAAGGCACTTCCAACAACAACAACAACAATCGGTCCAAGGAGAAGAGAGTTTACAAAGGTAATAACAAACACTCTCGTGAAGAGCTTGAAGCTTTTCGCAAGGACCATAAGTGTTTCAAGTGTGGGGAGAAAGGACATGGATATCATTCTTGCCCCAAGAAGAATACTCGCAATGAGACTCCTAGCGCTTCCACCATCAAAGCTCCAAAAGAGGATGCTTATTGCAAAGGATCATCACTTTCCTATGCTTGGGGAAAGGTAAGAGATCATGATGCCTTCATCTTGTTTGACCCTGTCTCTAGTCACAACTTCATACCAACAGAGCTGGCCACCAAGCTGGGCATTCAATATTTCGAGATGGGAGATATGGTAATGGTTGACGCACCTTTCAAGGGAAAGAAAGCCTCCATTACTCCCTTGATTGGGAAGTTGAGGCTTCATGTTCAAAGCTATGTCAACAGAGAAGACTTCTTCATCTCTCCTCTCCAACATGAGGATGCTATCCTAGGGGCGCCATGGTTTGATTGCATCCCTGAAACGAGAATCTACTTCACCTACAGGGGAAAGAACATGTATATAGATGCTAGTAGGCATGGTCGCACTATTTCACTTGTAAATCCTCCTGCTTTTGATAAGTCAATGAAGAGCTCAGTTTCTGCGTACATGATTTTTGTCAAAGAGTCTCTAAAAGAAGGCTAATGTTTCATCAAACATAAATGGTAGGCATCAAGAAGAGTTAGACTTGTCTAATTTTCTAAAATGATTCCATGATGTGCTCATCGATGATATCCCTATGGACTTACCTCCAAAATGAGGGGATGATGACCATCACATTGAGCTCCTTCTAGGAAGCTCACCGCCTAACAAGCCTCCTTATCGAGTCTCACAAGATCAACAAGAGGAGATGATGAGGCAAGTACAAGAATTGGTAGATAGAGGGATGGTGAGGCCTCGTTCCTCTCCCTTTTGTTCTCCAGTCCTTTTAGTGAAAAAGTAAGATGGTACATACCATATGTGTGTGGACTATCGAGCACTAAACCATATCACTATCAAAAACAGATTTCCCATGCCTTGGGTAGAAGATCTGTTTGATAAGCTACAAGGTTCTACCTACTTCAGTAGATTGACCTTAAAAGTGGCTATCATCAAATAAGGTCAGTGGATGAAGATATCCTAAAGACCGCGTTTCGCACAACCTTTGGTCTTTATGAATATCTAGTCATGCCTTTTGGCTTGACTAGTGCATCAGCTACATTCAATCATCTAATGGAGAAAAATTTTAGACCTTATCATAAATTCACTGGAGTGTTCTTTGATGATATCATCATCTACTCCAAGTCTTTGAAGGAACATAAACAACATCTCCAAGTGATTTTTCAAGCATTGAGGGAGAATAAGCTTTTTCTCAACCAAAAGAAAAGTGAATTTTTCCTTCAAGAGATTCAATACTTAGGTCATATTATCTCTGAAGATGGTATCCGAATGGATCCATCAAAGTTAGAGGTAATAAAAGCATGGCCTAGCCCAAGGAATCTACATGAGCTAAGAAGCTTTATTGGTATGTGTGCATCCTATAGACGCTTCATAGAAAAATTCTCCCAAGTAGTAGGACCACTACATGACTTAACTAAGAAGAACACTAAGTATGTATGGACTATTAAGGATCAAAATGCTTTTGAAAAGCTCAAGGAGAAGCTTACCTCTCAACAAGTCCTCATGCTTCCCGATCTCTCAAAGCCATTTGAGGTCCAATGTGATGCTTGTGGTGATTTCCTTGTAGCAGTTTTTCTTCAAGAAGGGCATGCCATAGCATATGAGAGCCGAAGGCTTAATACGGATGAACGAGTGTTGGGAATTTATGAGAAAGAGTTTTTAGCTGTTCTACATGCCCTACACACATGGAAGCACTACATATTGGTGACTCCATTTATCCTACGAACCGACCACCAAAGTTTCAAGTATTTCATGATGCAAACCAAGCTCTTTAGCAAACAAATGAGGTGGGTAAATTTCTTTTGCAATTTAATTTTCATATTGATCACATTGCTGGTAAGCACAATCAAGCCTGGCTGATGCATTTTCATGACGACCAAAAGTTAATTTACCCATTCCCTCGTGAGAAAGTTATGTATGAATCCCATGCTCCTCCCTATGCAGGGCATAGAGGTATTCAACCTACTCTCCGAGGAGTAGAGACGTATTTCTATTGGCCTACCATGAAAGTGGACATACAAGAGTATGTTTCAAAATGTGTAGTATGCCAAAAGACCAAATATGATAGAGGGAAGCAACCTGGATTACTCCAGCCATTGCTTATCCCAAATTCACCATGGGAGAGTATATCCATGGATAAGCAGCTGATAAGCACATAAGGGCCTTAACGTTTAAAATAAATGACTGGGTCTTACTTAAGTTTCCTAAGGCTCGATTAAGGCAAACAACAGGCAAAAATCCTACGGGCCATCAAAAGTATTATGCTAAGCTAGCAAAAAAGATACTATGGTCCTTTCCAAATCTTGAAGCCCATCAATGATATGGCTTACCAACTCAAATTGCCCAACCATTGGCTCATACACAATGCTTTTTATGTGAGCCTACTCAAGCCCTACAAAGGAGATCCACCAAGTGAACCAATTATTGAAGACCCTCCCGAAGTTGAAGACCAAGAAGAGGTGATACAACCTGAAGCTATCCTTCGGCATGAAGACAAGGTACTACGACATGGTAAGATTATCCGATGGTATCTTATTAAATTCAAAAATTATCCTTTTGAAGATGCTAGATGGATGCAAGGAATACAGCTTAAGGATAGTAAGAGCCTTGTCAATGCTTACAATGCTACATTAGAGTAAGAAAACATACAAATTTCTTTTAACTGAGTCATGTTTTTGACTTATAAGACTACTTCTCTTTTTAATTGTGTACAAATTTAACTAGTATGCATGCTGAGAATCATGTTTGTGATGACGACGTCTCTCAAACACCAAGTAGAATTTGTCACTCTACTTTGGGAGAATGAAATGGACTAAAGAGTAGACATGCTTGCGGCAGCTATGTCTCCCAAGCACCAAATGGATTAGTCATCCATCTTGGAAAGATGTCGCAGGGTAAAAAGGGATCCTCTACATGCTAAAGTAAGGATCCTCTACCCGCTAAAGTAAGATTGACTAATGACTATGGCTTTATCTCTTCTACCTCATAGTCGAGGACGACGATGATTTCAAGAGAGAGTAATGTCATAAAAACTAATATCTAACCAACCCAAATGAGTTTCTCATATTAAATTGATCACTTAATGTGGGTGAATAAACGGGAACAAGGGTTAAGATATTGAGATGTGCTTATAGATCTATCGCAACACGGGGCCAATGGTAAAGGGGCCCAAATGAGAGATGGTCTATCAAAGATCAAGATTAAACAATGGAGCATAAGACCTTAGGGTTAACTTCATTGAAGACCTCCAATAGTTAGTGTAAAAGTCCTTTGAACTTAGGTAAGCTAGGGCTGATCTTGAGGTGGGAACCCGGCCAAAGCTTGAGGTGCTTGAGGTGGGACCCGGCCCAAGCTTAAGGTTCTTGAGGTGCTTGGTGATTGAGGTGCTTGAGATGCTTGAGGTGCTTGTCATGCTTGATATGCTAGGCTTGTACTTGAGGTGAGAACCCAAGCTTAAAGTGCTTAAGGGCCAAGCTTGTGGTGGGAAATTGGCCTATGCATGAGGGGCTTGAGGTGTCAAAAGTTCAAGATTCAATCCCTACAAGGAGGGTGCGAGCCCTACAAGAGGGGGGATGAGAGAGAACACCCACACACTCACAAAAGGCATGCATGGTACAAAGAAAGCAAAAGGGAAACTTGTCAAGTTCCTCCTAATGTTGCTCTCATGGTGTGCCTGAAGCCTATTGGTTGGCCATCCAAGGGGTCCAATGATAATTTAGGAGATTTAATGAATTGATTTTGAATTTATCAAGTCGTCTCTCTCAAAGGGGAAAGGGCGACACTTGTCCCAAGGCTCCCATGTTGCTTGTAATACCTCCTGCTTGTGATTGGCTAGGCCTAGAGGGTCCAATGAGCTTCAAGCATGAGCTACAAGGGGGGTCGACCCAAGCAAGCTAGGGTGTATACTCAACCACACACACTCACAAACACTCTCATTGTGTGCTATGCAAAGTGCAAGAGCTCCAACTCCTTCTCCAAGCACCTTGAGAAGTTGAGAGCGTACACCAACGCTCTTGGCTATGGAGCAAAAATCCAACCAAGAGCCATGCTTCAATGCTTGAGCTTGCCATCTTCTCCATCTTCATTACTATGCTATTATGTATGCTAGAAATAAGAGTTATGATAAGTGAGGAACTAATTCTTTCTCCTATGAAATGTTTCTTCTTCCTCTTTCCTACCCTCATTCCCTGCTAGCTCTCTCCAACTTCGAAGGTGTTTGAGGTCTTGGGACCGAGGCTTGGGATAATTAAAGCTTTCTTCAAGTTTATGTTATGCTTGTGATGCATGAATCTTTCCATCTTCATTGCATTACTTAGGTCACAAGGAACACAAAGATTGTATTGTAACAAGTCTCTCTTAATGGGAGAAATCATAATATA
This sequence comes from Adiantum capillus-veneris, assembly GCF_014529385.1. NCBI lineage: Eukaryota > Viridiplantae > Streptophyta > Polypodiopsida > Polypodiales > Pteridaceae > Adiantum > Adiantum capillus-veneris. The sequence goes on along the minus strand of NC_140952.1, from coordinate 118,746,235 downwards.
AATGCCTATTGGAGGGTGGACAGGCTCCACATAAATCCGGTCCTCAATTGTTGTCATGTTCTCTAAATTCTCTCTCTTGCAAAAGTATTTTTCATGCCAAGTTAACTAATTGCTATGATTATGTTGATATCTTCAATTATGTTCACCCACTATGCTCACAAAGTCATTTCTCAAAAGTACTCTCATTAATTTCCACTACTCTCAAGTTAAATAGACCAATTCCATTACAGTAGGGATGTTGTTGACTTTTTTGAACACCTCACCCCTTAAGCACCTTAGCCATGAAGCCCCGCAAGCACCTTAGTCATAAAACATGAGAGGCACCTCAAGCACATCAATCATCAAGCATGATAAGTACCTGAAGCATGTTAGTGAGCAATCACAACAAGCACTGATAGCCATTTTTCGGCTCTCCGTAATTGCCATAGTGAGTTATCCCACCCTACCAAAATCACCTAAACACTGTGGCTATTCTTACCTTTTCATTGTACATAGGCGTGTGTGACTTAGGGGACTTTTCCCATATTTTCTTAAAAAACCCTCAATTAGCTAGTCACTGGGCTAGTTGAGTCAATATATATATATATATATATATATATATATATATATATTATGGCCCATTTGTGTGTAAATATTGCATTATATATATGGCCTAAATATAGGGATTTTTATAATTATTCTAGTATTTTATTTAAATATTTATACTTAGGTGTGTGTTTTATTAAACCTATGTACACCTTCTTTCATGCTCTTACACCATAAGTATATTTTTGTCAATATGTACATACTTTAACCTTATATTTTTCCTTTATACAAATCACTCCCACATTTTCACCCTCACCCTCGTGAAAACAAAAAATTGATTTCTACTCATTGGTCACGTTTATTATATTATTTACTTGAATACCTTTTCCTCTTTCACCCAAAATAATTCAAAGAGGGACCATATCATATGATTCCAATATCTTTCCATATCCATAACTCCTCCATATTTTTATTATTATTTTTACTCATTATTCTAACACCATGTGCTCATTGAGCTAAAGTCCATGAATAGTCCATACACTAGTCCCACCATGTATATATTTCTTTATTCACCAATAATCCTTCTCCATGCATGTGTCAAGGGCAACTTGGATGCTTTGTATTATGATATGACAAAGGAGGGACCCACTCTTGGATGCATTGTACAAATTCAACAAAGGAGAGGGCCACTAAAAGACTTTTGCAGGCATAAAAACAGGCTTTTTGATGAGAATTTTGGCACCTATCTCCACTCCGAATTTGGAGTGGTGGTCAAAAGAGAAAATGTATCCCACGCTTTGAATAATCACCTCAAAGTTTTTTATGATTTTTGGAGTAACCACCGGTGAGATATGATTTTTTGAGTGGACCCGAGTCTGCCCACTTTTCTCACAAGTAGCCCATAGTCTTCTCTCACCTCTTTCCACACTTCTACACACACACACATTCCTCTCAATCCCTCACTCAAACTTGCACCTTTAATGGTTTCTCTCACCTTCTTCACCACTAACCTTCCCTCTTACTTCCATAGCTCTCATATGAGCTCGCCATGTACATACACCATCTCTATGCCTCTCTCTATTATCTCCAAAGTACAATTCCATCTTACTTCTTATATATATACATACATTCAGCATGTGTACCATGCTTAACCTCTGCAAATCAAGAGATCTCATCAACGGAATTACCATTTTCATCACGATAATTAACCTTGGCGGCGGTGGCGTAAAGAAGGGAAGACGAAGAAGAAGATCGATAGTCATTTTGAGAACCTACACAAGTAAGTCCAAAACTTCTTCAAGCTTCACCATCACAAGGATTTTGTCACTTCATTCAACCATCTTACTTCAACCATCCACCCCATTCTACCCATTATAAATATATCATTAACTTTCTAGTGATTACTAACACTAACCACTAACATACTAACACAAAATAGTATTGACCTAACCATAAAAGACACCTCACCTCAAGACATGTACAAAGTAACTCTCTCTCTCTCTCTCTCTCTCTCTCTCTCTCTCTCTATCTCTCTCCTTACTTAAAACTCTACTTTCACCTTATTCACCATCAATAATGCTCTCTTTTGAGCCCACATCCATGACTCAAGCAGACAAAGAAGGCCCACAATGTTTTGATATTCAAAAAAATCATAATCCTTATTTGTTAGCTTGTAAATTAGGATTTCTAATAATCTTAATGAGGGGTCTCCAACCTATAAATAGGCCCCTCTCCTTCTTATAAAACAACCTCCAACATCTCACATAGCACCCCAACACTCTATGCGTGAGGAGAGACTTAGGTGTAGCAACCACTTGTGAGCTTCACTCTTGGTGTGAGAGAAGCCTTCAAGCTACACATTGCAAGTGAGAGAGCGTGAGTTCCACAAATCTCAAAACCACTATTGTATATGCTCCTTCATCATCAATAAATTGAGGTTTGGTGCATCAAAGGCGTGATTCGACGTTCAAATCTTCGTCCTTCCATTTGTGCAATATGGTTTGGTGAATTCAAGGTGACTTGTGTGTTTTGAGTTTTTATCCGTTGATCTTGATTTTAGAAAGTGTTTTAGTGTGTTTTTCATTGCTAGTTTTTTGTCCATTGTAAGAGGGTATTGTGGTGAGAGGTCTTCCACACCCTAAGACAGTGTGTGTGTGTTTTGGCAATGTTTAGCAATCACTCAACATTGAGTGAGTTTTGTACAAGTTCTACGATAGCATCATAACGAACCATCTCCATTTGCAAGTCACAAATGAAGTTTTACGCAAGATCTTTTTCTCTCTCTCTTCCCTTTGCTCTAGCTCTCTCTGGTCCATTTCATGTGTGTCTTGGTGTGAGGTTGCTTGTGTGTGTTGTGTGGTGCATCTTCTTGGTTGTGCCAAAATCTCTCTTGCGTCCTAGTTCGCATACCATAACTAGGTGGTGCCCCTATCTTGTTTGGGTTTGGCTGTGGGTTTGTTGTTGTGTTGTGCTTGTGGTTACCCCAGCCCCAATTGAGCAGCACAGCAGCCTTGAGGGGTGTTTAGAGGTCGCCTCTCTTGTTGCCCGCCCCAGACCGCCTCAATTTTGGTGCCCCTACTGAGGACGAGCGGTTGTGTTAGCATACACAAGGTAAGTCTTCAAAAACTAGTTGTGTTTACATGAAAAATCCACCACCTCCTAATCCTGCTCATGCAATTAAATTTCATCAGTTTCATTGGGTGCAAGGGATTAGGATAAATGTTCGCATTGGTAGAAAAATATTTTTTCAACAACGTATTGTATTCCTTTTTGGTGCTGAAGCATTAAGAGATATTCTACAATCTCCAAATCCTATTATTCTCCCACTTGTAGACTATAATGTCTCTTTTGATGTACATGTGTTTATCTTGTTTTAGCTAGGGTAATGAATCAAGAGGACTTGTATCGTACATTCATTCCTTTGGCTAGACAAGATGTGCATGTAATAGTTGGCACAAAGTTACACTTTCACTGGTTTTCCGTCATATGTTTGAACCTAGGCAAGTAGCGGCTATCAATGCCTCAGTCAATCCGTTCATTTTGTCATTGATTCACTATGATCTAAGCTTTGACGTTTATATTTTCATCCTACTTTGAAATTTGATTTTGCAGAACAAAAAATAAAAAAAGAGAAAGAATTTTTTGAGTAAAACCAGCAACATGGATACAACTAGGCAAATGAGTGGTTACCCCTTGTTCTTTGGAGAGCCTGGGGAGGATGCAGAATTATTCTTAGCAAATTTCAAAATGTCTTGCCGTATCAAGAGGATAGTAACTGATCAAGAACGTGTAGAAATGTTTGAGGTGGTCCTTAGGAAAGATGCTAGCACTTGGTTTGACTCTTTGCCTGAGGAAGTTAAGGGGAATTACACAGAAGTTTTGAATCGTTTCAAGAAATACTTCTTTGATCCCCAAAACACTCAAAAACTATGGCAAGACATTGTTTCTCATAAGCAAAAAGACTTAGATAACTACTACTTGTACAAACAAGAGTTTCTACGTCTTTGGGCTGTATGGGTGAGAAATGTTGCTAACCCTGGTGATGGTGTAGAATTTCTCAAAAAGGAGAGGTTCATAGCTGGACTCTTTCCTCACCTTAAGGTAAAAGTTGAGGCCGGTGCACCTGCTACCTTTGATGCAGCTGAAACTAGGGCTGCTGAGAAATATAGAAAACTCAAATGCTTAAGGGGAGAGGTTCCTATAGAAGGTCTGAAACCCAAAGGTAAGTCACAAACATCAACATCTAGGGAGCTTCCTGAGGTAACGGCGGAAGTGATTGAGAAGTTAAATGAATCCTTAAGCAGCCTGCCAATTCACCTTGCACAAGCTGTAGGTCCAAAGGGACAAGCAAAGAAGTCAGAAGAGCGAGATCCACCACGACCTAGGAGAGTCTGACAATGTTGGAATTGCGGAGAGTCTGGAAATGGGATGTATAATTGTCCTTGGCCCCGTGGGGAGCCAGGGAGACCTAACTTGAATTACCCTGTGATGAATGTAGGAGAAGGAACTAGTCAGCAACCACGGCTTCTACAAAGGCCAAATGGAGCAAGACCACCTCCACAAGGAGTGGAAGGAGTTCCACCTTTGCCATACCGAAATGTGCATGTGGTAGAGGTGACAAATTCAAGAGAGGTTGACATGGAAGCAAATGGCATTAAGCGTGGCCGAGGAAAAGGTAAGGAGAAAGAAGGGGTTTCATCACAAAGTGACCATGGACGAGAAAAGAAGGCAAAGGATACCAAGGAAGCTAAGAGGACTCGACGTCGTATCAACCTCCAAGACTTTCCTCTTGGACATGGTATGGCTCCATACAACCTATTGGAAGACATGAGAGGTAAGGGTCCTGATATCTCATGGCCTCACTTTCTTGCATTATGCCCACAAGTTAGGAGGGATTTAACAAAGGTAGTTAGAACTAGGAGAAAGGTAAAAGAGAGTGTGCCTATTGTAAAAATTTCACATGCTGAAATGAATGAGGATATTATACCTGTGCTAGATTGTTACATCAAAGGAAGATTGGTTAGGAAAGGTCTAGAGGATGGGGGTGCACAAATTTGCATCATGACAGAAGGACTCATGCAAAGACTAGGTATGCACATCCATGAGACACCTGAAATCAAAGTCAAGATGGCAAACAATAGCAAGACTAGGTGTGTAGGCATTTGTAAAAATGTCTTTGTAGAGGCCTTTGGCATTAAGAAGGCGGTGGATTTTTATGTTGTGTCGACCAAGGGAAGTGGTTATCCATTTATCCTAGGAAGACCATGGCTAATGAAAATGCGAGCTTTGCAGGATTGGGAGAGTGGAAAGCTAATTTGCAGGAATGACAATCATAAGAAGGTTGTCTTTGACATGAAGGAGCAACGCCAAGAGGAGCTCCATGAAGAATCATCTCAAAGTGAGACGGAGGAAGGCTGGACCAATAGCACTTCAGAAGGAGAAAGTAGCAGCAGCATTACTAAAGAGGAGTCTTCCATTGAAGTCATGGGGGTAAGGTTTAATCCAACAACCAAGAGACTTCTTGCCCAGGTTTGGAAGAGGTAGGTTCCCAAGAGAACCAAAATGTCCAAGATGAAGGAATGTTAGAAGGTATGTTGTCCACAACACTTACAAAGGATGAAAGAGAGGAGTTCAAATGTGTGCTAAAGAAATTTTTGCTAAAGACTACACCGATGTGCGTGGAGTATATGCTGTTCAACACAAAATTGAGTTGAAGCCAGAGGCCACACCTAAGGCTCAGAAGCTACGAAGGCTAGGAGTCATCAAGGAGCAGGCTTTACTCAAGGAGGTAAGAAAGCTTCTAGCAGCAGGTTTCATTTATCCAGTGGAGAATTCGGAGTGGGTCTCTCCCGTTGTTGTCACTCCTAAGAAGAACGGAAAGTGGAGGGTGTGTGTGGATTACCGTCCACTCAATGAAGCAACAAAAAGAGATCACTTTCCCCTCCCATTTCAAGATGAGATACTAAATGAGGTAGCTGGTCATGAGAAGTACATTGTGTGTGATGGCTACTCAGGTTACTTTCAAATAGGTATCACATTGGAAGATCAATTGAAAACAACCTTTATCACTCCTTGGGGTTGTTATGCTTTTAGAGTCATGCCATTTGGTCTGACAAATGCTCCTGCAACATTCCAACATTTCATGAACATGGTGTTTCAAGCATTCTTTGGAAAGTCAATTAGGGTGTTCATTGATGATTTTTGCATTTATAGCTCAAAATCATTGCATCTACAAAGGGTAGAAAAAGGTTTAAAGAAGCTCTATGACATGGGAGGTCAACTCAATCCCGACAAGTGTCACATAGGTGAGGATGAAGTAATCTTGCTTGGTCACAAGGTTTCCTATAAAGGTATTGAGGTGGATCCAGCAAAGGCAAAAGCTCTCATTGAGCTACCATCACCAAAGAGTCTTAAGGAGGTCATCTCATTCATTCAAAAGGTGAAGTATATGTCACGGTTCATTCACTTAGCCTCGGAGTTACTTCACCCTTTGCAAAAGTTGACACAACAAGTAGAATTTGCATGGTCTAATGAGCTTGAAGAGTACTTTTGTAACATTAAAGTCATTTTGTCAGAGCTACCAGCACTCATGCCTCCTTGTTGGGAGTACACATTCTTTGTTAGCTCTAGTGTTGGGAAGGAAACAATTGGTGCAGTTTTATTACAACAAGATCCCCACAGTACCAGAATGCGACCCATCTACTTTGCTAGTAGGGTCATGAATGCCTTGGAGAGAAGCTACACAGAAGCAGAACTCATGATGCTTTCTCTCATGTTTGCGGTGAGAAAGTTTAGATCCTACCTGCTACCAAAACCTTTTGTAATCCTCACTGCAGAACCTTTGTTCCCTTGGGTGTCATCTCAAATGAATCTTAGTACTAGGATCTCAAAGTGGATTATGGAGTTGCAAGAGTTCCAATACTCTTTTAAGGTAGAAGATAGTGTGCGTGTGCAATTGCCAGGGATCCTTACTTATAGGGTACATGAGAAGGAGATTAAGGTGCCTGAAGTAAAGACTCTACCATTGCCACCACCTAAAAGTATTCCTAATGCTTTTACCTTGTTCTTTGATGGAGCTTTTCGACGAGCCACAGGAAAAGCAGGGGGAGGGCTACTGTTGCTCAACCCAAGTGGAGAGGTGGTCATGAAAGAGAAGGTCAATCTACCAGGTTCAACTAGCAACAATGAAGCAGAATATGACACACTACTTCATGGTTTAAAGATATGCATTGGCCAAGGTATACAACGTCTCATGGTAAAGGGAGATGCACTTCTCATTGTTAAACAGATTTTAGGCATTTGGGCATGCAAGAATGGAAGCCTAAGGACAAAAGTTCATGCCATTCGTAGGATGTTTAATCGGTTTGAAGAAGTGCAACTATATCATATTCCTAGGAAACAAAATGAAGATGCCGATTTACTTGCACAACAAGCAGTTACATGTGTCGAGAAAGAAGTGCAGGTCATCATGGTGGCAGCAGCTGTCAAGCAACCGAGATACCAGGGATTGGAGTCATTGGCTCCCATTATTGGCTACATTTGGAGGGCGAGTTTCCACAAGACTTCACTAAAGCTCAGAAAAGGAGACTCGTGAAGAAGGCAAGTTTCTATCTCTTCCTAGAAGGCTCCCTCTATCAAAGAGGGAAGGATCAAGTGTGCAGAAGAGTACCAACTATCGAGGAAATTCCAGCCATTCTAAAGGGTTTGCATAAAGAGGCATGTGGTGGTCATTTTGCCCAAGAATTAACTGTGAAGAAGATTTTGCTTGCGGGGTATGTTTGGCCAAGTCTGCATGTGGATGTTCAACATTGGTGTAAAAGTTGCCACAATTGTCAGATTAATGGAAACAAGCATCTGTTACATGGTCCACGACAGTTAGTCCTTGCAAATGGTCCGTTTGAAAAATGGGGATGCTATGGGTCCTCTGCCTAGGACAAAAAATGGTAAACTCTACATTCTAGTGGATATAGACTATATGACTAGGTGGGTAGAAGCACAAAGTGTGGCAAAGGTAAATGAGAGGACAGTGAGCAGGTTTGTCTACACTAATATTTGTTGTAGATTTGGCACACCTCTAGAGATTGTCTCGGATAATGGTACGGGGTTCAAGAAGGGTTTACTCACAGAAGTTTGTGAAGAGCTTCACATTCTACATCGTCATAGCACTCCATACTACCCACAGTCAAATGGTTTGGTGGAGAAGGCTAATGGTATCATTGCAGGAATCATTAGAAAGATGGTGCAAAACAAGACAAAGTTGTGGGATGACTTCTTGGATGGTGCCTTGTGGGCATATCGAACCACATATAGGGAAGCCACGGAGTTCACACCATTTCACTTGGTCTATGGTCAAGAGGCTTTGCAGCCTATCGAGCTCAACATTCCAACAATGCGGCTTCATGGCAAAGGTGCACAAGATGATCAAGAGGTATGGATGGATCGACTTCTTGCGTTAGTGGAGCTTGAGTGGAAAAGAGAAGCAGCTTACGAGTGTTACAAGAGGAAAGCCACACAAGAGAAAGAAAATCTCGACAAGAAACTGAAGGACAATCGACTTGACAATCGTTTTGATGCCAAGTTTCGATGCTAAGGTATGACAATCGACTTGACAATCGTTTTGATGCCAAGTTTGAAACTAGATGGCAAGGGCCATACATAGTCAAGAAGGCTTTCAATTCAAGTTACTATCAGCTTATGGACTTGAATGGTAAAGAGCACTCCAGGAAGGTAAACGGGTATCGCTTGAAGCCCTATTTGAGTCGCCTTCTACCAAAGGATCTACCAAAGATCTATCAAGAGGCCGCTCTATCATGTAAGTATTGTTACATGAAGCATGAGTGTAACACTAGCCAAAATTTTGAGGGCCTAAACAATGAAGATCTCGTCAAGGACTCTGAAGCACTCTCTTTGGAAAAGATGCTGTATGATGGTACATGAATATACCATCATCCTGGGGGAGGGCTAATGATAGCCGTTTTTCGGCTCTCCGTAATTGCCATAGTGAGTTATCCCACCCTACCAAAATCACCTAAACACTGTGGCTATTCTTACCTTTTCATTGTACATAGGCGTGTGTGAGTTAGGGGACTTTTCCCATATTTTCTTTAAAAACCCTCAATTAGCTAGTCACTGGGCTAGTTGAGTCAAAAAAATAAAAATAAAAAAAAATAAAAAATATATTATGGCCCATTTGTGTGTAAATATTGCATTATATATATGGCCTAAATATAGGGATTTTTATAATTATTCTAGTATTTTATTTAAATATTTATACTTAGGTGTGTGTTTTATTAAACCTATGTACACCTTCTTTCATCCTCTTACACCATAAGTATATTTTTTGTCAATATGTACATACTTTAACCTTATATTTTTCCTTTATACAAATCACACCCACATTTTCACCCTCACCCTCGTGAAAACAAAAAATTGATTTCTACTCATTGGTCACGTTTATTATATTATTTACTTGCATACCTTTTCCTCTTTCACCCAAAATAATTCAAAGAGGGACCATATCATATGATTCCAATATCTTTCCATATCCATAACTCCTCCATATTTTTATTATTATTTTTACTCATTATTCTAACACCATGTGCTCATTGAGCTAAAGTCCATGAATAGTCCATACACTAGTCCCACCATGTATATATTTCTAGTCCCACCATGTATATATTTCTTTATTCACCAATAATCCTTCTCCATGCATGTGTCAAGGGCAACTTGGGTGCTTTGTATTATGAGATGACAAAGGAGGGGCTCACTCTTGGATGCAATGTACAAATTCAACAAAGGAGGGGGCCACTAAAAGACTTTTGCAGGCATAAAAACAGACTTTTTGATGAGAATTTTGGCACCTATCTCCACTCCGAATTTGGAGTGGTGGTCAAAAGATAAAATGTAGCCCACGCTTTGAATAATCACCTCAAATTTGTTTATGATTTTTGGAGTAACCACCGGTGAGATATGATTTTTGGAGTGGACCCCAGCCTACCCACTTTTCTCACAAGTAGCCAATAGTCTTCTCTCACCTCTTTCCACACTTCTACACACACACACACATTCCTCTCAATCCCTCACTCAAACCTGCATCTTTAATGGTTTCTCTCACCTTCTTCACCATTAACCTCCCCTCTTACTTCCATAGCTCTCATATGAGCTCGCTATGTACATACACCATCTCTATGCCTCTCTCTATTATCTCCAAAGTACAATTCCATCTTACTTCTTATATATATACATACATTCAGCATGTGTACCACGATTAACCTCTGCAAATCAAGAGATCTCATCAACGGAATTACCATTTTCATCAGGATAATCAACCTTGGCGGCGGTGGCGTAAAGAAGGGAAGACGAAGAAGAAGATTGATAGTCATTTTGAGAACCTACACAAGTAAGTCCAAAACTTCTTCAAGCTTCACCATCACAAGGATTTTCTTACTTCATTCAACCATCTTACTTCAACCATCCACCCCATTCTACCCATTGTAAATATATCATTAACTTTCTAGTGATTACTAACACTAACCACTAACATACTAACAGAAAATAGTATTGACCTAACCATAAAAGACACCTCACCTCAAGACATGTACAAAGTAACTCTCTCTCTCTCTCTCTCTCTCTCTCTCTCTCTCTCTCTCTCTCTCTCTCTCTCTCTCTCTCTCTGTCTCCTTACTTAAAACTCTACGTTCACCTTATTCACCATCAATAATGCTCTCTTTTGAGCCCACATCCATGACTCAAGCAGACAAAGAAGGCCCGCAATGTTTTGATATTCAAAAAAGTCATAATCCTTATTTGTTAGCTTGTAAATTAGGATTTCTAATAATATTAATGAGGGTTCTCCAACCTATAAATAGGCCCCTCTCCTTCTTGTAAAACAACCTCCAACATCTCACATAGCACCCCAACACTCTATGCGTGAGGAGAGACTTAGGTGTAGCAACCACTTGTGAGCTTCACTCTTGGTGTGAGAGAAGCCTTCAAGCTACACAATGCAAGTGAGAGAGCGTGAGTTCCACAAATCTCAAAACCACTATTGTATATGCTCCTTCATCATCAATAAATTGAGGTTTGGTGCATCAAAGGCGTGATTCGATGTTCAAATCTTCGTCCTTCCATTTGTGCAATACGGTTTGGTGAATTCAAGGTGACTTGTGTATTTTGAGTTTTTATCGGTTGATCTTGATTTTAGAAAGTGTTTTAGTGTGTTTTTCATTGCCAGTTTTTTGTCCATTGTAAGAGGGTATTGTGGTGAGAGGTCTCCCACACCCTAAGAGAGTGTGTGTGTGTTTTGGCAATGTTTAGCAATCACTAAGCATTGAGTGAGTTTTGTACAAGTTCTACTATAGCATCATAACGAACCATCTCCATTTGCAAGTCACAAATAAGGTATTACGCAAGATCCTTTTCTCTCTCTCTTCCTTTTGCTCTAGCTCTCTCTGGTCCATTTCATGTGTGTCTTGGTGTGAGGTTGCTTGTGTGTGTTGTGTGGTGCATCTTCTTGGTTGTGCCAAAATCTCTCTTGCGTCCTAGTTCGCATACCATAACTAGGTGGTTCCCCTATCTTGTTTGGGTTTGTTGTTGTGTTGTGCTTGTAGTTGCCCCAGCCCCAATTGAGCAGCACGGGAGCCTTGAGGGGTGTTTAGAGGTCGCCTCTCTTGTTGCCTGCCCCGGACCGCCTCAGCACCTTAGTCATCAAACACGACAATCACCTTAAGCTTGTGCCAGTTTGACACCTCAATCTCAACCCTAGCTTGCCTAAGGTCCTAGGTCTAAGGAACTTTAACACTAACCTTTGGATGTCTTTAATGAAGCGCAACCTCTAACTCTAGAAATGCATCATGAGTCTTGTAATACTCTCCACTCACTTCTCTTGCAGTGGCATTGATCAAGCTACATAAGATGTAGTTGGATACAAGAAAATGTTATGCTTCACATCTTTATATACCTAGCTTCATTTTGTATTTTTTTGCATCTCTTGCTCGTGTAAAAGCTTCTACAAGTTTAGGGCTATTGTCAACTCTATCTACTTTTGATGCTGATATATATTTCAAGGTTGAGGCCTGTAATCTTGTATCATCATGGAGTCGTTATTTGAAAGTATGGCGTTGGAGAGGGGGAAAGAGGAACACACCCAGAACACAACACAATGCCTCACTATAGCCCAGGTATACACAAGACCCCAATCCACTAGAGTTTACCTTCAAAACTTGACAATATCCGCAAGCAAACTAATGCTTGTACACAACCATATGAACACACGCTCTGCAACGCATCAAACAGACCCAATAATTCCACTCTGCCAAATTCACAGCCTTCCACACACACACATCCTCTCTCTATCTCCCCTTGCACGACAAACTTGGGGGGGGGGGGGGGGGGGGGGGGGGGGGGGGCACACACAAACACACGCGTGGAAACACACGCACTCAAGCAGAGAAGAAAAGGGGGAAGGGGGAATCAACACCAAGAGACAACAATAATGGCTTTCGCTAGCATAAACACAACCGTACAAACCAATCTTGAGCTGGCACAATCCTTGGCCCAAAGCATAATGGCAAAAAAAGCCTAATGGAAAAAAGCATAATGGCAAAAGCCCCTAAAAAATCACATTTGTCTCCTTTTATAGGAATGGCTAAACCCAAAAAAAGAAAAAAGGGAGCTTTCCAGCTCGTACATTCAACTTCTCGCTCATTATAGAATTTTCCTTGCATTGCTTGCATTTGGGCTACTGCTTTTGGAAACCCTTGCATGGTGGACACTTCTCCTTTTTGTTCGCTTGGTTTGGCTCCTCATTGACCAGCCTCCTTCTCTCTCTCTCTCTCTCTCTCTCTCTCTCTCTCTCTCTCTCTCTCTCTCTCTCTCTCTCTCTCTCTCTCTCTCTCTCTCTCTCTCTCTCTCTCTCTCTCAGCTGACGCAGGACTGCCCCTAGCACTAGTGATATCGCTATTGCCCCCTCCCTTTACCGCAGAAAAGTTGGACCATGGCAAGTGCAGGAACTAGCCCCAATCAGGTGCATTGCCAAAATCCACCACGCGCGCCCTGCGTGCCATCAAGCACAACCAACGCAACGCCCGCAACATTGACCCCATAGCTCACGAGAGGGGAGCTCCCACTCTCCACACACACTTATCAATGGGCTCACGCCCCCTGCCCTTATACCATGCGCTTCAAGGCCAAAACCCTACATGTGGGATATTCACTTGCCATGTGGTAGCTCGCAGGAAACCCTCCTCCATGTAAAAAAAACCTTCATTTCATCAGAAAAAACTCCCATTGGGGTACCAACTCTGCCCACCAACTTCATAGATCTTCTATTTGGGACTCCAAGATCAACCTCTCGACCCATAAATCCCGAACAAAAAAATGACCATTGACTCCAAACCCCCTCAGCCTTGCCGCACTCCAATATTTCGAACCATGCCATCTGAGTCTGCAAAAAAAACAGAAAGATCGTCTTCCACTTTCCTCCACGAAATGCTCGAAACTTCATCAAGTCGTAACTCCTCGAGGCTCAGAATCATAGGCCGTCAATCCCTGCTGACCCAATACATCACATAACACCTTCTCGAACTTTGTCAAGGTCTAAAAAATGCGAGATGACACGACTCCCCATGTGGTCAAGTGGGAACCAACTCGACCCCCGACAAAACTTTAAATGGCCATAACCTGCAATCCATAGCTTCGATCTACAATCCACAAAGATGGGCATGCTCCATAATTCAAGCACTATGTTGTCGGGGGATATGTGTTCGAAACCTGAGCCGTGCAGGCACCGGGCCTCTAGCTGTGGGAGGTGTGAAAGAGAGAGAACAAGAGACACTGACAGCTCTGACAATTGCCGTAATCACCAATTAATTGATTAATACTTTGAGTACAACTTAATCCTTAGCCAAGGCGGGATGTTAACAGCACCGTCACTTGGATCATCTGCTAACTAGGAGTTTAAGCTCCCATTTACAGGATTAGCCGGGCCGTTAACGACATTGGACTGAACAAAATGTTAAATCAATCTCTAGTTATGACGATGATGGTAATTATCTCTCGTCGCTTCATCTCCTTCAACTACCTCCTAGATTCTGCAAGCTTTGACTTTCCTCATTGCCTTAATCATTAAGCTTCAGTAGTTATCAATTATCCTGCTTTGTGCACTTTGCACTTCCTTATCTCCCGTTCATGAGCCTCAACTTCTCCTTTACTCAACGTGCTCCGATTCCCTTAACCCTTGCTTGGCCTACCTTGCGCTTTCCTCTTGCTTCTTTAGTTAGGTTGATTCCTTTGCTTATGCTGACAGACATCCTTGGTTTTGCTTCTCAAGCACAAGAGCGTGATAGCCTGTATCTTGCTTCAAGCCTTCCCTTGTCGGCTTCTCCAACACGAGAGAGAGATCCGCTTTTCCCTTCAACATGGGAGCCCTCACTTTGTTCTACTAACAGAGGACCCGTTACCTTCTTCTCCTCCTTCCTCGCTTCACCAAGGTCGAGAGTGAGAGAGAAAGTCTCCTTTTGTTTTGCTTTTCAAAAGAGAGAGAGAGAGAGAGAGAGAGAGAGAGAGAGAGAGAGAGCTCCTTGTGCAAGCCCGAGAGAGAGAGAGACCACACCTCGTTGCCCCTTTCTCCTCCGAGCTCGCTTCTTTGCCTTGTCGAGAACAAGCGAGAGAGAGAGAGAGAGAGAGAGAGAGAGAGAGAGAGAGAGAGAGAACGAGCTTTGCTTGCGTGCTGAGGACTAGAGCAAGAGCGGGCGCCCTTCTATGCCTTTCTGTTCACCACCTCGCCTTGCCCTCCTCTCGTTACCCTTTGTATCCTCTTCACGCTGGGCTCCTCCATCTTGCCTTACCCTATTCTCTTGCCTTACTGCCCCCGTCGTTCTCCTCTCCTTACTTGCTTTCATGTGGAACTTCCCCTATTAATAGCCCATATTTTTTTAATGCAACGATGGCACCATCGTGGTGGGAATGACGCCCATGACATGCAAATTGGCTAATGTCGTGAGCGCGAGCGCGATGGAAGTGGCTACAAAAATGCTCGCCCTACCCTGCTCAGCGTTTCGCCGTCGTCCAGGCATCAGAGAGCCCGACGCGAGCTCCTGTTCACCTGCTTGCGCCGCTCGCCTGCTCAGCCTGCCATCTCTCCTTTCTTCTTCCTTTGCTTCACACTAACCGCCCCCCCCCCCCCCCCCCCCCCTTTTTTTTTAATTAAGTGGGCGGCCGTTGGTTGTGGGCGGTCATAGTCTTCATTTGGGCGGGCGGCCTTTGTAAGGGCATCACATTTGGGCATACATGCCGGCCAAGCAATGCTTTGCAAGTAGCCAAGCAATGCTTTGCAAGTAGAGGGCATCACATTTGGCATACTTTACTGGACAAAGCATCTCCAAGCTCAACAACTTCCCTCTTCCATTAGCTCTTAACTAACAATAACATCGTGAATTTTAGTGCTCGTAAATTGTCTTGAATAATGCCACAAGCCTGCTAGATGCAAGTATGAGTGATTGCATTTGAAGTAAGGCCTTTCCATCACATCCTGCTAGCTGGGCATTGCCAATCACGACTATTGTCGGCCAAGCACTATACAAAATGGTATCCGGGACATGAGACTCCTCAAGCTATTACTGTTGCCGCATTCCAAAATTCCTTGGTTGAAGCCCAAAATTCCGAGATGGCACACCAACCGAGCGGACCGGACTGGTACGGAACCGGCCCCCAGTGAATCTTTAACGACCAATATCTTGGCGATCGGAACTCCGATTACTGATCTGAAGAGACCGTTGCACTCCACAAAGTGAGCACTTCAAGCCCATGCATTCATTTCAATTATGTGCCCTCAGCTCCAGTTGCCCAATCCGGTACGGATCTACAATCCCCTTAAACTTCAAACTGACGTAACTTTTGTACCGTAGCTCTAATCGACGAGCCATAAAGACATGCCGTAGAGCACTTCAAGCACTTCAGTTCTAGATCATAGTCTCCCATCTGTGATCACTTCAAGCATACTCATTTTTGGCATCATTAAGGCATCTGTTGGCCCTTTTAAGCTGCATCTGCCATACATTAATTATTAAGCTTGGCCTGTTAACAAGCCTTGATCACTGCCCACTAAATGTGTAGGCTTCAAAGAAGCTTAGCTTGTATTTCTCTGCTCTTTTTCTCTTCATGGAAGTGGAGCTGCACGACATCCACCCCCTCTGAACCTGCACAGCCTCCAGTCTGTGCCAACTGCACTTCAATCTGCATCTGCTATAGGAACCTTAAGCTCTTTGCCGTCAAGTCCTTTACCTCAAGTTATGGTAGCAGAACCAACTCAAAATATGTGAAGATACTTCATCAATTGTCCAAAGAAGTCAGTTGGAAGCCAGCCATGTAATCTCATTGAACGCATAATCAAAACTCTTCTCACTTAGCATAAATCTAGAAAACAAAACCTTGTACCATGCAACCTGCTACAACAGATAACTGGTACTCTTGAATTTTCAGCTTGCACTTTGGTAGCCCCCCTGATCAAACGGGTAACCAATAATTTGCCCCACTGTGAGCATTCCTTTAAAAAATTTGCACCATCCTATTTCCAATCATTACAGCATACACATAAATTAGCCCACAAACCTTCATACAAACCACCTGGATCATATGGCTCATAAGTCAATTGCCCAGGACCATGCATATATCTATCACCTCCTAGGTCAAAAGCTAGCTCAAAATCCCCTACATCCTAGGGTAACATAAGATCCTAGATAACATCAGGTAGTTGCCATATCCCCTGTGCAACTGGCTCATCCAATTGTTGATCATCAATCACAGGTAAAAGCATTGGCAGTTCACCTTGACTCTCACTAGTATTGGAATTCTGATCATGCATATCTGAATACTTCAAGTCTCTGGTAAAACTCTCTTCATTAGGCTCGCAAGATGCATCAGAAAAAAATTCTCTATCTTTTAGAGGCTTAAAATCAAGTAAAGCATCATCCAACTACTGCATAAGATCATCATCAGCTGCATCTAAACAAACTTGCTCATGCATGAATCTGGATTGATTGGTATCATTCGCATCTGTGTTTGAGAAACCTTCCAAAACTTCGTCCAGTAAGCACATAAGATCTAGGTCCACTGCTTGAGAAGGTTCCTCCATCTTGCATATCTCAGGCTACTATAAACTAAGATTTCCACATATAACATGCATAATAAATACATCTGCTGTAAACTGATCTTCAAGTCTTTAACCCTCATCCAAATATCTTTGCACTTCGTAGCACAAAGTTCAGCATGCATATTGAAAATTTCATCTACTACCCTGTCTGTATCATTGGCACTATGAAACCAATCATATTAATCAACATTAAGTGATCCCACTTCACTATGCACCCCCTCTGAATCAGCATCATTAAGTTCATGATCATTCTGCCATAGTGTGAGCCCTATGTCACAAAATCTTGATAAAGAAGAAGTTTGCTCCCCTTATGAATCATCAACAAATTCAGGATCAGTATGCCATCGGTAGCTTTAGGTCATAAAAACTTATCAAAGAAGGAGTCTGCACACCCTCTGATTCAGGTTCAGTTTTGGAAGCTTCAGCTTCATCACATTCAGGTTCAGTTTCCTACTTTGGTAGCTCGGCTTCACAACAGCTTGTCAATGAAGGAGTCTGCACCCCCTCTGAATCAACATTTTGCAGATCTTCAAGCTCACACTCTTGCTTAACCAAGTCCTCAAAATCTGGTACATCCAAATTTGGTAAATCTGGTATACCAAAATCCATGGTCATGCTGCTCTCAACAGCAATAGCGTTAGTTTGACCTATAACATCTATATCATCAATCAACTCTTTGGAAAAATCTATACCAATATCTTCAACCAACTCTATGGTAGAATCTGTATCAGAAAAATTTTGCTCTAATTCTGAGTCAGTAGCAAAAGTATCAGTTGAAACCGAATCTTCCTGCATGCCTACTTGAATATGGCTGCACTCATTCACCTGCACGATTTCTTCTTGAGATTCAACCAATTTGTTGTTCTGATCGCTGATTTCTTTTCCTTCTGTACTGCATGTTTAGGTTCTTGGAAAAAATCATCCTGTGTATTCTGAACTGCATGTGTAGATTATTTGCAAAATTCACCCTCTGTATCCTGAAGCTGTAAAGCCTCACCCTCAAAGACTTATACTTCATGTACAACATCTGCAAAACCCAACTTTGCATACACAGCTTCAACTATATCTTCATCATTAGCCTGTAAGAAGGTAGCATCTTGTACAATACACTCATCAATCACAGCTTCTAGCTTGGATCGCACTTGTCCTTGAATTTCTGTGTAGTTTGGTGGACTTGAACTTTTCTCTTGATAGCTTTCATACTGCTCGTAACTTACCTCTACAATAACTTCTTTGAAATACTCAAAGTTGTCGTTGTTGTAGGCTTTGGTAACCTCTTGAATCTACTCCTTCAGATTTGAACTCACTAACTGCTCAAAAGATCTAACCATTAACTCTTCAGGTAACCTCTTACCTTGGTTTCCACCTCATAACACTCTAGGTAGCCCTCTGGAGCATATCCATCAAAGACTCACCTTTCGTCGTATACTGCATCTAAAGCTGCATCCAAAGTTTCATCCATTTGATTTTTCTTCTTTACGGTCTCCATTTCAAGCAGAGATCCTTGAACCAATTGAAGCATCTTCAAAAAATCTGGAACTATTGACTGATCATCAAAACCGTTCGCACTCAACTCTGCAATCATCTTCATCATTGCTCTAAATTCTCCATGTTTACCTCCACCCTGGCTTGTTTCGTGTCGGTTTCACCAAAGATGTCAGGGGATATGTGTTTGAAATGTGAGCCGGGCAAGCGCCGGGCCTCTGACTATAGGAGGTGTGAATGAGGGAGAACAAGAGACACTGACAGCTACTCTGGCAATCACCGTAATCATCAATTAATTGATTAATACTTTGAGTACAACTTAATCCTTAGCCAAGGCGGGTTGTTAACAACACTGTCACTTGGATCATCTGCTAACTAGGAGTTTAAGCTCCCATTTACAGGATTAGCCGGGCCATTAACGACACCGAACTTAACAGAATGTTAAATCAATCTCTAGTCGACGACAGTGATGGTAATTATCTCTTATCGCTTCATGTGCTTCAACTACCTCATGAATTCTACAAGCTTCAACTCTGCTCACTGCCTTTATCATTAAGCTTTAGTAGTTATTAATTATCCTGCTTTGTACACTTTGCACTGCCTTATGTGCCATTCACGAGCCTCAACTTCTCCTTTACTCAACTTGCTCCGATTCCCGTAACCCTTGCTTCGCCTGCCTTGTGCTTTCCTCTTGCTTCTTTAGTTAGGTCGATTCCTTTGCTTATGTTGAGAGAGATCCTTGGTTTTTCTCTCGAGCACGAGAGCGACATAGCATGTATCTTGCTTCAATCCTTCCCTTTTCGGCTTCTCCAACACGAGAGAGAGATCCTCTTTGCCCTTCAATATGAGAGCCCTCACTTTGTTCTACTAGCCGAGGACCCATTACCTTCTTCTCCTCCTTCCTCGCTTCACCAAGGTTGAGAGTGAGAGAGAAAGTCTCCTTTTGTTTTTCTTTTCAAACGAGAGAGAGAGAGAGAGAGAGAGAGAGAGAGAGAGAGAGAGAGAGAGAGAGAGAGAGAGAGAGAGAGAGAGAGAGAGAGAGAGAGAGAGAGAGAGAGAGAGGACTCTCCTTGTGCAAGCCCGAGAAAGAGAGACCACACCTCTTTGCCCCTTTCTCCTCCGAGCTCGCTTCTTTGCCTTGCCGAGAACAAGTGAGAGAGAGAGAGAGAGAGAGAGAGAGAGAGAGAGAGAGAGAACAATCTTTGCTTGCTTGCCGAGGACTAGAGCGAGAGCGGGCGCCCTTCTATGCCTTTCCGTTCACCACCTCGCCTTGCCCTCCTCTTGTTACCCTTCGTATCCTCTTCACGCTGCTCTTCTCCATCTTGCCTTACCCTATTCTCTTGCCCAACTGCCTCCGTCGTTCTCCTCTCCTTACTTTCTTTCATGCCCTCGTTCCCTTTCCCTATTAATAGCCCATATTTTTTTAATGCAACGATGGCACCATCATTGTGGGAATGACGCCGATGACATGGAAATCGGTTAATCTCGTGAGCGCAAACGCGATGGAAGTGGATCCAAAAATGTTTGCCCTACTCTGCTCAGTGTATAATCGTCATCGTCTAGGCATCAGAGAGCCCGATGCGAGCTCTTGTTCTCCTGCCTGCGCTGCTCGCCTGCTCAGCCTGCCATCTCTCCTTTTTTCTTCCTTCGCTTCACACTAAACCACCCCCTTTTTATATTAAGTGGGCGGCCTTTGGTTGTGGGTGGCCATAGTCTTCATTTGGGCGGACGGCCTTCGTAAGGGCATCAGATTTGGGCATACATGCCGGCCATAGCCATTGCAAGGGTGTTACATTTGGCATACATGCTGGCCAAGCAATACTCTGCAAGTAGAAGGCATCACATTTGGCATACTTTATCGGGCAAAGCATCTCCAAGCTCAACAACTTCCCTCTTCCATTAGCTCTTAACTAACAATATCATTGTGAATTTTAGTGCTCGTAAATTGTCTTGAATAGTGTCACAAGCTTGCTAGATTGCAAGTATGAGTGATTGCATTTGAAGTAAGGCCTTCCCATCACATTCTGTTAAAGAGTATCAGAGTTTTGTTCCTGCTAGCCGGGCATTGCCAATCACGACTATTGCCGGCCAAGCACTATATGAAATGGCATCCGGGACATGAGACTCCTCAATCTATTACTATTCCCACATTCCAAAATTCCCAGTTGAAGCCCAAAATTCCCAGATGGCACACCGACCGAGCGGACTATTGGTACGGAACCGGCCCCCGGTGAATCTTAACGGCCAATATCTTGGCGACCGGAACTGGGATCATTGATCTGAAAAGATCAACACGCTCCACAAAGTGATCACTTCAAGCCCATGCATTCATTTCAATTCTGTCCCCTCAGCTCCAGTTTCCCAATCCAGTACGAATCTGCAAACAATCGACTTAAACTTCAAACTGCAGTAACTTTTGCAATGTAGCTCCAATCAATGAGCCGTAAAGACAGGCCGATAGAGTACTTCAAGCACTACAGTTCTAGATCATAATCTCCAATTTGTGCTCAACTCAAGCATACTCATTTTTGGCATCATTAAGGCATCTGTTGGCCCTTTTAAGCCGCATCTAGCATACATTAATTATTAAACTTGGCCTATTAACAAGCTGTGATCACTGCTCACTAAATGTGTAGGCTTCAAAGAAGCTTAGCTTGTATTTCTTTGCTCTTTTTCACTTCATGGCAGCGAAGCTGCACGATAACGTTGTCGTGCTGTGACATGTACATAGTGGGAACACATGCTACAAGAGATATCTTGTAACTTTTTAGATACATAATTATATTTCCTATAATGTACATATGCATATGTAAGTATAAAAATAATCTTTCTATCTCATCTTATTATTTATCTCAAGGGTAATGTATTCTTACTTTACCATCAAAAAATACTATGGGAAAAGTGTCAATAGCTCCGCCTCTTTAACTTGGGGCAAAAAGCATTGATTCTTTATTTCTACTATTTCATTATCATCTCACACCCTAGATAGATCCTATGTCTAGGGTAAACTCCAATATATATATATTCTATGTATTTTTTATACTTTTCTTATATTTCTTTTTTAATAGCTACTAGGAGAGAATCAAATCCTAGTGGGACACTAGGTGGCATGATTTCAAAGATACACTTATTTTAATGCATTATTGCAAGCATGGTTACAAAACTTTGTCAAGGAGAAATGTCATGCTTTCATATGGCATGAGGTGTCCTTGGGAATTAAATGAAAGTCAAGGCTAAGGAGACCACATGAAGACTTTTGCTGCCATAAATGGACCCTATTTTGATGAATTTTCTACACAAGGTTCCAATCCGAATTGGAGAATGATTTTAAAATGAAAATCGTAGCTAATGAGCTGAAGTTTTTGCCCATATTTTTACTTTTTTATTTGGAGCCACGGTTGAGGAGATATGATCAAAATACTGGACCCCAGTCTGCCCACATCATGCAGGGACAGCTCATTTCCAACTTTTCCAATTCCTGTTCACACTGGCTCCTCTCTTCTTGTGTAAACCCTTGGGGGTTCCCTTCACCTATAAAAGGGGACCTCTTCTTCCTTGGAAAGAACTCAAGCATTCAAGCCATTGATGAGAGGAATTCTTGAGGGAGTGAGTAGTAATGCCTAATTGTACTTAGCCCCATTAACATAAGCCCAAACCTACACTTTCTCCTAGAGGAAAACTAGCCATTCTTGTACGCCATCCTTGGAGGATCAACTCTAATCAAAGAAGGTGTTGTACTTGGCGTATCAATCAACGTTGAATTCTCCCCTCTTCTTCTCTCTCCCATCAATAATGGTGCCGAAGGGTTTCAAGTAAGATGTGTTCTACATTGATGTTTTCTTGATTTCTTGTTGTTTTCATTTTCATCTCTAATCCAACATATATATATGTATCTAATCTCATCTCCTTAACCAAACCTATCTCTCTCATTCTTAGTAATTCGTCCTCTCTAGGTTCTCTTTGCTACAGGTACATCTCTCCCCGCAATATCCTTATTGCCTACGGGCAAGAATAGGGCTTGGGAGGGAAACTTCTCATCTCTTCACTTCTCTCATATCTACATTTCTCACATACTATCCTAGATGAATAACCCACATGATGATCATTTCTATCGCTTTCACTCTGTACGATCTATTAGAATTAACGTATGGATTAGCCGTAAAATACACTTTCAACAACGTATAGTGTTTCTCTTCGGCCCTGAAAGGCTCAATGAAATACTTCTATCACCAGATCCCATCATACTACCTCTCATAGACTATAATTTTTCTTTTGATGTAAGTGTAGTTATCTTGCTATGAACCAAGAGGATTTGTACACACAATTAATCCCAATCACTAGGCAAAATATATATATTATGGTAAGCACAAAACTACAATTCCAAAGAACAATTCGTAGGCTATTTGGTCAGCCAAGATTGAATGCCATTAACTCATCCATTAACCCTTTCATATTACCCATGATACGATATGACCATAGCCTTGATGTTTTC
Organism: Adiantum capillus-veneris; assembly: GCF_014529385.1. Taxonomy (NCBI): domain Eukaryota; kingdom Viridiplantae; phylum Streptophyta; class Polypodiopsida; order Polypodiales; family Pteridaceae; genus Adiantum; species Adiantum capillus-veneris. The sequence continues at coordinate 118,723,085 of NC_140952.1, read as the reverse complement.
ATCTTCGTATTGTTTTGACATTCTCTTTTGCGTTCTTTCTTTGTGTGTGTGTGAGTGCAAGAGAGAAAGAGTGAGTCTTCTTTGATTGCACTTCTTTCCAAACCCTAGTCTTCATGGCATCTATGGTTTAACTCCTTCATATAGTTTTTGTTGAGTTCTCTCACAAACTCTCACAACCATAAGCCCGGTGCTTTCCTGGCAAGACTGCAAATTTCTCGACATATTTTTGGTGAATCCGACGCGAATCTGCTAGGGTGAGAGTTTGTGGGTAACCATGGGTGATCATGTTGAGCAACAGGGTATGCATTTTGACCCAGCAACAATGCAAATGTTTCAAGCATTTGCAATGTTCATGCAACAACAACATGCTACTGAAAGAAGGGAGATTTCAGCAACGAAGGCTATACAAGCGGTCGTCAACAGAATGGATCAGTTCAATGGCAAAGATGTAACCAAGTACTTACGCGAGTATGTGAAGGAGATGGAGCTGCATCGCGTGTCAGAAGGTGAGATGATTCAAAGCTTTGAGCTAGTTGTTGCTCCAGAAATTAGGGAGCATGTTAGGGCAATTAAAGATGGGCATGGGAGAAATTGGGAAGAACTCAAAGTAGCTTTAAAGGAGGAATATTTCATGGAGGACTCTGAGAGAGTGACCAAAAGGACATTCTTAGAATGGATAGTCAATCCAAAGCAAGGACTATCAATAACAGAGCTACTTAGGGAATTTGAGCGGCGCTATGCACAACTCACTAGGACAGAAAGGGCCACACTAGATGCAGAGAAGACAGATCTTTTCTTACAAGCTGTAGGTAAAGAGTTTCAAGAAAATTTGGAGCTTCTTCTTGAAGATAAAGATGCTGAGCAAGGACTAAAGACCGACTGGAATGAGGTTGAAGGTGCTGTCTCACTGCTTGCCAAACGACAAAGAAGAAGGGACAAGATGACAAGTCCTTCCACCTCAACTTCTGACAAAATGGTAAAGCCTACTTTTATCGCTCCTAAGTTTGATGAGTCCATGCTAGATGAGCTTGTAAAGGGAATGCGTGACTTGAAGGTGAAGTTTGCAAAGCTTGAAGAAAAAGGCCAACCATCAGGGCCACTTCCTAGGCAAAGACAACAGCCCAAAGAAGGGTTTGTTAATAGATGTATTTGGTGTGATAGTACAAACCATGTAAGAAGGGATTGTGATGATTTTAGTGATGCTTTGTCAAAAGATGTTGTCTTTTTTAAGGATGGTAAAATCCACTTAAGAGAGACAGGTCTACCCTTGAGAACTAACTTTGGGAAGGGGGGAATGCAAACCTTAGTTGAAGATATGGCAACCAAGCATGCCACCTCTTCAGTTGAGGCAGCTACTTATGGAGTAAAAATTGAACATTTTTGTGATGAAGAAGTGAGTGACCATCATGGTCAAATTTGGCCAAATTTCATGCAATTAGCTAAAAAGGGAAAGCTTACAAAAGAGATTCTACATGAAGCAGGTGATTGCATACGTCTAGAAACAGGATGGAATGATCCAGTGGACTCATTGTCAGTGCATGCCTACATTACAAAATGCCAACAAAATGAGGCAATTGTAGAAGAGAAGCGCAGACGTGAGAATGCTGATGAAGGACCATCAAAAAGAGCTTCTAGAAGTGGGGGAAGAAGCGACTCAATGCCTTCTCAAACACCCTCAACACAAGGAGCATCTCCACCTGAAGTACTCATGGAGGAGTCTACAACAGGAAAGAAGAAAGAGCCAACGAAAGGTAAGACAAAAGGCCCAACTTATAAACTACAATCTGATATTGAGGTTGCTACAGATTTAAAGAAAGTCTTGGAGGAAAGGATCTTGAATAGCAAGATTGAGTTTACTCTGGGAGAAGTTCTTGGCATTGCAAAGCGTGAATTCCATGAGGAGATCATTAACATCATCAAGAGAAAGAGGCAAACCCTTGCTGAAGTTTCTCGTCCACAGGTTGAAGGGGAAACCTCAAAGACACAAGGGATGCAACTGCAAAATAAGGAGAATGATGGAGCTGTGGTAGGATGCTACCAATCTAGTGGGAGAGTGAAGCAAGTGTATTTCTCAAATGATGATGAAGAAGTTGAAGATATTCCCAGGAGTTACTATTCACGAAGTCATTGGGCAAGGGCTACTACAGAAACTTTGGTCAAGGTAGGTGATCTTGAAGAGCCATTTGTTGCCTTGATTGACCATGGTTCAGAAATAAACATAATGTCAAAGAGTCTCTACAACAAGTGCAAATGGCCGATGGACACAGATCATGGCTGGATGGTAAAAGTGGCAAACAATTCATCCGGTGAATTGTATGCAGCATGTCCAGGTGTGAAGGTAACAATAGGTGATGTAAAGATTGACCAAAACTTCTTTGTACAGGATACATCTTCATATCATCTCATCCTTGGACAGCCCTACATTGTGGGAGTTCGAATGGAAACAAAGGTAATGGACGATGGTTCAGCATATGCTAGGATACGTAGCAAAGATGGTAAACGTGCTGTCCAATTCCTCACAGTTTGTGTAAACCATGAAAGAAATCGTGACAACCTCAGAGAACATCCTCTACCAAAGGTGAGCAAAGAGTTTCATGATCATAGAGAAATGATGGGTTTTGGCCAAGTACCATTGTAAAGCGGGATTGCAGTGGTACAGAAAGAAAAATGGTCTCGCCTGATCCAAAAATAGGTGAAGCATTTTCAATGAGCTCCTTGGTAACAAAGAATGGATCAGTATGTTTTACAAAACTTGAAGATTTGAAGAGATGTGAGAAGCAATATGTGCATAATGTACAAATAGGCATGAAAAAGAGTGGGTTGCTAGAGCCTACTGAAAATGTTTTGGGTTTGTGTGAACAAGTTTCTTTTGTAGATACTATGGGTGAGCTTGATGCTATAATGAGGTCTAGTTTGCATCTTGAAAATGAAGTTGTGGAAGTTTGCTCTATGGAAATGTATCAAGTAATAGAAGCCTTTAAAGAAAGCCAAACAGTAGGCCCAGAAGTCCATGTTGAAACTAAATACAAGAGTGTAGCAAAGAAGGTGAAACCAGTAGCTTCACCCTTACCACCCAACAACAGGGAAAAGATTGAACAGGCTTCTTTACAACCAAGTTTGCGGAATCCTAAAAAGATCGGGCATACCTTCACAAAGGAGTCTTTTCAAGAGTTGCAGATTGGTTGCGAGGATTTTCTAACACAGGAGGAGACAAAGTGCTTCAAAGAAATGCTTTCAAAGCATGGTAAGGCTTTTTCATTTGAGCCACATGAGATAGGATGTGTTGATCCTTATATTGTATCTCCTATGGTAATTTTCACAATACCTCATGTGCCTTGGAATCTGCGGCCTATTCCGGTTCCAAAGGCTCATTTGCCAAAGTTAGTAGAGCTACTGAATGAGAAAATCAAAATGGGAATCTTGGAGCCTTCTTGTGCTCCATACTCAAACAGGCGGTTCACAGTTCCAAAGAAGAATGGTTCTCTACGCTTCATCCAAGATATGCAACCAGTGAACAAGGTGACAATTAGAAATGTAGGTACAGGTCCAATTGTGGATGAATTTGCAGAGGCGTTTGCAGGGAGGGCAATTTACTCAATGGGGGATCTCTACTCAGGGTATGATCAATTTCAGCTTGCAATCGAAAGCAGAGACTTGACAACCATGAGGTCACCTTTGGGTTTGGTAAGGATGCGTACCTTGCCACAGGAAGCAACCAACTCGGTTGCACATATGATGAATGGGATGAATAAGGTCTTACGTGACTTTATTCCTCAAATCACAATGCCTTTCATTGATGATTTTCCTATCAAAGGATGTGAAGAAAATGACAAAGATGAAGCTTTGGATCTCAAGGGATGTCGCAGGTTTGTGGTAAATCACATAAATGATTGTGATAAAATTTTGTCTAGGTTGGAAGAAGTGAATCTTACATTGTCAGGGAAAAAGTTTATGTTTGGTGTCAAAGAAGTGCTCATTGTGGGGCACATGTGCGGGCCATATGGTAGGAAACCTTGTCCATCAAAGGTAGATGCCATCCAAAGAATGAAAGAAACATGCACTAGCATCACTGAGGTTAGAAGGTTTCTGGGAGCATGTGTTTTCTATGTTATTTGGATTCCACATTATGCACATGTAACTGATCCTCTTTATCAGCTGCTTAGAAAGAATCAAAAGTTTAAATGGACAGAAGCACATGTAAAATCCATGAAAAAGCTAAAGGAGTTACTCCAGTCAGCAACGACTTTAAGAAAGGTAGACTATGAGTGTCAAAGGCCAGTGATTGTGATAGTAGATACCAGTCCTACAGGGATTGGATGGGCAATAGGGCAAGATGACAAAGAAGGACACAGGTATGTGGTAAGATTTGGAGCAAAGGTACTAAGTGCTCGCCAAAGAAACTATCCACAGATAAAGAGAGAGTTATGGGGTATGGTTACAGCCTTGAAAAGTGGGAAAGAGTACCTAATTGGTGCATGTGTGGTTGTAGAAACAGATTGTCTACCACTTCTTGGGATGATTACAAGCTGCTCAACACCAGACATTGCTATGTTGCGGTGGATTGCCTACATTAAGTCCTTAAATCCCGAGTTTAAGCACATTGCAGGTAAAGACAATACAGTGGCAGATATGCTATCAAGGGCAAGGTATGAAGATGAGTCACAAATGATTGATGAGGGAGATGATGTAGGCACAAAATTCTATTCTATCTCTCATGTCAAAGGTAACAATGTCAACATGACTAATCCACTTGAATTGTTCTTGAAAGATCTTTATGAAGGTGATTGGCTTCTTATTGGAAGCTACTTGAGTACTCTAACAAAACAGGATGATTGGTCTGAACATGAATTCAAGAGGATACGCAGGAAAGCATATGGTTACTTTTTGAGGGATGGTTACTTGTGGAAGCATCTTAAACAAAAGGGTGCTACACCACAAAGGGTTATATGTAAAAAAGAGACTCAAGTAAAGCTCATGCAAGAGTTTCATGAGAGTCTATGGGCTGGACACAGGGGTGTGTGGGCAACCTTCTCCAAGTTGAAAGAAAAATACTGGTGGAAGGGTATGTATAAAGATGTATCTCTCTTTGTAGAGTCATGTGTAACTTGTCAAATGTATTCAAATGTTCGACATCGTGATGGATTGCACCCTACATATCCACTAGCCATGCACTATAAATGGGTTGTGGATCTAGTCACAATGCCTTTAGGACTCTGGCAGATGAGATACTTGGTTCTTGCACGAGAGGACCTAACTAACCAAGTTGAAGGAAGAGCATTAAGAGCTAAGACCACAGAAGTTGTGTGCAAATTCCTTCTTGATGAGGTGATTTGCCGTTATGGTTGTGTGGGAAAAATCACTGCAGATCGAGGTGAACTGGATGCCAAAGAAGCAAGGGAGTTCTTTTCTAGATTAGGGATCAAGCTTTCTCTTACTATAGCTTACAACCCTGAAGGCAATGGAAAGAGTGAAAGAGGGCATCCTCCTATCATCAAAGCTTTGGCCAAGGCTTGCGAAGGAAGAGTTGATGAGTGGCCAAAACTGTTACCATATGATTTATGGGCTGATCGTACAACACATAGCTCAGTAACTGGCTACATGCCTGTGGAGCTAATCTATGGTCAAAAGCCAGTGATGCCGATTGAGGATACAATTCCCACATGGAATGTACTACCTTGGCAAGAGGGGCTTAGTAGGGAAGATCTCCTTGCATTGCGCATAAGGCAACTAGAGAGAAGACCTGGAGACATTGAGGCTGCAAAAGAACGACTCAAAAATGCAAGATTGAAAAACAAGGACTACTTTGATAAGCGACATCGGCTCAGGAGCAAAGCAATTGACAAAGGTGACTGGGTTTTAGTGTATGATAGTAGCCTTGATAACCATCATACAGTCATGCGTAAGTTCTCAAAAAGATGGTTTGGACCGTATGTTGTAAAGCATGTGCATGAAAATGCTACTTACAGCTTGTCTGAACTAGATGGTACAGAAGTAAAGATTCCCATTGCAGGAAAAAGGATCAAAATGTTTAAGAGAAGAGGAGACAATGATCCAGAAAATGCTGATGAGGAAGAAGAGCAAAACACAGGTGAAGATCAAAGTGAAAATGAAGCTCTGGAATGATCCAGTGAAGATGAAGACAAGGAAGATGTACAAGAGGTCTAATCTTACAAAGAGACAATGTGGCACATACCGGAGGATGTGCAGGTTTAGAGGGGGTGGATGTCGTGCTGTGACATGTACATAGTGGGAACACATGCTACAAGAGATATCTTGTAACTTTTTAGATACATAATTATATTTCCTATAATGTACATATGCATATGTAAGTATAAAAATAAGCTTTCTATCTCATCTTATTATTTATCTCAAGGGTAATGTATTCTTACTTTACCATCAAAAAATACTATGGGAAAAGTGTCAATAGCTCCGCCTCTTTAACTCTGGGCAAAAAGCATTGATTCTTTATTTCTACTATTTCATTATCATCTCACACCCTAGCTAGATCCTATATCTAGGGTAAACTCCAATATATATATATTCTATGTATTTTTTATACTTTTCTTATATTTCTTTTTACATAGCTACTAGGAGAGAATCAAATCCTAGTGGGACACTAGGTGGCATGATTTCAAAGATACACTTATTTTAATGCATTATTGCAAGCATGGTTACAAAACTTTGTCAAGGAGAAATGTCATGCTTTCATATGGCATGAGGTGTCCTTGGGAATTAAATGAAAGTCAAGGCTAAGGAGACCACATGAAGACTTTTGCTGCCATAAATGGATCCTATTTTGATGAATTTTTTACACAAGGTTCCAATCCGAATTGGAGAATGATTTTAAAATGAAAATCGTAGCTAATGAGCTGAAGTTTCTGCCCATATTTTTACTTTTTTATTTGGAGCCATGGTTGAGGAGATATGATCAAAATACTGGACCCCACTCTGCCCACATCATGCAGCGACAGCTCATTTCCAACTTTTCCAATTCCTGTTCACACTGGCTCCTCTCTTCTTGTGTAAACCCTTGGGGGTTCCTTCACCTATAAAAGGGGACCTCTTCTTCTTTGGAAAGAACTCAAGCATTCAAGCCATTGATGAGAGGAATTCTTGAGGGAGTGAGTAGTAATGCCTAATTGTATTTAGCTCCATTAACATAAGCCCAAACCTACACTTTCTCCTAGAGGAAAACTAGCCATTCTTGTACGCCATCCTTGGAGGATCAACTCTTATCAAAGAAGGTGTTGTACTTGGCGTATCAATCAACGTTGAATTCTCCCCTCTTCTTCTCTCTCCCATCAATAATGGTGCCGAAGGGTTTCAAGTAAGATGTGTTCTACATTGATGTTTTCTTGATTTCTTGTTGTTTTCATTTTCATCTCTAATCCAACATATATATATGTATCTAATCTCATCTCCTTAACCAAACCTATCTCTCTCATTCTTAGTAATTCATCCTCTCTAGGTTCTCTTTGCTACAGGTACATCTCTCCCCGCAGTATCCTTATTGCCTACGGGCAAGAATAGGGCTTGGGAGGGAAACTTCTCATCTCTTCACTTCTCTCATATCTACATTTCTCACATGCTATCCTAGATGAATAACCCACATGATGATCATTTCTATCGCTTTCACTCTGTACATTTCTATCGCTTTCTCTTCGGCCCTGAAAGGCTCAATGAAATACTTCTATCACCGGATCCCATCATACTACCTCTTATAGACTATAATTTTTCTTTTGATGTAAGTGTAGTTATCTTGCTATGAACCAAGAGGATTTGTACACACAATTAATCCCAATCACTAAGCAAAATATATATATTATGGTAAGCACAAAACTACAATTCCAAAGAACAATTCGTAGCGTATTTGGTCAGCCAAGATTGAATGCCATTAACTCATCCATTAACCCTTTCATATTACCCATGATACGATATGACCATAGCCTTGATGTTTTCATCTTCGTATTGTTTTGACATTCTCTTTTTCGTTCTTTCTTTGTGTGTGTGTGAGTGCAAGAGAGAAAGAGTGAGTCTTCTTTGATTGCACTTCTTTCCAAACCCTAGTCTTCATGGCATCTATGGTTTAACTCCTTCATATAGTTTTTGTTGAGTTCTCTCACAAACTCTCACAGCCATAAGCCCGGTGCTTTCCTGGCAAGACCGCAAATTTCTCGACAACGTGTCTATACAGTGACATCCACTTGGATCACCTGTCCCTAGCTGCCGTGTCCGTCAAGGATGTGCAATGCACTGAACTTCAATCTCAAATATCTTGGGCTCTACAACTTCTTTTGATGAGCCGTCTAGACTTGCTCATTCATCACTTCAAGCTCTACATATCAAGGCCCAAAGATTGCACCTTGAACCTCCTTCATTTGCCTCCCAAATTAGCCCTTCTTGGACTACAAACTGCATCAACCATACATTTCTGCTGCTACCTGTCTACCCAAGATCTTTGTAGCTATTGTAGCCCTTTGCATTGCTTCTGCTAACCTGTACACACCTGCCCATGCCATCTTCTATGGTCGACCAACTTTGGCTGTACCAGCATGTGCAATACTCATTACCTCAATACCCAATTTCTTTAAGGATTAATGTCAATATTGGAATGATTTCTCACAGTCTTATGGAAAATTGAAGGTCACTATCAAGCCATAAAGAGGTTTAGCAATGATTGCATACATGTGGATAAATTTCCTATAGTATCCACAATGTCCCATAAATGATTGAAACTCTCTCATTGTCTTTGGGCATGGCATGTCCACAATAACCTTGACTTTATCCATATCCGTGGAAAGTCCATTTTGCTGATACGATATGTCACAAGATCCTACCCTATCTAACCATGAAAATATATTTTTTGGGTAAAGATAAATCTGATAGGTCCAACATTTCTTGAATACTTTTTTTAGATGCTCTTAGGGTCTTCGTGCAACATTGAATGCACACACAAATCATCCATAAGATTTTCAAAAATAGATTTTTCCACTTGGTAGCAAAAGTTGTTTTATGTTAGTCTTCTGGTTTGATAGCCAATTGGTTATAACCTGAAATCCGTCCAAGAAGCTCTTGCTTACCTGCTACTCGTTCCAAGACGCAATTGTCATGGATAGTAGTTGCGTTCCCTTTTTTGAGATTTACACACACTCTCAACTTACCGTTCTTCTTAGGTACTACCAAAGTTGGGGATACCCAATTTGTGTTCTTGATTTCATAAATGAGCTCAAATTCCTTCAACTTATCAATCTATCTTTTGATCTTATTACTCTCTTCTTAGCAAAGGTTTTATTGTAAGTATATGGGCATTGCCTGTTAGGCTTAGCATCAGGCTTTTGGAGAATTTTGTGCTGAAAAATCGCAAGATCAATCCTCTTCACATCCGTATAAGACCAGGAAAACACATACTTATACTTTTTGAGTGTCTTAATCAATAACTCCTCCTCATTAGGAGATAGATCAATAGCAATATAAGCAGGCTTGGCTCTTCCCTTGGCTTTGCTAGATCTATCCTTTTAGCATCCTCAGGTCCATCATAAGATTTTTCTGGCTCAGCCTTTTTTATGATTAAGTGATCAATAATAATCTTGCAATCTCGAAGAGTGTACTTTTAGTAATGGGATGGTACACTCAATCCATCCTTTTTTTACTCTTCTTTGTTCTTTTTTTCTTTTCATTTTTATCATCCACGTGTCTTTCAATGTCTGTTTTAGCTCACTATATTTCTTTTTCCACTCAACTTTTGTCCATTGAGGTTTGCTAGCATCATCAACCTTCTTAGACACGTCTTTGGGAGGTTTAGCCCTTTGTCATTTTTTTGGTTTTAAACTGTTTTGTAGAGGAGGTGAAAAAAACTCTTTTTTCACCTTGTTTTTAATGCAATCATGAGCTCCTATCAGCATCAAATATGATTTTTTTCCTTTATGTGTGGTATTGGGTTGTTTCTCGCCCCCCTTTTGGTCTATTTGTTATTACATCACTATTGTCATTGTGGCTTTTGATTTGAGAAATCAAAGAGTTCCTCAAATTTTATTTTTGGCTCACTTCTGTGACCCTCTGATCTTTCATCATTTGCACACAAGCCTAAATTCTGGAGAGAGTCTATAGCATCATAGTGACATGCATTACCTGGATCTTTGTTCTCGTTTAGGATACTGTCTGTGTCATTTCCCGTGGTAAGATCTCAAACAAAAATCTCATCCTAGATACGCAAACATTGTATACCAGTATCTCATTCTTGTGTCACATCATTATCCTCGGTCCTTTCTTGATCGTGTTGTCTTTGAATCACATTTATCATGAAAAATTTAAACCAAGTCTAGTCCATTCTCATCACAAAACTTGATAAAGGTGATCTCATTGACACACACATCTAAGGTGGCCAAAATTTGAGTCCACTCCAAGGGTTCTATTCTTTCTTCAAAAAAAGGTTCAAGTATATATTCAAAATATTCAAATGGCCTATCCTACTTGCACTCCTCTTTTACAAGATTATCACAATCCAAAGCTCCACACATACATAGATGAGATTTAGAGTTCAACCATGCGGGTACTCCAAATTCTATAGTTGTAGCCAAATCAAATTCCTCTACAAGAGTTCTACGTACGTCTATGTGGGACATGAGTTTGATATTGAATTGATATCAGGTTGAGAGGAGGCAAGGAAGGATGAGGGCATGAAGCCAAGAGTTAGGTGCGTAGTAAAGCACTGTGGTATTGTAAGCACAAATCCCTAAGTAGAAAACTTACTGACTATAGAGCCAAGGGCCATACCTCTAGTGGAGGACAATTACAGGAGTATCCGTTGAGAAAGATGTAGTGCCAAAGAGAGTTCATTTGCAATACGCCCTATTAAGAGATGAAAACCCTTGTGAAATGGAAAATAAAGTCAACAAGAAGAAGCCGATGAAAGGCAAACATGCGGTACAAATGGATGAGTTTTCTCTATAGGAGTAATTCAAAGAATTAGCACTCTCAATGACTATAGTCTAGATATTGGAGCTGGTATAGAGCAGCTGGTTAAGGAAACTAATCAAGAAGTGAAACAAAGTAAAAAAAAGCTAGTACCAAGAAAAAGGAGATGTCAGTTCATTCAGCAAATGCGGTGCCATCAATCTTGTATGATGAACAAGTGCCAATAGCAACAATTGGCATACAAGGAGTGGTCGTGTGCCAAAGTTTTTACTTGGTGAAGGTTCGAGAGTCAATGAGATCTCAAAGGTGTTGTTGAAATAGTTTCACAAAAACACAATTGAGTGTGCTCCTTTTGCGGTCAAAATGGCTGATCAAAGTTAGTACAACCACTAGGGTTGGTTTGTCAGCAGCAAAAGTGGAGATTGTAGGTATAAGTTTCTTGATTGTTGTGTTAGTGTTAAGGATGGATGTTGTTGCAAGCTAACTCCGATAACATTTTTTGGAGCTTTTATTAGAAAAACACTTATTATTTTGATAAATTGGGAATGTTGTAACTCCTACTTTCTAGATAAATAGTGTAATTGATGAGTTGGGGCTACAAGCTTCCAGACTGTATCAACCTATCTTTAGTTAGAGCTCCTAGATTATTAGTTTTGACCACAGAAACCTTGGCTAAGGTATAAAAGCCAATTTTTATAAGTATTTTGTAAGTTTTTGGATAATAGAACACAGCATGAGCTAACGACACTCACTTTTCTCCTTCTCACACTTCTTACTCCCTTCCCCATTGTCACATTGCAGTGCCATTTGTTGCGTTGCAACCGCAGGTAAGAGCTCTACGTGTTGACATAAGAATTTCCTTGTAACTCGTAGCTTTTGGTGTCGTCGAACCGTGGCCTAATTTCATCATAAGTAGGGATTTAAGCTTAAAAATCATAAAATAAGTATAGGTGAGGTATTGGGACATCATCGCTAAGCATTTAGATGCATTCTGGGTCGAAAACAACTAGGTCAAAAACTCAGTGCTGTTAATAATCACGATCTTTGCACTTGACCTAAAGTGAGTTCTGAGATCATAAGCATGTGTGTTAGGTCTTATAAACATGTCCTATAAGTTTTGTAATAATTGGATATCGTTTGATGCTGTAACGATTATGATTTGTTTGCCGATTGGTGACTAGCTTTTGGTGATTTCAGTCATTTGAGTGTAGCTTGAGTTAGATGCGAGTTGTCTGTTTTTTTCCAAGAGATTGACAAAGTCTTGTAGCCTCTATGCACTATTCAAGTCATATTCATCCCATGGATTAACAATTATATTCGTGGTTCTCTCTATGTCTGCAATAATATAGGAGTGAAGTTAGACACCCGTCCCACATTTGGCGCCATTTGTCGGGGAAGGAATAGACCTAAACTAGGAAAAACATGAGCGTCTTATGTAGTTGTCCTTTAACTTCCTTTAGGATCACCTAGAGTCAAAACTTTGTTTTTAAAACCGCATAGCTTAAGATTGTCGTCTTTTGCTGTGTCACAGGTAGCTTGGAAGTAAGTGTACTTGCTAAGTACCTAATAGGATTGTAGGATTAGTTTGGATTTTCAGAATGATTGATAGACGAAACAAGTCTTAAGGTCAAGGCTCAAAAAACCATAAAAACAAGAAAACGAGTGTTTGTAAACACTTTCCACAACCCCATTGCAGTAGAATTTAGGAGTACCGTAAGTAGAATCCAAGGTGGATCTCAAAACTTTTCTCACTCCAGAAGAATCAATTGTGAGTTGTTTATGTGAAGCTGCAAAATTTCGCGTCTACGGCTTGAAACAACACCAAAAGATTGTCAACCACTGAATCTGGCTGCAGGGATTTCAAAATGACGTGATCACACTATAATTTCAGGTTAATAACAATAGAAATGCAAAATAACAAATATTATGTTAATTGACATTCATCTTTTTTGACCTCCAAGGAGACCTGGAGACCGGCTCAAGGCCCATCGGGTAAAGCAATTTCCCCACCGGGCCCACCGTGGCTATATAAAGGCGATGCCGGTGCTTGTCTTTTTCACAAAAGAGGTACATTGAAAAGTCTTCTTCACCAAACTTTCTGGTAGGTTTCCACATTCTCAAAGCAGTGTAGCAGTAATTTTTTAATCCCTTCCTTATTTTATTGATGTTTTTTTGAGTTTTCTGCGTTAAAACTTAAAGGTATAAAATTTCTTTTATCAAATCATCCTACGTGGATGCACTGGCATATGGTTGCAATTGCGGCTAGGTGTGTCATTGCAAAAGCGTACGATGATTATGTTTTATATTGCTCCCAGTCATTCATGCTTCGGCACATGGTTACAATTGCGACTAGGTGTGTTGCTGCTAGAATGACAGGTGCATTTGTTTGAAAGAAGTAACCGTGCGTGGATGCACTGGCACATGGTTGCAATTGCGGCTAGGTGTTTCATTGCAAAAGTGTAGGGTGATTATGTTTTATGTTGCTCCCAGTCATTCATGCTTCGGCACATGGTTGCAAATGCGACTAGGTGTGTTGCTGCTAGAATGACAAGAGCATCTGTTTGAAAGAAGTCACCGTGCGTGGATGCACTGGCACATGGTTGCAATTGCGGCTAGGTGTGTCATTGCAAAAACGCAAGATGAATATGTTTTATGTTGCTTCCCGTCATTCATGCTTCGGCACATGGTTGCAATTGCGACTAGGTGTGTTGCTGCTAGATTGACGGTAGCATCTAATGCATGAATGTGTACTCAAATAATTTCATAATGCTTCATATGCTTGAATCTTGAAAGAAGACATCGTGCGTGGATGCACTGGCACATGGTTGCAATTGCGACTAGGTGTGTCATTACAAAAGCGTAGGATGACTATGTTTTATGTTGCTCCCAGTCATTCATGCTTCGGCACATGGTTGCAACTGCGACTAGGTGTGTTGCTCCTAGAATGACAGGAGCATCTGTTTGAAAGAAGTCACCGTGCGGGGATGCACTGGCACATGGTTGCAATTGTGGCTAGGTGTGTCATTGCAAAAGCGTAGGGTGACTATGTTTTATGTTGCTCCCATTCATTCATGCTTCGGCACATGGTTGCAATTGTGACTAGGTGTGTTGCTGTAGAATGACAGGAGCATATGTTTGTAAGTTGTCATATGGTGAGACATTCGCACATGGTTGCAATTGCGATTAGGTGTGTCACTGCAAAAGCGTACGAGATCTATGGTCTATACTGCACTTTTTCTTTCACGTAGAAAAGATCCAAATGCAGTGGCACATAGTTATATTTCACAATGTGTTGTTTGCAATAATACCATTGCAGGAAAAATGGATCCTTCTGCTACTTCAATGATAGAGTTCAAAAAGAAAATTAGACAATTGTTGATTAAAATCGTCAGTGCACTAGATCCCGACGATATAGCGCAGATTGTTGCAGATGAGTCTAGATTGCAATCATTATACAGTGAGATTGCCCGCAAAATGTTGTTGTTATATCCAGACAAAACAACCGAATCAATAATCTCATTACTGAGCAGTTGGGTGGGAAATTTGCCCAAGGTGGCCTCTGATTTGAAAGAGGAATGCCCTCAAGAAGTAGACAAGGGTAAGCTAGAGCATTGGAACATGAGATGGAGAGCTGAAAAGGAGAGGTCAAGGCGAGCATCCCACATAGACACACAGTTTGGCCTAAGCAAGAAAATGCGAATGGCTATCACCAGAGTTATGGGGAGCAGCCAAGTTGGAGAACCGTTTATTGAGGAGGCTGCCATTGAGGGAACATCGGGTTCTACTGCTTCTGCTAGTCACGTGGAGAGCAGTATATACAATTCTGAATGTAGTATGACTCTGGGCATTCCAAATAAGTCCATTAAGAAGATCAAGAAACTTGGGTCAGGGGCTTATGGCACAGGGTGGCAAGTTCAAATCAAAGGGATCAGTTTCCTTCCTGCAACGAATACTTATTGTGCAAAGGAGTTCAAAGGACAGGCCAAGCATCAGTGGAAAAGCTTCGCATTAGAAAATGCGGTAGATCTCAACCATACAGGGATTGTGAGGAGTATTGCCCACTCTATAACGTTGCCATGGTTTCTGATATTCCCCTACTTCAATGGGGGAACTTTAGGTGATCTTATGGAGATAGTGCCCCTTCCACATGGCTCTTTCACGACGCTTGTAGCGCATCAAGAGGGGAGCAGCCCTCTGAAGACAAGAAAACACGTATCAAGAGACTGTGCAATCATGCTCCCTCGTTGATCCATGCCTTGGTGAAGGCATCGCGATTCACACGTGACGAGGGAGTGATCCACAATGATCTCCATCCATGGAACATCATGTTGGACTTTACCAAGGATCTCACTCCCCGTATTGGAATAATTGATTGGGGATTGGCTCTGCGTGTTGGCTTAGAGACACAAAAGACCAACAATACCGATGAAAACTGGTAAAAGCTTCATCCTTGGCGAGCTCCTGAGTTACTAGATGGCAAGAATTTATGCCCATGGACCAAGGCCACAGATGTGTACGCCATAGAATGGGTGATATGGCAATTTTGTAAGTTTTTTGGAGAGTTCTCTGACTACTACAACACAGATTGGTTCAAACATAAGGTTTTAGTTGAGGTACAAGCCATATCTAGGATTGTTGTGGAAGGTTCGGTGAGGAAGAAATCCACAGACAGAAAGACCTTGGCACTTTTGGACGAAGAATTAGAAAGATTTGAAGCCCAGCCAGAACCGATGCTTACGCCCTCCCTCTGAAATGAGTGTAGCCTTTTTTTGATGGATATATGATGTACTTTATGAAGCAGGGTTTTCTGAGACTTTTGACTTATAAAAGCACTTTTAAAAATTGGGTTTTATGCGCCATGGATGATGTATGAGTAATAAAAACACTTTGTTATATCTCAATAGACAACAAATTTTCTATGAGTTTTGTTTTTTCTCTTAAGTTTCAAGCAATAAGCCACGTGGAGTCACTGATTGTCATTCATTGATTTAAAAACTGGTGGTTACTCTTATATCAATTGATTGTCGTAAGATGGTGGTTATTCTAATATCAATTGATTGTCGTAAAATGGTGGTTAAAATTATAGAAATTGATTGTCGTAAAATGGTGGTTACTCTTATAGCAATTGATTATCATTAAGTTTGTATGCCGTAACTGAAGTATAGTGTTTAATCAGGATATGGATAATGATAATCAAAGGGCTAAGCGCGCTTTTAAGCGTCTTAGATCCATGTGTCAAGGCGGTGGAGTGAACGACACCGCTTGAATTGCAGCTCGTTGCTCCCAGTGGGCCAACCCAGTGGGTACACAATGGAAAGAGGTGAACACTAGGATTGACCGAGAAATGGTCAAGTCCATATGGCCAGGCATTGCAGATGACAACATCAAGAAAGGCCGACTCAAGCTATTGCAATGCATTAATGCAGACATACGAGACAATGGAGAGAACATATATCTCAATGTTATGGGTCATCTTATGCATCATATGGATTGTCCATTGTGGTTTGCCAAGATGTTATACATGCATTATGTCTTGGGTGAAGCAGTGGACTTTAGCTCAAGGACACCTCACATGACGGTTGAGGACATTCGCAGTACTGCAATCACCGTCACATGGCAAGAGATGTCATTGGCACTAGAAGGCGCATCAATGGAAGTGCACCAAGTTAAGGAGGAGCTTCAAACTCAACTCAGGCAAGCATCACAAGCTACACAAGGCTCTCATGCAGAAGAAACCCTAAATAGAGACTTGCAAAGGGAGGTGAAGGTGCTATCTCGCCACGTAAAAGAGTTAGAGGCGACTATAAAAAAAACAAAATGCTGCCACATTGATTGAGCACCCAACATCTATTGAGGTCCCTCCAGCTTCTGGTGAGCACGGTGGTCCTTGCCCCATATGTAGATCATTCTTTCATGAGTGGTGTGGTCACTTCAGCTTGCCATGCGGACATATGTATCATATATCATGCTTGATGCAAAGCATGATGACTAACTTTCATTGTTCTATATGTGAGTATGAGAGATCCAAAAAGATATATGCAATGTTCAAAATGTCTGAAGACTATAATAAGCTTAAAGGTCAGTGTGAACAGGAGAATGAAGATATTCTCATAAATATTTCACTATCACTTGGATAGTTTTTGTAACATTTGAAAACATTTACTCGTTGTCTTGCGAGAATTTATTAGTGAATTGTGAATTGTCTTCACTTCAACTTCAATTATGATATGTGATAATGCAACTATTTGTTAGGGCTTTGTATATTATGAAGCTTTAATAGTGATTTGTGGCCTTGTAAAGGTTTTTAAGGGCTTCGTTTATTATTAAGCAAATGTCTAAACCTTAAACTAAATATTAAAAAAAGCTTATAAGATAAACAGTTTTTGAACTTAACCAGAAGTCACTCAATGGATTCGATAATCTATTAATTAAACCACCGTCGCTTGCTGCGACGGATCAAAGTTGGTTCAATTTCCAAATTCTCTTCAATCTCTTCTAAAGTACATGTAGTTTCTACTTCATGAGATTCCCTTTGCAGCTCACTGTCTTCGTCCACCTCATCATTGGTTACATCATAAGTCCAGCGCGACATCTCCTCTTTGTAGTTCTGAGCTTGCACTCTTGCCAATAGCCGATGGTTGCAGTACATTTATACCAATTTTTCAGCTCTTGAATTTAGAAGGCGGTTTCAGATGGTGGAATGTACATATTTATATGTACTCCAGTTTCTCTCAGAACTTGAATTGGATGCACATTGGGCTAGGATTCTAACAGCTAGGCGTTTAAGGGTGGGTACACTACCACCATTCATCATCCACCACTTCCACGTTGGTTGCTCCGTGGCAAGTTTTTGCACAAATTCTGTACCAAACTTACCCTCTTTGAGTTTAAACTTCGTAAGATCAGTAACAGCTGATGCATGCTCATCAGGATCATCATAAAACCTGCCTATCACATCATAAAAGTCTTCCAACACCTCCTCATCAAGTTTGTCTATTTCCATTGCCCAATACTCTGGATCCAATAAGAAAGCTACGTTGTGTAGTGGACTATGTGCTCCAACCCATCGACCATGCACATACTTTCTCAAAATTTCTCTCCTCTTTTGAGTGAATGGTGTCTTCCAAGGCTTCACAATTGGCTCCTGGGGATCCTATGGATTTGCAAGGCTTTCTTGAACAGTCCACCAAGCCATCCACACCTTACCTATGTTAGGCAAGGCAGAATCCAGTTGGCGTAATGCGAGCATAATTGGCATCATGACATTGTGCACATCCACCACATCATTCTAGAAGTGGCGATCAGCTATTAGATCTCTGATCACCCCTATTTTGCTTTTTATCTTCTCCCTTTGACCAGCCTCCCATTCTGAAAAAGTGGCACAAACAAATGTCTCCATCACAGCATTCTTATTTTTTATTAGTGATTCTATCGTATAGTAGTTGGTGTAAAATCTAGTTTCGCATGGCAGTTTTAACATAGTAGACATCCTCTGACGGTACATGTCAAGAACCCTTTGGCGCTTCAAAACAAACTTGACTATTAAGCGAGCATTGTCTACTATCCATTTGAACCGAGTCTGTGTCCTCCCTCTTGTACCAATCTTGCAATACCAAGTTCAAGCTGTGTGTACTGCAACCAGCACTATATAGGTGAGAGAAGCGACTTTCAAGTATCCTACCTGCAGCCCTGCAATTTTTGGCATTGTCCATGATTACTTGGACAACATTTTCTTTTCCAAGTTCCTCAACTATGTCGCGAATGATGTTAGATCTATAAAACTGCCAGACTTTATTTGACCAGAGCTATCCACAGCTTTGATAAAACATTCACCACGAGGACATACAAGCATGATGTTGATCAATGGCCGCCTTTGAACGTTGGACCAACCATCACTAACAATGGTGTATCCAGATTGTTTTGTTGCATTTAATATTACCCTTTGAATATCCTGTTGTGTGCTTGTGTAACATTTATCCAACAGTTGGTTTCTCATATGGTGATATGTTGGAGGGGTAAATCCAGCACCATACTCCCCAATGCGTTTCCAAGCTGACTTCCATGCATCACGGGTGACAATGGCCAATGATCCCCCAGTGAAATAGACGGCTTTAGCTAGTGCAAGTTATGCTTCTTCTAAGGAAAGCGTTTTGAAGCTCGTCTGTAAGCTAACCTGTTTACTTTTTGACGATCCTACCTGAAAGTCAAGAGATCCATGGTTTGGAGGTGTAGTTCCATCGATATGAGAAGTTGGTTCCCTGCTTTGAGTGCTTCCATTGGTGGGCATTACACCCAATGATCCCTCATATTGGTTTGATCTTATCGATATCGGGGTGTGATGGTCGAAAGTAGAGAGTTTTGATATTTTGCTTGTGGAAATTAGCTTACCAATTAAAGCTTTTAAGCGCATAGCTGCTTCTTTTGCACCTAAGCCCTTACACTTTCCTCCTTGGATTCTGGTATTGCCACCTAGCAAATGATCCCTTATTCTTGGTGCTCCTCCAGATTTCTCTTCGCCACAAAAGTTACATTTCTAATCTTGATACTTATTTAAATTTGTGGAAAAATTCCACTCGGGTCCTGGACTTTTTCCACCTGTCTTTCGCTTGCCCTGCGAAGTGGTGCTCTGTGAAGCAGGACCTGGCATCAAGGTAGGAGGTCTCCTCAAGGAAGATAGGCTTGAGACACCAACATCACCGCTCACATTCCTGGTGGAAGACATACTTGTTGGATGCCTGCAATACCAATAAACATAGCTCAATATGCTATCTCTTCTTTCAAGTATTATTCAAACCAAACATTAGTGTTATAATCAATATCACACACAAGCGTAGTAGTGAAGCCTGAAGGGAATAAACCTCAATCTACTCAAACATGAGCAAGCAAATACAACGGTGAATCAAATATGTGATCAGTCCATCCCAAAAGTAGAGATATCGATCCAAAGATTCACCTTCCTACCCCTTTCATGAATCAGTCTAGTCCAAAAAAGAACTAATGACCCATGATTGGAGCTCTAATCGAAATAGCAAGCAAATAGAGCGGTGAATCAAACATGTGATCAGTCCATCCCAAAAGTAGAGATATCGACCCAAAGATTCACCTTCCTACCTCCTTTCATGAATCAGTCCAGTCCAAAAAAGAACTAATGACCCATTATTGAAGCTCTAATCGGAATAGCAAGCAAATACAGCGGTGAATCAAACATGTGATCAATCCATCCCAAAAGTAGAGATATCGACCCAAAGATTCACCTTTCTACCTCCTTTCATGAATCAGTCCAGTCCAAAAAAGAACTAATGACCCATGATTGGAGCTCTAATCGGAATAGCAAGCAAATACAATGGTGAATCAAACGTGTGATCCGTCCATCCCAAAAGTAGAGATATCGACCCAAAGATTCACCTTTCTATCTCTTTTCAAGAATCATTTCAATCCAAAAAAGAACTAATGACCCATGATAGAAGTTCTAATCAATATAGCAATCAATTTAGCAAATATAACGGTGAACCAAACATGAGATTAGTCCATCCCAAATGTAGAGATACCGACCCAAAGTTTCACCTTTCTACCTCCTTTCAAGAATCAGTTCAGTCCAAAAAAGAACTAATGATCCATGATCAGAGTTACATTAAGTTTTAATTTTTTTTAAAGACTTCATTTTTTTACCTTTAGTTTTTCTTCTGGGGCCGGCAGGATTCTTGCTGTGCCCGCCGGGCCCGCGGGGTTTCTTCATAAGCCTGCCGGGCCTGCCAGGATTGTTGATTGCCCCGCCAGTTCTACGTTTTCTACCGGTTTTTGTAGGTCATGACATTAGATATGTTATTAACATGAAAAAAATAGTGATAATAACAACAATAATTAACATTTAACAAAATGCGTCATCATGTAATTAAAATCCCTGTCTGGCTGGAGATTATGCTTTAAAAGTTTTATGAACCAGTGGGTAAGCTTAAGGACGCATTTGAGGTAAATTTTCAAGAGTTTGCAAAAGCTCAAATTATTTAATTTTTCTTGATATTTTAGGCCAAATTAAGCTTTGACTTGACTCAGAGGTTTAAAATAGATCATAAAAAGATTATCCACTAAAAAAGTTGAAAAAAGTGCTCATTTTAGTCCAAAAGTAAATAATCACGATTATTTACTTTCAACTCAAAAGTGGCCAAGGTTGATACCAGAGACTCTATGCATGTTTACAAACATCTTTTGTAAAGAACCATAGAAATTGAATCACCAAACTGACCAAAACCTTGGTAAAATCTGAAATTTGTATTGATTGTCGAGAACTTGAGTGTGAAGTGGAAAAATCTTGTACAAACTTAGTGAAACTTGACTTAGAGGCTTATTTTGAAGTGTTAAACAAGTGTACATGCTTTGTTTACAAAAAAGATGCAAAAATTTTCCAGAACTAAATAATCACGATTATTTACTTTTGTCAAATTTCTCAACTTTTTTGACCAACCCAACATACCACTAGTTTTAGCATGCTATATTAAGCCCACAAATGTAATTTGGTAAGATTTGGATCATTGGAGTGAAAATTGTGGCCAAATTTGTAAAGTCGGTCTGCAGACACAAAACTATTGACCATTTGAATAGAGATGATCCAAACTTGATGAAATTTGGCTAGGGAGCTTAAGTTGAGTTGCTTAACCATTCTATGTCAACATTGTGGCAAAAAGTTGCAGAAAACTATTAGAAGTAAATAATCATGATTATTTATATCTGCTACAAAGTTAGACATTTTTGCACATTTGAGTATACCACAATGTCAAGCATATCAAGTAGACCACACAAATCAAATTTGGTGGATCACAAAAGTGAGACTTAAGCCAAATTCTTGAAAATTGAGTATGCGGACAAAACAGTTGATAACTTGAACAAATTTTGTCCAAACTCAATGAAACTTGTCCAAAGACCTTAACAAGTTGAATACTTCGCAAAACAAACCAAAAAGTGCAAAAAATAGAGAAAAGTAAGTAATCATGATTATTTACTTCTGATACAGAGAGACAAAATTTTGGACTTTTGAGCTTGTACAATGTTAGAACAACATAATACAAGACCACCGGTCAGTTTTGGGTTCAATCGGATTCAAATAATTACATGTTCACTCAGTTTCCAGGTTGGAGATTAGTCCTATGGATTTTTGCAAAAGTAGTATATGAAAGTCTCAATTGCTGACTCACGTAGCTCAAATTGAAGTGATATACATGGACCAGTCACAATAGTTAGCAAAAAATTGTACATTTGTTGTGAAAGAATAGCTAGTTTGATTAACATCGATACAGGAATCATGTTGCAGACAAGGAAATGAAAGCTTGACACGAGTTGCAATCAAGTTAAGTGGAAGAAACTGATAACAAGTCAATCCAATGGTAAGTACTCTATCCAGGGCATCACAAGTCTACATGAACCTTAGATCTGGTCGTATACTAGCAAACTAAGGCATATTTGGAGAGACTGCTAGTAAGTTTACATCAAAGAGAGTGTGAATCAAGACGATCACTTGGACACTATCTTTGAGGAAGTCTCAAACACTTTTTTAGAATCAACATCTGAAATGTCTTCCTAGTCAACTCATTCAGGAACCGGCACGACAGTGCGGTATAAGCACATACTCACATTTTATAAAACTAATGGCCATGGAGCTCAGGTTTACCTGGATCCTTATGAAGAGTATGCCATTCGCATTGATGACCATGATATAGAGTTTGAAGAGGAAATCAGGGCAAACAAACAATAAAAATATATATCGATAAAAACGAAACTCAGTATTTGTAAGTTGAAAACCTTGATGTGATAGACAAATGGGGGTTAGAAGTAAATATCATAATTTCAGCTATGGCAGCAAAAGAAGGACCACCAAATTTAGAATTCAAGGGATACGATCAAGTTGATTTGAAGCCTTTGAAACGGCTTAGCACGGATAGTCCTAGGATCAGAGTCTATTGTTGGGAGGATAGAAATGCCAAAGATCTTCTATGGACTTTTCATGCCAAATCAGGATAGTTAACACTCATGAAGATCATCGAGTATAGCAAAACCTGAGGAGCTTGTGATAAGAACCAATAAAGAGAAATCCGAAGTGGTGGTAGAACCCCACCTTGAAACTAAAAAGCCAGAACACATAGTGCCTGATAGTGAATATGCCTTAGATGGAATTCCATTCCTGGAAGAAGATTGGCCAGGACACTTATGGAAAAAAGTTAGAGAGATTAATGATGGGAGCTTAACTTTGAAGTTAGCTCCTATAGAGGAAGTTTGGTTAGGCAATCTACCTCCTGATATGGACATAGATGACAATCCTTGTATGGGGATTGTGGCTCTGAAGCTTCAGGATTGTCTAAACCCCTCTTACTTGGGAGATAAAGAAGACGAATCCATAGTGTGTAAAACCACTCAAATAAAAAGAGCGGAACAGACCCTAGAGGTAGAAAATATCCATTCAATCATGTCTACACCCATTCAATGAACAAGATTAGGAGAATTGTTAAAAATCATACCATATTTATGGAATGATCTACAAAAAAACTCTAGAAAAGGTGGGAATAAAACAGGGCTAATCGCAAAAAAATTAGGACAATTGAAACACGAATTGGATAACAAAAAGATTAGATTTGTCCCAATGAACAAAGTTGGAGAATACTACGAGGCTGAAAGCAAGGGATGGTGGTACAAAATTGGTTGTCCTTGATACCACCTAGGCTTGGTGGGTGTGGTAAGGGGAATCAGACCCAAGTAAAAGATGCAAAATTAAAAAGGAGAAAAAAAAATCAATTTCTTGGAGGCTTTATAATTTACTCTACTTTATTCTTTTTTCTCGAAATGGGTTATAACAGATAAACGACGTGGGTGCAAGAAGTCGGGAAGGAGATTCGGATGGCTCGCTCTCTCTCTCTCTCACACACACACACACTCACACACACATTCTCTATTTTGTTCTCAGTGGAGCACCCACCCTTCCCGCCCACCCTCTCTCGCTCTCTCTCTTTCTCCCTCTCTCCCTCTCCCACCATACAGCCATGGCAGCTCAGGACAGTACCATATCTTCAGAGATGACGATGGATACTGAGTGTGATTCCTTCACCTATCTTGAGTCAGGGGTACCTGCATCTACAAAGGGTGCTATGATGGAAACCACGAGCATTCATGAACCTGTTAGCAACCAAGTATTTTTGCGGGACTATTGGGCACAAAAGAAGCGTGAGCAATGACACAAGGAGTGCAACCCTTCTAAGCGAGCTGAACTTGCTACAACCACATCAAGGAACAATATATGCAAAGACATGACTAGATGTTGGCGTAGAGGCAAGAAATGGTCATAGACCTATCAGAAATGATCCAAATCAAGTGAAACTTGAACCACACACTCTTCATAACATGTCAAAGCTAACCGTGAGGTCACATCCTTAAAATCATGAAAAAGACATACTACGCGTAGTATGTCTCCAAGGTCATATTGACCTATTGACCAAAGTTTGACATCATGAATGTGATCAACATGCTACTAGTAGTTTTCAACCCAGAATGCACGTAAATGCTTAGCAATGATGCCCCAATACCACCTATGCTTAATTTTTTATTTTGAAGTGTAAACTCCTACTTATAATGAAGTTAGGCTGTGGGTCAACGACGCCAAAGCTATAAAATATTGTGATGTGTTTATGTCAATGCATAGAGATCTTACCTGCGATTGTAATGCAACAAACACGACTGCAATGTGAAAACCGTGGAGGGAGTAGGAAGGCGAGAAGGAGAGAAGTGAGCGTTGTTAACTCACGCTGTGTATTTCATTATCCAAAACTTCAAAATAACTTACAAAAATTGGCCTTTATACCTTAGCCAAGGTTTTTGGTGGTCAAAACTAATAATTTGGGAGCTCTAACTAAAGATAGGTAATGATAGGTTGATACAATCTGGAAGCTCGTAGCCACGGCTCATCAATTAGAAGGTTTATCCAAAAAATAGGAGTTAAAATATTCTCGTTTTATAAAAAATAATAAGTGTTTTTACAATAAGAGCTCCGAAAAATGGTATCCGCGTTGGCTTGTTTCTAACATAGCTCATCTCCATTTTGCTCACCCGTGTTATTAGTGCAAAGAAGCTTTATAGGTATGTGTGCATACTATAGATGCTTTGTAGAAAAGTTCTCACTAATAGTAGGACCATTACATGACCTAACAAAGAAAAATGTTAGGTATACATAGTCTGCCAAGGAGAACAATGATTTCAAAGAGATTAAAGAAAAGCTTATCTCTCAACCTGTTCTTACACTACCGGATCTCTCAAAGCCATTTGAGGTCCAATGTGATGCTTGTGGTGATTTCCTTGGACGTGTTTTGCTCTAAGGAGGGCACTCCATAGCCTATGAAAGTTGAAGGCTTGACCCTGTTAAGCAAGCTCTGGGCATATATGAAAAGGAACTCTTTGCAGTTCTACATGCTTAAGACTCATGGAAGCACTATTTATTGGGGACTCCTTTCATTTTGCCGACGGATCACCAAAGCCTTGAGTACTTCATGACGTAGACCAAGCTCTATGACAAACAAATGATGCGGGAAAATTTCCTTTTGCAATTTCATTTTCATAGCTCATATTGCTGACAAGCATAATCAAGTAGCGATGCACTCTCAAGACGGCCGGGAGTGAATTCGGTTTCCATAGCAACTCATAAGGATCTATCTTCTATGATAGATGTGTATGCTATTGATCCCGATTTTAGAGATGTGATTTCAGCCCTTGCATTGGGGAAGAAAGAGGAACCATTTCCTTTACAAGATGGTTTTGCACAGGCTCCTCCCGGTGTGTTGCCACAACTTTTTTCTTCATCTCTTCTATGCATGCTCTCCTTTCTTCATTATCCGAGCTCTCAGTGTTGTGCCGTTCCGGCGAGATTTTAGCAGATTCTACATCAGATTTGTAGGATCTCTTTGCTGATCTTGTAGCTCGAGGATATGGTTGAGCTGACACTATCCAAGTGTTTTGATCTCGGACAGGTGGTAGGTTGTCGGCCATGCCGATGGCATGGTATGAAATCCTTGTCAACATCTCTAGCGCACCCAGGAATGTGATATTTCCTTCTTTGTTTCCTCCTTTCAAAGTGGTCAAGACATATTGAGCATGGTCAACCGGTTACGTGGCTGTTGACTTGAGGACTTGCGTGAAGGTGGTGGCAACCACATGGTTTGGTGTTGTATACCTTGGCGGCCTCTTAGCGAGGAAATGGAAGTGTTGGTGGTATAACCTGGCTGGCTCTTCAACCTGCTTGTAAATAAGGTCTGCAAAGGTGGCCACGGTGGTTTCTTTTGTGAAAGTTCCTATCGTCTTTCTATCCCTTGTCCTCATTGTCATTCCTTCTATGGGCACTCTGAATGCTTTTGTCACTATTTCCTTGGTGATCACCACTTAAACTTTGTTCCATTGTGGGTCAAAAATTTGCACCGTTTCATCTTCCTTGATCGTGGACAAAAGCTCGTAAGCTTTTTTGAAGTCCACTCCGTACGGCTCCTGTTCATAAAAGTCTCTGAGTCCTAGCCGTCGGTTGGCATCTTTGGTTTCGGGCTTTGTGACGAGAGATCATATACTTCTTTTGGTAGGAGTTGCAACTCTACCTGATGTCCCTCCTCACTCTTGAATCTGCCAGTGAACATTGTGGTGTGATGCTCTTCAAGCTGTTCTTTTGAGAGATAGGTTGCTTTGGCGGTTTTGACCGAATCGGGGTCTAGTTGATATGTTGGTAGTTCTTGCAACTTTTCATTCTGGTTGAGATTCTTCTTGGCCCTCTCTGCTCTGCTTGCATGGCTCCTGTTGAGTGAATAGAGTGCCAAAGTTAGCAGATTTGATGGATTTTTCTCCGAAATGTCCTTTAGTCTGAAATGTTGACAATTTTGGTCCAATTTGCTTCAAATCAATTTTTCATCAAGCATGATGCATAAAAACATGCAAGGAACAAAATTGTAAAGTCCAAACAAAAATTTGCAACCAAACTAAATAATATATACATTTCTCCAAACAAAATTTCATTGTATATAACCAAACAAAATTTCTCCAACTTTTTGTAAACTTGGCATCATAGGCTTGAAGTATATACCAAGTACATGCTCTGAGTAAAATATGGGCTCATTTGGATGCATAGGGTGAAAATGGTACTAGATTTTGGCTTTTAGGTCTCTAAAATAGTAGATATAGTGGAAATTTGGTATTGTAAGCTCTAAATTGGTTCAAACTTGGCCAGTTGGCTTAGCACATCATGGACTTTGGATATATGACGGAAAAATAGTAAAATTCCCCCATTTTGGCATGAAAGTAAATAATCGCGATTATTAACTTTTCTACAAAATCAACATTTTTTGGTACATTTTGGTTCTAGGCACTGTATAGAGTCTATGTATGTGATATGAGGTGATTTGGATCAAAAAATATGGTCCATAACTCAAATTTTGGCTTGCAAAGACTTCTTTGCGTTTTTTGGCAATTTTACAAGTTATAGGTGCTCATTTTGGCTCATGCTTGATTTTTGGCATGTAATAGGTGTGTACACAGGATAGGTGAGGCGATGATACAATTTCCAAGAAAAAATAGTGCAAAAATAAATAATTGTCATTATTTACAACAATCACAATTTTCTTGCTAAACTGAATTTTTTTGACCTAAACACATTTTATACACCTAAAAAAAGTCCTAATTTGAATTTGGTCAAGTTTGGTGTTGTTGGCATCACTTTGTGCTTTATGGACTCTGAAATCACCAATTTCTGTGACTAACTGCCTGTTGAGTTGGTTTGTCAGTTGTGAGGCTTTGGACTTGTCTGCAACATAGTTGTGAAGCAACTCATCCAATTCTGACTCATATGGAGTCAGTTTGACCTTGTATGTCAAATTTGATGCTTTGTACCCTTTGAGCCATTTTTTGCTTTTTGAGGGATTTGCTAGATTGATTTCATGAAACCAATCATATACATTGTATATAAACCTCGTAGGCAAGCTATCTATGGAGTTAGAACCAAATTCTGGCATCTGCCAAAAACCTAACTTTTCTACTGGGGACACCTCGACCCCTGCCGAATGGTCAAGTAATGATATAGAAAGGTTCTATTATGCTAGGGCATGCTATAGTTCAAATCCCATCTGATTTGGTCGAGCTGACAGGCCGCTATGGTCAGTTTTTGGTCCTAGGTCTTCGTACACTGTATGGATTCTAGGGTTTTTTCTAGGGGTTTATACTAGCTTCTGGCCGTACAAAATGGATCATTGATGAGTAAAGAACCTACCCCTCATGTCTCGTGTGAGATGGCACTGGAAACGGGCAATTGTAGACTCCGGAAAAGACGCGAGTAAGAGGTCAAAAAGCTCTCTCTGCAAAGGCCACAAGTGGAAATGAGGTGGTTTTAGCCTACTTGGGATATCTATACCCGGACTTCCCGAACCGTTTTTTTTTTTCCATATTCCCCCGTTAGTCCTACTAGGCCATGAAATCTATGTCACACTCAAAAATGTCCCCGATCGGATTCCTATAGCTCATTCTGCAAGAATTTCGCAAAAGTAGGTCTAGCTGCCTAATTTAGGCTTCCCGCTTCCATCTTTCGATTTCATTGAAAATTTTTGTGCATGTCTGTCTCGTCTTTTTTATCACCATCGTCTCTTCCATTTTTCCATCTGAGCTCCTTTGCTATTTACTATTAATTTTTGACATGTTTATTAAGAAAATCAAAGAAAATAACAAAATGTACTAAAAAAGCAACTCTACCATGATTTATAGATCAATGCAATTCAAACCAGTATGCTGTGCAAGAGATGGGTCTTGAGTAATTAACTCAAGGGTTTCTGATGTCGAGGCTTTCTAATGCTGTCTTCCAAAGAGCAAATCGTGTAGCTTGTGTGCTCTCTGTTTGATTGTACCATCAAGATGCTTCGGCACACTGATTGCCTGAGTTGTTGGTAACACTTTTGACTGTTGTCGAGATTTTTCTCGCCATTGGTAGGTTGATGTGCTCGGTGTTGAATGGTGTGGTGGAGTCTTCTAACACTTAACTCTCCATTGCTTGATTGGTTTTACGGTTTTTGGAGAAGATAACTGCTCCTTTTTCTGCCAAATCCATTTCAAGCTAGGTTCCTTGCTCGGAGATGCTCGTCTCTGTGTTTTGACCTTTGGAACCGTCTTTGGCTTTGTCGGTATTGTTTCGGGCACGCATATTTGAATTCTCTTGTCCTTAAGCTATGCTTTTGGTACCCAAATTTTCTTGAGTCCTTGCATGCTACTTGGAGCATTTACTTGCCGAGAGGACAGAGAAGATTGATTACTTCGTGGTTTGCTCTACTGTTGATTGCCTCTCCATTCTTCTTTACTCGGTGCAATTGGAACAATGAGTTGTCCGTCTTTTGGTTATAGCTTGAGCTGATTTGTATCCCAATCTGGTACTGCCTTGTATGTCTGCATCCACGGAATTCCAAGAATCATCGTCTCATTCATGTGTTCATCTGGTAAGCATACAGACTGATGAGGACATGAACATCCATGTACTATCACATTCAAGTTGACTACTCCCAATGTTGGTGTTGGATTCTTGTTGCATCCTTTGATAGTTGATATTCCCACCGTCAATGCTTGACTTGTTGCTTTCTTGTACATGGAATAACTGACTGCATTCACTCTAGTTCCTATGTCGACCAAAGCATTGGTGTTATGATTGTTGAGCTGTACTTTGATGCGAAGGTCCATTCCATCTAATCATTCATCATCTGTTGATATGGCATCTTTAGGCAGTTCCCATTCTCGGTCATCTATTTCCAGAGTGTTGATGGGAATCGATATCTGTTGATTCTGGAGAGCAGCTTTCCATTTGAGTACCCGAAGCGGAGCTTCCTCTTGGGCTTCATCAATAACGTACTGTCTTTTAATCCTCCTTTGCTTGACTGCATGCATTCTTTTTCGCAATTCATTGGTTAGCGGTAAATTGTATTTCTTTAAACGAAATCTACTAATCCAATTAGCCATCGGTTCACCATCTAGGATGGACAACTTTACTGCTCCACTTGGAGATACATCTTCAATGATAAGCGGTTCGTTTTCCTTTTTCTTAAACTTGGGAATGTGTTGCTTAAGGGAATAGATTAAAACTAAGTCCCCTTTCTTGAAGATTTTTGTTATTAGATGGGAATAAAAAAACTGTTTTTGTTTCTGCTTTTGTGCATAGATATGAGCTATAGTAGTTAGCCTTTGCTCGTCTAGCTTCTCTAAATCTTCTAGTCTTTCTGATAATTCATGTCCAGTCCACTCAATATTTTTAGCTACCCTTAATGTCGGCAATAGAAATTCTATTGGCAGTATGGAATCAAGACCATAAACAAGGTTAAAGTGTGTAGCATTTAAAGATGTTTTGTATGAAGCTTGATAAACCCATAGAGCTACATGGATAATCATATCCCAGTCTGTCCTTCCTAAACTAACAACTTTAGCCAGTACCGAGCTAAAAATTTAATTTGTATGCTCATCTTGTTCGTTTTCTTGTGGGTGATAGGGAGTTGATTTGTTATGGATGACCATAAGCTCATTAAGCAAATACTCAATATAAGAATGTGGCATTGGTTCTAGCATCATTCTTTTGAGTTGCTTTAGCCTCAGCCCACTTAGTCAAATAATCCGTAGCTACAATAATATATTGAGCTTGGGTTCTATAAGCAGGTGGCTGTATTGGCCCAACAAAATCTATACCCCATTTTGCGAAAGCTCTTGCCCCCATCCTTGGTCTTAAGGGCATGCTATCTACTCGTGTTGGCATTTTTGCTTGTTGACAAGCATCACACCTTCTAACATATTCCTTGGCATCTGGAAAAAGTGTTGGCCACCATATGCCTACCATCAAGATTGCTCTTGCGGTGGTTTCACTAGAAAAATGGCCTCCAGCTGATCCAGCATGTACTTGTTCTATAATTGGAATATATTCATCTTCATTTGCACAAAGACACAGATGTTGATCCTTACCTCTCCATTACAATTGGCTTCCAATAAGATCATAGTCTCTTGGTTCAGTTTCAATTGCTCTTTGATGGCGTTTACTCATATCCTCAAGAAATGTTCAGCTTGATAAGTAAGTAACTAGATAGTTACTCCACCTTGGAACAAGTGACATTTGAAACAATGTTACGTGAGGTATGGCTGTTTTTTTTTGACATTGAGGGCACTCCTTTACAAAAGAGCAAACATCATTCCTCATAGTTGGTCAAAATACTCCAAGTCTCAATTTTTTTGCATAGTTTGGTCTTCCGCAAAGTGAAGTCCTACTATGGTAATATGTGCTTGACTTAGGTACTCGTCTTTCTCTTTAGGATTAATGCATAAGAGAAATATTCCATCTCGATTTCTTTTGTATAGCCTCCCAAATAGTAACTAGTACATAGTCAATTGCTCAAGCAATCTGATTGTAACAGGAAGTGGTATTTGTGAATCCACTTGAGCTATGGTCATCAATGATACCATCTTTTCCGATCATCGAGGTATCATTTCCACGGAGAATAAATGGGCATCTAGTAGATCATTGTCCACCCCTTTAGGTGATTCTCCTTAAACAATCCTTGACAAATGATCTACTCTTTGATGAGTAGTGTCCTTTTTTACAACCACAATGAAATCACTATTCTTCCTGTGCTGCATGGCTTGCTGACCATGTACAATAAATCTTGGTGGTCTACAAAGAACACAAATTTGTTTACGAGTAGGTAACGTCTATACCTTTGTATGGCAGACAAGGAACCGCCGTGTGTTTGAAGGAGGTTTTGAGGTGCAAGCTATGCAAAAATTATACAAGAAAGCAAAGTGCTAATATGGACACTCGGGCACAAGCAACACTTGGAGGATTGGTCTAGGACTACTTGTGCCTTGTTGTCAGTAGATGGCATGCCTAGGATGGGGAAAAATCCTAGCCATCGGTAACTAAAATATATCAAAAGAACATGATAATGGACTTTGTGTATCAAGGATAAGGGGGCGGGTTGGTAGGGGTGGCTGCCCTGATAGCCGATATAATTTTGGTATGTCATGGCTCAACACAAGCATGACAAGACCTTGTAATTTTTTGGGTTGATCAATATAGTTCACTCACAATTTTGAGTTTTGAAAACAAAAAGGATGTGGACAATTTTATTAGGAATGAAATATTTATTTTATTTTACACGAGCAAACATACCATTTAAAGTCAAAATGATTATCAACCTAAATAAATACAATCTTGCTGAATTTTTGGAAGTGTTTAAGTCGGTGTGTGCTTTTATAAGGTAAAAATTCACTATATGTTGAAATGTTCTAGATTGTTAACATGTATTGTTTGACCTGGATGAAGTTCTTATAAACCACTTGTTTGCTTTGTATTTTACACGTGTAACCAGTTGCAGTTTAAAGTGAAGATTGTTTTTAATTTTTATCAATATTTCTATGCACATTTCTTAAATTCTTCAAGTCATGGTTGAGGGCTTGCATGAAATAGTGTGAGATTGTTAGTACAGTGTGCAACCATGAATTTGTATTTGATATGCTGTTTTTTATTGTCCAGTACAAAAATGATGCCAGATCAAAAGAAAAGTATTATGCATGCCCTTTGAAAAGAATGTGGCAATATCATCATGTGCAGATTGTCGCATATAGAAAATTAGTGAAAGCGACGTCTTCATCAAAGACCTCACCAGTGCTATACGGGAGAACACAAAGCGCAGGCTGCGAGGTGAAGGCCAATACAAGTTGTTGATTCCAGCAGGGATTCGAGAATTTGACCCCCACCACAAGGTTAGGACAATGTTGGGCAATATGGAAATATGTAGCAGAGACTTAAAGGAAGATATCCCTCCTTCTTGCGACATGTCAAAATTAGAGCTCTGGCATAAATTGTGGGAGAAACAGAAGATAAAGATGAAGCGTGTGAAAGTGCAGGACCAAGCATCCTTACCCAAGAGATTGAAGATGGCCCAAGATGCGCAAGCATCTTTGGGAGGTCGATCAGATGCCAGCGGCACCGGCACAATCTTGTGCACGGCTTTGAATACCAAGTGCGCTCATCTTGTCGGCATCCCTCACAAGGCCTTGGTAGAAGGTACGAGGATTGGATCAAGCTCCTTTGGTGTGTGCACATTGTATAGCACCAAAGGAATCTCTCTCTTTACGGATTACATCACATATGTGGGAAAATGCTACAAGGGAGGGAGTGAGACAAAATTTGTCAGCTTTTAGATAGAGCAAGGAGTGCAAATTATTCACCCCTCCATTGTAAGGTGCATTGGATTTACCATCAAAGCTCCTTGGATCACAATATTCCCATACTACAATGGGGGTACTGTGGGGGACATGATGTGCTGCTTACCATTCACCCAGGGATTGTTCAGACGACACATGCACAGGCTACAACACGGGTGTAGGTCATTGCCTGTAGCAAATCTTCATGTACAAGAGATAGAAACGGTGCAGATCAAGGCAGTGATCGAGCAGAGGCCAACCATTTGTCACACCTTAATCGATGGCGTTGCGGCTGTCCACTTGTCGAGGTAGTGCATAGTAACCTGCACCCATTCAACATAATGTTGGACTTTACTCGCACAAATAAACCTCGTGTCAGCATCATTGATTAGGGAATGATGCTCAAAATCCCAGCTAAGCACGCGTCAATTGATTATCTGTATCCAAGTGCACAATCGGACTCTCTAGTTTTGGAGGCACAGAGAGCATGGGATGTAGAGATGGCTAAGCGATCGTGGATTGCTCCAAAACTATACGATCCACGGTGCATAGATGCATACACAAAATCGAGCGACATTTATGCATTGAGTTATCTATTCGACATGCTGATAGATTATTAGAGTACAGCCAAAAAAGTTTATTTTCCAAAAAAAAAAATTACCACCCAGACCAAGATGTTATGAGGGCCATTCAGATTAAAGTAGATTGTTGGATGAAGTTAAAAGAGTGGGAACAAAGAAGAAATGCATTTGACGTTTTGATATTTTTCAAAGAACATTTAAAGACAGACCCTAACCGTGTCCAACGTCCCCTTGTTGAACTTGCACTATCTTTTTATACGATCTAAACATTTTTATGATATACATATATCTCGTCCAGGGTATTCTTCTTTTATTGACATATATTATCTGGTTTGGAATGGTTCACCTCCTTGAGTCAATTATTTTTAGTCATTTCAAATTTGTCGTATTATACGGGGTATTTCAAATTTGTCTTGTGGCTCAATTGGGTCCAACAATTGTGATTTTGTTTAGTTGCATCAGTTGTGGTTTGATTTAGGCGGATATGATGACTTATGTAGTGGACGAGAAGTTGCTACCTTGTGCATTTGTGAGACTATTGAATCGTGAGAATATATATTTGCCAATGTTATTGAATATTTGTATATTCGTCCATTGCATCTCCAAGACAAAATGGCCGATGAAGAACAAGTTTGTGGCACCCAATCAGTGCATGATGATCAACAACAAGCGGCTTTTAATGCATTTCAATACATGAAGTCTCTAGCACACAGTATGTCGTCACAGCAAGCAACATGCACTGCTTGAAGACTCTCAAAATGGGCAAATCCAACCCACATGCAATGGAAAGAGATCAATAAACAAGTGAAGAAGGACATGATCAAAACAATATGGCCATGTGAGGATGTAAAGATCAAGAAAGGAAAGGTGTAAGATATCAAAGTACCTCCACAATGCGATCAAAGAAAATGCTGAGAGGATCTACTTGGAAGTTTATGTCCATCCACTGACAATGAAGATTGTGCATTATATTTTGCCAAAATGTTATATGTTCACTTTGTGCAACAGCGATGAGTAGACTTTTTGTAAAAGGAGACAACTGTTGCCACTCATGATATCAGGGAGAGTTGTGTCACTTTCACCCGACATGAGCTGGCATTGATAATGGAAGGCACTGATCTACAGTTAAAGAGAGAGAAGGATATTTACATGACACAGCTGGCAAAGAAAGATGCAAAAATAACACAGCTTTCTATAGCCACCCAGACACCCCAACCATCACAGGTCCGGATGGAGAAAATCATTCACCGCTTAAGCCAGGATGTTCAGCATCTGACACAGCGAGTGATTCTTCTTCATGTACAAGGGACACACATAAGCCACCTTGTCCTACATCCACATTTGGTCCCCTAATCTACTTCAAATGCATCTTCATCTTCCCAATGTCCAGTTTGCTACAAGAATTTTGATGGATGGAGTGGATATTATACATTGACATGTGGTCATTATTATCACTTAGTCTGTCTTATTTGTTTAATGCAAAATAGTAGCCGATGCACAATCTATTCACAAGATATTCCACAAGGAATATATATTATGTTCGGCATGGAAAATGAGTATAAATTCAAGCAAGCCCGCCAAGATACCCCTAGCACAATTAGAAATCTGTTTGGTGACCCTTAGCACAATTAGAAATCTGTTTGGTGACCAAGATGCTACTTAGAGCAACACAATTGAGATCGACAAACTATGTATAATCGCGAATATGAAGCATTGTAATTACTCAAAACACATTGAATACAAGGTCTTTTACAATGGTTTTTGACACGACCTTCATTCTACTCTCAAGCTATATTGAATCTGTGAAGTTGTTATCTAGTTTTAAATCTGAGTGTTGTGGATCTTCTTGTAATTCAACCTCCACATCTGTTATTAGATTCTCTTCTATTTTTTCTAAAGTGCATCGAGATACACCAACATTGAACTGTTCTTTGTCTTTGTTTTGACAATCATACAACCAGGTTGGCATTTCCTCCTCGTAGCTAGCACTTTCAATGTGATTCAATATCTTTTCGTTGCAAAACATATACACTATTTTTTTCACTCTGTTTGCGAATAGTGTTGTGAACATACTTGTACATACTCCAGTTTCTCTCTGAACTTGAGTTTGCTACACATTGTGCTAGTACTTTCATTGCAAGGGGACGTAAGGTAGAGTAATACTCTCCACCATTCATCATCCGCCACTTCCATGCAGGTTGCTCTTTTGTCATTACCTGTACAAAATCATTCACAAAAGGACCTTCTTTTATTCTAAATGCACTCATTTCTTTGATGCAATCAATTCAGTCCTGAACTTTGAAGTAGAACGTGTTGACCACGTGATAGAAATTACGGACCACATTTGTATTGGACATCATATCTAAATTCCAATTCTCCAGATCGAGCATGTAAGAAACACTATGGAGTGGACTATGAGCGCTCTTCCACCTTGCATGAAAATACTTGGATAAAATTCTTCACTGTTTGCCAGAGAATGGTAGTCTCCACTCCTTCTCTACTACATAGTCTTTCAACTCTTCGGGATTTTCAAGACTCTGTTAGACTGACCACCATGTCATCCACACTTTGCCCAAATTTGGTGCCCTTTGATCAAGGTTGTGAATTGCAAACATAACAGGCATCATTACATGGTATGCATCCATTCCTCCACCAAGCAACCTTGCTTACGTCGCCACATAGACATGTAATTTTATCTTTCACTTTTTCTTTCTACCAAGTTGCCATTCATCAAAGGCCGTGCAATTGAATGTGTCAATCACAGAGTACTTATTGCAAATAAGTGATTCCAATGTATAAAAGTGTGTGCAAGATCGAGTTTCAGCAAGAAATTCAACATCATTGACATGCGTATTCTATACAAATCAAGCACTCTTTTTCATTTCAAGATAAATTTCACAACCTCACGTGCTCTGTCAATTATCTTGGCAAGCCATGTGGTTTCTTCGCTAGTGTATCAATCCTTCAGCACCAAGTTTAAGTTGTGCTGTCCATGACTACTTGAACAACGTGTTCATCACCCATTTATTTAATTATATTAATCAAGACCTCAGAAATATATTTGCCACTTTTAATTGCACAAGAACTATCAATCGCCTTTATAAACGTTTCTCTCCTTGGACAAACAAGCATTACATTGATCAACGATCTTCTTTGAACATTTGACCAGCCATCACTCAAAATTGTGCATCCTGAAAGTAAAATATTTCCAAGTATTATTTTGCCAACACGCTCTTTGACTTCGATGTAACATTTGTCCAAGAAAACATTTTGTGTCGTGTGATAAGAAGGAGCTGAAAATCCTGGGCCAAACTCACCGATTTTCTTTCAAGCAGCCTTCCAATGATTGCTGTCTACCATGACCAAAGCACTTCTAGTGAAGAATATTCCTTTGGCGAGTGCAGTTTGTGCCTCTTCTAGAGACTACAATCGAAAGCTTTGATGTAATGATTTTTGACGCATTTGACCAAGTCCACCTTCATTTTGACGCTTAAAAGGAACACTGCTTGAACTTTCCTCCCCCGTGCAGGCTGTTGTCCAAGGTTAGTTGGTGTCACCATAGGATCTGTGGAGTTAATATTTGGATTTAACAACTCTTGACTTGCAGACGTAGAGCTATATACTTGTTGTCTCTTGCCACCCTTTTTGGCAAGCTCCTCTCTCAAACGCTTTGCAATTGCACGTACCTGAGGATGTTTACATTTCTTACAACTCTTTTTAACGCTACCCAGAAAATGGTCCCTAATACGTGGTGCACCGCCTGATTTTGCTGTGAGACAAAATTTACATTGCCACTCCATATATCAGCCGTATATGTTGTGAGCATAATCCCACTCTTTGCCAGGAGCTTTTTTATTCTTTGGCTTCTTCATACCACTTGTGACCACATTTTGCGCCATTGCTTTAAAAGTAAAACTGAAGACAAAAGAACCAGATGTTCAGTTTTTAAAATATTTTTCTTATTTTCAATATATATGAAAAAACCATTCACTATGAAAGTAACCAAAATGCACAATATGATCTAGTCAATGCACGCTAGTCAATCCACATATCGATCACCTATGTTGTGAGAAAACGTGCACATTGCAATACACTCTATGTACGACATAATAACGACAACAATGCTATGACTTTTTCAATGCAATTATTATTATGATGATTATTTATATGTCCACTTTGATTTCCAAATAATAAGACACATATATTTCAAATGCTACAAAGAATAATCAGCTTCTACACTGAACGATGTCATTTGTTTGAAAAAAAAAATGAAAGCAATAAAATATATGATTGGTCATTTTATGCACTAATAATCTATCATAATACATAATGCACTCTCTGTATAAACCAATGCATGAACTAACGCAAATATATCTTCAATACAATCACACAATTAAGGACTACTTGTACCCAATGAAGGATTGTAGCTCCCTTATGCAACCGATTCAATATATTTTCACCCAATTAAGGATTATAGCTCTTATATTGTGGAGTGACAGTGTATATCAACTCAAATGTATGATGGTGAAAAATGTAAGACTTCAAGGATCTTTATATGCCCAGTATACTAGTACAGGACATCCAACCCTTGATTATCGATTCGACATTTTACATATGCTCATCTTCTACAATCAATTACAACCCTCATTTGGACCAATGGCTTCATCGCAATAAGCATGACTCTCCAAATTTTCAATTGTTTTGGTTACGTACCTTTATGTTCGGTAAAGGAATTAAAAACTTTTAGAAGTGGTAACCCAATTAAGAATCACGTTCAGCCCAAAAAAAGGACTTGTGACTTTGTAACCTTATGTCAATTCACAAGGAGATGACTATACCCGACACTCGGATACACTCCCCAAGGATTTTTTCTAGCTAAAGGACCACGATAAGCACACTGTTTACTATATATAATGACTCCCGCCAGGCTTTTTTATTTTCTCGATGGACTCGTCGGGTATTTAAAAATACTCGCCGAAAAAATAAAAAAGCCCAGCAAGCTAACCAACTCTATGGGTTTTTAAAGGTCATTATCAACGTCACATTAACAATTAACGTGATCATGTGATTTTCTTGTGTAAATATTAGAGTTATTAACGTAATCACACGATCGTGATTACGTCACTAAATCCCTCTTAGGGACACTTGTCTTCCAAAGAAATTTGGACGACTTTCACCCTTTGGGTACTAAGGCCTTCGGGAGGCCAAAAAGATATCATAATTTAATAATGCATTCTTTTGAGAAGCCCTAACCAAGAGTTTTATGTTGCATAGTACATTTTGATTTTGTCAAATGGACTATGTACAACGGGTGTACAGCACATGTGGTGCAAGTTTTGGAAAATCTAGAGGCCACAACCAAATGTGTCTTTTTTGCACAATATCAAGAGGCCACAACTCAAATGTGACTTATAATAGGCCACAATCCATTTGTTTTTTTGTGAGCCCAATGTACAGGTGGTTGTAGATGACTCCACCAATGTGGAGAGAGCAATTTAAATGTGATTGTAGATAACTCTATCAAGCTACTACAACAACCTCATTACTATATCACACAAGTAGCTTCAAATGGGATCAATAGTGAAGGAAAAAAGAGGGGAGAGTCGATAATGGGCCATGAGACTTGGTGGTGAGGAGGCGATGCAAAGACTAGTCTAATTTACAAATTTGTCCCGAATTTAAGAATCCATCCGTATTTACAATATCATGCATCCAAATCCCCTTTATTTCACTCAGCACATGCAGGCATAGTGGTTATAGCACATGGATAGTTTCATGGATGTCATGGGTTCAACACGTGGGTCACATACTCTCCGAGCGGGGGGGGGGGGGGGTCACTATGTATATTTTGTGTATATCACGTGCATTCAAGGACTATTTATAGAACTCCTTATCTTTGAATTTTTGGTAAATAAAATACTCCCTTTTCCTAATCAATTTGTAAAATTTTATCCCAATTTCCTTTTACAGCTCCCTTTTGTATGTGAAACTGTGAGAAAAAATAAAATTTAAAAATCCGTTCTATTACACTCATGTGATAGTCCCATAATTATTGAGTGAACCCCCCGAGGTCACATACTAGTCCCAATTTACAAGTCTATTGGAATATACTTTTCACCCTAAATTTATAAATGTGCATCAGACAGTCCGGATCCCCCGAGGCTTATATCCCATTAAGAGTTGTCCTTGTAATATAGTGTGGATGCTACAATAAGACAATACCAAAAACAGACGATCCTAGTCTTTTGTTTCAAGTGACATTTGCAGTATCTTATTTAAAGTGACATTTGGCCATAGTAATGACTAACCAAAGGTGGGACTAATCATAATCTAGGTTTTTCTTTAAGCGCTCCTCTCTCTTCTTTGTCTTCTCTCTCTCTCTCTCTCTCTCTCTCTCTCTCTCTCTCTCTCTCTCGTTCGGGGCCGTCCCCCCTCTTATTTTTTTGGCGTGAATTAGAGCTCTTAGAACGAGCTTCCACGTGAAGGGGTAACTCCTCCATGGGAGGGGGTAACTCTTTTTTAGTTACCCCCCTCTACTCAAACAACTTTACTTTAAAGAGGTAAAGTTAGCATTAACCCCTCCCTCTTTGTATGTGGGTGTGAGAAAATTTCAATCAAATCCATCCCACCATGTCTTGTGTTACAAATAACCCCTTCCGTGGAAACCCCTTGTAAGTCTACTACTGGTTGAGGCTTTGCAAGTGGACAACCGGATTTGTGGTGGGTTTTGGTTGGTCCTGTTTAGAGATGGAGGGGCTTCTAAGTGGCGCAAATGGTGGCCCGTCTTGTGGATGCTCTAATTTATGGGTCGGTTTGGAGGTGATGTTATTTTTGTTAGTTTGCCCCTGTGCGGCCGATGATGGAGCTTCAGGCTCCCTCTGAATTGCGGCAAGCGGTCTCTCAGTCCTCTTTGGTGATCTAGTGTGGGTGGGATTTCACCACGTGGCAGAGGGTGGGTTTCCAGTGAGACAGTCACATTGGATGGTGCTCTTTCCTGTCGAGGGTGGCTCCCTGTTCATCCAATTATTGTCTTATGGTGGGGCTTGTTATCCAGGTTCGGGGTGGCTCCCTTCTTAGCCGATGTATTGAGTGTCTATGTTTATCTTGGTCTCATGGCACATTATGTGCATGAGCAGGTCATGTAAATTGTTTGGCTCTATTAATTTTATTTTCACTCACGAATGGTGAGTTTTGCAAAACTGATTGGATAGATATTTGAGGTCTCTTGAGAAAGTTGAGATGGTTGCTCCGACGCTAAGGTGACTTCTCTTTTCTCCTCTCTCTGTCTCTCTGCGCACATTTGACAAGACAAGGCACAGGTTTGCTAAAATATTCCAACGATTGCATTCAAAGTTTCAACCTTGACAGGAATATACCAAGGACGTGCAGCGGGGCAGGCTGCGTGGAGCACATGACAGGGAGATTTCGGCCACTTGAGTTAGGGCAACATCGAAGCTTATTGGATGGCTGCTGGAGTTGCCGGCTTAATTTTGAAGTTTGAACTGTGATGATCCAACGCAGGCGATTGTGTTGCTGCGGCCTACCATTCTACACCTTGCAGGTTTTTGTTGTCCGACCTCGTGAAGTTCGAAACACTCCCCCTCTGCATACCCCCTGCTCTGTAACTTTGACCGGTATTGGATTTAGGGTAAAGGAGCCAGTTGTAACAAGGGAGGGAGGGGGGGGGTGGGGGGAGCTTTTATAAGTCACACACATCCCAATTTAGAGACAAAAATTTGGAATATACTAAGATTATTGCCTATGTGTCAACTTGTGATTTGCTAAAAAATGTCCCACTATTGGGCCTTGGGTTCTCTCACCAGTAAAACACCTCAAAATTTAAACTTTCTCAAATTGACTACTCAAATTAAATATAAATTTTATCAATCTTGGTATTACCCAATCCGCCTTTGCATGAGGAATCTCATGGAATTTTCAAAATTCAACCTCTGACCAAATTTACAAAATCCCGCCCAAAATTACACTTTTTTTCTTGGTGTCTCTAAACTAGCTCCCTATGTGACACCGAGACGCTCTTCGCCAGCAAGCCAAGGCTAGAAAAATGCATTTTTCCTAATGGAACAAAATAAGGGGAAACTTGAAATGCTCCCGGTTTTCATGTCAAAATTTGAAGCTTTTGTCGAGAATTACACTAAACCTTGTGTAAAGGTTTTCTTAACGGCAAGCTTAAAATCTAACAAGGATTTTAAAATTTTAGCCGGTTAAAATACACTAGACCCTAGCTTTTTTATAACACTGTAGCAAGAATTCTTCTCTCAAACAAAAAGAAAGATCCTTGCTTTCAGTGTGAACTTTGAAGGTCTAGAAATACAAGACAAATTCCTACCTAGGGTTTGTGTAGACCACCTAAATGGTTATCACCTTCATCATTCTTTCGATGGCACGCATGTGTATAAATGGTATGATGCATCTGTATAGGTAGATTTCAATCTAAATACAAAGGAATCATTGAAATTCAAATTCTTGCACCGGCCTCCATCACATTGTTAGGAGTTTTTTGGAAGAAGTGATTGCGTATATGTACATACACATGCATGGTGCATCAAATAAAGAATTGCCCATTTTCTAGAGCCAGGTGGTTACGTGGGGCCCACATGTGTACAGGTAGGACAACATGTACATAGTGCATCGATTTCCACTATCACCAGTATCAGTGTGTTTTTTCTATAATAATGAGGAGTTGATAGTGCGTAAAACTTCTCGAGGAAGCTATCCGCAGGCCGATGACATGTGTTAAGCAGGTCCGTCAGATGGCATCTAGTGGCGTCATGAGGTTGAATGGGGTCAATACTTGCACGTGGATAAGGACGGACACAACGTGGGTGTTTTCTTGTGATGATTATGTAGAAAGGTCATCATGAGGACCATCTTTTGGGGCCACTTCACGTGGTGGCGGGATGCATTATTGAAAAAAGTTGAGGGCCACGTGTGCAGATGGATGCAACAACGTGACAACTATGCACTGTGATGCCACTTTTTGGCTTGTTAAGAGTCCATTTGAGGTCAACTGAAAGGCCAAAGGTGCCCAAGTAATAAAAATAAGTGTGGGAACTGAAAAAACTAAGAGAAGACCAGAAAAAACGTGGGTAGAGGAGGAGGAAAAGCCACAACTGAGTTTTTGCTGTTTTGGCCATAAACTGCTCATCCAAGGTCGGATTTGAGCACTTTGACATTGTAGACTGTGGTTTTGGGCCGTTCCGGACGCGATGGCGCTGTCCATTTTGCCAAATTCCTCACTGATTTTTGCTGTTTTTTTGTGTAATCTTCTCCGGTGAGCGAAGTCTCTGCTTAACTTTGTGGTTGTATCTGGTGTGTTTCTTCAATACTGTGTAAACTATTTGCCCCATTGGTGTTGGGTTGAGCTTCATTGAGTCTAAACAACAGCAATTTTCCTCCTTTGAGCTGAATTGATAGTGTGTGTGTGAGTGTGTATGTGTGAGTGTTGAGTGGGCAAGTGGGAAATCTCTCTCTTCTCACTCCATCTATGTGTTTCCTGTCTCGGCCAGGTGGGTTGTGTGAGCCGAGTGGTGCCCTATAGTGTGTGTGTGTGTGTGTGTCTCATCCCAACAAGAGTGTGTGTCGAATAATTATAGAGGCGTTGTGTGTGTTTCCATCCCGCTCACATTCTTTCGGCGTC
The DNA here is from genome assembly GCF_014529385.1 of Adiantum capillus-veneris. Taxonomy (NCBI): domain Eukaryota; kingdom Viridiplantae; phylum Streptophyta; class Polypodiopsida; order Polypodiales; family Pteridaceae; genus Adiantum; species Adiantum capillus-veneris. Next base: position 118,679,711 of record NC_140952.1, on the reverse strand, counting down.
CCCACGGAGGATCTTCTTCGAGTACCTTCAGCTTCGGGATTAGAGGTTGCAGATTACAAGCTACAGGTTAAAGAGACAGGTACAGGTATAGGTACAGGTAGCTAGAGTAGAGTGATACACTAGCAAGTGGGAGTCACTTGCAGTTGCCGTGGGTATGCATCATTTGGCGCTTGTTTGAGCGCATTGTCTGGTATTGTACGTTACTTGTGGATACTGCCATTGTACACCTTTGTGGAGCCATACTTGGTTTTATTTGGCAGTCCTAGCCATTTCTGAGACTTGGTCTGGAAGATAGTCATTTATGAGACTTGACTATACGAGGTTTGCATAAGCTTTCGTGAGAGGGTTGATAGCGTCAGGTTTTATTGAGCTGGGGGATTCTCAAATGTGAGATCCTTTCGGTGATACAGGTGGCTGGAGCACCCTTTTTGTGACCTCACCATAGGCTATGTACTAGTGATTCCTACTTGATGCTCGGGTTCTATTGTTGGCAGGTTATGCATACATATACAGTCTATATTTTGGATTCTTACTACTCTACTTTTGGGAAAACTCTGCCAAAAATTTTCCAAGTTGTGATGGCTGGTTTTTTGGTCTTTTGATCCATTTATGTTGTTATGCTGCTGAAATTTTGGCAAAATCAGAAGATAAGTCAGGTGTGCCTTCTTGGGAGCTACATGGTTGGCTTTAATGGATGATCAAAATGGACCTCAATTCACTCCTTTTCATTTAACACAAAGAATCCAGATAAATGTTCATGTGTCCAGGAAGATTTTTTTCCAACAACGCATAGTCTTTATGTACGGGCCAAGAAGATTAAGAGAGATACTGGAATGCCCTTTGCCTGTTGTAATTTCGATGATTAACTATGAAAACTCATTTGATGTGCATGTGTTTGTCCTTATCTAAAGACAAGCTCCATTGAAGTTTCTAGGGATTGAGTTAGTCAAAAGTTTTGGGTTCTTGCACGTGTGTTCGAAGGGGTTCTCAAAGCATCGTAGCTTGGGTAGCCATGGCTTTCTCTTATCCGAAATTTCATGGAAGAAGTGATGAAGATGTGGAAGACTTTTTGGAAAAGATGGAGGTTGCCTGCATTAGCAACTAGATTCATGACCCAGCGCAGATGTTACGTCTTCTCCAGATTTGTTTGAAGAGTGATGCACGAGTTTGGTCCAAAGAATTTGAAGAGGAGTTGTGTGTGGCTGATCCAGCTGTAAGATTGAGTTGGGACAATCTAAGACATGAATTGGAAGTGGAGTTTGTGAAGATAGAAGATCCTAACAAAGTGTGGCAAGAAGTACAAGGTTTGGTGCAAAAGGAAGGTGAGCATGTAGATGCGTACATACGTAAGTTTTCATTGGCATGGGAGCAGATGTGCAAGGCCTTAGCACCACAAGTACCCCCACCTGACATGATGAAGAAGGATAGATTCTTGGCTGGTCTTTGGAAGAATATACGTTGGAGAGTGGAGCTAAAGAAGCCTAGAACATATGAAGATGCATTGGACGTGGCAAGGAACAAAGAGTGGAAGCTGAGGAAAATGATTCAGTTAGGGGTGGAGCCTTCGCCCAGGAGGTCTCAATTTCAGCCTATGGACTCTTTACAAGGTCACATGCCATGGGTACAACATTGCAAGATGATGGGCTAAGGCAAGACATGAGGCAAGTGGTATATTTAATGAAGAATCTCAACCTCAACATGCTAGGTCATGTGGGAAATAATCAAGGTCGGGGGAGGTTTACAAATCAGTCAGGAGGTGAAGAAAAACCCAGGAATGGTGTTGGACAAAGCAATGGTAGGTTTTGGAGGCAAACGCCCACGTGTTGTAATTGCGGAGAGGTGGGTCACATCAGCCCGCAATGTGATAAGCCACCAAGAATGGGGGGAGATATGTATCCATTGCCAAGACATCTGCTAACTAGGTCAAATGATTATGGCATCGAAATTAAGGGAGAAGAAGGAACCAGTGGATTAACCCAGGAGGAAAAGGGAAAGACCAAAGTGATAGGTGTAGTCACCTTGGAGAAGGCATCAAAGCTAGAGGATACATTAGTGATGCCGTTTGGGAACAGGACCACAAAGGTAAAGGAAGGAAGAAGTGCCCCAGGTCCTCGTAAGAAGAAGGGAAATAGCCATGAAGGAGAGGATGTCAAGGCCAAGAGGAAAAGAAGGGCTCATTGGAGAGGGGGAAAGGGGGAACACGCCCGGCACAAACACAAGGACCTCTATATAGCTCACGGTATCCACATCACCCCTATCCTCTCGAAAAACACTTTCAAAGAAACACTTTACACTAGCTGACCACCACTTGCTCAATTTCCATTGTTCACACACTCCACAAATCCAACACACCACGCACACCTATTGGCACGGCCTGTCTCCACCCTTACACACGCTCATAGCCACTCAATCTCACTCTCTCACAGAAAACATCGTCGAACTGGGGGGCACACACATCCACACAGCCGGCACCGAGGGGAAACATAAAAGAAGAAGAAAGAGAAGGGGGGGAGGGGAAACAACAGCACGAGGGGAAACTATGGCTTGATTGCACTTCCAAAAACATGTACACTGGCTAGAAAAAATAGACAAAGGGACTAGCTTGTCAGAGAACTCCACTTTGCAGGCTTCAAACGGCATCCAAAAAGACAGAAAAAAAGCCCCGAATTTGATCGAATTTTGACTTTTATAGGAGGGGCCTTTAATTTGGGAATTTACACTTTAATTGGTCCACCTGGTACCTTGATTTGGCATATTTGGAAGGGGGAAACCGCTTTACTCTATCTGCTCTCTTCCTCTCTCTTTTGTACTTGGGGAGGGGGGGCATTAGCGATGTCGCTATTGCCCCCTAGGCATTTTTATTTTTTACTTTTTTTCCATTCACTTTTTACCCCTTTGGGGCTACCATTATTCACTGCTCTCTTTTTTTTGACTCATCTGTCCGGCTCACGCCTGCTTTCTCCCCCCCTCTATTTCTCCCTCTCTCTTTGCTTTGGTTTTGGCCCTCACTTTACCCTTGACTTGGTTTTACCTGTGCTGGCCCTTTCTCCTTGCATGGATGGTCTTTTCTCTTTGGCCTTGGCCTTGATGTGGTCCGGCTATTGCTGTTTGGTCTTGTCCGTGGAGTGGCCCACTTGCCCCCGCTTTGTACATTCGACAGCCTTCGCTCTCTCTCTCTCTCTCTCTCTCTCTCTCTCTCTCTCTCTCTCTCTCTCTCTCTCTCTCTCTCTCTCTCTCTCTCTCTCTTTATGCTCTCTGCCCTGTTGCGGGATACCCCTCTTAACCATGCACCGGGGAGGGGCGGCATTAGCGAGATTGCTATTTCCCTCCCCCCTTTTACCTCCAAAAAATAGGGCTTCTAACGGTCGCAGGCACACGCCCTTTCTCGGATAATGCCACGTCATCAGGTAACGGCCGGCCACTTTCTTCCTCACGTAGGTGTGCCACCGTACCGCCCCGCCCTTGGCCAAAACCGACGCCGTCTCCGCCCCGCATGGCATAGCGCCGCTCGGCACAACGCCGCCTTGCTTGGGCCATAGCCAATCACCACGAGAGCTCTCGGCCCCCTTTGGATGCCCATTGAGGCGCCACCTCCAGGCCTTATACAATTGTGCATTATGCCCGGACTTCGCCTACGGGTTTACTTTTCACCACGTGGCATCCCATGGGCCATTGAGCCTTAGGGCATTGAAAGGCTCCCAAAAAAAAAAAACCACTATGCACTGACTTCTTGGCCCACCTTCTCCATGCCCCCATGTATTGCCCGAAGGTTGGAATCGTGAGCTCCTGAGCGTGCTGGACCTTCATTGTGTTGGTCCCGGGCTATGTAGCTGACCTCAGTGTCTTCCGATTCCCCTGTGCTCATTACGGCGAAGCTGCCAAAAACCAAGAAAGCTATCTGCATACACTCCCCTGCCAAATGTTCCCTTTTTCCCCAGTCCGAAAATTGGAGCTCGAAACTTAGAATCCCACGCGATTGATTTTGACTTACTCCACATAGTGCACATCATCACCGAGAACCCTCGCAAGGCCAAAAAAATTAAGATGGCGTATCCTTCGATGCGGCCAAGTGGGCCTAGACCCGGTCCCCTCGAAATCTTCTGATGGCCATAACTTGCTAACCAGAGCTCCGATTCGCAATCCGAGAAGACATGCATGCTCCATAACTTGAGCACTACAAATGTATCGACTGACACCTGCTTAGGCCACCTTTTCCCAGCTGCCCTGCCCATCGGGGATCTGCTACACACTCTAGCTTTAAACTTCAGTATCTTGCACATCCCGGATCCGTTAGACGAGCCGTCTAGACCGGCTTCTAGAGCACCTTGAACACTACATTCTAGAGCACTAACTTGGTACTTCAGACACCTTGATTTTCCATCCCATCCGGACCATCCCCTAGCATTTTTGGCCTAAAAAGCCGATTTAGACATACTTTTCCACTACCCTTCGACTGCCCAGGTCGTTGGCATCTGGACTAGCCTTCTGCACTGCACTTGCTTGCCGCCTTTGCCTGACATAGACCACCTCCTAGCTTCGACCAACTTTGGCTGCACCATCCTTGCCCAGTCCCCTCGTGGAACATTTATGTTCGACCAAAAGCATATGTACAGAAATTTAAAACATGCACACCAAATTGACGATTTAAAGCACTCACAAAACCATAATTGTATGTACAAGCTATGTGCAAAAGCTCCATCTCCTTTTCTCTCACACACCGCATGCTTTAGGTGGGTTGCCCACCCCCCTTGACTACAATTTGTTGCACCTCAGGCACTAAATCCCTCTCGAAATACAGTTTGAGCCGCACATCATTCACCCTGTCTCTAAGAAGCTTGCCATTTGCTCTTACTAGCTGATTGGTCCCATTCGGAAAGGCTTTCTTCACTTTATATGGACCTGTTCACTTCTTCTTGAACTTCTTAATAATGTGAAATCCACGTATCTTTCGTACTTCTTGACCAGGTCTCCTTCTTCTATCTTCTTGTCCTGTAGGCTCTGATTGAACTTGGCAACCCGCTTCTCTCTCTGCTTCACATAGTAGTCAGCCGCTGCCTCTTTGTCCATCTGCAAAGCCTCTAAGCTGGCTATCCGATCCTGTAGAACTCCTTGTTGAGTGGCATTGACACGCTACATACCTTTCAAAGCACCTAACTGTGCATGCATCGGCAACACAGCCTCCTTACCATAGACTAGCTCGAACTGAGTGAAATTTGTAGCTACTTTATAGGACGTTCTATATGCCCACAGACACTTCTCTAGATTTTCTTCCCACTCAGTTTCCTGCTTATACACGTACTTCGTTAACATCTTGATGATTTCACCATTAGCACTCTCAACTAGACAATTGCATTGGGGGTGATAGAGTGAGGAAAACCGCAGCTGAATCTTCAACTTTTCCACTGATGCACTGATAAGCTTACTTCTAAACCCCTGACCCCTATCCAGAAACTAACACCCATGGAACACCAAAATAGCAGCAGATGTTATCAAACACAAACTGAGCCACCACATTAGCATTTACTTCCTTCACTGCTTTGGCCTCGACCAGCCTGGTAAGGTAGTCAATGGCTACCCCCACGTACTTCTTACCACTTGTAGACTTTGGGAGAGGGCCTATGGCATCCACACCCCACTTCTCGAAAGCACTTTGTGTGATGATTGCGCCCTGTGACTCCGCTACCAGTCATCTTTCACCTATAATTTGACACTCGTGGGACGTCTTGCACCAGTAATGCATGTCTTGCACCAGTAATGCACATCCTTCACAATGGAAGGCCACCAAAATCCTGCTCTAAGAACTCAAAATAGAACCTGGTCTTTGCCCTGGTTTCGGCTCTCTTTGTGGCATTGCTCCAACACCATTCCCATTTCTTCTTTGTGCAACACCCTTCTAAGCACTCCGTCGCGCCCATAGTTCATGAGATCCTCACCTACCAGTGTGAATTTGCAGGCCTTTTGCACCACTCTTCTCTTTTTCAGCTTGGACAAACCCTCTAAACATTGCCCTATACCCAAAAAACCTTCAATCTCCTTAAGAGTCTCCCTACCTGCATAAGTGGCTGGGGGGCCACATATATACCCGCAACATGCACCTGCACTTTGATACTTGCTAGTTGATCCGCCTCTTGGTTCTGCTCTCTTCTCACATGCTTGAATTGGACCTTCTCAAAAGACTTCAACATCTTCTTGATGGAAAAAAACCAATGCTTCGAAGAATCACACTTTACATGCCATTGGCCTAACAGTTGCTTGATGACTAGCAATGCATCTTCCTTCACTATGAACCTTGAAATGCCGAACTCTATACACTGCTTTAGACCCAAATGCAGAGTGAGATACTCCGCCTCATTATTGGTGTGGACATCCTCCAAATCATACACCTTCAAAAATATAGCTTTGTTGTGTGGGTAGTGTATCACCACACCTCCTCCTGCTTTCTATAGTACCCTTCTATACGCTCCATCAGACCACATCATAAAAGCATCCTCCAAGTCGGGTTCCTCCTTAGCTTCATCTCGCACCACCCTTGGATAGGCCGGAAAATCAATGGCCTTGCTGACAAGAATGTCTGCTAGGTGAGACCGACTCGTGTGATCTACATTGAACTCGAACTCGAACTCTTGTAGCTCCAACACTCACTTCATAATCCTCCTTCCTGGCTTCAATGTAGCACTACCTCTGGCAATAGATTATTAGTCATCAACACAAAAAACTTACGCACAATTAAATGCACCTTGAACTTCCTGCAAGCAAAGACCAGAGCCATCACCATTGCTCTACCTCGGTGTAGCCACCATCAGATGCTCAAGGTTTGGCTTTGTAGTAGAACTGCTCCAATAGCAACTGTGTCCATTGTCATAGACACATAGAAGTCGTCCTCTCAATTGGGAGGACATACTGCTAGCAACAACTAACACAAAATCTCTTTGACTCTATCAAAAGCCTCCTGAGCTTGCCCATCCCATTCATAACCATGCACCTGCTAAGCCCTCTTTTGAAGAGGATGCACATATTGCGACAACATCCAAAAGAAACGTGATAGATACTTTAGCTTATGAACAAACAAAGCCAAAACTTGAGCATCTGATGGTGGCTCCATCAGTACCAACGCCTTTACCTTTTCGGCATCGGCCTCTATACCGTTTTGTGACACCGCATGACCTAACAGTTGCGCTCAAGGATGTGCTAGCTTGCACTTTTTGAGGTTTAGCTGACCTCCTTCTTCATCGAGTCTTTGAAATAATAACTGCATCTTTGGTAGGTGCTCCAATCTTGAACTGTAGCATCCTATATCATCCATAAAGACCCTAATAAAACGGCCCAGGTATGGACCAAATACCCTGTTCATCCAATCTTGGAAGATGGCATATGCATTCACCAATCCGAATGACATCCTGCAGTAAGCAAAGAAGCCCCATGGAGATATGAATGTGGTCTTCAAGTGCAATCCCTATTTGAAAATACCCCGAAAAGCCATCCATAATCGAGTAACTTTCATGCCCAGCCACTTGGTTTAGGATTTCATCTTGAAACAGCAATCGATAGTGATTCCTCTTGGTCGCGGCATTTGGGGGCTTGTAGTCGACACACACTTTTCATTTCCCATTCTTCTTAGGGGTTATTACCAGTGGCAAGACCCACTCTGACTCTTCCACAGAGAATATGATGCCAGCATCCAGTAGCTTATTGATCTCCTACCAAAGGGTCTCCTTTTGGATTTCCCCTAGTCTTCTCAGCTTCTGTGCTTTAGGCTTAGGCCCCTCCTTGAGAACAATCTTGTGCTCCACCCCCTTTGCACCTCGCAAATGCTTATACTCCATCGCAAATAGATTTGGATAGGACTCACACAGTTGAACATAGCTTTCCTTTTAACCTTTGGTTAAATCTTCACTTATCATGCCTGAAACCTCCTCTATGCTTAAACCATGAGCTTGAGGCTGCATACCCTCTTCTCTAGATGGGGAGTCGTCTATGGTGACCCCAAATAAGTTTGCATCTATCTTTAGCATGTCATCCTCGCTCTTCTCTTCCTCTTTGCTAGTATAGCCTTCATCATAGTCCGTCTCTGTCTCGTACTCATAGCTCGTCATGTCGCCCTCATCTTTAGCTGCCATAGGACGAGAACTTCTCTCCTTGATCTTCAACCTGCATTCCTCTCTCTTTGTCAGGAAAGGTAAACACTTCGCTCTCCCAATCCTACTTTTCTCCTATCACCAAGAGCCATGGCCTACCCAAGATGATCGGATAAGCATTATCTCCTGCCTTCATCACAAAGAAGTCTATCAGGCACTCTATGCCCATCATCTTGACCTTCATGTCCTGAGCCACACCCAGACATCTGGCCTTAGTATGGTTATCCATCCTCATGCGCACATTCGACTTGACTACTGCCTTGACTCCCATCTCTTTCATGGCTCCTTCCGTCATGACACAAACCTGCGCTCCACCGTCTTTGTAGGCTTGTACGTGCATCCTCTTTTCTATAATCCCATCCACCAACGGAAGAACATCAGTGGGATTACCTATCCTCAAAGACATGTTTTGCACTGCTTGCACATTCCCCTTAGCTCTCGGTAGCCTGGTGCTAACACCTGTGGACCATTGCCTTCTTAACTTTGAATTTAAAGCTAACAGCAGCTGACCAAAAGTAATATTTTCCTTTTGATTTTGAACATCACTCACCAGATTGTACTCGAGATAGCCTCGCCCTAGCTGAAAATCCGCTTGTCTGATTTTGTGATGCCTCCTTCTTTTGCTAGGCTTGGGATGCTCTCTACCTTCGTACACCTTCTCTTTGCCTTTGCGAGCTCTGGTCTCCCTCTCTGTTTCCGTTTCCCTCTCAGCTCTTGCTCTCTTATTGGCCAAAACTTTGACATCCTGCTTATCCACCCCGATAATATTCACTCTTGGGAGCTCTCCTCCGTTTTGCGGAGCTGGCTGCACAGGATTCTCCACCGCTTGCTCTCTTGGACCATTGAATTGTCCTTGACCTCGACCTCTACCAAACAGTGGGTAGATACCTCCTCTCTCTCTCTCTCTCTCTCTCTCTCTCTCTCTCTCTCTCTCTCTCTCTCTCTCTCTCTCTCTCTCTCTCTCTCTCTCTCTCTCTCTCTCTCTCTCTCTCTCTCTCTCTCTCTCTCTCTCTCTCTCTCTGTGTGGTTGAGGATAATCAGGTGCATAGTGCCCCTCTTCTCCGCAATTGTAGCACCTACCTGGCAGCGGCCTTGCCCTGCCCCTTGCTCCTCTCGGCTGTCCTCTATCCATCACACTGAGCCAAATCTTGCATCGTGTGCACCCAATTTTACGGCACAACAGCTACACCTTGATTTCCATGATTTTCTTTGTGTACATCCTCCCTCAAACTCTGTGGTTGAACATGGGCCATGGCCTCGTAGCCTGACACGCCCTGCTCTATCTTGTTCTTTATCTTTCTGCTCTTTGATCGGGAAATTTCTATCGCTCCATTGTAATTCTCTGGGCTCTCAAAATCAACTTTCTCTGTCACTTTGGGGTGCAGACACACCATGAACTTGTCTAGCTTGAAATAGTCTCCATTAGCCAACTGCATGACTGTCGCTAGCTCTGCCCAACACTCTTCAAAATGACCCAAAAACAAATTGAACTCTTCACTTACATCTTGCTTAAGCGCCTTCAGCTTTGCATCCATCTGGACTGGGGAAGCCTCCTTGCAAAATTCGTGAACAAACCTCGCCTGTAGAGCCGGCCATGCTTGCTTTGGCTCACCTTCCAATGCTTCATACCATGATTTGGCTTTACCATGCATCGCCAAAGGAAAGGTCTTCCTTTTTCTATCCTCATTTGGCATACGCAACGATAGCATGTACAGCTCAAAATCCGACATCCACTCGCTAGGGCTCTCTTTGTCTGTGAAAATCGGTCCATAGCTTCTAGGTGCCATGACTTCCAATGGCAAAAAACCACTTCTTTTCGATTAACTGAGAGCAATCAGCGTGCTCCTCCATGGGAGCACCAAAAGATGGAGAGGGGGAATACACCCGGCGCAAACACAAGGGCCTCTCTATAGCTCAGGGTATCCACAACACCCCTATACTCTCAAAAAACACCTTCAAAGAAACACTTTACACTAGCATACCACCACCTGCTCATTTTGCACTGCTCACACACTCCACAGATCCACCACACCACGCACACCTACTGTCACGGCCTGTCTCCACCCTTACACACGCTCACAGCCACTCAATCTCACTCTTTCACACAAAACACCGTCGGTCTGGGGGGGGCACACACATCTACACAGCCGGCACTAAGGGGAAACATGAAAGCAGGAGAAAGAGAATGGGGGAAGGGGAAACAACATCACAAGGGGCAACTGTGGCTTGATTGCACTTCAAAAAACATGTACACTGGCTTGCACTGCCATCACCATGGCCATTTTCGAGAAAAAGTTACAAAGGGGCTAGCTTGTCAGAGAACTCCACTTTGCAGTCTTTAAACGACATCCAAAAAGCTAGAAAAAAATCCCCTATTTGATCCAATTTTGACTTTTATAGGGGGTGCCTTTAATTTGGGAATTTATACTTTAATTGGTCCACCTGGCACCTTGATTTGGCATTTTTGTAAGGGTGAAACCGCTTTACTATATCTGCTCTCTTCCTCTTTCTTTTGTACTTGGGGAGGGGGGTACATTAGCGATGTCACTATTGCCCCCTAGGCATTTTTATTTTTTTACTTTTTTTTTCCTTCAATTTTTATCCCTTTGGGGCTACCATTATTCACTCTTTTTATTCACTCATCTATCCGGCTCACACCTGCTTTCTCCCCCCCTCTATTTCTCCCTCTCTCTTTGCTTTGGTTCCGGACCCCACTTTATCCTTGCCTTGGTTTTACCTCTGCTGGCCCTTGCTCCTTGCCTGGACAGTCTTTTCTCTTTGTCCTTGGCCTTGATGTGGTCCGGATTTTTCTCTTTGGTCTTGGCCGTGGAGTGGCCCACTCGCCCCCTCTTTGTACACTCAATAACCTTCGGGCTGTCTCTCTCTCTCTCTCTCTCTCTCTCTCTCTCTCTCTCTCTCTCTCTCTCTCTCTATGCTCTCTACCCTCCTGCGGGATACCCCTCTTAACCATGCACCGGGGAGGGTGGCATTAGCGAGATCACTATTGCCCTCCCCCCTTTTACCTCCAAAAAATAGGGCTTCTAACTGCCGTGGGCACACGACCTTTCTCGGATACAGCCATGTCATCAAGTAACGACCGGCCACTTTCATCCTCACGCGAGCGCGCCACCGCGCCGCCCCATCCCTGGCCAAAACCGGCTACGTCTCTGCCCCACAGGGCCGTGCGCCGCCCGGCACAGCGCCGCCTTGCTTTTGCCATAGCCAACACCACAAGATCTCTTGCCCCCCTTTGGATGCCCATTGAGGCGCCACCTCGAGGCCCTTATGGACTTGCACATTATGCCCGGACTCCGCCTACGGGTGTACTTTTTTCCACGTGGCATCCCATGGGCCATTGAGCCTTAGGGCATTGAAAGGCTCCCAAAAAAAAAAACCACTATGCACTGACTTCTTGTCCCACCTTCCCCATGCACCCATGTATTGCCTAAAGGTCGGAATCACGAGCTACTGAGTCGTGCCAGACCTTCATTGTGTCGGCCCCGGGCTGTGTAGATCTCACTGTCTTCTGATTCCTGTGTGCTCGTTATTCAAAGCTACGGAAAACCAAGAAAGCTATCTACATATACTCAGAATCCCACGCGGTCGATTTTGACTAACTCCACATAGTGCACACCATCACCGCAAACCCTGGCGAGGCCAAAAAATTGATAGATGGTGTATCCTTCGATGCGGCCAGGTGGGCCCAGATCCGGCCCACTCGAAATCTTTTGATGCCATAACTTGCTAACCAGAGCTCTGATTTGCAATCCAAGAAGACAGGCATGCTCTGTAACTCACGTACTAGACATGTATCCACTAACACCTACATGGGCCACCTGTCCCCAGTTGCCCTGCCCGTCCAAGATCTGCTACACACTCCAGCTTTAAACTTCAGTATCTTTCACACCGAGGCTTCGTTTGACGAGCCATCTGGACCGGATTCTAGAGCGCACTGAACACTACATTCTAGAGCACTAACTTGGCATTATGGACACCTTGATTTTCCATACCATCTGGACCATCCCCTAGCATTTTTGGCCTAAAAAGCCTCTTTAGACATGCTTTTTCGCTACCCTTCCGTTGCCCAGGTCCTTGGCATCTGCCCTAACCTTCTTCACTGCACTTGCTTGCCACCTTTGCCTGGCATAGACCACATCTTATCTTTGACCAACTTTGGGTGCACCATCGTCGCAAGTTTCATGTTTCAGATTTTCCACTAGGGGATGGGCAATTAAGCTATGAATTGAAGGAGGATTTGACAAGGAGGAAGGCAGATGTTACTTTTGGGCAGCTTATAGAGATGGTGCCTAAGCTAAGGCGATAGTGGAAGAGGATGGTTAACACAATGGAGAAAGAGCCAGAGAGAGGTTCAGTAAAGGTGTTGGCAATGGACGAGCTACCAAACATTTGCCCAATAGTAGATGTGTTGGGAGCATATCCTATTATACGGGGCAGACCATGGTTACGTTCAGTGGGAGCTGTTCAAGATTGGAGACGTGGTACGATTAGCCTCTATGGAAATACAGGTTCCAAGAACCTATATAATATGGACACAAGGAAAGTATTGGAAGAGCGTTATGAAGATGAGGATGAGTCTAGTGATGAAGACTATTCCACAGTGAGTGATGAGGACAGTGATAGTACTACCAACACTGGTGAGGATGTTGATGTTGCATTTCTTTTGATGGACAAAGAAATCCAGGAGTCTGGTTTAGTTGCATTTTTAAATGAGATTAAAGATGAAAGTGAAGCGCCTTATGAAGTGGTTGAAGGGATGATGCAAATTAAGGTTGAATTGTCAAAGAAGTACGAATTGATGACACAAATGATCAGTGGAGACCTCTCAGCTATGGAGAAGGAGATATATTTGCACATGCTGGCTAGTTTTCTTGATTTGTTTATTACTTCATATGAAGAGATTAGAGGGTTCAAAGGAGAAGAGATGCATATAGAGCTGAAAGAAGGTGCTAAGCCGGTGCAGCAAAGGCTAAGAAGAATGGGTCAAGAGCAGATGAAAGCCTTGAGGGAAGAGGTGGACAAGTTATTGAAGGGAGGGTTAATAGTCCCTATGGAGACCACAGAAGGGGTGAGCCCAGTAGTAGTGAGTCCAAAGAAGGATGGAAATTGAAGGATTTGTGTAGATTTTAAACCCTTAAATGCAGCCACTAAGAAGAACCCATATCCTCTTCCATTCATAGATCAAATCTTGGATTCAGTGGGCATGTTATGAGAGGTATAGAGTGTGTGATGGTTTTCTAGGCAATTTTCAATTGAAGATTTCTCTCAAAGACCGAACAAAGACATCTTTCATTATGCCATGTGGCTGTTATTGCTACACAGTATTGCCATTTGGGTTGTAAAATGAACCATCTTTCTATCAAGAGAGAGAAAATTAGGTATTAGCACCATTCATTGGTAGTTGTGTTAAAGCTTTTATGGATGACTTTTGTGTCTATAGCAGTAGGGTTGAACACCATGAGAAGCTGCAGATAGTATTGGCTCGATATGATGAATGTAGAGGACAACTAAATCCAAATAAATGCCATCTAGCACAGCCCAGGGTGAAGTTATTGGGGCATATGGTGTCAGAAAATGGCATTGAGGCTGATCAAGACAAGGTTAAGTCTATTATTCTTCTTCCATCACCTACGAGTACAAAGAAATTGGCAACCTTTATACACAAAATGAAGTACATGGTGCGGTTTATTCCATTATCTTTGAAGCTCCTTTATCCATTACAACAAGTGGGAAAGCATGATCCATTGCAATGGGATGACAAGTGTGAAGAAGTGTTTCAAGAGGTGAAAGAGGTGTTAGGGGTGCTGTCAGCCATGCAGGATCCTGATTGGGAGCAAGTGTTTTATGTAAACCCATCCGTAGGGGATGATGCCATTGGAGCCATGCTCTTGCAAAAGGGAAAGGACAGCCATTATATGAGGTCATTGTATTGTGCAAGCCGAGTGAAGTTGCTAGCAGAGAGAAAATTCTCGGAAGTACAGCTAGTCATGGCCAGTGTAATATTTGCTTGTCGACAATTTTGACACTACTTGCTACCACGACCTTTTGTTTTCTTGAGGAGTTATGCCTTTTTTCCACAGTTAATTAATGGCACTAACATGTCAAATGTGTTCAAGAAATGGGTAATTGAGCTCCAAGAGTTTGAGTTCTCTTTTTTAGTTGATGACAGTACAATGACTACCCTAGCTGATTTGTTGACTTACAAGGAGAATCCCCTCCTTCTTAAGGAAGAGGTGGTGAGAAGGGTAGCTGAAGAAGGGCCACATATCAGCAATGCACATGTGTTGTTCTTTGATGGCTCATACAGAAAGAGCCATGATGTGGCTTCAGGGGGTATAGAACTTTACGATCCAGAGGGGAAGCTAGTATGCAAGAGAGAGCTCAAATTGGATGCTCATAATAACAATGAGGCTGAATATGCTACTTTGGAATCCGGATACACATCTGTTTGAAGCATGGGATTAGAAGGTTGAGCATAAAAGGTGATGCCTTGTTAGTCGTGAAGCAAAAATTTGTTAACTGAGTCAACGTCAGTTAACCGAAGCTGCTAAAGACTGAAGATAAATGGATGCACATCGAAGATCAAAGTGAAGAAGCAGTAAAGATTGAAGTTACACATTTTCCACATTTTCCCTAAATGGTCACGTATTGTAAATTCCGGATTTATTTCAAGCCATTGTAATATTTTAATGTGTTACGGGCTCAATGGGAGTTCCAAGTAGTAAAGAACAGGTCAGTTATTGCACCTAGGTTGCAGATACAATAAGCGTGGAGTCTAAAAGGTCTTGGATGCCGGACATTACACATTTTAGACCTTGTCTAAGGTATAAAATCCAACTTTGTAAAGATTTTATTAAGTTTTTGGATAAGAAATACACAACGTGAGCTAACGGCGCTCACTTCTCTCCTTCTCATGCTTCCTACTCCCTCTCCGGTTGTCACATTGCGAATGCATTTGTTGCATTACAATTGCACGTAAGAGCTTTACACATTGACGTAAGTAGTTCACAATATTTCGTAGCTTTTGGCATCTCCGACCCGCGGCCTAATTTCATCATAACTAGGAGTTTACACTTTCAAATAAAAAACTAAGCATAGGCAGGGTATTGGGGCATCACTGCTAAGCATTTAGATGCATTCTGGGTCGAAAACAACCAGGTAAAAAATCCACTACTGTTAATAATCACGATTTTGGAACTTGGCCTAAAGTGGGGTTTGAGACCATAAGCATGTGTGCTTAGGTCTTATAAACTTGCCCTAGAAGTTTCGTTACGTTTGGATGTCATTTGATGCTGTAACGGATGTGATTTGCTTGCCGATGAGCGATTGGCTTTTGGTGATTTCAGTCACATGAGTGTAGCTTGAGTTAGATGCGAGTTGTTAGTTGTTTTCCAAGAGATTGACAACCTCTTGTAGCCTCTATGCACTAGTCGAGTCATCTTCGTCCCATGGTTTGACAAATTAATCGTGGTTCTCGCTAATACTGCAATAAGATAGGATGGTGAGGTTAGACATGCGTCCCACATTTGGCGCCGTTTCCAGGGACGAATAGACCTAAACTAGAAAAAACATGAGCGTCTTGTGTAATTGTCCATTAAATTCCTCTAGGTTCACCTAGAGTAAAACTTTCTTTTAGAAACCGCATAGCTTAAGAATTTTGTCTTTTGCTGTGTAGAGGTAGCTTGGAAGTAATTGTACTTGCTGAGTGCCTTTAGGATGGTAGGATTGTAGATTTAGATTAGGATTTGGAGAATGATTGAAAGGCGAGATAAGTCTTAAGATCAATGCTCAAGAAACCATAAAAAACAAGAAAACAAGTGTTTGTGGACACTTTCCACAACCCCATTGCATGAGAATTTAGGAGTAGGGTAAGTAGAATCCAAGGTGAGATCTCAAATCATTGCTAACTCCAAACGAATCATCTGTGAGTTGTTTATGCAAAGTTGCAGAGTTTCACATCTACGGCTAGAAATAACACGAAAAGTCTCCAAACCACTCAATCCAACTGGAGAGTAAGCCTAAAAGTTGTATGAACCAGGGGGTAAGCTCAAGGACACTTTGAGGTAAAATTTTCAAAAGTTTGCCAAAACTCAGATTATGTACTTTTTCTTGACATTTAAAGCCAAATTAAGTTTTGACTTGATTCATAGGCTCAAAATAGATCATAAAATGACTCTCCTCTGAAAAAGTTGAAAAAAGTTGTCATTTTAGGTCAGAAGTTGATAATCGCGATATGAACTTTTGGCTCAAAACTGATCAAGGTTGATACCAGTGATTCATTACATGTGTACAAACAACTTTTGTAAAGGCATAAAAGATTTGGATCACAAAACAGGCTAAAACCTTGGTAAAAACTGAAATCTGTATTGATTGTCGAGAACTTGAGTCTGACTTGGTGAATCTTGTTCAAATTAAGTTTTAACTTGATTCATAGACTCAAAATAGATCATAAAACGACTCTTCTCTGAAAAAGTTGAAAAAAGTTGTCATTTTAGGTCAAAAGTTAATAATCGTCATTATGAACTTTTGGCTCAAAACTGATCAAGGTTGATATCAGTGATTCATTACATGTGTACAAATAACTTTTGTAAAGGGAGAAAAGATTTGGATCACAAAATAAGCTAAAAACTTGGTAAAAACTGAAATCTGTACTGATTGTCGAGAACTTGAGTCTGACTTGGTGAATTTTGTTCAAATCAAGTTTTAACTTGATTCATAGGCTCAAAATAGATCATAAAATGACTCTCCTTTACAAAAGTTGAAAAAAGTTGTCATTTTAGGTCAAAAGTTAATAATCGTGATTATGAACTTTTGGCTCAAAACTGATCAAGGTTGATACCAGTGATTCATTACATGTGTACAAACAACTTTTGTAAAGGCACAAAAGATTTGGATCACAAAACATGCCAAAAACTTGCTAAAACTGAAATCTGACTGAATGTCGAGAAATTGAGTCTAACTTGATGAATCTTGTTCAAATTAAGTTTTAACTTGATTCATAGGCTCAAAAGAGATCATAAAAAGGCTTTTTAGGAAAAAAGTTAAAAAAAGTTATCATTTTAGGTCAAAAGTTAATAATTGCGATTATGAACTTTTGGCTCAAAACTGATCAATATCGATACCATAGACTCTAAGCATGATTGCAAACATCTTTTGTGAAGGCTCATGAAGTTTGGATCACAAAATAGACCAAAACCTTGATAAAAATTGAAATTTGTAATGAATGTCGAGAACTTGAGTGTGACTTGGTAAATCTTGTTCAAATTCAATGAAACTTGACTCATAGGCTTATCTTGAAGTGTTAAACAAGTGTACATGCTCAGATGACAAAAAATCACCAAAAGTAAATAATCGCGGTTCTCCAAAAAAAAAAACAGAAGTAAATAATCGCGATTATTTACTTTGGCTCCAGAATTGAAAAATTTTGCACAATTGAGTATACCACAGGGTCAAGCACATCAAGTAGACTCCACAAATTAAATTTGGTGAAATTTGGATCACAAAATTGAAACTTAAGTCATATTCTTGGAATCAGAGTGTACGGACACTAAATAGTTTTGATAACTTGGAAAAATCTTGATCAAACTCAACCAAACTTGTCTAGAGACCACAACAAGGTAAATACTTGGCAAAACAAGCCTAAAAAGTGTAGAAACTGAGAAAAGTAAATAATCACAATTATTTACTTTGAACCCTAAAAACAAGATTTTGGACTTTGTATAGTGCTAGAACAGCATAATACAAGGCCACTGGTCAATTTTGGGTTCCATCAGATCCAAATTGGTACCTGTTAACTCAGTTTCAAGTTGTAGATTATTTCTTTAGCTCCTTGCAAGGATAGAATTTGGAAATCTCATTTGCTGACTCACTTAGCTCAGATTGAAGAACCAGGTTGCAGGCAAAGAATTGGGAGCTTGACAAGAGTTGAATTCAAGTCAACTGGAAAAAACGGGTAACAATCTAATCTGCAAGTTAGGTTATTCAAGGCCTAGATTTTCATCATTTCAAAGGCTACAATCAATTCTGACACTTTCGAGCTAGAGTTAATCAACTCTTGTGAGTTTAAGAGAAATTGACTACCAAAAGTACTTTGGCAAAAGCAATCTTATCAAACTTAACCAGATTTTTTTTTTGCTAATCAATACCAAAGTCTGCTAGGAGACAGTTTTTACAGAACCAGTCGACATGGACTCATCTCGAGCTAAGAGTTCAAGTACAACAGAGCAAGCCAGTAGCAGTGGTAACATAGGTACAAGTACAACAGAGCAAATTTTACAACTTTATGGCTACAATGGAGATAAAGTCTTGGGTACAGATTCAAAAGGCCATAGATACTTGATGAACAACAAAAGCAGCACAGGAGCCACGATCCTATTGATCAGAGTAAAGCCAGATTCAGAAAACTCCTAGATTTTCACTGATTTCAGTGGAGCCAGGTATTGTAAGCTCAAAGATGAAGTGCAGATAGAGGTGCAAAAAATCAACCCAAGTGTTTATTCAAAAATCTACACAAGCCAGCAAAACATACAGTTAGTGCATATGCAATCAGGGTCATTGTACATGGACTAAAGTGGTCAGATCTATAATCGAGAACCAAAAATGAAAGATCCAACAGATCAACCAATTGAAGCCAATCTAATTGAAGAACTGAGCCAAAGACGGTACAAAGGTCAAGATGGAGCAGTCTACAGCTTGATACTCAGTGTTCTAAAAGAAGATGCCAACAATTTGGCAAGCACAGAAACAAAAGCTCCTCTTCAAGAGCTTGACATGATAGAGCCAATTGAAATACCACCAGTCATGGCATATTACTCAGATTGTGGACAAAAAGGTGGACATTTTGCTAAAGAAATCCTGACAACAGGGACATATCAACCGCCAAGCAAGGTACAAAGAAAATTGGAAATGCGAATTTCGATGTAAGTGCATTTAGCTCGTCACTTTTAATGCAATCAGATGATTTTGAATTACCATTAGAAGCACCAATAAAAGTACTACAAGTTCAAAATCAGCATAAAGATGCACAGGCACGTGGAAAGCTTAAAATTGATTCTTCGAACAACAAATTCCTGCATGAATTTGGTCAAGGTGTCCAGATATCATCGAAGGTTGAAAAGTTTGTTAGGTTTGCGAATGATTTTGCATCCACTGACACAAGTGTGCAATCATTCACAAGTCTACGAGACACATCAAACAGAATGATGTTAGCTTTGTATGGTACCCATAATTCATATGCACACTATGTGGACCAAAAAGGATAGTTGTACAAAAAGGATCAACCAGTGTTTGAACGGCCCACATACAAGCTCATAGAAGTGCGTCCAGTGATAGATCAGAAAGGATGGTTCATTTCAGAGGAAAGAATCTATTATAGCCAATCCTCTCTAGAGCTGAGGGATATTACCCGAGTGAACTCAGAAATTTTTTCAGAGCCAAACTCTCCTCCATCAGAAATCAAGCTTCGATGTTGTGACCAAACAAACATATACTTTGATCAAAATAGTCGTAGATATAGACGAGAGTCTAGCATCTATGATGCCTTGGGTCCTGAAACCACATAAGCTCATACCATAGGAGACCCATGGGATAGGCAATATTAGGGCAAAGATAATTCTATCTACAACTTGACTTGGGGAATACTTTGTCATGTTTCACAGAGATACATAGGAAACTATGTAGAAGGTTTACCGATGACAAACATCAACAGTGCTACCCAAAGTGTACCTTCACAATCCCAAAAGGTGAGACTCAACCAGAGCCAAACAGTTTTGAGCCCTCACAATGAAGCAGTCTATAGTGATCACCCTAGGAAGGGGGGAGATGCAAATTCATCAAGCTTAGCTCTAGTACCAAAAAATGCTACACCAATTAGAAGCCCAAGAACTTCTAGCCAGCAGACCCCTTCAAAGCAAAAACCATTGGAAGATCATATGGTTGTTGGAAGTTTTCCATTGACTCAGAAACCATCAAAATCTGCAGAAAAAATATTCTATGAAGATCATCAGGGACAAAAGTTTCAGTTGATCTCCATGAGTCAAAGCCAAAAGCTGACAAATCCCATAGTGCTCAAGAAATTGCATGTGACCAAGCTCGCATATGCATATCGAGATGCAAATGGCAAGACTCTCAGCAGGTTCATGACCTTGTAGAAGCTACGGATGCTAAACCTGAAGTCAAGGACTATTTGAGGATGATGTGAAGCCTCAAGCTGCCAGAACAGGTGACAAAAAAGTCAAAACCAATGAGAGCTAAAGTCCAAAAGGCTACACAAAGGTCACCACCAAAATCTCCTCTGAAGAAACAGATTCTACCAGACAGTACAATGGACCTTTTAAGGTCAAAAGTTACTCAAATGCAGGAGGACAATGCTCAACAATTGCAAAAAAGTGCAGTATCACAGTCATACGAGTCGACATCAACAGAAGCAGGTGATCAAAGCAAACCAATGTAGAAAACGTTAAACCCACGAACACCGCCACCACAAAAGCACTCACTAAAGAAAGAAATCCTGAGACCATCAAGTGCAACATTGTTGGCCAACCACAGTTGAAAGATGCTCTTGAATTTGTGAGCATATCAGGAAACAAACGAGCAGAATGCGAGGGAATCATCTCCACCACCATTGAAGTAAGTTCACAGATCATCAAAGCTCAATTCCACGTGATCGCATCAAAAGATATGCCAGACGACATCATAATTGGAATGCCAATGGCTTAGAAGATGTTAGAGATACATAATTCAAACATGACAGAGTCATCAAAGACATCAAAGAATGAAGACTAAGACTGGTCACCCGTGGACGACAGTACAAAGTCCTCAAGAACAATTAAAATGGAGACTAATACCAAAGCAAAGCATATTGAAGATGATTCATCTCCATCGAGCAGAACTTCAGAAGAGCTTAAAGAAAATCAAGCAATAGCAACCACGATAGCTATGGAGCAAAAAATGCCACCAAAGCTACAAGAAACGAAGATCGAAAGTGCAGACAAATCTAAAGCTAAAGTGGAACTTCCATTGATTAGCAAAGAAGATGTGACAGCATATGTCTCTACATTAGAGAACCCTCATGGATCAGCTTCTTCAAGCAAGTCAGGCTTTCAAAACTTCAAGTCAATCACTGACCCAATGGAAACCTCTAAGGAGACACCCAGATCCAATTTGGGTTAAAGACAGGAAATCAACACAGAAAGACAAACACATGGGATGGATAGCATTGTTAGGAAATAAGACGTAGCTAAATAGATAATTGAGTAGATTACTTAATGGAGAGAGACAGATTTATATACACGAGATTATAGAGTAAAGAGAGAGAGAGAGTACACACGATATACGTGGTTCACCCAATGTGGGCTACGTCCACGGGAAAGCAGCCACTCAATGGCTTTAGTACTTCAAAACAAGAAGTAGTTTACAAAGGAATTATACCCTTAATGGAGCTCCCGCCTTGCTTCACTCTCACCACCTCACACTCACCTTGTTGCATCAACTTCACACTATGAAATGTGTGTAGAAATGGCCTCCTTTTATAGGCCAAAAGGGATGCCCTCTCTTATGAGAGACAGCCATGTGTAGCCGCCCTTGTGCGAATAAGTCCAAATCGGACCCTCCAATCCACCCATGTGTGGCCTCCCTTGAGAAGACAAGTCCGCTTTTGAATTCGGCCAAATGCCACCGGCCATTGACTTCCGACCACCGGCCACGGCCATTGACTTCCGACCACCGGCCATCGGCCATTGACTTCCGACCACCGGCTATCGGCCACCGGCCAACCGACCGGTTGTTTTCCGACCACTTTACGGCCGCCGTCCGGCCATAATATTCCGGCAAAAAAAAAGTCTCGGGGGCCTCCGCCCCCGCGGACTTTAAAGTTGCCCCTAATTCTTGTCCGTGAAAATTTTGGTTTCCGGTGAGTGATTTTCCTTCACGCACGATGGCTTCTCCTCATAATGGGGGCCGTACAAATGTGCGCTTTTACCACATAAAATTACAAGGGTAAATCAGGCTCCATACTTAACAAGGATCACACTTGAGCTTAAAGGAACACGAGTACTATGGAGATAACAGACAGATATGGGTGCGAAAACTGCAGGTTAGGGCATATGAAGTAACGTCAAGTCCCTCCCAAGAAAGAAGGCCCACAAGGTATCAACCACGACAATATCCTAGGATATCTAAGAAGCAGGTATACAACAAAAGAACATCGAAAGAGGCTAAAGTCTACCACAACTCACAAGAGGATACAGAACAAAGATGGATCTCAACGAATGTTCTTCTTGGACAAGGATTCTACATAGGGTATACAAGGATTTGGCTACCAGTCAACCGAAAGCCAGCTGCAACTACACCAAACCTGCATGAAGATCTCAAGAAACCAACAAGACCTAGCGTGAAGCAAAGTCAAGAAAGGACTTAAAAATGTCCTAAAGAAATTTGGATTCCTAAGTCTTCCAATGCTCCTAGCATAGTTGGGACAATCTAAGGCATGGGTTGGAAGTGGAGTTTGTGAAGATAGAAGATCCTGACAAAGTGTGGCAAGAATTACAAGGTTTGGTGCAAAAGGAAGGTGAGCCAGTAGATGTGTACATACGTAAGTTCTCATTGGCATGGGAGCGGATGTGCAAGGCCTTAGCACCACAGGTACCCCCGCCTGACATGATGAATAAGGACAGGTTCTTGGCTGGTCTTTGGGAGAATATACGTTGGAGAGTGGAGCTAAAGAATCCTAGGACATATGAAGATGCACTAGAGGTAGCAAGAAACAAAGAGTGGAAGTTGAGGAAAATGAGCCAGTTAGGGGTCGAGTCTTTGCCCATGAGGTCTGAATTTCAGCCTATAGATTCTTTACAAGGTCGCATGTCAGGGGTTCATCATGAACCAGTGATTCCTATTACTACTCAGGTTATGCCAGTAGTGGTCACTACATCGGTGCAAGATGATGGGCTAAGGCAAGACATGAGGCAAGTGGCAGATTTGATGAAGAATCTCAGCCTAAACATGCTAGGTCAAGTGGGAAATAATCGAGGTCGAGGGAGGTTTTCACATTAGCCAGGAGGTGAAGAAAGGCCTAGGAATGGTGTTGGACAAATCAATGGTAGGTTTTGGAGGCAGACGCCCACATGTTATAATTGTGGAGAGTTGGGTCACATCAGCCCGCAATGTGATAAGCCACCAAGTATGGGGGGAGACATGTATCCATTGCCAAGACAGGTGCTAACTAGGTCAAATGATTATGGCATCAAAATTAAGGGAGACGAAGGAACCAGTGGACTGACCCAGGAGGAAAAGGGAAAGACAAAAGTGCTAAGTGTAGTCACCTTGGAGAAGGCATCAAAGCTAGAGGATACATTAGTGATGCCTATTGGGAAGAGGACCACAAAGGACAAGGAAGGAAGAAGTGCCCCAGGTCCTAGTAAGAAGAAAGGAAAGAGACATGAAGGCGAGGATGTCAAGGCCAAGAGGAAAAGGAGAGCTCGTTGAAAGTTTCATGTTTCAGATTTTCCACTAGGGGATGGGAAATTAAGCTATGACTTGAAGGAGGATCTGACGAGTAGGAAGGCATATGTTACTTTTGGGCAACTTATAGAGATGGTGCCTAAGCTAAAGCGACAGTGGAAGAGGATGGTTAACTCAATGGAGAAACAGCCAGAGAGAGGTTCAGTAAAGGTGTTGGCAATGGATGAGCTACCACACATTTGTCCAATAGTAGATGTGTGGCATAAAAGGAAAACTTTGGGACAAGGTTATGTGGATGGCGGAGCCCAAATATGCGTCATAACACACTCATGCGTTGAGAAAATGGGTCTCACAGTGGCTGGGGTGTCAAGTTTTCGGATTAGATTGGCAAACCATCAAAAAGTAAAATGCTTGGGTGTTGTAAAGAGCTTAGAAGTGGAGGCATATAATGCAAAGGCAGTGGTTGATTTTCATGTGATGCCAGTAGGGTTAGGAGCATATCCTATTATACTGGGCAGACCATGGTTATGTGCAGTGGGAGTTGTTCAAGATTGGCAACATGGTACGATTAGCCTCTATGGAAAGACACGTACCAAGAAGCTTTATAATATGGACACAAGGAAACGATTAGAGGAGATTTATGAAGATGAGGATGAGTCTAGTGATGAAGACTCTTCCACGGTGACAGATGAAGACAGTTATAGCACTACTAGTAGTGATGAGGATGCTGATGTTGCATTTCTTTTGCTGGACAAAGAAATCCAAGATTTTGGTTTAGTTGCATTTGCGAATGAGGTTGAAGATGAAAGTGAAGGGCCTTATGAAGTGATTGAAGGGCTGATGCAAACCAAGGTTGAGTTGTCAAAGAAGCAGGAATTGATGACACAAATGATTAGTGGAGACCTCTCAGCTATGGAAAAAGATATATATTTGCACATGCTGGCTAGTTTTCCTGATTTGTTCATTACTTCATATGAAGAGATCAGAGGTTTCAAGGGTGAAGAGATGCATATAGAGCTGAAAGAAGGTGCTAAGCCAGTGCGGCAAAGGCTAAGAAGGATGGGTCAAGAGCAAATGGAAGCCTTGCGAGAAGAGGTGGACAAGTTATTGAAGGCAGGGTTCATAGTCCCTGTGGAGACCACAGAATGGGTGAGTCCACTTGTAGTCAGTCCAAAGAAGGATGGGAAGTGGAGAATTTGTGTAGATTTAAAACCCTTAAACGCAGCCACTAAGAAGAACCCATATCATCTTCCATTCATCGATCACATCTTGGATTCAGTGGCAGGTTATGAGAGGTACAGTGTGTGTGATGGTTTTTCAGGCTATTTTCAATTGAAGATTGCTCTTAAAGACCGCACAAAGACCACTTTTATTACGCCATGGGGCTGCTATTGCTACATAGTATTTCCATTTGGGTTGTCAAATAGACCTTTCTTCTTTCAAGAGAGAGCAAATTGGGTATTGGAACCATTCATTGGTAGTTGTGTTAAAGCTTTCATGGATGACTTCTGTGTCTACAGCAGTAGGGTTGAACACCATGAGAAGCTCTAGATGGTATTGGCTCGATATGATGAATGTGGAGGACAACTAAATCCAAAGAAATGTCATCTAGCACAGCCAAGGGTGAAGTTATTGGTCCATATGGTGTCAGAAAATGGCATTGAGGCTGATCCAGAAAAGGTTAAGTCTATTATTCTTCTTCCATCACCTACGAGTATGAAGCAATTGGCAACTTTTATACACAAAGTGAAGTACATGGCACGATTTATTCCATTGTCTTCGCAGCTTCTTTATCCATTACAGCAAGTGGCAAAGCATGATCCATTGCAATGGGATGACAAGTGTGAAGAAGTGTTTCAAGAGGTGAAAGAGGTGTTAGGGGGGTTGTCAGCCATGCAGGCTCCTGATTGAGAGAAAGTGTTTTATGTAAATCCATCAGTAGGGGATGATTCCATTGGAGCCATGCTATTACAAAAGGGGAAGGGCAGCCATTATATGAGGCCAATGTATTGTGCAAGCCGAGTGAAGTTGGTAGCGGAGAGAAAGTTCTCGGAAGTAGAGCTAGTGATGGCTAGTGTAATATTTGCTTGTCAACGATTTCTTCATTGCTTGCTACCACGACCTTTTGTTTTCTTGACGAGTTATTCCTTTTTGCCACAGTTAATTAATGGTACTAACATGTCAAATGTGGTCAAGAAATGGGTAATTGAGCTGCAAGAATTTGAGTTCTCTTTTCTAGTGTAAGATAGTACAAGGGATACCCTAGTTGATTTGTTGACCTACAAGGAGAATCCCCTTATTGTTAAGGAAGAGGTGGTGAGAAAGGTAGTTGAAGAAGTGCCACATATCAGCAATGCACATGTGTTGTTCTTTGATGGTTCATACAGAAAGAGCCATGATGCGGCTTCAGGGGGTATAACACTTTATGATCCAGAGGGGAAGCTAGTATGCAAGAGACGGTTCAAATTGGATGCTCATAGTAACAATGAGGCTGAATATGCTACTCTGGAAGCCGGATTACACATTTGTTTGAAGCATGCGGTTCGAAGGTTGAGCATAAAAGGTGATGCCTTGTTAGTGGTGAAGCAAGTGCTGGGTGTGTGGAAGAGCAAGAACACCTCATTGAAGGAAATGTGCTTCAGAATTAAAGGCCTGTTAAAAAATTTCAAAGCATGGAGCATCAGACACATTGAACGTGCTCTAAATGGAGAGGCACATGAAGCAGCTCAAGGCATGATTGGGGAGCTATTTGTGTTGAGGACCACTTTACCTCTTTATCATGGCCGGGAAAGTTTGGCTCAAGAAGAGGAGTTTTTGCTAACAGGAATCATTCCAAAGGAGATTCAGAAGTCTAAGAAGTATGGCTTTGTGCGTAGAGCATACAGGTACAAATTGATTGGTGATGTATTATACATGAAAGGGGCTGATCTTGTGTTGAGACGTGTACCTTGGTGGGAGGAGCTTTACAGAGTGTTGGAAGAGAATCATGAAGGTGCATGTGGTGGCCATTTTGCTCTAAAGATCACCTTGCATAAGATTTTGCAAGAGGGGTATGTATGGCCTAGTTTGCACAAGGATGTTCACCATTGGCGTAGGTCTTGCAATAGGTGTCAAGCATTTGGGCAGAGAGTGTTGAAGCCAGAGCTACGAAAAACCATTATGGCATTTGATGTGTTTGAAAAGTGGGGGATTGATGCAATAGGCCCGTTACCTATCACAAGCAGGGGCAAAAGCTATATCTTGACGGCAATGGACTATCTCTCTAGATGGGCAGAGGCTATAGCAGTAAAACAGATCACTACAAAGGATGTGGAAAAATTTGTGTATGATGAAATATGTTGCAAGTTTGGGGTGCCATTAGAGCTACTTTCAGATAAGGGGCCAGGATTAGGCACCAGCATACCACTCCTTATTATCCGTAGTGTAATGGCTTAAATGAAAGATTCAATGGTGAGTTGGTACAAATTCTTTCTAAAGTGACAGAGCACCAAGGAAAGAATTGGGATTTGGAATTGCCTAGTGCATTATGGGCTTACCGTACTTCGGTGAAGACAGGTATAGGATTTACTCCATTTCATTTGGTGTATGGAAAGAGAGCACTATTTCCTGTGGAGGTAGAGTTGCCTGTGGTCAAGATGTTAGAGAAGTTGCTTGGGCCGCCTAGTGATGCATTCAAAGAGAGGCTCTTGCAGTTACAAGAGGTCCAGTTGGATAGGATGAGCGCGTTGGAGCATTATGGGCAGATGCAGGATAAGGCTTTGGCAAAGATAAATGAAAAGGTCAAAAGTAAGGGTATCAAGAAACATGACTTGGTTTTGCGTTACAACAGTAAGCTGGACAACACCTTCCAAAAGAAGTTTCAAATTAAGTGGGAAGGCCCTTTCAAGGTAGTGGAGTGTTTTCCAAATGGCACATATCAGCTGGCTAACCTGGATGGTGTTCTACATAAGTCAAGGGTAAATGGATTGCGTCTTAAATTGTATCATGCTAGATTGATGATGGTGGAGCAAGATGAGCTGTCTGTGGATCAAGCAGTGTTGGTGAGGGATGAGGAGACCTGTGATGCGGCGAGTCTCATATCTCTCTTTGCTGCTGCTAATCATGAATGATCTAGCAGGCTAGGGGATGGGAAAATTATGTAAGGAGTTTTTTGGAGCAAGGGATTGCGCATATGTACATATACATGCATGGTGCATCAAATAAAGAATTGCCCATTTTTCAGAGCCAGGTGGTTACGTGGGGCCCACATGTGTACATGTAGGACAGGGTGTACATAGTGCATCGATTTTCACTATTACCAGTACCACTGTGTTTTTTCTACAATAAGGAGGATTTGATAGCGCGTAAAACTTCTTGAAGAAGCTATCCATGGGCCAACGACATGAGGTAAGCAGGTGCGTTAGATGGCATCGAGTGGCGTCAGGAGGTCGAAAGGCGTCAATACTTGCACGCGGAGAAGTATGGACACGACGTGGGTGTTTTCTTGTGATACTTATGCAGAAAGGTCATCATGAGGACCACTTTTTGGGGCCACTTCACGTGGTTGCGGGATGAATTATTTGGAAAAACTGAGTGCCAGGTGTCCGGATGATGCAAAAAGGTGACAACTATGCACTGTGAGGTCAGTCTTTGGCATGTTCGGGGTCTGTTTGAGGTCATCTAAAAAGCCACGGGTGCCCAACTAATAAAGATAAGTGTGGGAACTGAAAAAACTGAGAGAAGACCAGAAAAAATGTGGAGAAGAGAGGAGGAACAGCCGCAAGTGTGTTTTTGCTGTTTTTGGAGCATTTTTTGGCCCTAAATTGCTCATCTGAGGTCGGATTTGAGCACTTTGACATTGTAGACTAGGGTTTTTGGGCGTTCCGGATGCAATGGAGCTGTCGATTTTGCCAAATTCCTCACAGATTTTCTACTGCTTTTCTGTGTAATCGTCTCCGGTGAGTGAAGCCTCTACTTAACTTTGTGGTTGTATCTGGTGTATTTCCTCAATACTGTGTAAACTATTTGCCCCATCGGTGTTGGGCTGAGCTTCATTGAGTCTAAACAATAGCATTTTGACTACTTTGAGCTGAATTGAGAGTGTGTGTGTGAGTGTGTATGTGTGAGTGTTAAGAGGGCAAGTGGGAAATCTCTCTCTTCTCACTCCGTCAGTATGTTTCGTGTCTCGGCCAGGCTGGTTGTGTAAGCCGAGTGGTGCCCCATAATGTGTGTGTGTATCATTCTAAGAGTGTGTGTCGGGTCATTATAGAGGTGTTGTGTGTGTTTCCATCCCACTCACAACGTGAAGAAATGTTTTTAGTAAGCACAAAAGTGTAAAAAGTCATGTCGCCAGGTTGCAAAAAACACTCTTTGGCATAGTCAGAGTCGGGTTGCTGAGCCATAAAATGAGAAAAGTAGTAGACCCAAAGCTTCAAGTCATATTAAACTCTGTGCTAAGATCGTAGTTATTAGGCTTACACTCAAGGTGGAAGAGTTGAGCATATCTAAAGTCGTGTCGCTCATGCTGGATGACATGAGCATAAGAGTCAAAGTCTATTAACTTACAGTTGGTGATGTCGTAGAGTCCAACACTCATGCAGAGTGCACAATAAGATGACAACACATATCCACGTCAACAAAAACCATTCTTAAAGGGGTGCCAGCTTACAAAGCGATGTCATATGCTTTTATAGCTACACCATCTTTCTAAAGAACCCCTCAAAATCTTACTTTCACAGCATATTGTTACCCATGCATTTTTGTGTATGCATAATAGGATGTCCCACAATTGGACATATGCATTAGACACTCTTTTTTGCTTCCACCTATGCACCTTGAGTAGACTACAACAAGAATTATATTTGCTGCCTTTTTTATTCCATATCTATCAACAAATAATCCCTTGAGTACTTTATTAATATTTCCCACGCTAATAAGTACTCCAATAATGCGCATATACCAAAGGCAATTTTTTCCCATTGGGTTTTTTCCCTTTGGTCATCTAGGTATTAGACCCTAATTTAGAACCTCATCATTCTATTTCCCTTGTACATACTTTTTCATAAACACACAGCAACCTCATCATGATGCTATTACAACGGACAAATGCAGCATCATCTCTCAAAATAGACTACTTTGACCAATGAAGCTGTTGCAGCAAATTGAACCTCATCAACAAATCCTACGACAAAATGAAGATCAGCCCATCAACAACCAATCAAAACATTCCACAGCCTCCAAGGACACTTTTTCAACAGTGCCCAGGGACGGGCACTAGAATAGGAAGGGGGGAATGTTAACTGAGTCACCATCAGTTAACAGAAGCTGCTAAAGACTGAAGAAAAGCGGATGCACATCGAAGATCAAAGTGAAGAAGCAGTAAAGATTGGAGTTACACATTTTCCACATTTTCCCAAAATGGTCACGTATTGTAAATTTCGGATTTATTTCAAGCTATTGTAATATTTTAATGTGTTATAGTCTCAATGGGAGTTCCAAGTTGTAAAGAACAGGTCATTTACTATACCTACCTAGGTTGCAGATACAATAAGTGTGGAGTCTCAAAGGTCTCGGGTGCCGGACATTACACATTTTAGACCTTGGCTAAGGTATAAAAGCCAACTTTGTAAAGATTTTATTAAGTTTTTGGATAAGAAATACATAGCGTGAGCTTACGATGCTCATTTCTCTCCTTCTCGTGCTTCCTACTCCCTCTCCGGTTGTCACATTTCGAATGCGTTTGTTGCATTGTAACCGCAGGTAAGAGCTCTACGCATTGATGTAAGTAGTTCACAGTATTTCGTAGCTTTTGGCTAATTTCATCATAACTAGGAATTTACATTTTCAAATAAAAAACTAAGCATAGGGGGGGCATTGGGGCATGATTGATAAACATTTAGATGCATTCTTAGTCGAAAACGACTAGGTCAAAAATCCACTGCTGCTGTTAATAATCACGATTTTGGAACTTGACCTAAAGTGGGGTTTGAGACCATAAGCATGTGTCCTTAGGTCTTATAAACTTGTTCTAGAAGTTTTGTTACGTTTGGATGTCATTTGATGCTGTAACGGATGTAATTTGCTTGCCGATGAGCGATTGGCTTTTGGTGATTTCAGTCACTTGAGTGTAGCTTGAGTTAGATGCGAGTTATTAGTTGTTTTCCAAGAGATTTTGACAACCTCTTGTAGCCTCTATGCACTAGTGGAGTCAGCTTCATCCCATGGTTTGATAAATTAATCGTGGTTCTCGCTAATACTGTAATAAGATAGGATGGTGAGGGTAGACATGCGTCCCACACAAGTGTTGGGTGTGTGGAAGAGTAAGAACACCTCATTGAAGGAAATGTGTTTCAGAATTAAAGGCCTGTTAAAAAAGTTCGAAGCATGGAGCATCAAACACATAGAATGTGCTCTAAATGGAGAGGCACATGAAGCAGCTCAAAGCATGATTGGGGAGCTATTTGTGTTGAGTACCAATTTACCTCTTTATCATGGCCGGGAAAGTTTGGCTCAAGAAGAGGAGTTTTTGCTAACAGGAATCATTCCAAAGGATGTTCACAAGTCTAAGAAGTATGGTTTTGTGGGTAGAGCATCCAGGTACAAATTGTTTGGGGATGCATTATACATGAAAGGGGCTGATCTCATGTTGAGATGTGTACCTGAGAGGGAGGAGCGTTATAGAGTGTTGGAAGAGAATCTTGAAGGCGCATGTGGCGAACATTTTTCTCTAAAGGTCACCTTGCATAAGATCTTGCAAGAGGGGTATGTATGGCCTAGTTTGCACAAGGATGTTCACCATTGGTGTAGGTTTTGCAATAGGTGTCAAGCATTTGGGAAGAGAGTGTTGAAGCGAGAGCTACAAAAAACCATTTTGGCGTTTGATGTGTTTGAAAAGTGGGGGATTGATGCAATAGGCCCGTTACCTATCACAGGAAAGGGAAAAAGCTATATTTTGACTGCAATGGACTATCTCTCTAGATGGGTAGAGGCTATAGCAGTAAAACAAATCACTACAAATGATGTAGAAAAATTTGTGTATGATGAAATATGTTGCAAGTTTGGGGTGCCACTAGTGCTTCTTTTGGATGCGGGGCAAGGATTTAGAGCTAAACTGCAAGACTTTTGATGCGTGAAGATGAAGATTAGGCACTAGCATACCACTCCTTATTACCCACAGTGTAATGGCTTAAATGAAAGATTCAATGGTGAGTTGGTACAAATTATTTCGAAAGTGACAAAGCACCAAGGAAAGAATTGGGATTTGGAATTCCCTAGTGCATTATGGGCTTACTGTACTTCGGTGAAGACAGGTACATGGTTTACTCCATTTCATCTAGTATATGGAAAGGAAGCACTATTGCCTGTGGAGGTAGAGTTTTCTGCAGTAAAGATGTTAGAAAAGTTGCTTGGGCATTCCGGTGATGCATTCAAAGAGAGGCTCTTACAGTTACAAGAGGTTCAACTGGATAAAATGAGTGCATTGGAACATTATGGGCAAATGCAGGATAAGGCTTTGGCAAAGATAAATGAAAAGGTCAAAAGTAAGGGTATCAAGAAGCATGGCTTGGTTTTGCGCTAAAACAGTAAGCTGGACAACACATTCCAAAAGAAGTTTCAAAATTAAGTGGGAAGGCCCTTCCAAGGTAGTGGAGTGTTTTCCGAATGGTACATATCAGCAGAGCTGGCTAACCTGGATGGGATTTTACATAAGTCAAGGGTAAATGGATTGTGTCTTAATTGTATCATGCTAGATTGATGATAGTGGGGCAAGATGAGTTGTCTGCAGAACAAGTAATATATGTGAGGGATGAAGAGACCTGTGACGCGGCGAGTTTCGTATCTCTTTTTGCTGCTGCTGATCATGAATGATCTAACAGGCTAGGGGATGTGCAAATTATGTTAGGAGTTTTTTGGAAAAAGTGATTGTGCATATGTACATACACATGCATGGTGCATCAAATAAAGAATTTCTCATTTTCCAGAGCTAGGTGGTTAAGTGGGGCCCACATGTGTATAGGTAGAACAACATGTACATAGTGCATCGACTTTCACTATCACGAGTACCAGTGTGTTTTTTTTAATAATAACAAGGAGTTGTAGCACGTTAAACTTCTCGAGGAAGCTATCCATGGGCCGACGACATGAGGTAAGCAGGTGCGTCAGATGGCATCTAGTGGCGTCATGAGGTTGAATAGGGTCAATACGGACACAACGTGGGTGTTTTCTTGTGATGAGTATGCAGAAAGGTCATCATGAGGACCATCTTTTGGGGCCACTTCACATGGTGGCGGGATGCATTATTGAAAAAAGTTGAGGGCCAGGTGTGCGGATGGATGCAACAGGGTGACAACGCGGGGCCACTTTTTGGCCTGTTCGGGGTCAACTAAAAGGCCAAAGGTGCCCAAGTAATAAAGCTAAGTGTGGGAACTAAAAAACTTGAGAGAAGACCAGAAAAAACGTGGAGAGAAGAGGAGAAACAACTACAACTGAGTTTTTACTATTTTTGGAGCCTGTTTTGGCCATAAACTGCTCATCCGAGGTCGGATTTGAGCACTTTGACATTGTAGGCTCGGGTTTTGGGCCGTTTCGGACGCGGTGGCACTGTCCATTTTTCCAAATTCCTCATAGAATTTCTGCTATTTTTTTGTGTAATCTTCTCCGTTGAGCGAAGCCTCTACTTAACTTTGTGGTTGTATCTGGTGTATTTCCTCAATACTACGTAAACTATTTGCCCCATTGGTGTTGGTCTGAGCTTCATTGAGTCTAAACAACAGTAATTTTCTCCTTTGAGCTGAGATGATAGTGTGTGTGAGAGTGTGTATGTGTGAGTGTTCAGTGGGCAAGTGGGAAATCTCTCTCTTCTCACTCTATCTGTGTGTTTCCTGTCTCTGCCAGGTGGGTTGTGTAGCCGAGTGGTGCCCCATAGTGTGTGTGTGTGTCTCATCCCAAGAGTGTGTGTTGGGTCATTATAGAGGTGTTGTGTGTGTTTCCATCCCGCTCACAACGTAATAGTACCAGTAATCAATAAACAATCGTTCCACTAAGATTTACTATCGTATAGAGCACATGTAGAACTAATCAGCAACTTTTATAAAAACAAGACATATAAATAAGAGTGACAATAAGATAGAGCATAATATTGCTAATCCATTTCTTTCTCTCTCCTTGCATTAGCATTTTGGCAATCTATGCATCTAGAGGGAGAGAGGTTGATCTCTTGCAAGCACGCATCCACACTCGGGGGTTCACTATTGAATACCCTCTTGTATAACATGCGTTCGTGGGGTAACTCTTTTCTACATGTTCGAATGAATGAAATGACCTTTTATTTTTAGGTTTTTTTCAAAGTGGAATATTAAAACCCATTATTTTAATTAGTATCTCTGTTATTTGGCTTTGAATTTTAGCATTTTCAAACCCCTCTTATTGAACTCAAGTGGTACATTAATATTATTACATAATGCATCCCCTGAGCACACACACAACAAAAGAACACAGGATGGAGATGAAGGTACAAAGCTACTTTATTTTTTCATTACTCAAAATGATGATAAGGTCTACAAAACATAGGTGAAAAGTTACAACATAATAAGAAATTATAAACAACAATCAATGTGAATCCGCTATTGAGTGGCTTGGTATGATAGGTGACTATCACTCTCGATAAATAGACCATATTGGTGAAGTTTAGTTCTAATACCACTAGGGATGATCCTCGTGTTTGCTCTCTCATGCGAGTGATAAAGTAAGGGAGAAGTCATTTAGGCATACCATGTGTTGATTTTGATATCTCAACATGTCCATTAATCTCGACATCACCTCTCATACTCCAAGAATATCTCAAAATTACCTTAGTTTGTCTTCTCCTAAGGCCAACTTGCTCATATACCCTCACATAATGAAGGTCAACGTTTCCACCTACGACCCTATCACTAACAAACTAGTAGTGCATCTCAATGTGGTTCCTCCACACATGGAGCATTTGGTTTCATGCCAACTATATGCTATTGTTAAGGTTGTTGGTGTAGATAACAACCTGCATGAGAGATTATACACCTAGCTCTCCAAGTATCATCTCCAACCATGTTACCCCACATGCTGTCAATGTAGCACCCTTGTATTGAGCTTGTGTACTTGATAAAGCAACCATGGATTGCATCTTACTATCCCATGTGATAGCATCACTCCCAAGTGATAAAATAACACACTAGTAGAGTACCTGTTAAAGAGATTACCATCCCAATATACACTTATGGACCAATATAGTTGTACCTCCCTACCAATATCATAAAAAAGTGAAAAATTCAAGGTGGAACTTTCATAATGTAATGTGCATCTCAGTGCATCCAAGTGTGGCTTCCTATGAAGGTACATGCACTGACTATTAAGGCCAAACATGTAGCTCAAATCGGCTTCTAAGATTGTCAAGTAGATTAAGCTACCTACAACCTTCTTGTACATGGTGGCCTTCTCAAGAACATCACCCACATCAGCTCACACATTCATAATGTGATTCAAGATAATAACAATAGGCTTACAATTAGCGATACCATACTTTGATAATATATCCAAAGTATTTCCTTTGTGATACCCAAATGCTCTCTTTCATACACATAACCTCAAGGCCTAGAAAGTAACATAGTTCTCCCTAATCTTTCACGTCAAAATCTTGCTTCAAGAGGCTCATCACACACTCTTCATCCTGATGATTTCCACCAACAGTCAAATTGTCTGGGATTTAAATATATATGATCACAATACCTACCTCATTCTCTTGCACATGCAAGGAGTAATTTCCATCAGTCATGCAAAAGTAAATAGTGATCAAGTAGGCTACACTTCTTTCATGACAAGCTATTAGTGCTTGCTTCAACCCAGAAAGTGATTTTATTCACTTGCATACATACTTAGGGTTAAAAGTTGTAAGACCCACGGAATTGACTTTTGAGATCCTCCTCCCTACCACCCTATATATAGTCTCTTTGGCTCTTAGTCGTAGCCCAATTTAGGATCCCCAGTCCATGTTTCAGCAATCAAGTTCCTTGGCCTCGGTCCATGACCCCCTAGGTTGGCCCTTTGCCTTACATTACTCCCCCTTGGAGACGTGTTTTGGTCATTGAAAACTAAAGTAGAAAATTTCTACTTTTGAACACTAATGTTTTCCAAGTGACACCTTTATTCATGTTGATAGCATGAAAACAATATGGAAAGTGAGAACCTCTATAGCCTTGCACACACCACACCATTGGAAAGAAACATTGTTAAGCTGCAAAAAACACCTATGCCGAACCCAAACCCAAACCATGATTAAAATTGTTGAAAACCAAGACCAGAAAGACAAACCTTGTGTTGTGTAGACCTTCATAGAGTATCCATATGCTTGATTCCGATAACATATGAGTGAGTTACAAGCTTCCGAAGATGGGAGTCTCTCAAAAAGCTCCAAAAAAACAAGTCTCTTTAAGCAAAAGGGGTATGCAAAGAATTGGAGCTAGAATAATGGGGGAATTTTCTACTTTATTGGAGTGGATTTCTCTTCCTTATCTTAGCCGACATGCTTCTCTCTCATCTCCCCTTTTTATTGGATCATTTTGACCATTTTTTGGGAAAGGGGGCCTCTATGTCGGTCACTTTGACTTGGGGAGTGGGCAATGTGGAGTGTCCAAAGGCCAAAAAAATTTCGCAAGTGCCTCTGCAGTGGTGGGAGCCCAAAATGAGTGCCCCCTCTCTCCCCCAACACCCACGAGCCCCCATTGGCAAGGCAAGAGAGCAGCATTTTCCCCTTTGATTCAACCTTAGGGGGTACCCACACTCCCTCCTTTATACCCCCCATTTTCCACTTGCTCCCCCCCCCATGTGGGATTACTTCATTGCCACTTTGCACCATCCTCCCACCTCCCCACCTAAGCATACAATTATTTTTTTTTGCTCTACACACCGAGAAATCTTGGCGAAAGCGTGGCAGATGACTCCGAGCACCAAATGCAACGCCATAAAGCACGGCTCATAGCTTATCACTTTGACTATCTCCAAAAATACTCGACTACATCATTTACAATTAAATCTATCAAATTGGCCCACTTTCCTTTCCTCGCATGCATCCACAACCACTCTCTAAGTAAGGGACCGTCCACTTCAAATGCATGTAACTCATGATGGAGTAAGTTCGATCCACAGGCTATCAAGCACAGCTGGAAATACTCATTTGAAAACCACCTTATGAAAGTTAGAACAACCCAAAACTCCAACAAATAACTTAGCAGGACCAAGCCTTTATACATAAATTTTATAGGGTCACTCTGAAAGCTCGAAGAATTATGTACACCTATGTACTTGAGGCTAGTGAGCAAGATTATTAGCATAGATCAGTGACTTTATCTTCACCCCAAAAATGTCTGGCATAGCTTGCCAACCCCCCCTTTCCTGCTTGATCATTCATGACAAGCAGAGGTTTTAGGGTGAACAACTGCTCCATCTCGTCCCCAGAAACCTCATCTACATCCTTAGATATCTCCACATTGTCTCCCTCCATTGATAACATCTCATTTGTCACAATGGTCATTAAATGCGCCAGATACTTCTTTAATCTATAAACATTAACACGGTATTTATGATGTGCACCACCCAAATTTGTGCCGTTATCAAATTTATTCGCAACAATAAAAGAACCCTCCCATTTGGCACGGTATTTATGATGTGCACCACCCAAATTTGTGCCGTTATCAAATTTATTCGCAACAATAAAAGAACCCTCCCATTTGATTTGAAACTTCTTTTGCTGGAAGGTACTTTCCAACTTACTATTGTATTGCAACACCAAGTCACCCTTTTCAATTTTCTTGTCTTCCACGTATTCATTTGCTTTTAGCTGAGCCTTCTTTGATACTTCCTCATCACGTATTCATTTGCTTTTAGCTGAGCTTTCTTTGATACTTCCTCATAGTAGCTCAAAGCTAAGAATCTGTCCAATTGCAAACATTGTAAATCCAATAATCTTTTATGCCAGGCATTTGCTTGCTCTTCACCTCCCAATGACAACAACTTGAGTGGAGGAATTTCCACTTCAATTGGCAGTAAAGCTTCCTTACCATAAACCAAGTGATAAGGAGAAAATCTTGTGCTTGTTTTGATAGCAGTCATGCATTAGGCAAAGTTTGGACTCACAAAGGGGCCCTTTAAGGAGTTTGAATTTACCTCTCTCTACCAAAACGGGCGCATGGATAAATTTTTGCAAACAAACTCCAAAGTTGACGGAGGTTTGACAATTAGAATGTCCTCTTCAAGCTCTATCTACTGATATATAGCACGCCATGAGATTACTCATATTTTAGAAGATTCTTTTTTTGATTCACCTATGATGTGACAACTCTGTCGAAATCTAAGTGAATCAAAAAAAGAATCTTCTAAAATATGAGGAATCTCATGGCGTGCTATATATCAGTAGATAGAGCTTGAAGAGGACATTCTAACTGTCAAACCTCCGCCAACTTTGGAGTTTTCTTGCAAAAATTTATCCATGCGCCCGTTTTGGTAGAGAGAGGTAAAGTCAAACTCCTTAAAGGGCCCCTTTGTGAGTCCAAATTTTTCCTAATGTAGGCCCATAACGAACAAGGAAATTTTGTATCCCAAGTCTTTCCATGTGTCTGGGTCATTTTTGTCAAAATCTTTACCAAATCTCCATTGAACCTCTTAGTGAGACAATTTCATTATGGATAACTGTACCTATGTTGTATATTGAGCTTTTCACATAAGAAATCAAACAGGTCTCCTCTACATCCTGGTCCTCTATCTTAAAGTAGCTCTAGTGGCACACCAAATTTGCAACATGTATGCTCATAAAAAAATTTCCACATCTCCTTACTGGTAATTTTATTGGCAGCCTTGGCTTCTACCCATCGTGACAAATAATTCCCTGCTGTCAAGATATGAAATTTTCTCTTGCTAGTCATAGGTAAGGGTCCAACAGCATCCAAACCCCATTTTTCAAACACATCAAAGGCTAAAATTGTCTTTCACAATTCAGGCTTCAAAATTCTCTTTCCCATCCTCTAGCAAGACAAACACGACTTGCACCAATGATTAACATCATGCTGAATGCTTGGCCATACATAGCCTTCTTGCAAAAATTTATGCAACATGATTTTTATGGCAAAATGGTCTCCACAAGATCCCTCATGATTTTCTTCCAAGATTTTATAAATCTCCTCTTTCCAAGGCACACAACGCAAAACCAAATCACCTCCTTTCATGTCAAGCACATCATCAAGCATTTTGTATTTCATGGCTTTCCTTATGAATGCATACTTTTTAGAACGTGGTAAACCTTCAGGTAGGATACTTGTCAATAGAAAATCCACTTCCTTTGATAAGATTTTCCTCCCATGATATAAAGGAGCATCTCCCTTTAGCACAAACACACAAGAGATCATTTCTCGGGAAGCATCATGAGCTTCTTCATTTTGAGACCTCTCAATATGCTGCAAACTCCATGCTTTAAGCTTTTTGAGCAACACTTTCACTTTGAAGCATAAATTCTTCAGTTCAAGGTTCTTATTCTTCCATATTCTCAATACTAGCTTCACAACAACAAAGAATCTCCTTTAATTTTCCAGCGTCTAATTCCCAATTGTAAGCAAATATGCAAACCAACGTCAAGAGCCATGTATTCTGCCTCATTGTTACTTTTTGCATCAAGTTTCAGCCCTTGCTTTCTCATGAGCTTCCCTTGTGCATCATAAATGACAATGCCTCCTAAAGCAGCATCATGACTTCTTTCATAAGAACCATCAAAGTATAACAGCGAAGCATTAGA
The DNA here is from genome assembly GCF_014529385.1 of Adiantum capillus-veneris. Lineage (NCBI taxonomy): Eukaryota > Viridiplantae > Streptophyta > Polypodiopsida > Polypodiales > Pteridaceae > Adiantum > Adiantum capillus-veneris. The sequence continues at coordinate 118,640,312 of NC_140952.1, read as the reverse complement.
GATGGCAAGAGTCTCTACTTTCCTCTTTCGTACTACCTCTTCTTTAACCAAAATAGGAGTGTCTTTAGAAGTGAGAAGATCTGCCAGTGTAGCCCGAGTCTTTCTTCCACCAAAAAAGTGAACTGAAACTCTTGCAGCTCAATAACCCATTTCATCATTGTTTTTGTCATATTTGAATTTATTGAACAACTGGGGAATCAATGAACAACTAGTGAGAAAGGTGAATGACTTTTGTAGCAAGTAGTGTTTGAATCGTCTCCAAGCATAAAGCATACTGGTCATCACCAAAATTTCAAAAATATCTCTTTCACGAGGAGTCTTCACTCTGCTAGCATAATGAAAATGCTGCATATATTGAGATTCTTCCCCCTTTGCAGTAACATAGCCTCAATAGCATCATCTCCCACTGATGGGTTAGCATAAAACTCCTTTTCCCAATCAAGAGCTTGCATAATGGGAAGTGTAATTAGAACCTCCTTGACTTTATCAAAAACATCATCACAGTCCTGAGACCATTCTAGGGGATCATTTTTGAATGTCTGTTGTAAGGGATATAATAGCTGCGATGCCAAAGCTATGAAGCGAGACAAATATTTAACTTTTTGTATGAAAGTGCCCAATTGTTTGGTATCTTTTGGAGATGACAACATTAATAAAGCCTCCACTTTCTCTAGATCCGTTTCAATCCCATTTTTTGATATTACATGTCCAAGAATCTTCACCCATGGCTGTGCCAAATAACATTTCTTAGGATTGAGCTGACCCTCGCATTCATCATACCTTGCAAAAGTCATTTCAAGCTATTGAGAACATGCTCTTTCCTTGAGTTGTATACACAAAAATCATCTATGAACCCTTTGAGGAACTTCCCAAGGAACGGGGTAAGGACCCAATCCACTTTCCTTTCAAAATCTCCAGGCCCCTTTGTCAACCCAAAAGGAAGACATCAAAAGCAAAAACAACCCCATGGCATGATAAAGGTAGTCTTTTTTCGGCCTTCAAGAGCAAGAATAAGCTAAAAATGTCCTAAATAAGCATCATATTGTATCTTTCAAAACCAACCACTGCATCTAGAAGTTGATCAATTAAAGGAAAAGGGTAAGGATCTTTCTTGGTCACTGCATTCAATGGCTTGTAATCAACACAAACTCTCCAACACCCATCTTTCTCCGGAGTGACCACTACAGGGCTCACCCATTCATCATTATCCACTCGCATAATGAACTCTGCATCCAAAAGCTTATCCACTTCTTCCTTTAAAGCATTCATTTTCTCCTTACCCATCCTTCTTAATTTCTGCCGAATCAATTTTTCCCCTTCAACTAGCTTGATCTTCAAAGGATCCCCAACAAAACCCCTTATTTCCTGATATGAGGTGATGAAAAAAATTGGAAACCTGTCTAACATTGCTAGGTACTCCCTTCTTTCTCTTTGTGTCAAATTGGTACTTAGCATATTTTGAATTAACTCATTCTTCACTGGCAATTCCTGTTTAGGTTGCATCAAATCTTCCAGTTGCTCTAACGCTTGAAGCATTTATATTCCCAGATAGTTGTAGCACTTCACTAATTTATCTCTGTTCACTGGCAATTCCTGTTTAGGTTGCATCAAATCTTCCAGTTGCTCTAACGCTTGAAGCATTTATATTCCCAGATAGTTGTAGCACTTCACTAATTTATCCTCGTCCAACAATAAAAATGATACTTCACCCTCGTCACTAGAGCTCAAAGAAGTGATACTTTCTAAGTCTTAAGAACTATCATCACTGGTAGTTTGGACTCATCATTGTCACTCACATCTTCAAGTGCCATAGGTTGTTTGGTAGTCATATCAAACAATCTCTTTTCACCCTTCTTGCTAGTCAAATCTAAAACCCAGAGCTTTTGCATGTAATGAGATCCAGTCTCCCAACACATGACTGTGTGATCAAACAAACTTGAGCACCTCGATCAATGTAGGCTTCTTCCATGCCCACACCTTTGTGCCAAGCATTCACCACATGACAGATGTCAGGTAACTCTCCCCCATACAACACTCTGGCTTGTCCATGCTTTGGCTCTTTCTCTGGATTCACTAATGACTTCCACTACCTTTTAAGTTTAAGCACCATATTCATCCCTCTCTTGTTTGCCTACTGGCAACACATCTGTGGCATATCCTTCCCTCTCTCGTTTGCCTACTGGCAACACATCTGTGTCTCTCTTTTCAGCCCATACAATACCCACATGACCACCACAGGGTGAGGCTTTATTTTCATGTTCAGTACCTTGATCTCCTCGTATATTTAACACATAATCATTAGCCCTGTTAGGAATTTGCTGAGGAAGTGGAAACATATCACCTCCCATCCTTGCCGGTTTTGAACAATAAGTGCTATTATGACCAAGTTCACCGCAATTATAACAAGTGGAGATGAACCTTCTATGCGGCTCAAAACCACCTTCTCCATGACCAGCATTTGCATTAGGCTTGGCTTCACATGCGTGAGCCATTCCTCTACCATGTCCACGACCACAACCATCTCCACTTGGAAGAACACTAAATTGTAATTCTTGCATCATGGTCATCATGTCTTGCATATTTCATTGTTGTAACTGTTCGGTATTAGCAGCCCTTTGAATAGGTTGGCCTCCAGCTTTTATCTGATTTTCCTCCTTTTCATGATTGTAGTCCAAAATTACCCTTGGATTTTGTGCCTGCATCAACTCCTCATAATTGTGTAACCAAACTTTTGCCTTGTCCAATAAACTATATTGCAACAGCCGCAACAATATAGCTTGGTCTAGTATATTTGGCAGAAGCAATTGAATTTCAAATTCTCAATAAAAGTCTGTGCATTCTCATTAGGCAATCCATCAAACTATTGGAATTCGTTTGCTATGTTTGATTTCCACAAAAACACTTACATGTGACGTCGTAAACTCAAGGGATGTCGATGGATCACTCTAGTACCTAATCCACCTCACACTGGGTAACCCGGCTCAGAGTGCTTAGCTTCACAAAACCTCATGACCCTCCAAAGTCTGAAATCTAATTATACGACCACCTCAAGTGTTGTCCACAAATTTCAAATACATAGGTGGTTGTTATCCCTTTTACATTCACAACCTGCAAAATACACATATTTCATAGAAATGGGAGCATAAGAGTGCTTGCTCCTCGATGGCGGGCACCAAAATGATGATAGCATGCAAACAAGATGGAAAGTGAGAACCTCTATAGCCTTGCACACACCACACCGTTGGAAAGAAACACTGTTAAGTTGCAAAAAACACCTATGCCGAACACTTGTAAAGTCCGGTGAGAAACAACTCTAACCCAAACCATGATCAAAATTGTTGAAAAACAAGACCAAAAAGACAAATCTTGTGTTGTTTAGACCTTCATAGAGTATCCATATGCTTGATTCCGATAACATATGAGAGAGTTACAAGCTTCCGAAGATGGGAATCTCTCAAAAAGCTCCAAAAAAACAAGTCTTTGTAAGCAAAAGGGGTGTGCAGAGAATTGTAGGTAGAATAATGGGGGTATTTTCTACTTTATTAGAGTGGATTTCTTCTCCTTATCTTAGCCGACATCCTTCTCTCTCATCTCCCCTTTTTATTGGATCATTTTGATCATTTTTTGGGAAAGGGGGGCACTATGTCGGTCACTTTGACTTTGGGAATGGGAAATGTGGAGTCTCCCAAGGCCAAAAAAATTCCCAGGCGCCTTTCCAACTGGTGAGAACCCAAAATGGGCGCCCCCTCTCTCCCCCAACACCCACGAGCCCCCATTGGCAAGGCAAGAGAGCACCATTTCCCCCTTTGATTCAACCTTAGGGGGTACCCACTCCCCCATTTATACCCCCCATTTTTCCTTGCTCCCCCCCATGTGGGATTACTTCATTGCCACTTGGCATCATTCTCCCAACCTAAGCACACAAATTGTTTGTTTTTCTCCCCACACCGAGCGATCTAGGTGAAAGCGTGGGGGATGACTCCGAGCACCAAATGCGACGCCATAAAGCACGGCTCGGAGCTTATCACTTCGGCTATCTCCAAAAATAATTGACCACATCATTTATAGTTAAATCTATGAAATCGGCCCACTTTTCTTTCCTTGCATGCATTCGCAACCACTTTCTAAGTAAGGGACCGCCCACTTCATCTGCATGTAACTCATGATGTATGAGTCTAATCCACAGGCTATCAAGCACAACTAGAAATAATCATTTGAAAACCACCTTTTGAAAGTTCAACCAATTTAAAACTCCAGAAAATAACTTAGCAAGACCAAGCCTTTATACATAAATTTTACAGGGGCACTCTGAAAGCTCAAAGCATTATGTACACCTATGTACTCGAGGCTAGTGAGAAAGTTGTTTAGCATAGATCAATGACTTTATCCTCAACCAAAAAATACATGACAATGTCGGTCTGTCCACTTGCCTAAAGCTTGTCAACTCACAAAGTGACGAGCGCATAAATCATGATAGTCTAAGTTATGCTCAGGCTCATGCAGTTGGACAGGAGGTTCAATGACATTAACTAGAATCTATTGGTCAATGACATTGTTTTCCCCATGCAAGCAATTACGTAAACGACTTACATGAAATACGGGATGAATATGCAAGTGTAATGGTAAGGAGAGTGTGTAGACCCTATCATTAACTCTGTTGAGTATCGAGAAAGGCCCACAATATCTTGGAGATAATTTAAGTGTTGGCCCAGTCTTCAGACTTTTTGAATGCTCTGGCACACGAAAAAATACCTCTTCCCATTCCGTGAAGGTAACTTGTCAATGTTTCTCATCAACATAATTTTTATACCGATAATGTGATTGTCAAACATCTTATTGAACTAGTTTCAGTGTATTTACATGGTCTTAAAGGAAATCCTTCACCTGTTGAAGATTTTCAATAGGCCCGTAATTGGTGACCTAGGTTGAAAACCATACATGAGCACGGAAGGGCTAAAACCAGTCGTAACACGCTTAGCACTATTGTAAGGAAATTCGAGAATAGGAAGACAATCTTCCCAATTTAACCGCTTCTTACTAATGTATGCTCGTAGCATATCCTCTAGCACTTGGTTGACTCGTTCAATTTGACCATCCATTTCAGGATGATCGGCATTACTTATGTTGAGTTTTGTACCCAATTGTTTAAGCATAGCCCTCCAAAAGGGACTATTAAACTTGGGATCATGACACTCACAATGTTACTTGGCAACCCATATAGCTTGTACAAATTTTCCACAAATAACCTAACTAACTTTGGAGTCTTGAATATTGACATGTTTGGAATAAACGTGCAAAGCTCAGTCAACCCATCCATGACGACCCATACCAAGTCATGATCTTGTATGTGGCTGGTGAACCAACAATTAAGCTCATAGAGATAGTATACATAAAATGTGAAATGCTTCATAAGCTATCAATTTCATGAATTTGCATGCTGCTCCAAATTAGATTTTGCTAAATACTAGGGACCATAGCACCTAGTGTGCATGTCTTTAGCCAAAAACTAATCTGAATCACATTTTGATGATGATTATAACTACCCATATGTATGGAAAAAGTGATCTCATAGCACACATCAAAGAGGAGAGTATGTAGTCCTGAGAAAAAACTAAATACTTCCTACTACAATCATTTGCAAATCTTGAAAAATGTTTGAGCCAAAATAGAATGAGAAACAAAGATCACATCTAGGTACAAACAATGAAGCAATTTCATGAGAGCAGTACATTATCTTTCTATATATGTAAACAACCATCCGTAGTCTTTCTAAGTACCCAAAAAGTTGTTAGCAGTAGGCTAACACTGACACCATTTTTCGGAATTCTCCTTGTAAAACATTTATGATTTTGATAAATCGAGAATATTGTAACTCTTATTTTCTCAAATAAACCTTGTAATTAATGAGCCAAGGCTACAAGCTTCTAGATTGTATCAGACAGTTATTTCCCAGCTTTGATAGAACTCCAAATTATTAGTTTTGACCACCCAAAAACATTGGCTAAGGTATAAAAGCCAATTTTTGTAAGTTTTTTACAAGTTTCTGGATAAGAAATACACAGCGTGAGCTAACGGTGCTCACTTCTCTCCTTCTCGCGCTTCCTAATCCCTCTCCGGTTGTCACATTGCGAATGTGTTTGTTGCATTGCAACCGCAGGTAAGAGCTCTACGCATTGACGTAAGCCATTCACCATATTTCGTAGCTTTTGGCATCGCTGACCCGCGGCCTAATTTCATCATAACTAGGAATTTACACTTTTAAATCAATAACTAAGCACAAGCGATGTATTGGGGCATCATTGCTAAGCATTTAGATGCATTCTGGGTCGAAAACAACTAGATCAAAAACCCATTGTTGTTAATAATCGTGGTTTTGGAACTTGACTTAAAGTGGGGTTTGAGACCATAGGCATGTGTGTTGAGGTCTTGTAAACTTGTCCTAGAAGTTTTATTACATTTGGATGTCATTTGATGCTGTAACGGATGTGATATACTTGCCGATGAGCGATTGGCTTTTGGTGATTTCAACCACTTGAGTGTAACTTGAGTTCGATGCGAGTTGTTAGTTGTTTTTCGAGAGATTGACAATCTCTTGTAGCCGCTATGCACTATTCGAGTCAGCTTCGTCCCATGGTTTGACAAATTAATCGTGGTTCTTGCTATTACTACAATAAGATAGGATGGTGAGGTTAGACATGCGTCCCACATTTTGCACCGCTGCCGGGGATCAAAGAGACCTAAACTAGGGAAAAACACAAGCGTCTTGTGTAGTTGGCCTTTTACTTCCTCTAGGTTCGCCTAGAGTTCAAAACTTTCTCTAAGAAACCGCATAGCTTGAGATTGTTGTCTTTTGCTGTGTAGATGTAGCTTGGAAGTAATCGTACTTGCTGAGTACCTTTAGGACTGTAGGATTGTAGATTTAGATTAGGATTTGGAGAATGATGGGTAGAAAACACAAGTCTTAAGATCAAGACTCTGAAAAACATAAAAAACACAAGAAAACGAGTGTTTGTGGACACTTTTCACAACCCCGTTGCATGAGAATCTAGGAGTAGGGTAAGTAGGATCCGAGGTGGATTTCATAACATTGCTCTCTCTGAAAGAATCAAGTGTGAGTTGTTATTGGAAGTTGCAGAATTTCAGGTCTACGGCTAGAAATAGCTTGAAAAAGACTCGAATCCACTCAATCCGACTTGAGAGTAAGCCTAAGAGTTGTCCGAACTAGTGGGTAAGCTCAAAGACAGCTCGAGGTAAAAATTTCAAGAGTTAGCCAAAACTCAGAGTATTTACTTTTTCTTGACATTTTAGGCCAAATTAAGTTTTGACTTGATTCATAGGCTTAAAAAACATCATAAAAAGACTGTCTTTGCGAGAATTGCAAAAAAGTGCTCATTTCAAGCCTAAAGTTAATAATCGCAATTATTAACTTTCTGCTCTAGATTGGCCAAGGTTCATACCATTGACTCATTGCATGTGTACAAACAACTTTTTTAAAAGCCCAAAAGATTTGAATCACTAAACTGGCAAAACATTGGGGAGAAACTAAAGTTTGTACCGACTTTTTGAAACTTGAGTATAAATTGAGGGAAAATTTATCCAAACTTGTCAAAATTTGATTCATAGGATTATGTTGATGTGATAAACATGTTATATGCTCAGTTGACCAAAAATTTGCAAAAATTTATCAGAAGTAAATAATCACGATTGTTTATATCCGTCCTATTTTTCAACTTTTTTGACCAAGTCTGCATACCACTAGCTTCACCATGTTGTAATAAGCCCACAAACCAAATTTGGTAAGATTTGGACCACTGGAGTGAAATTTGTAACTAAAATTGTAAAGCTAGTCTAATGACAGATAATTGATGACCATTTGACCAAAAATTGTCCAAACTTGATGAAACTTGCCCAGGGACCTTAACATAAGGTGCTTAACAGGTCTGTGTCAAAGTTGGGGCCATAACTTGCAAAAATATAGTTGGAGCATCTACTTCAAAACTTGATGATTTTGCAAATCAGAGTATACCACAAGGTCAAGCACATCAAGTAGACTCACAAATCAATTTTGGTGAAATTTGGATCCCAAAAGTGAGACTTAAACCAGATTCTCAAAATTAGAGTCTGCGAACACCAAACAGTTGATAAACTTGGTTCAAACTTGTTGAAATTTGCCCAGGGACTCTAAAAGGTTGTATACTTACCAAACCTATCAAAAAAGTGAAAACAACTGACAAAAGTAAATAAGCGCGATTATTTACTTCTGCCTCCCAGAGACATCATTTTTTACTTTTGAACTTATATAGTGATAGATCTACATAATATAAATCCACGGGGCAAGTTTTGGGTTCAATCGAATCAAACTTGATACATGTACACTCAGTTTACAGGTTGCAGATGAAACCTTTGAATTTTGCTAAAGTCAAATTTGGAAGTCAAAGTTTGACTCCCGTAGCTCGATGTGAAGTGATACACAGAGACCAATCACGAGAGTTCTCAAGAGATCTAATGTCTTCATAGAAGAATAGCTAACTTGATAAAATTTGTACAGGAATCAGGTTGCAGACGAGGAATCAGTGGCTTGACAGAAGTTGAAATTGAATCGAGTGGAATTCTATGACAAGTCAATCCAAAGGTGAGTACTCTATCCAGGGCTTCATAACTTTATATGAATCTTAGATCTAGTCGTGTACTAGGAAATCAAGCAAAACTTGAGGAAACCTCCATTAGAGTATCTACCGAAGAAAGAGTGAATCAAGGCAATTCCTTGCACACAATTCCTGAAGAAGTCGTAGACACTTTTTCAGATTCAACATCCGAAATGTCTTCTTACTCGACTCACTCGGACACCTGAACGACAGTGCGCTATAAGCATATACTATCTTTTTACAAGACTAACCGTCATGGAGCCCAGGTTTACTTGGACCTAACAAGGAGTATGCTATTCGCATTGATGACCATGGTATTGAGTTCGAAGAAAAGGTTAGGGCAAACAAACAAGGAAAAATGTACATGGATCGAAACGGAACTTAGTATTTACAGGGAAAAAACCCTGACGTGATAGACAAATGGGGGTTAGAAGTAGACACTATAATCCCAGATATGTCAGCAAAAGAAGGACCACCAACTTTAGAATTGGAGGGATACGATCAAGTAGACTTGAATCCTTTGAAACGGCTTAGTACGGATATTCCTAGGATCGGAGTCTATTGCTAGGAAGATAGAAACATAAAATATCTTATGTGGAATTCTCATGCCAAATCAGGACAATTAACGACCATGAAGATCATCTTCAAGATCAAAGATAAGGGATCAGCAGACCTACCAACCTACCTATTTATGGATTGTTATAACAACAACTTTGTTATGATGACTCCTAAGGAGGTAGAACAAACCAAATACCAAGGGTATCCCATACGGGATTGGATATTGAGGCAAGGACCAGAGATAATTCCAAGAGATGAACACCGTGAGAGATCATCTGAGAATAATGTGAAGAAACTAGAAACCACCTCATCACGTAGAAAATCGGATGACACTAAGGCCAGTCCAGGGCTACATGAGTCGCTATTTCCAACAGATTGGTTTGAAGGACTCGGAACAGGACCAACTCCCATAAGACCTTGAGTTGAACCAAACAAACATGTTAGACCAGCTGATTTTCGAAAATGGGTCAGAAAATATAGTGGATGAGGGGATCCATATGACCACTTAGCAAGCTTTAAGCAAGTGCTAAGAACAGAGCGTATATTAATTTTCCATACTCAATTCGAGGGGTTTGGAATGACATTAGAAGGAAAAGCTTTGACATGGTTTAAAAACATTTCACCAAGGTCAATCGTGGACTTGAACACATTAGCTCAAGGATTTGTAGCTGCTTGTTCCAAAACGGGGATTAGACATAATACGGTAGCTCAAATTTACAGCTTTAAACAGAAACATGGTGAGTCTGTTAGGGATTCTGCAACTCGAATGAAACAATACATTGCCAGATTCCCAGAGATGGAGATACTTGCAGAAGAACAATCTGTATCTTTGTTTCTGGAGGGGCTGCTAAACAAAGAACTTCATGCTATACACTATAGTAACAATCATACAACCCTAGAAGTGTGTGTGGTTGATGCTATTGACCTAGGAGACAATTGCGAGATCTTCAATGAAGAAGATGTCCCTAAGGATAACCAAAGTGAGAAAGCAGAATCCACAAAACTAGCACAAGTGGGAACGGCTGCTGCGGCACCACTCTCAGTCATAGAAGATATTCTAAAAAGGATGAACGACATGATGAACAATATGCAAAAAGCACCTATGAGAGAACTAGGACAAGGGATACCTCCACAGGGACAACCAATTAGGCCAACAAAATGGTGTGCAATCGAGGATAAATGGACCAACCATGAGACCCATGAGTGCTACTTCAGACCAAAGTATGATGGGAATATTCAGTACATGCCCATGAGGCCACAAGGACAACCCATGTACATATATCATCTTAGTATGGCCCAAGCTCAAAGACCACCATGGGTATGGAGAGACCTCAACCTGTGTTGGGACAACAACGTCCGTATCCAGGACATAATGCAGTGCCTATAAAGTACATGCACTCTGAAGGAGTCATAGATGAACAAGCATTAGTACCTGTTACACCCTATGCATTAGCCTAGTCCATCTATAGTAATGGTAGAAGAAGATTGGTATAGTCCACACCCACCACCAATGGAAGAAACCATGACTTATTCTCCACCAGAGATCACACCAATGTATTATGTAGCTAATCAAGGCATCAGACCTCCCATGGGAAGACCCATGATGAAGCCTAGAACGGAAAATTGTCATAATTGTGGTGTTGATGACCATTGGAAGAACGAATGTCCAAAGCCTGACAAAAAACTCAAACCAATTGAAGCCTATTGCATACAATGTTGCAAAAAGGGAGGACACTTTCCGGAAGATTGTCCTAGAAATCCTTTGAACAAGAGAAAAACTGTCGTAAACGTAGTCCAAGTGATGCCTAGTAGCTCATCAGAGAGTGAACCGATTGTTCCAATCAAGGTAGTCACTAGAGCCCAGGCAAAGAAAAAGAAACACAACTCCTCTGATGATTCGGAGAACACGAAAGTTTCTTCTCAAAGAATCAAAAGGACTAGAAGAAAAAGATATGAGATGAGAAAACAAAAACAACGGGTTGAAATCAAAGAGAAAGCTAAAATGCTAGCCCACGACAAGTTGAAAGAAACTGGCAGTGAATTCAAGGAAACAACCGTGAAATCTCGAGGATCCATTCTGGTCGATAAATTTTTTTGAGCCTATTAAGGTTGCATTGGAAGCCTACCAAGCAAGACTTAAAGCAGGCCAACACATAGAAAACACGTGGAAAAACTATCCATCTCCAGACATGGAAGCAGCGAAGCTGGAAGCCTATCAAATTTTGGTAAGAATCATGCAAGAAATGCTGGATAAACAAAAGCCCAAGCTTGAAAGTATTGCAAAACTTGAAGAGCTTGCGGTAGAAACAACAAAAGCAAAATCCGATGTGGTGGTAGAACCCCACCTTGAAACAAATGAACCAATGCTTATAGTGCCTGACAACGAAGATGCCTTAGACGGAATTCCATTCGTAGAGGAAGATTGGCCAGGACACTTATGGGAAAAAGCGAGAGAGATCAATGATGGAAGCCTAACTTTCAAGTCAGCTCCTATAGAGGAAGTCTGGTTGGATAAGCTACCTTATGATATGAACATGGATTTACAATACTTGTACGGGGATTGTGGATTGGAAGCTTCAGGAATGTCTAAACCATTGACATTAAAAACATTACCTTCTTACTTGGGAGATAACGAAGATGAATCCATCGTTTGCAAGAAGACTCAAGTAAAAAGAGCGGAACAGACGCTAGAAGTACAAACATTCATTCAATTACGTCTACACCCATCCAATGCACTCTTACCTTGGGAGAACTGTTGAAACTCAGACCATAATTGTGGAACAATTTACAGAAAACCTTAGAGAAGGTGGGGATAACAGGGCTAATCTCGAAGAATTTGGGAAAATTGAAAAATGAAGTGGAAAACAAAGAGATTTGATCAGTTCCTATGAACAAGGTTGGAGACTATTATAAAGGGGAAGAAGGGAACACCACTCTCCCAATGAAATATAATGACATTGAAACCATGGAAATATTGGATAGTGGAGCTGGCATAGTCATAGCCACTAAAGCAGTATGGGAATCCTGGGGACAGCCATCCATTAGACAAACTCAAATGAAATTGCAGTTGGCTAACGGACACATTGAGAGACAACTAAGGCTGCTTGAAAAAGTGATAGTCAATTTTTGTGGAATTGAATATCAACACACTTTTGCCACAGTAGACTTTGGGAAAAAACTCAACTATGAAATCATATTGGGAAGACCTTTCATGCGACAGGTACAACTTATCCAAGATTGGGGAAACAACTATCTGTACTTGAAGCAGGTGGGATCTATAACAAGAGTCAATCTAAAAATCACACTTATAGAGATGTCTTGAAAAAATCCATCCAAGAGTTTGATTCAGTCTCTTTGGCTGAAACTAAACTCCTATCCTGGTTAAACAAAGACACTCCTATTTGGATGTGTGGAGCTTCAGAAAATGGAAGCTTTAGACGAGAAGAATGTATCCTAGAAAGGAAATGCACAGACGAAGCCTACGTACCTAAACCCTTTCCATAGCATTTATTTGAGTCATTCGAGTGGACTCAAATTTTAGCGACAATGGATGTATGTGTGAATACGTCTATGCCTAGTCAATTTTGCAATGAGGATGGCTACGACATAATTCCCATCCAAATGATGTGAGTCCTCAACATTGAAAACAAAGATGAGGAATCCAAGGACTTGATGAAAGCTCAACAAGTCTTTTCAGACCTCTATTACGATGCAACTGATGAGTTAGATGAACACTTAGCTACCTCAGAAGATTCGGGGTCAGAAAAGGAGTATATGAGAGCTAAGTTACTCTTAAAAGGAGGGGAGGAAATTTTTTTTGACTTTCCAAACCAGAAATCAAGAAGACAAAAATGGTATAGACAAAAGAGAGACACCAAAATTGTAAAAACACGACCTATGCCATCAGTATCCAGTAAAACACAACTCCTGATGCAGATAGATGCTAATGATTGTGTCAAGGAAAAAATAACTGGAGGATATCCTTCAAACAAAAAGTCAAAAATATCGTAGACATCGAGAAAAACAAGGAAGGGTACTCAAGAAAAATCTCAAGATAAAAAACCACTCATGATCAGAGTCGAGCGGAAAAAGAAATATCAAGAGTTGAAAAAAGCTCTAAAGGAGATATACACAACCGAAATGGAAACCACCAAAGAGGATGGTAAGGATGTAATGCATGTTCCATCCCATTAAAAAAGTATACTCTCCAAGATCGGAAAGTCATAATTGAGCAACTTGTTAGAGAACTACGAAAACAAGGAAAATCTTACAAAGGGCCTGAAAACGCTAAAAGGGTAGACTTGGTTGAACTAGCAGAAAAGCCTAGACCTTCTTACATTGCAAATGACCTAACAGAAGAAGAAGAAAAGCTTTTGTTGAGCTTGTTAAAGGAATACCAAGATATCTTCGCTTAGTATTACAAGGATCTCAAGGGTGCTAATCCAAAAATCTGTCGACATACTATACCCATGAGAGATGATGCGAAACCAAGTAGATAGAGACCATACACTTATAACGAAACATTTTCCATGAAGATCAAAGAAGAGATTGAAAAAATAAAGGAAGCTAAATTCATTTACAAAATTGAACACAGATTGGGTATCTCCAATTGTGGTAGGACCTAAGAAGAATGGGAAATTATGAGTGTGTGTTAATCTAAAAAAGGTGAATGCAGCTACCATTAGTGACAAATTTCCTCTTCCGATAACTGGGCATGTTTTAGAATGAGTGGCAAGAAAAGAAGCTTACAGCTTTTTAGACGGCTTTTCGGGATACAATCAACTTTTGGTTGACCCAAAAGATCAGCATAAAACTGCTTTTGCAACAGAATGGGGTATATTTGCCTATCGCATTATCCCGTTTGGGTTAACTAGTGGTGCAGCCACGTTTTAGAGGTTGATGAGCCATGATTTCAAAGATCTTCGAAAATTCTTAGAAGTATATATAGATGATCTATGCATACATTTGTCAATCCAGGCTGATCATTTTGAACACCTGAAAAAAGGTATTCGAGAAATGTAGACTTTATAGGATTTGCTTAAATCCTGAAAAGTGCACATTCATGGGAAAATAAGGGAAAATTCTTGGACATATAGTGTCTAAAAATGTCATAGCTATTGATATTGCTACTGATATTGAGAAGATTCATGTCATTGTTGAATTGCCTAGACCAACAACAGTCAAGGGGGTACAAGCCTTCATGGGACATTGTGGATATTACCAATGGTTCATCTACATGTATGCTATAATTGCAAAACCCATGTATAGCTTGATTACGCGCTTTGAATGGACCGAGGTATGTGAAGAATCCTTCATGAAGCTTAAGCAAGCTCTCACCTCAGCTCCAATATTGGAAGCACTAGATTGGGATAAGGTATTCCACGTACATGTAGATGCTTCAAACTTTGCTATTGGTTGTATACTAGCTCAACCAGGAGATGGAAAAATTGACTTTCCTATTTCTTATGGTAGCGGACAATTGAACATGGCAGAAAATAGTTACACCACCATGGAAAGAGAAGGACTAGGAATGATCTATGCCGTTAAAAAGTATAGACATTACCTATTAGCCAATAAGTTTGTGTTCTTTGTGGACCACCAAGCTTTGTTGTATTTAGTCAACAAGTCATGCAGCACAGGGAGAATAGTGAGATGGTTCATCATTCTTCTCGAATCTGATTTCACTGTGGTTGTAAAAAAAGGCACTACACATCAATGCGCAGATCATTTGTCAAGGATTGTTTCAGGGGAATCACCTAAAGGAATAGACGATGATTTACCAGATGCCTATTTGTTTTCCGTGTAAATGATACCTAGATGGTCGGAAAACATTGTGTCATTGATGACAATAGCTCAAGTGGATTCACAAATACCACTTCCTGTCACAATCGATTTAATCAAGCAATCGACCATGTATCAATTACTAGTTGGAAGGCTATACAAAAGAAATCGGGATGGGATATTGCTTTTATGCATTAAACCTGAAGAAAAAGAACAATACCTAAGTCAAGCACATGTTACCATAGTAGGACTTCACTTTGCGGAATACCAAACTATGCAACAAATCTTGAGACTTGGAGTATTTTGGCCAATTATGAGAAGAGATGTTAGATATTTTGTAAAAGATTTCCCTCAATGTCAAAAACAAATACCCATTCCTCATGTAACATTGTTTCAAATGTCACCTGTTCCTAAGTGGAGTTATTATATGGTTACTTACTTATTGAGCCGAACATTTCCTGAGGATATGAGTAATCGTTGTCAAAGAGCAATTGAAACTGAAGCAAGAGACTATGCTCTTATTGGGAACCAATTGTATGGGAGAGGTAAAGATCAACATTTGCGTCTTTGTGCAAATGAAAACGAGTATATTCCAATTATAGAAAAAGCAAAGACCATATTAGGTATTGGTAAAAATATCACATTATGGGAATCTCCGAATCGACTAAATTCATGTAATTTGGGAATTTTCCACTTAAAGTGGGAAAAATTGAGGTGTGTGGTTAGTAAATAAAGTGAAAATCTCATAGGATTGTGGTGTTGATAAACACCAAAAGTCAAGAGGATGTACAACACATGGATTTGAATAATAACTACGAATTACATAAAACAAACGAAGATACAAAAAAGATTTTGTTTACAAATTGACTAGTATAGTCACAATAGAAGCTCCACATAATTCTACTCCACATTTGATACCATATCTGAACTTTGATCCAAGTGTGGTTGATGTGCACGAGTGAGGCCTTCTTTGGCTTTTAGAGCATGCCTTTCTGGAATCTTTATTTTAGAAAATGCTCCTTCTTTGTTGGGTCTCCAGGACCAAACAATTGCATCTAGAGTTTCCCACACTTGTGGGTCCTTATAGTTGACAGCCCAATAACCCTTCCAACAATTATTGTAAGCTTGAGTATCTGTCATCCCACTTTTTCTCGTGCAAGGTGCTCAATATTGAATCAATATTTTTCTGTAGTTTGGTGATGTAGGCTCATTATCAATGTCAGATAAAGCCATTGCAAGCCACACTGGATAGATTTCTGTGTCACTCGGAACAAGCATAAGAAAGTCACCTTGGTGCACATCAGACATAGGGTCAAACTCTTCCCTTCGCCTATCTCGTTGAGGCTCACAAAAATGATCATTCAACTCTTCAAGGCCTAGGAATCTTTCTGCTCCTTGTTGCAAATTCATTGTAGTGCTTTGTAGGTGAGAATATTCTTGAGTTTTTGGCCAAAACATTTCATACAAGACTCCCTCTGATATGATTGCTTTTCCAATCCCTTCAATTACCTTACTCCAATAATCTATCACGGGTCTATAATATCGCAGAATACTTGAACCATTCCCTAAATTTTTCCAAAATTTTATATAGTTCTTTAGCCCCAAAATGACTTCTTCGTGGGCCTTGACATACTCCGCCATTGGTACTAGAGGTGGATCTCCATGTGGTAACATTGGCTTGCCTTCCTTGTCTGTTCTCCAGAGGCGAATACTTCCACTCCAACCTGATACACCTACATGTGCCTTATATTGCATCATTGGTGTCTCATCCTGCATAAAGAACCTGAACTGAAGCGGTTTGAAATGTCCAACAAGTATGTCTTGTCCATCACAAAGATAGCCATCACAATACTGCTTGAAATCGGGGATCTTTGTGAGAAAAAATGAAGCTGGAGATGAAGATGAGTTGTTTCGTAATGTATCCATCAAATGTGGCAAACTATAGGTTTGTGTAACTCTCAACTTCTCTGAAAACCTACTAAACATGGCATCTATGTCCTCATGTGTATGCCCAACCATTAAAAATCCTAGCTGGATGGTTTTGAAAACACCCCTTGCAACAAGCATTGACAAATAGGCAAATAAGTATCGATTTTTCTTTTCCCCTGCACAATTATCCAATTGTAGCAACAAGTTCTCTGGAAACTTGCGAAATGTTGACCCAATTCCTCTTCTGCAATTTCTAACGACTGCACAATGGGCTCTTTTCCATCACTCAAGTTATGGTAGTCCAAGGCATCCCTTGAGTTCAAAGCATGTAGTAGTGAAATATTGCTCCTTGGAAGTCCATTTGTTACTAGATCACCAAGAGGATGCTTATCTATCCTCTCTAGGTTATGTAAACAATTAGCAATTGAGCCAATTGTAAGATTTGGATCAGCTGGCCACAAACCATTGAAGACAAAGTGTCTGTAATGACCTTCTCCATGTCCATGAGTGATCATGCCAATCAATGCCACCTGCAGATTATATCCTGAATCCACACCCTTAGGAACAATGCGTAATCTAGGAATGGCAGTCTTCTTTTGATCCATCTTATCATGGATTATGCATACATATTTTTGTGGTTGAGTTTCTGAATACGTGCGCCATGCATAATATAGGCTTCTTCAACTCTTTTGTTGTGCCATGTGAATTTCTCTCTCCCTCAAGAGAAGAGCTCTCTCTTCAAGAGAAGGTTTAGCTTCTAACCTTGCCTTGATTGAGCTACAAATATTGCACTTAGAGAACTCACTCGTCTTTGTTAAAGTGACATGTGGGTACTCTTTGTTCCAAATTCTACCAAAAGAAGATTCGGATAGCTTCTTCTCATAGCCCATTTGGTCAAGTGTCGTGTTGATTTCACATAAAATATCCACTTGTTTGTATGTTGATGGAATCACCAATTGAGTCTCTCTTGAGCCATCTAGCAGTGTTCTACTTCTATGTGGCATCTTCTCAGAGTTGTTTTCCACAAACTCATTTAGTAGTGCTCTTGCTAAACTAGTATGTTGAAGTCCCCTTCTCAATGTACATGTGTTCCCATGTACATATTGGCGCACACCATTTTCAAAGTTCTCCTTGTATCGATAAAATGATGTCTTTGGTATTCCATGAAGCTCATACTATGCTCTACAACAAACAATAGAGCCATTTAGCCTGAATTGGTATCGTGACTTTTCATCTTTCTGATAACATATAGAAAGAACATCATAAACATAATTAGTGCGTGATTTTTGAGAATCTCCCCAAAATTGTTGTCGTAACCTTGTCACCATATCACGATCTGCAAACTGGCAACATTTTTGTGCACAACAATCAATTCATGATACCCTTTGAATTGATTTGTTTGAAAGGTAAAAAGTGGAAGCTAGTGCTGCTTTTGATTTTTGAGTCCTGTTCATGAAAGTGTATCGTCTCTTCCTTGACAACTGGACAACATTACTCCCATCAAGTTTTTTTCCAACATTGTCATCGTTGGATACATCCTCATATGTAGCATGCATGCCATCCAACAGGAACAAAGCGTTGTAATGGGCTCCCATTCAACATTATTGTCTGCTTGATGGGCCACTTTAGCGAAGTGATGCTACCCACTTCAACCACATAATCAATGCTTGCATTTTCTCTTTCAATACCCACACCCACACAATCATGAACAAGTTCCTAAAAGTTGACATAATCATGTGGAAATACATATAAGATGGTCCCTTCATTCATGGTTTGCATCATTGTGTCATCTTTTAAAAGGACCCTCTTATTTCTCCAAGACTCTCGAATCACTGCTTCAAATTCTAGGCTTGTCATAGGTATTGCATCTGTAACTAGAGGATCGGAATGATCATGTTCTTCATCACCATTGTAGCTTTCCTGTGGATCAATTAAGTTCCCATTAATACAAAAGATTGCAAAAGAAGCTTTGGCCATCGAAAAACACTCCATAATGAGCCTTGGAGAGATGAAGTATCCATTGTAGGAAAAGGTAGGACCACATCCTTCAAGCATTCCTCCACTAGTATCGAGACATTTCCTTGCCCTATCTCTGTACCACCACAAGTGGAATCTGGATCTGTTCTACACACACAACCAATACCAACAATTTCATTATCAATTATCATATGTACTTTCTCCCCAGATTTGAAGTCCATCATGTAAGTGAAAAAGATTACATTGTTAAATCCATAGTTATAGAAAAATACTCTTCAAACAAAAAATCATGCTACAACATGAAAAAGGTTTGCGTAGGTTGGACAAGTGGTAAACCTTGAGACCAAATCCTCCTTGCTATATAAATGGAAGCAAGGTTGGAAATTATGGTGGATCTTGAAACCAAAGCATCCTTGCTATATTAGAGCATAGGTTGGGCAAGTGGTGGACCTAGTTGTAATACCCACTACCATCTATCAACTACTATAGGACTATGCTTTCCAATGTCCAAGTATCCCTTGAGTCTTTCAAGGTTGAACACCTGGTGGACCTTGAAACAAAAATCCCCTTTCTATATCAGAGCATAGCTTGGACAAGTGGTGGACCTAGTTATATTGCCCAATATCCAAGCTGAAATACCTTAAGACCTTGCTACCTTGCTTGCCAATGTTTACGTAGCCCCTCATTTATTTAATTGAAGCAAGGTTAGACAAGTGGTGGACCTTGAAACCAAAGCCTCTTTGCTATATTAGAGCATAGGTTGGACCTAGTTGTAATACCCACTGCCACCTATCAACTACTATAGGACTCTGCTTTCCAATGTCCAAGTATCCCTTGAATCTTGCAAGGTTGAACACGTGGTGGACCTTGAAAAAAAAACCCCCTTTCTATATCAGAGCATAGCTTGGACAAGTGGTGGACCTAGTTATAATTCCCAATATCCAAGCTGAAATACCTTAGGACCTTGCTACCTTGCTTGCCAATGTTTACGTAGCCCCTCATTTCTTCAATGGAAGCAAGGTTGGACAAGTGGTGGACCTTGAAACCAAATCCTCTTTGCTATATTAGAGCATAGGTTGGACCTAGTTGTAATACCCACTGCCACCTATCAACTACTATAGGACTATGCTTTCCAATGTCCAAGTATCCCTTGAGTCTTTCAAGGTTGAACACGTGGTGGACCTTGAAACTAAAATCCCCTTTCTATATGAGAGCAGATCTTGGACAAGTGGTGGACCTAGTTATAATTCCCAATATCCAAGGTGAAATACCTTAGGACCTTGCTACCTTGCTTGCCAATGTTTACGTAGCCCCTCATTTCTTTAATGGAAGCAAGGTTGGACAAGTGGTGGACCTTGAAACCAAAGCCTCTTTGCTATATGAGAGCATAGGTTGGACCTAGTTGTAATACCCACTGCCACCTATCAACTACTATAGGACTATGCTTTCCAATGTCCAAGTATCCCTTGAGTCTTGCAAGGTTGAACACGTGGTGGACCTTGAAAAAAAAACCCCCTTTCTATATCAGAGCATAGCTTGGACAAGTGGTGGACCTAGTTATAATTCCCAATATCCAAGGTGAAATACCTTAGGACCTTGCTACCTTGCTTGCCAATGTGTACGTAGCCTCTCATTTCTTTAATGGAAGCAAGGTTGGACAAGTGGTGGACCTTGAAACCAAAGCCTCTTTGCTATATGAGAGCATAGGTTGGACCTAGTTGTAATACCCACTGCCACCTATCAACTACTATAGGACTATGCTTTCCAATGTCCAAGTATCCCTTGATTCTTGCAAGGTTGAACACGTGGTGGATTATTGAAATGAAAATCCCCTTTCTATATCAGAGCATAGCTTGGACAAGTAGTGGACCTAGTTATAATGCCCCTCCTTTCTTTAATGGAAGCAAGGTTGGAAAAGTTGTGAATCTTGAAACCCAAACCCTTTGGCTATATATAGAGGATAGCTTGGACAAGTGGTGGGCTTAGTTGTAGTATCCAATGTCCAAGGTCCAAGGTGAACTATGTAAAGAACTTACTTCCAAAAACAAAGTCGTACAAGTGGTTCTCCTTGAAACCAAAAACTCCTTAGTGTATTAGAACATAGCTTGGAGAAGTGGTGGACTTAGTTGTAATGGTGAATGTCCAAAGCAAACTATTATAGGACCTTGCTTCCCAAATCAAGTTTGGACAAGTGGTGGATCTTGAAACCAAAACCCCCTTACTCTATTAGAGCATAGCTTAGATAAGTGGTGGACCTAGTTGTCATGGAAAATGTTCAATGTGAACTACTACAGGACCTTGCTATTAAATGTTTAAGTAGAGCTAGCTTATTTAATGGAATCAAGGTTGGGAAAGTGGTGCATCTTGAAACCAAAAGCCCTTTATTGTATTAGAGCATAGCTTGCACAAGTGAGGGACCTAGTTTTAATGTGTGATGCCCAAAGGAAAGTATTACAAGACCTTGCTTTCCAATATTTGAATTGGTCAAGTGGTTAAAACTAAGTATAAAACTTTGACCAATTTCTTCTCGAATTGCCAAAAAGCTAGTTTTAGACACCCCTAAATGAAAATGGTTTAGGGTGGCCTTAAACAACGTTTTTTCAAAGACTTGAACAAAAGGGTTGCCAAAGAGTAATGGAAATTTATTATGGCTTGAAGTGCCTGAGTATGTGAAAACAAGCCTAAGGTTTTCCACGAGGAAAAAGGTGACAAAAAAGAAGTGTTGTCTCTTATGACATAATAAGAACATTGGAAACTTAGGATTGACCGTGTGGCCTAAAATTTGGCAAGTGAAGTGGTGGCCAAGTTTTGTGGCACAGTGTACACTTGGTCCTATATGTGTTGACCACTTGGCTAAATCTAGGACCATAAGGCCAAACCTTTAGCACCTTAAATATAGTATGGGACATAATCTAGAACTGCTATAGTAAATTAGTAGTATAGTTAATATGTTAATATTTGTATTATATTTAAGTATATGCTAAATATAATTTATGTTCAAAATTTCACTAATGAAGAATGTTCCCATTTAGCACTCTAGATGCGGGGTCTTAGGGTAATGCCACAATGGGGTGCATCTAGCGAGGCGGCGGTTCCACGTGAGGTTTGGGGGTAGCGCTCTTGATGGGGATGTGGAATATAGCGCTCTCAATGGCGGGGCTTGGGAGGCTGATTTTGGGATATTGTTCCGGGCGGGGTCAAGGGGCGGCGAATTCCTAATATAGAATTACGCATGTTTTGTATATTTTCAACCATGATTTCTTTAATTTTGGCCATGTGAATTGGTTAATGTTTTATACTTCTTTTGTTTTTTTTAATCTTATGATAAAACATGGACTTGTAGCATACGTGGCATTCTAATAAACCCTATCAAGATTAAGCACAGAGAGAGCACACGAGCAACGCACACAGAGAAAGCAGGCGAGCAAAAAACACACAGAAAGCGCACATGGATCGCACACAGTTGGAGTATACGCGCGTGTAGAGGAGAAAATCCGACATCGTACACAATGCCCAGGTGGAGCGCACAGGATTGACAGCTCGCGCACAAGATAAAGAAACAGCATCGTACGCAACGCTTTCAAAGAGGGCAGGATCGGGCATAGCTTCTTCTCAGGAGACATTGCACACCTCACGAATAGAGAAAAAACAGGTATTTCTCTCTCTCTCACTCTTTGTAACTCTTTCTTGCACACACACTCTCTCGTCAAAAGACAGAGATACATAGTTTAAAAGTATTCCCGCACACATACACATATTCCCACACATCTTCTTCCTCTCTTCCACATACATAACCACAATGAAATCTGTTATCTTGCTGTCTCTCTCTTGAAAATACATGCACATATTCCCACACATTGTCTTCCTCTCTTCCACATACTTAAACACCGTGAAATCTGTTATCTTGTTGTCTCTCTCTTGAAAAAACGTGCACATATTCCCATACATCGTCTTCCTCTCTTCCACATACATAAACACAGCGAAATCTGTTATCTTTCTCTCTCTCCTCTCTCTAGAAAACAGGTATTCTCTCTCTCTCTCTCTCTCTCTATCTATCTATCTCTGTATCTTGCTATCTCTCTCTTGAAAATACATGCTCATGTATGTGTGCGTCTGTGTTATCTATGTGTATGTATGTATATTTGTGTTATTTCATTGTAATACTCATACATAATGCAGATAGACAATTACACTTAATTACGATATGCACACATAGTATATATACATACATAAATATCACAAATAACTAACACATTGTAATACTAGTAAACTTGAATGGAAGATTTACTTTCGTGATCTGTTAAAGTCGATTCTTGTAGCGAGTTCTAGATGTATGCTGAGCTGATTTTCCTCTAATCCATTTGTAGATATGATTGTAACTTCTGTTTTTCAACAAAAGTAGTGTTGTTTAGTGATACACCTAATGGACATAAATGGTTGAAACTAGGACATGTAGACAAAAAATACGTGTATTTCTTTGGATGAATATATACACTTTTTGGTGACCCTTACCACAAGTGGTGGACCTTGAGACCAGTGGACTATAAGGACCTCCAAACAATACCTTGTACACTCAATCCTTCTTGGTATCTAGGTTGGACAAGTGAGACCCTGTTCAACCTAGATATAATTTAACATGGTGACATAATTTAGGTGTGATAAATTCATATCTATGCAAACTAATATCAGTTTAGTCTTGTTAATTTGAATTTATGTACAATATAATGATTTGAGGTTTACATATTTGAATTTAGGTGCGATAATGATATCTTTTTGTGGTAAACTTGAAGTTAAAATCAATTTCGCGTGGAATATTTTAAATTTAAGTGGTAAAATTTAAATTTTATAAAAAAGTTTGAATTTTAAAATTTGGGCGGGATATTTAAAATTTGGGAGGGATATTTTAAATTTAGGCGATAAGATTTTGAATTTTAAATTTAGGTGGGAAGGTTTTGAATTTATAGCTAGATCTCCCTTACATAAGAGAGAATAGGTTGGACAAGTGGTGGACCTTAAAGCCAGAGCATCCATGCTACTGGACATGATAGGTAGGGAATCTAGTTGAATATTATATGTATAATATATATGTAATAGATCTAGCTTGGACAAGTGGTGGACCTTGTAACAAAACCCCATGTAAAACATATCATGCACATTCCAAGTGGTGAGAAAAAATATCATTTAAGATATAGCCTGCTAGGTTGGACAAGTGGTGGATCTTAACACCCAAACCTTTTTAATATAACGACATAGAGTGGAAAAGTGGTGAATCTTGAGACCAAACGGGTTAATTTTATTTGCGAGTTAATCAATTTGTGTTTTTTTGCTACAGGTGATGCTTTTTTGAGTTTATAGAAGCATGGATTCCACTCATATGTATGCTCTCTAAGGTGGCATTGTGGTATGTTAAATAAGTACCGAGGGAAGGAGAGAGAAGAAGGATTAGACGGAGAGAGAAAAACATACTTGTGAAATAGAGAAAGGATCGGGGTGTGAGAGTACCGACAAAAGAGAGAGAGAGAGAGAGAGAGAGAGAGAGAGAGAGAGAGAGAGAGAGAGAGCCTAAGAGTGGGAGATGAGGGGGAGAGAGGAAAGATAGGTTCAAAATGAAAAAAGTCCGGCTAAAGTTTGGGCAAGAAGGTTCTCAAGCCGGTTCAAATTATTTCATTTAGTAACTTGGTATAGAATTGTTTATGTGTTGGTTTAATGTATATATTTTATGAATATCCCACATTTTAATTGAGATGAAAGTGGAGTTAAGTAAAAGTGGAGTTTTGTTGTGAAGAAGGAGGTTGTGTGCACGTTTTCTACTCACGTGTGTGTGTGTGTGTGTGTGTGTGTGTGTGTGTGTGTGTGTGAGAGAGAGAGAGAGAGAGAGAGCCTGAGAGTGGGAGATGAGGGGGAGAGAGGAAAGATAGGTTCAAAATGAAAAAAGTCCGGCTCAAGTTTGGGCAAGAAGGTTCTCAATCCGGTTCAAATTATTTCATTTAGTATCTTGGTATAGAATTGTTTATGTGTTGGTTTATTTGATAAATATCCCACATTTTAATTGAGATGAAAGTGTAGTTTTGTTGTGAAGAAGGAGGTTGTGTGCACGTTTTCTACTCACGTGTGTGTGTGTGTGTGTGTGTGTGTGTGTGTGTGTGTGTGTGTGTGTGTGTGTGAGAGAGAGAGAGAGAGAGAGAGAGAGAGAGAGAGAGAGAGAGAGAGAGAGAGAGTTTGCCTGTTCATATGCGTGTGAAAAGGTTCCAAAGCCGGGTCCACAAATAATGTTTTCCGAGCCCTTAGAGAGGCAGTTAGTGGTGGTTACTCATTGGACTATTTTATGCCTATAGTATTCATAGAAGAATAATAATCATAGTGTTTCCCGAGCCCTTAGAGAGGCAGTTAGTGGTGTCTACTCATTGCACTATTAGATGCTTATAAATCTTATACGGGAATAATAATCGTAGTGACAAATCTTGCATATTTTACTGCACACCCCACTTTAAAAGTTAGTGGTGGAGTAGTAGACGATTATAATATTCATATTGACAAATCATGCATATATTATTGCACGCTCCAATTTAGCAGTTAACATATGCTGCGTGGGACCCCTCATGTCACTAACACATGCCACTCTTCCATCACTATCAATGCTTTTTGAGAGCATGCTGCTTTAGCCTATATAAATGTTACAAGGCAAGCAACATGTGCTGCACAAGTGAATCGGAGGTGCTAATCAAGAGAGATTTTTTCATTTTCCCTGTACTTATCCAATGCCTATAGGATATGCAACTACTGGTAATGAGGTAGTTGCAAAAATCCATGAAGAGCTTCACAAACCCCCCCCCAACACACCCCTTGAAGAAAAGAAGACGTTTACACAGAGAGAGCGTGACACAAACAAGGTGATCCGGATGTTCAACCACCTTAATTGCGCTCGCAACACCGAAGACCAGGAACTCAATGATGGATTTGAGACAATGCGAGAAGATCTGGGCAAGTGGGAGACATGGGGGTACATAGACAACTCTCGAAGGACCTCTTTACAGGCAGAGATTGACCATTTGCTTGTCTGCAAACGCACAATCAACCTAGTCAACATCTCTGGCTCTAATGTGGTAGAAGATTGAGGAAAGATTTAAATAATTATGCACTAAATATATATAGTTAAATAAATATGCACTAGCATATGATAAATTGTACCAGTGTGATGCAAGTTGTACTGTGTGTGTGTGTGTGTGTGCAGGTTTGATTCCATACCTAATCATGTAAACAACTTATTTTAATTATATGATGCTTATTTTAACTATATGATGGTGTTCTACTCTTCAGTGCCTTGGCGATAATAATTCATATGTCTCTGTCTGAATTATTATTATTGAAGTAGCTGTGATACTTTTAATCGGCCTGGTCTACTAACACATCTTCAAGATCTGTCATAATTTAGGGTATTGTTGATATCTTGTAGCTAAACTGAACCGTCAAATGTAACTACAAGCTGTTTGAAAGCCAAACGTAAAGAAAATATATGTGAGTTTTTTATGTAATGCAAGAAAAAGATGAGCATGTCTTTAGTATATACCCTACTTTTAGTAGAATATACTTTTCTGTCCATGTACGTGTTGTTGCAAACAAGGATGAATGCCTAATAAGACAATTTGAAACTAGGAATCTAAAAAATATTGATGGTTGTACTTGTTTGGGCGAAGACCTCAAAGTAATGATACACACATAGACTCTTGCATATAAAATAGTAATTAAAAACACTTTACTGAGTTGAAGAACTGCATACGTACATAAACACACACATATAAATAACTATATATATTGTATAAACAAGTACTTAAAAACACTTTACCGAGTTGAGGAACTGCTTACGTACATAAACACACACATATAAATAAATAAATAAAAAGATATTTTATATATATATATATAATATAAATATTATATATAAAACTACATATATTCTTAGACCGACAGTGTAAAGAAATACTGACAAGCAAATGAAATTTTGAGAGCATAACAACGTGAAAAATAAAAAAAAAACCATTCCATACTTGCTTCTGTGAAAGCTTGCCTAACTTTCGTTAAGCTTTCCTATTCTATACTTGCTTCCGTGAAGCTTGCCTAGCTTTTGTGTATACTTGAAACCATGATTATGTTTCTAAACATGAACAAAAAACATGATTATATTCACAAGCAATCAAAATTTTGGCAGCATAACTGTGAAAAAATACCAAAAAAAAAAAAATTCCATTCCATACTTGCTTCCATGAAGCTTGACTAACTTTTCTATATACATGAAACCATGATTATGTTTTCAAACATGAGCAAAAAGCATGATTATATTGACAAGCAATCAGAATTTCGGCAGCATAACGGCATGAAAATTCAAACTAAAAAAATTCCCATTCCATACTTGCTTCCGTGCAGTAGCGAATGCTCACGGGAAGAAGAAATTACATAAGCAAAAAAACTTGTGTTGGTATATTACTTTGGTAAATCCAAAGCTCTCAACAAACTTCTATCTAGCATAATAAATATGAAATCATGGCTGAAATGATAAGGACGATCAACACCAACAACATGTCTTTAGTAATACCAAAAAAGTGGCACCCAAACACCATGGTCACATGTCGTTCCATAAAAATCACAAACTAGAAAAAACGATAGATAATACCAATTTTGATGTCAATCAAGGGCAATGTGATCCGGGCTCATATTGTTGCCAATCAGTCTCCTCATCGCTATCTGCATCAACTGCTGAAAAAGCACGTCCACATGGAGCCTTGAAGCCTGAAAGATGTTGATGGAAGACCTCTGGATCACTATCTATGCAGAGACAGTGTCTAGACAACTCAACGCAAACATTGCCCAAGCCACCACATCCAGAAAAAATATCAACAATGTAGGTGTGCTCCGTAGTAACTATCCGCACAAGCCTGCTAAAAAAAGCAAAAAATATGCGCATTTTTACTTTATGTAACATAGTCCAATAACGCATAGTAGGAAGCATATATTCTTACCGAAAGAAGTCAAGGCTACGCTCGGCGGCACCTCTAAGAGCGTGTCCTCCAATGTACTCTCTGTCGGCGCGCTCCACCAGTATTTCGGACTTGGCATTGAAAGAGTTGTTGTCCACGCTCTCTCCATCTCGTCGATCGTAGATAAGACGTTGACCCTTATGATAAAACAATCCTAGCAATAGTGTTTCCACCTACAAATTACAAAGAATGTGATCTAATTGAAGAAAACTACAAGCATGCTTTTCAATCAACAAATAAATTTACTTACTCTCTCAATCTCGATGGTCTTTCGCACATAACCATCGGGGATCAAAATAAGGATGGTGTGCATCATTTTGAATCCCATCTCGATGGCATGGCAAGACATAATGCCAAAGTGATCAGTGGAGCTTAGGGTGATGTACCACCCATTATCTGCCACATACTTTGAAGCTATTACGGCCACTTTCTTACTTAATTTTCGAGAGAATTGATTCCATGTAGGGACCTGCATAATACGCATTGTTAATTTAATTAAAGTTCCAAAACTATCATAGACTGTCCATTGTGGTTTTGAAGGATGCATACCTCGTTCTCCGAAAAAATTTCAACTTTAAAGTTTGTTGGAAAATCCGCAAACCAAAGAGAGGCCACTTCATTGCTCTTTTCCCCATCAACATGGGCTGAATGAAGAAAATCCAAGATCCTGCATACGATCAAATACATGTATTTCAAACATTCACAACACACACCACACATAGTTAGTCTTTCTTTTCACATGTGTTTACCATTTCTCATCATCGAGAGAAATTTTGTAAACATCTAGAATGTTCCCAATAACGGTCACATCACAATCTATGGAAGTCACTGCATAATCAAAAAATAAAATATTTCATCAAGAATTGTTGAGTAGAAAGAAAGTGACAGCTAGATATCTATACAAGCAAGTTTACCTGTGGAGCCTTGAGCGCCTTTTTGGTACTTTTTGGGAGACTTCTTGGGCTTCTTGGATCTTACAAAATCCAATCGTTTCTTTATAGAGGAGATTGTACTATTGTTTACTCTTTTCGAAGAGGTGGCTTTCTTGGAAGCTGAGCCAATCTCCTCAATACCATTTTCATTTCTTTCAAGAACGTGCTCTAAAGCAAACAAAAATATATTTCTCACAAACATAATCTAAATATTATGAGCACTTTAACAATTTTGTAGTTTTTATAAATGCCAAAAATAACCTTTATATAAGTTCCCTTCATCACGTGGGTAGGTGCCTCGAGTGTAATCTAGCCACCAAGGGCAATACTCAATTTCCCAAGCAATCAAACCATAATCTCTCATCCATAGTCGATACATACACTCCTCACAAGAGAGGTCCCTCCAACTTTCAACAGCAATTGACAACTTCTCCAACAAAGTTTGATCGTAAAGCTGAATTAGCCATCTACATAAAATGCATTTAACTTTATTTGAGCTCCTTTCCTAAGTGACTTATTTATTATACAAACTCTAAGTAAAAAATAGAATGACAACCATAAAGATATCAATTGTATTACCTAAATATTACTCTCCTCGAAGATTCCATAAGCTCTGGAATTTTTTCATCCGACTCTTTTGTGTTGAGCTTACTCCAAAGCTCCACAAAAGCTTTATCAATGTGGTCCCTCAATTGGTGATGAAACCATGCTTCAAAGCCCTCCAACATTTCTTCAATCATTTTCCCTTTGATCATCAAGCTTCAAGATACTTCCCCAATACCACTCTTTACGCAAGTACATTCTAAATTTCATTGCACTAATATAACGCTCAGAAGTAACATCATCTACACAACAATGCATCAATGAGTGCAATATTTCCTTTGTCCTATAGAGCAAACAATAAACACATCATAAATGCATTGATTCATTTGATGATTTCATGTGTATTTTTTATCCAAAAATTATTACCTCTCTAGTGATATTTTAGAAGTTGCCAAAGAGTAGACCTTGTCTCTTGTAAGGCCCACTTGATCCTTTTCTCTTATCCAATTGAAGTTAAATAATAAAGAGAAGAACCCCTGGCCATTGGCGGGGTTGGCAATGGACAACATCTATGTTGCATTAGCACGAGATAAAATCAAATCAATTTTTCAATCAAATATATCAAATTCAAATGACATGTCAACTTACAATTTTGTAGAAATTCAAACATAAACGGTGAGAAGAGAAAGTGTTTACCTTATAAGCTCTTTCTTTGAATATCTTTTCTACTCTTCCTCGAGCAACCATTTGCTTTTCTGGCAGTGAAATCGAGGGATCATTGATCTCTTGCATCTCTTTGATAAGAGATAAGTCAAAGTCTTCCTTTTGTAGAGCAAATGAAAAAAAAGTAAGATTTTACAAAATAATGTCAAGCTTTAGAAATTACATAAAAAGTGTACTTTAAGGCAAAAAAATATACCTTCCATATGAGCATTGCTAATAAAAGAGCAGGAGCGTTGTACCAACTCCCTTTAGATGCCTTCTTCTCACAAGCAAGCTCTACCTCTATCCATCTTATCCAATCTTGGGGAAAGTCTTTCATTAAAGAATCTTTGCTTGCCACAGCCAGTTTTTGGAACAAGAAGATCTCCTGCCCAAAATTTGTGCTCACAGTGGTTCTACCAATACTAAACCACAATATCTTAAATTAAATGGCAATAGAATGACATCGATAAAGTAATAGCAATAACTTTCAAAACAAAAAATGTGCCTACTCATTTTGAGAGCGCAAAGCTAGCATAAGCTCCCCCTCTGCACTTCTATCAACATAGACAAATTGACATTTCACAGAACAATGTCTCCACTTTATCATTGAAAGTTCTACAACAACAAAAAGAAAATTAGAAAGCATAGAGTAATACAAGTCAACTTTACATTAAACAAAAAAGAAATCACTTACGTGTTTTTATTAAGCGCATCCAAGTTTTCAAACGGTGATTACCATCTCAAACGATAAAATTTTTTCCCCTTAAGTCTTCCCACTCAAGGGGAAGGGAATTATCAAAATCATCGCTTATTTCTCGACAAATAGGCCCCCATTCATCTTTGTCTAAGTCGGAAACATAATGTTGATCATGGCCTGGCTTCTTAAATGACACAAGAAATGGAGCTCCAAGCACACTGTATCCAGACATCTCAAACCTTTTCACCAAGCCCTCAGTACCTGGACCCACTGCTCTAATGGTTTCATTTTCCATCAATCTGCAAAGAGGAATGCGAGGAGGTTCCCCACCTCTCTTTACAATAAAACTCTCTACAATCTCCTCCAATATTCGACCATGAACATCCTTCCCAAATAATGTTGGATGATCGGGAGGTTTAGCAACAATTGTTGTTGCTTCAGACACGCTGTGAGCCACCAATTCACCTTGTGTAGCATGAATATCTATGAACACCTCTTCTTCATGCACATCACTCAATATATCCTCTTCTTCATGCACATCACCCAAAATATCCTCCTTTCAACGGACATTGGAAGAAGCAATGGAAGATCGTGCATTGGCCCTATGCCCTGTAGTGCCAGACCTTAATGTGTATCCTACTCCTACAAGCAAAAAACAATAAGAACACAAATAGTTTAGTGAGTATGATGAGACAAAAAAAAAGAACACAAATAGCTTAATGTATTTGAACTTACTTTGAAAGATACCTGTCCTGCCACGTTTAGATGGTGTACGAGCCATAATCTATTAACCACAAACAACAAAAATCTTCTTAGCAATGACAATACAAATATAAACTTCTAAATTTCGGCAGCATAACGACGTAAAATGCAAAAAAAAAAAAAAACCATTCTCAACTTGCTCATAACAACGAAAAATACAAATCCACTTTGACATTTGTATACCTCTTCTCTACAAGGACCTATTCTTACATCATTGTAATTGTTACTGTAAGTGTGTATGCAAGTGTGTTGATGTGTTTGAATGCAAGTGTTTATATGTGTGTGTGTGTGGATGTATGCATGATTGTGTGTGTGTGAATGTAAGTGTAATATGTATGTGTCTTTATGCTATGTATGCAAGTGTTGATGTGTGCTATGTATGCAAGTGTTTATGCTATGTATGCAAGTGTTGATGTTGTGAATGTGTGCATATGCTTATCTTTGTGTTTGTGTTTGTGCTATGTATGCAAGTGTGTTGATGTTGTGAATGTGTGCATATGCTTGACAATACAAATATAAACTTCTAAATTTCTGCAGCATAACGGCGTAAAATGCAAATAATAAAAAAAACCATTCTCAACTTGCTCATGGCAAGGAAAAATACAAATTCACTTTGACATTTGTATACCTCTTCTCTACAACGACTTGTTCTTACATCATTGTAATTGTTGCTGTAAGTGTGTTTAGTATGTGTGTATGCAAGTGTGTTGATGTGTGTGAATGCAAGTGTTTATATGTGTGTGTGTGTGTGTGGATGTATGCATGATTGTGTGTGTGTGTGTTAATGTAAGTGTAATATGTGTGTGTTTGTATGCATAATTGTGTGTGTGTTTGTGCTATGTATGCAAGTGTGTTGATGTTGTGAATGCAAGTGTTTATATATGTGTATGTGTGTATGTATGCAAGTGTGTTGATGTTGGGAATGCAAGTGTTCATATATGTGGGTGTATGTATGTATGTATGTGTGTGTATGCAAGTGTAATGTGTGTGTGTATGCATGATTGTGTGTGTGTTTGTGCTATGTGTGCAAGTGTTTTGATGTGTGTGAATGAAAGTGTGTATCACTGTGTGTGTGTGTGTGTGCGCGCGCTTACTTGCGCACGCTCACCAGATCCACCAGAGGAGGTCCAATAGGAGCTCCAATGGAGCTCCTATTGGACCTCTTCCGGTGGATCGGGTGAGCATGCGCATGTAAGCACACACACACACACACACACAGACACACGTGAGTAGAAAATCTACACACACACACACACACACAGTACCTTGTCTTCTTTTGCTCCTTCTTCACAGCAAAACTCTTGTTTCTCTTCACTCCACTTTCATCTCCTTCTTCACAGAAAAACTTCCCTTTCACTTCACTCCACTTTAATCTCAATTAAAATATATCATCTCAACTACTACTTTTTTCACACACACCATATATTACAAAAATGATATTGTGGTATAAACACTCACACACACACACATTCATTTATATATATATATATATATATATAGATATATATATATATATATATAGATATATATATATATATATATATATATATATATATATGTATGTATGTATGTATATACACACACAAATATATACACAAAATCGATTCATATATATAATTTTACTAAAAAAATACTACGTTTTTTACACACACACACACACACACAACCATATATTTAAAAAAATGATTGTATGTGTTTGTGTGTATAAAAAACATAGCATTCTTAAATTTAAGTTATGCACACACACAAGATGGAAAAACTATGTGCACAGTTAAATATCTTATGTGCACATACACTCAACTTAAAAATTTCTTAACTTAAACTATGTGCACAGTTAAATATCTTAACTTAAAAAAATGCACATACACTCAACTTAAATACACTCAACTTAAAAATATCTTAACTTAAACTATGTGCACATACACTCAACTTAAATATATTAACTTAAAAAAATGCTACGTTGTTTACACACACCCACAAAATCATTTATACACACGCACAGTAATGTATATAACTTAACTAAAAAAATTATATATACACACACACATATATATAAAATGGCAAGATGGAATCATATATATAACTTAACTAAAAAAATTGCTATGTTTTTTATACAAAGTCAGTCATATAGAATGTTACGCTTTTTGTACACACACTCACATAATCATATGTATGTATATATATATATATATATACACACACACACACACACACACACACACACACACACACACACACACACACACAAGATGGAGACACTATTAGAGTGCATTAAATGCAGTCCTTGAACCACCATTTAGAAATTAAATGGCCCCTCAAACATATTCCACTGCACATACATTCACAACCGTCATATATTAAATGCACTTCTTCAATTATGATTTTCATTATTCTTTGAGCCGTCACAAGATCTTATGCAACTGTCTTTTTGTCTACCTACCAATCTTTCACTTTCATTAACCTTCACATCTTTCATTAACTTTCACCAGTTTCATTAACCTTCACTTTATCTTTAACTTTCGTTAACCTTCACCACCTTCACTCAATCCACCACAGTTTTCTCGCATCTCCACCCTGTAATCTTTTGCTTGAGAGAATATGTCCAACATGAAAGTAACAATAACTTGGAAGGTTGGTGGTCAGATAGTCAACTATGACATTCAGTTGAAGGGAAACTCATTGTTGCTTAGTGCTTACTATTTGCAGAGTTTGCTGCTTCCATCTTGCCATTTTCAGTCACTATCTGCTCTTATTGAAAGTGATTGTGGCCTAACAAAAGTCTTGCTGCAACCACAGTGGGATATCGAAGGTCATCAGCATTTCTGAATAGATGGATCTTTTTCGAGCTTGTTTGAGATGCTTCATTCAGACACATTTATACAAGTATCCGACAATGAGAAAGGAAATGACAAAGAGATATATGAAAATGTTTTAAGCATTGTGCATCTTGAAAGTAGGGGTGACGATATAGGACAGCTCAAAACTCAGTCAATCGTCATTTGGATTCAACAAAATCCAGGGGCAAAAAAGTTAAATGATTCGTTAACATTATGTGGAGCTCCTTTGCAAGTTGCTGAACTTCCACAACATTATGATGGAAATTTGTGTTTTGAGTTACTTGTGACTCAGGATAAAACAAAACGAATGACAAGGATGGAACAACGCTTTGATGGTCACTTGTGGACTCGCCCATCTGTGACAACCATGGCAATAGCATGCGCAATTCGTCTAAGACACTATTTGGGATTCATGCAGTGCAATTATTCAACGTGTCCTCATTATATTAAGGAACAAGAATTTAATAGTAGAGATTTTCATGGATATTTGGACAGAAAGGTCGAAAAGGAATACCTTGCAATGGAAGAGAATACAACAATAACTTGTCATTATTGTCAGAAGGTTGTTACTTGTGTTGCTGCTTGTCCCTGCAAAATCTATTATGTTTTGCCTAGAGATGGTACAATGTCGCGACTGGCAATACATGTTGGTAAACATTGTCATAATGTTAAGGCAGGAATCTCTAGGGCTGCTATTTCAAGAGTGCGGAAACTAGTAGGCGCAGTACTAAAAAGAAAAGGGTGGCCCAAGAAAAATTCAAATGTTGGTGGCTCAACAACTTGTTCTTCACTCCTTGATTGGTGAGGAAGTTGAAGCTACATCCGATGTACAATTCAATGATTTTTTGGAAGAAATGATGCCACTGGTTCAAACCAAAGGGTAAGATAAACGCAATTTTGTTCCTTGAATTTGTTATTTTTTAACTATTATAAATTTAGCCTTCTTGTGATGCATCATGTAGGTTTTATTCAATTGTTTCAAAGGAGAGGAAGAGTCAAGGTGTTGTTATTGGGGATGGATATGATAATATTTTATTGCTTCAAAAAAAGGTGCATGTTTCCTTTTTTCCATGGGAGTAGATTTCCTGGACAGGGTGAAGAGGATGACAAGTGCTTCCTATTTAAAATGTCCACTAAAGGACCAAGTTCTGGGATTGATCTAGTAAATCGGATGAAATGAACTGAAACTGGTGACTTAAGAAATGCGTGGGTACATTTTGATTTTACCCATAGAATAGATGGAGGGCAACAATGTCATGCTCAGTTTATGATCCAAGGTAATCTTTAAGTATTTAAATATCTTGTATTTTTTTATCATTAAATAAAAGAAGATGTGTGAAAATGTTTATGTTGAATATCTTGCAGCATACGATCACTACAAATAATTGCTATATGTAAAACTAAAGATGAGGATGCAAAGACTCAAGTTATTTTTTGGGAGAGCCTTAATTCAACAATGGAAAAGTACGGACATGGTGCAGCTGACTTTGCAGGTTTTATGTCTGATGAAGCTGGTGCAAATTGGAATGCTATTCGAACAGTCTTCAATGGCGGGCCAGATAATATCATGGAGGGACATGAACGGTCATGCCTATTTCATTGGGAGCAGAGTCTCCACAAATATGCTAAAAAGTGGATACCTCAACATCTAACAAATCAACACATTGATATGTGTGAGGAATGGAGAGCTTGTAAGACCATTGTGCTTGCATCTCAAAAAGAACTTTCAATTCAAAAATGGTGGAGACAGCATCTATCTACAGAGAGCATCACAAGAGTGAGCAGATGGTTTAAATGGTGGAAGCAACGAATTTCACACCGGAGAGGAATTGGAACAGATGTAAGTACCTTTATGACAATCTATATTTTTAGAAAAATTTATAAGCTTTTCATACATGAAATTTATAAATTTTAATTCATGTTTTTTTGCATTTCATAGGGTGGTCTAAGTCCGTGGGAGCGGGCACAAATTCCCAATGTTAATTTATCAGAAAGTGTACATGCCACTTTGGTTAGCGGGTGAAGGCGGAAAGAGAAAAATATCCTTGTATGATTCATGTGTAACAGATGTTATAAACTTATATATTCAATGTGCAAAGCGTTTGGGATATACTACTGGGCATTATATAGGAACGGGTCCCACAATGGAGACCTTGCTTTCTCGAGTTGAATCTCAGCAAACTCCAACTCCAACCAACGTGGCCCATCTATTACACGAGGGTGTTGCAGGGACTCCCATGTATGCGCAGCCAATTTTGCATGGAGACAAAGAAATAGTACAATGCAAAAAGAGGGGCAGAACAGGAACAAGTAGCTCCCATCAGCCGGAATATGTCATGGAATCTAAGCAACGAAACCATCGCGGTCGACCAAAAAAAATCAAGTTTGATATCCAAGGACTAGGTATTTCTAACATTCCACTGCAAATTAGTGACAGTGATGATGATATTGGATCTCAAAAAGAAACAACCACACCTTTGTCATCTCAAAGAAACAATGTGTTTGAGAGTGATGTGCCACGCACTTAGTGGGCCCTCAGGAGAATGCCCATTCAAAGTCAAAGAAATTTTTTTGGAATAGTAGGGAGAAAAAATTGTGACAATATCTTGCATAGTCACTCAATTGGTCTTGTTGCTCCATGTATATGGTCTGAAAGAATGTTCAAGGGTAAAACAATTGAGCAATGGTTATGGTTTTGTAATCATGATATTTTGCATACCCAATCAATCAAAAGATAAGTCAAAGATTTACCTCCTGCTCCAAATGTTTGGCCAGTAGCAAGAGGGACAGATATCTCCACACAAGAACTTGCCGCGCTGCATCAGAGTGGATTTCGAACAGAGAATTCAATGGTAAATCCACAACCTCTTGCTGGCGACTGCAAAGAAGGTGGTGGTAGCTCGAGGAAGAAAAAGTGGAGGCATGGAATCTCTAAAGAGGCTATGAAGAAATTGGAAGCATGTAATAGTATGACAATTATATTTTTGGATGAAGTGAAAAGGTCTCAAGAGCATGTAATTTTTCCGAGTTCTCACTGAAAATAGTTATGAGATTCATATAAAACAGAGTCCAACATGCACGTGTCCGGATTTTCAAAAGCGAGAGGATACCAACAAATCCTTTTTGGCATGCAAACATATGTACTATGTGTACACAAAAGTGCTCGGACTTGAACCTAAGGAGCACATGATTATTCATCAGCCAACCCTCTCACCAATGGACATCGCTTTTATTCTTGGACAACCAAGGAGGATTTCTCCCTCCATTTAATTAGAGCTGGTTTGGTATGCTTCTTTCACTCAACTAGAATATTGATCTATGATATTAAAGTGTTTTTCTGTATTTATTTTGGTTTATTATACTTGTGATTATTTATATTGAAAAAACATTGTTTATGTAGCAAAGGATTTCAAATTTCAAGCAAAAGATATGAAGCAACTTGCAAGCTATTTGGGAGCAAATTACTTTCCTTTTAGAGTGACCATTACATTTATGGCGACTATCCTTTTTTGTACTCTAATTTTGATCTTATCCTGTGGTAGTTTTGCGAATGTACTTACATCCTCAAACTTACGTTGTCTCTATTTGGCATGATTTTTGACTTCATCACATTTATATATATTGTGGATTATTTAACTCTGAAATTAGTGTTGTCTCTATCTGGCATGATTTTTGACTTCATCACATTTATATATGTTGTGGATTATTTAACTATGAAATTATTGGTCTCTATTTTGCATGATTTTTTACTTTATCACATGTTTATATGCTATGGATTATTTGACTCTGATCACATGCGTTGCAAGCATATTTGACTCTAATGGCATGAGTTGCGAAATGGTGATTTTATTTGTTTACATTTTCACGTCGTTATGCCCTCTCGGTCTCTCTCTCTCTCTCTCTCTCTCTCTCTCTCTCTCTCTCTCTCTCTCTCTCTCTCTCTCTCTCTGCGTAGTGATATACAACTCTATGATTTTACTTTCTCTCTCTAGAAGAGAAGTCACTCTCTCTCTCTCTCTCTCAAGGATTTATGATCTCTTCTTCCAATGGTAACTCGCATAAATACTATATCTCTAGAATTTATACTTTCTCTCTCCGTCAACCACACATATATGGAGTCTTATGACGATTGAAAATTACATTAAATAGATACTTTATGCTATGACACATATTTGGTTTAAAAAACTCTAAAGATTGCTAAAATTGTCAAAAAAACTTGAAATGAAAAACTCGCAAATGTTAAATCCCAAGACCAAACCACTCATGCTACTAAGGATAATAGGTTGGACAAGTGGTGGAGCTTGAATATAAACCCCCCATGTACGAAATATCGTGGGTTTAAAGTATTTCAATGGAGCCTAGCATCTTGGAGACATGGTGGAGCTTGCTTCTCTTCATGTTTCAATGGACCCTATCTTGGACAAATGGTGGAGCATCCTTCTCTCCATGTTTCAATGGAGCCTAGCTTGCACAAGTGGTGGACCTTTGCTTCTCTCTATGTTTCAATAGAGTTAGTTTGAACAAGTGGTGGACCTTGGAACCAAACCCCCATGTAAAACCTATCATGGTCACTCCAAGTGGTGAGAAATAATAACCTTTAAGATATAGCCTTATAGGTTGGACAAGTGGTGGACCTTGACACCCAGATATTCTTAATATAATGACATAGAGTGGAAAAGTGGTGAATCTTGAGACCAAACCACTCATGCTACTAGCGATAATAGCTTGGACAAGTGGTGGACCTTGAATGTAAACCCCCCATGTACACAATATCGTGGGTTTAAGGTATTTCGATGGAGCCTAGAATCTTGGAGACATCGTGCAGCTTGCTTCTCTTCATGTTTCAATGGAGCCTATCTTGGACAAATGGTGGAGCATCTTTCTCTCCATGTTTCAATGGACCCTAGATTGGACAAGTGGTGGACCTTTGCTTCTCTCTATGTTTCAATAGAGTTAGCTTGGATAAGTGGTGGATCTTGGAACCAAACCCCAATGTAAAACCTATTATGGTCACTCCAAGTGGTGAGAAAGAACAACCTTTAAGATATAGCCTTATAGGTTGGACAAGTGGTGGAATTTAACACCCAGATATTGTTAATATAATGACATAGAGTGAAAATGTGGTGAATCTTGAGACAAAACCACTCATGCTACTAGTGATAATAGCTTGGACAAGCAGTAGACCTTGAACGTAAACCCCCCATGTTTCAATAGAGTTTGTAACATTTAATGGCCTAAAAACTTGTGTGTAGCGGAAATTAGCATGAACATAGTGGGCATTTCATTAGAATAGATTCCTAATGAGAATTTCAAGAGTGCTTGGGTGGAGAGAGCAACAAAAAGCATAACACCTAGTTAGATAGCATCAACAATACTTTCAAAAAAAAGAGAAATTAGGGTATTGACAACATTTGAGGACCGGATTTGCATGGAGCCGGTCCCCCCTCCAAAAGGCTTTTTATTATGGTTTCTCCCATCAAGAGAGACATTGTACAATACAATTCTTTGTGTTCCTTCAAGACTAGCTAGTGCAATGAAGATGAAATCTTCATGCACTAAGCAAAACACTTAGTAAACACAACTTTAATTATCCCCGTTCTCAGACCCAAGACCTCACACACCTTCGAAGATGGTGAGAGCTAGCAAGGTATGAGAGTAGATTGAGAGGAAGAAGGAGTATCTTACGAGAAAGATGTACATCTCCTCATATCTTGGTAGAGGAGATGAGCATGCATTGAAGCTTGGCTCTTGGTTGGATTTGCATCCACAAGCCAAGAGTGTGTCGATGTAGGCTTCTATCTCACAAGCTTGGAGTAGGTAATGACCTCTCCATTAAAGCTTGGGAAGAGAGTCTTCTCTTTCTTCACACATCAGATTGTGTGAGTGTGTGTGTGATAATGCCTTGCAAAAATCAGCCCCCTCTCTCTCTTGGGCGAGCCCTCTTGCTATTTGCTCTTGCAGGCTCCCCATTGGACCTCCCCAAGTCAAGTCAATGGCTATTAAGCAGCATAAGTGATAGCCTTTTGACACGTGTCCCCCTTTTCCCTTTTGTGAGAGCTTTAGGTAACTTAATAATTAAACTAAACTCTCATTGGACCCCTTTGACTCCTGGCCAATAGAAATCAGGCAAGCCATTGGGCTGCTAAATGCTCATTGGACCCCTTGGGAGACTGTCCAATAGTCTTCTAGAGGAATGAATTCTCATTGGTTCTTTTATTAAGTGTTTTTAAATTAATTAAACTAGATTTAATCTAGCCTAATTCTCATTGGGGGTCCACCTCCAAGGCCATCCAATAGGAATTGGGTACACCTTGTGGGCATCTAGCCTAGGGAGCTGACATGTGTCCCTCATTCCCTTTGTGTAAAGGGAGCTTGTGTGTGTGTGTGTGTGTGTGTGTGGATTTCTCTCTCATTCCCTAGAAGAAAGGCTCGCACCCTCCCATGTAGGGATGTACAAAGACGTTTTTGGTCACACACAAAGCATCCAATTCCCTTAAGGTTGACCTTTGGACACAACCTTTGAATTTTGGAACCTTAGCATTTTGGAAGACTTAATGGGCTGAACATTAGGGTCTTTTTAGCCCATTGTTGCACATGTATATTTTGCAGATGGCCCCCCCTTTGGATCCCTATTTTCCCTCCTTTGGATCCCTACTGTGGCCGGTCTGCTAGCTTAACCAATATTCTAGCTTTTTCTCCCTTGGTACTTCCCCATATTAAATGATGAGTTTAACATGAGAAAATCATTTAGGAGAATTAGATATTGATTATTATGACATTACCTCTCTCTTGAAATCATAGTCATCCTCGACTATGGTGTAGAGAAGATAAAGCATGTTCATGAAGATTCCTTGGTTTAGGCCATCCTTTTATTACCTCTAACTTTGATGGATCCATTTGGATGCCATCTTGAGAGATAATATGACCTAAATACTGAATCTCTTGCAAGAAAAATTTACTTTTCTTTCGATTAACATAAAGTTTATTCTCTCTTAAAACTTGAAATATTACATGGAGGTGTTGCTTGTGTTCGTCTAATGAAATGCGGTCTTTACAATGTCTTGATCAACTATCCTTATTTGATGATAGACACTTTTTAGGTCGATCCTTGTAGCTTATCAAATAGGTCTTCTACCCATGGAACGGGAAACCTATCCTTGATAGTGATCCTATTTAGTGCTTTATAGTTGACACACATACGATATGTGCCGTCTTTCTTTTGCACTAATAGCACAGGTGAGCAAAATGGAGATGAGCTAGGCCTAACCATGCCGTTCTCAACTAACTCATGCGCTTGCCGCATAATCTCCTCTTGTTGAGCTTGAGAAACTCTATAAGGAGGTTTGTTAGGCGGTGAACTTCCTAGAAGAAGTTCAATTGCATGGTTATCATTACCTCGTTTAGGAGGTAGCTCACAAGGGATGTCATCAATAAAAACATCTTGAAACCCCTTGAGAAAATTGGATACCTCTAATTCCTTTTGGTTTCTTTAATTTTCTTTTGCTAAAGCATTAGATTCATTTTGAGAATCTTTAACAAAAATAATGTACACGGAAAGAGAGCTCTTGATTGACTTGTTGAAAGCTGGTGTATGTACAATGGGGATAGTGTTACCCATTTCCTTAGCATCTATATACATGTCTTTTTCCCTGAACTTAAAGGAGATTCTCCTTTCAGGAAATTTAACATCAGCAGCCAAGCGGTCAAAACCATGGTGCCCCTAGAATTACATCCTCATGCTTGAGAGGAGAGATAAAGAAGTCCTCTTTGTCCACATAGCCTTGGACATTTCCCGATTAAGGGAGTGACTGAAGCTTCTTGCCCCTTGAAGGCACTGTCTGCAGGTAGGACATCTCCCATCTCGTAGGATTGTATGCCTAGCTTGGTGGCCAACTCTATAGATATAAAATTGTGAGTAGAACCAGGGTCAAAGAGAATAAAATCATCATGTTCTCTTACCTTTCCCCAAGCATGGCATAGAGGAGATCCTTTGTGATGAGTTTGGTGAGTCTCCTCCTCTTGGATTTCAACCAAGGAAGCTCTAGGAGGATCTTGGCGGTTGTTCTTTTGGGGACAAGCACGGTACGCATGCCCTTGTTCGCCGCACTTGAAACACCGGTTATCCTTGCGATAACGCTCAAGCTCTTCAGGAGAGAGTTTGTTCTTACCTTTGTAAACCCCCTCCTCTTTAGCTTTGTTGGAGTTGCCCTTAGGAGACTTTTGGACATTGTCCTTCCCCTTAGGCTCATTGGAAACCTTGTTTTCCGAGGGATTATTATTTCTTTTAGACCCCGTTTGGAAATTGATTCGTGAGGCCACCATAGTATGGTGTATTACCGCCGATATTGTACGTGGTCTTTGGGAGTTGACATACTCCGCCATTTCTTCGATTAAGCCCACACAAAATTGTTTCTTTTGCTCTCCAAAATCCAACTTTTTAAAGACCGTGGCTTTGAGTTGTAGGTCCCAAAACTTGTCTACATATTTGTGGATGGATTCATGGGGAGAGAGCTTTAAGCTTCGCCATTCGGTGAGTACTTTGTCTTTGGCATTGGTGGCCAAAAACTGCTTCATAATGGAAGCTCTTAAAGCTTTCCATGTTCGTGGAGCTTCACCGTTGGCTTGTAGGCTAGACCACCATTGCCTGGAAGACTTTTGAAAGTGCATAGCTACATGGCGTAGCTTAGAGGACTCTGTGAAGCCCTCATCTCCAAACGCCGCATCGAATTGCTAGATAAAGGCCAAGACTTTGTCCGTAGCACCAAAGGTACCATCATAGGTAAGGAAAGAGATGCTCTTCCCTCCCTCTTTGAATTTCTTCAACTTGGAGGACCTCTTCCATGCGGCATAGGATTTCCTATGGCCTCTTCTTTTTGATCATTCAAAGGTTGCACCATCACTTTCTTCAGAAGGTGAAGAATTTGAAGAAGGTGGAGAAGAGGGTGACCTCTTTCTCGCCTTTTTCTTGTCTTGATCTTTGTTGTCTTCACCATCAATTTCATAAGAGGAAGAGGATGAAGAAGATGGAGAAGAGGGTGTCCTCTTTCTTGCCTTTTTCTTCTCTTTCTTTTTATCATCCCTCTTTGAATTATGGCATGGAGAAGAGTGTGATGGTCTTCTCCGCTTTGGTGGTGATGGAGAGCATTTAGCCCGCCGTCTTTGTGGAGCCATCTCCGCCGAGGTGGCGGGAGACTCACTTCTTTCTCGTTCCTTTGATGGAGGCTCTTGAATTCTCCTTTGGGAAGGAGATGCATCATCAAGAAGTAAATTCTTAAGCCCTTCGTATGGATTCTCTTCTTCTTCCCGAATCGGAGAAAGACCTCTTTTGGGAGTCTCACAAGGAGGCTTCCTAGGTGTTCTCTCTTCATGGTGATGTGCTTTGAGAATCCCATGAGCACAGAGCTGCTGTTGCACTTCACTTTGGAGAAATGGATTGCCCATGGCTTGTTGAAGCCTAGAAACAAGATAGTTAACAAGCATTGAAG
Source organism: Adiantum capillus-veneris (assembly GCF_014529385.1). Lineage (NCBI taxonomy): Eukaryota > Viridiplantae > Streptophyta > Polypodiopsida > Polypodiales > Pteridaceae > Adiantum > Adiantum capillus-veneris. The sequence goes on along the minus strand of NC_140952.1, from coordinate 118,596,429 downwards.
CATCATTAGTAGCTTGCTCACGAGCAAAACCAAAGTTATCAACATTAATTTCACTCTCTTTACTATTGTTAGACATTCTAACAACTTTTAGGTGTAAAATTTTTAGGTGTACTTTGGCACTTCAAGCCCTAGTTGCTACTCCTCTTTACCCGTTTAGAAAAAGCACTCAAGATACTGTACTCGCGGCTCGAATACCATTAATTGCAAGGAATAGAAGAGAGGGTCTTTCGACACCAAAACAACACCGGCTCCTGTCAAGCTTCTAATAGCTCAATAGTGGTTAAGCCGTAGGCAAGCCCCGTAGGCATATTGTGTTCTTATTAGGTTTTTACAAAAGAATATGTGTACATACCTGGCGGCCCGCCCACTTACCTGGCCGACCACATTGGGATTTATACCCCAACAACCTCCCACTTAAAGTCCAATGTGGTACTTTAAGTGTGAGAGAAGCTACTATACAAGCTAATATACAAGAGATGTAGAGAAGTGATGTACTACCCTACACCTAACTGCTTGCGAAAATGCACAAAGCTCTCTGAGGGAAGTCCTTTTGTAAGTAGATCAGCAGGATTTTCTGTGGTGTGAACTTTGACAAGCTGAAGTTGCTTATCCTCGAGCATTTCCCTGATGAAATGATACTTCACATCCACATGCTTTGTCTTTGAGTGATAAACTGGATTGCGAGCCAATTGTATAGCACTTTGACTATCACAATATAACAGAGGCATCTCTTCTTTGATTCCCAAATCTGTTACTAGTCGATTAAGCCAAATTGATTCTTTGCATGCCTCTGATGCTGCAACATATTCAGCCTGTGTAGTAGACTGAGTAACACAATCTTGTAATCTAGAACGCCATGATACTGCTCCACCAGCCAATGTAAAGACATACCCTGACGTAGACCTTCGGTTGTCTAAGTCACCTGCATAACTGAGTCTGTAAAACCCTTTACACTTAGCTCCTGACTCCCATAGCATATATGCATACTCTTTGTAGCTTTCAGGTATCTCAATATTCCTTTCACTACCTCCCAATGTTTCTTGCCTGGGTTTGACATGTATCGACTTACTACTCCCACTGCAAATGCAATGTCTAGGCGAGTAGCAATCATTGCATACATCAAACTACCCACTGCAGACGCATATGGAATCTTATCCATTTCAGCCCGTTCTTCCTCAGACACAGGACAATCTTGTTTGCTAAGTTTCACATATGGTGGCAATGGAACACTCAATGCCTTTCCCTTCTCCATATTGAAACGTTGCAAAACCTTGTGAATATACTCTGTTTGAGACAACCAAATCAACTTCTTTGATCTATCTCTCTCAATGCGCATACCAAGTATATGACTTGCCTCACCCATGTCTTTCATGTCAAACGATTTTGCCATCTTTGACTTCAAAGCTGAAATTTCTTCCAAGTGCTTGCCAGCAATCAACATGTCATCCACATACAAAATAAGGATCAGCCAACTACCATCCTTAGCCTTCTTTGTATATAGACAGTGATCGAACTCACTAAGTTTGTAGCCTTGAGAAAGCATAAACTTGTGGAATTTATGGTACAATGCCCTCGGTGATTGTTTTAAGCCATAAAGACTCTTTAATAACTGGCATACCCAATCTTCCTTGCCTTTCTCAACAAACCCTTCTGGCTGCTGCATGTAAATTTCCACATCTAAATCACCATGCAAGAATGCTGTCTTGACATCCATTTGGTGCAACACCAAATCTAATATGGCAACCAATGCAAGAAAGCATCTCAATGTAGTCATCTTAACCACCCGAGAGAAGACTTCATCAAAGTCAATGCCTTGTTCTTGCTTAAAGCCCTTGGCAACAAGCCTTGCTTTGTACTTTGGCTGACTATCATGAGCGGTGATCTTATACCTGTAAACCCATTTACAAGGTAGAGCCTTTTTTCCCTGTGGTAATTTAACTAGCTTCCATGTCTTGTTTTTATGTAGAGCTGTCATCTCTGATTGCATGGCCAATTGCCAATTCCCGGAGTCCTTCATTTGCACTGCTTCCTTGTAACATGAAGGCTCATTGCAATCAGTCAACATGACATAGTTCATAGATGGAACAAACCTATTAGGAGGTCGCGTGATACGTCCAGATCTATGCACAATAGGTGGCTCAGGCTCAGCCACAACCTGTGGTTCCACTCTATCCTGTCCTTGCTCCTCTTGAGCCCTGGCATTTTGTCTTGCACGTGCAGGTCCATCTTCTTGGAAGACAACTCTTCTAATCTCCTCAACCCTCTCTGGTTTAGAATGATATTTGGATTCATTAAAGTGAACATCATTGCTGCGGACAACCTACTTGGATTCGGGATCCCAATGTCTGTACCCCATCTCACCAGAATTACCATAGCCTAGAAAGATGCACTTTCTACTCTTTGGCTCAAGTTTGTTCCTAAATTCCTTTGGAACGTGAGTATATGCCTCACAGCCAAAGCCTATGAGATGCTTGTATGAGGGAATTTTGCCTGACCATACCATCTCTGGCACTGAATCCTTCTACAAAACCTTGCTAGGAGATCTATTTACAAGATGAACAGCTGTTAATACAGCTTCAGCCCAAAACCCATTTGGCAGTTGTGCATTAGACAACATACTTCTGACCTTCTCTTGTATGGTCCTATTCATCCTCTCAGCAACACCATTTTGAGGAGGATTGTAAGGAGCAGTAAGTTCACGTTTTATACCTTTTGACTCACAAAAGTCCTGAAAGGCCTTTGAAACATACTCTCCACCATTGTCAGTGCGTAAGCATTTAAGCTTCTTGCCACTCTGATTCTCCACAAGTGTTGTCACAAACGTTTTGAAAACACTAAACGCTTCATCCTTGTGCTTGAGAAAGTAAACCCATACTTTCCTCGAGTAATCATCTATAAATTTCATAAAGTAAGAAGCTCCCCCTATAGATAGGTTAGGCATAGGTCCACACAAATCACTATGAACAAGTGCCAAATGTGTATCTCTTCTACTACTTCTATGCTTATGTGGCTGCTGTGTTTGCTTACCATACAGACAATGTTCATAGAATTCAAAATCATTAAATGACAAGCCAGGCAAATAACCAGAATGAGACAAGATTTCCATTCCCTTCTTGGACATATGTCCTAACCGGCTATGCCACAAAGAAACGTTCATCTGCTCGGTTACATTGATTACATTTTTAGAGACATTTGATACATAAATCATGTAAAGTCCTCCAGACTTTACTCCATGTGCTACTGTCATAGAACCCTTGGATATCTTCCACATGTTCTGTCCAAAAGTGGTGAAGTAGCCAGCATCATCAAGTAAACCTGTGCTGATCAAGCTCTTTGTAATTGCGGGAACATGTCTCACATTCTTCAGCGTGAAAGAAGAGCCATTCTGAAACTTCAATTGAACATCTCCAACACCTAAGATCTCACATGTCTGCCCATTGCCTAGCCGAACATGATCTTTAGTGGGCACATAAGAGGTAAACCACTCCTTGTTTGGAGACACAGGAAGTGATGCCCCTGAGTCTATAATCCAGTTACTCAGTGCATTTCCATCAGATGCTGTAAGAAGAGCTGAGTCCATTGTATTCTTCAAGAAGTAGATGTCTCCTGACACTAGACTGTCATCCACTGCAACAGTGTTTGTCACATTTATTTCTTGAATCTTCACTGAGGACTTGTTCTTCTCACCATGGTCTTCAGCTTTCTCTTTTCCTTTTTCTGCTTTCCATTCTCTGCAGTCTCTTTTCATGTGACCCTTCTTGCCACAATGGTAGCATTCTATGTCACTCTTGCCTTTAGCACTGCGGGACTTGCTATAAGACTGATTCCTCTTTCCACCTTTGTACTTTTCTTTGGTCCTTCCCCTGATAACTAAGGCTGTTCCTTTGCCTTTGTCCATTGTCTTTCTATTGGCTTCTTCAGTAAGCAGACTTCCTTCTACACCTGCTATGTTCAAACCATCTGGAGGTGCAGAATTACTCAAAGCTGTGCGAAAAGTGTCCCAACTTTCCGGCAATGTGATCAACAGGAACATATCTCTAACAGGTTCATCAAACTTGACACCTTGAGCTAACAACTGACTATAGATTGTGTTGAATTCATTCAGATGATTGGACATAGGTGTCCCTTCTTTCATCTTCAAGTCAAAAAGCTTCTTAAGCCAGTATACTTGTGAAGCTGCACTCTGCTTCTCATAAAGATCACTCAGCTTTAACCATGCTTGATAAGCCGACATCTCGTCTGCTACATTGAAGTAAACGCTTTCTGCCAAAGTTAGCATAATGGTAGAAAGTGCCAATTCATCCATTTCGCTCCATTCATCTTCGTCCATATCTTCTGGTTTTATCCCCTTGAGCTTTATAGGTTTTATCTGCTTCTTTTGTACCAACACGTGCCAAATCTGCTTCTTCCACAATGGGAAATTGGTTCCATCCAGCTTCTTGATATTGTAAAGAGCAGTGTCCTGTGATCCAGCCATAGCTACGCTGCACAGTAGTTTACTTTCCTGGGAAAAATTCGGCGGAGTTTCCCCTGTAAACTGACCTCTGAACCAATATCAACCTGTCAAATGAACCAAGAAAGCTTCAGATTCTGCATAATTTTGGGCAGAGTCTCCTTTGTAAAATGGCTCTGGTGTACTAAAAACAGACCAAAAAACAGCTCAAAAAACCACTGTCTCTCTAACACTGTAAGCTATGGGTAAACCTGTCCTGCACCTGTACTATCTCTGACTGTCCTGTCACTGTTCTGTAAGCATAGACCGCGACAATGCCTCAACGGCAGTAAAGCAAAGATGCAATCCCAACTGTCTAACTCACAGTCAATACATCCTAGCTGCCTATCTAAGGGTGCTCGAGGGATCACTCCAAGACCTGTATCACCGAAAGGATCTCAACATTCGAGAATCCCCCAGCTCAATAAAACCTCACTCGACCCTCAACAAAGGCTGTAGTAAATCTGACAGTACATAGACTTCTCACAAAGTCATACATCCACAAATTTCCCACTGTATGCTGTAACCGCTGCGGCGGTTGTTTGCTGCGTGACTCACAGCCAGCAAACCCTCAACAGACATACATCATCTCTAACAATACATCCCATGTGGAAGTACCTGCAATGTCAGGATGAAATCTGGAATATCAAGCAGCAAACACAAGCTACCTGATGAACTAGTGGATGTCGCCTACAGTCTGTGTGTAGATGCGCCCGTGTCATATGTGACACACCTCCAAGAACTGTGAGCCGTCCTTCGATGTGTAGACAACCACAAATCAACACTCTGGGAGTGTTGATATCCTCAGCACCTGTAGTCGTAGGCCAAAAATGGCCTGCGCAGACCTTTGTCGAAGCCGAACGGTGGCCGAGATGACCTCAGAATGAAATTCTGACAACACCAAGCCCCTCGGGTTCTCCCACGGGATTTGGGGCCGTGTCTTCGCCTATCGAATTTCACTCCATCTGAGCTAGTGACTCTAGCCTCCTACAATGCTGCCCGGAGCCTCGATCTGAGTTCTGATACCAGTTGAAGGAGTACGAGCAAAAGTGCGACGTGAGAGAGAGTGCGAGAAGAAGAGCACGACGATATGGTGAACTCGCTCTACTGTAATGTGTAGAGCATAGTGAGTTCTTATTAGGTTTTTAAAAAATAATATGTGTACATACCTGGCGGCCCGCCCACTTACCTGGGCGACCACATTGGGCTTTATACCCCAACATAGCTCTCGACGGTGATGCCTCGTTAACTGCACGAAGGCTAGCGCACTTCAAGGCTGAAAAATCCCTATTCTACTTACTCACATGCAATTAATAATACCAACCATTTATAGCTAGATTGAGGACCTCCCTTCTTGAGCAAGAAAAGAGAAACCTTGTGCTCTGATACCAATGTAACATATAATGGCCTAAAAACTTGTGTGTAGCGGAAATTAGCATGAACATAGTGGGCATTTCATTAGAATAGATTCCTAATGAGAATTACAAGAGTGCTTGGGTGGAGAGAGCAACAAAAAGCATAACACCTAGTTAGATAGCATCAAAAATACTTTCAAAAGAGAGAGAAATTAAGCTATTGACAACAGTTGAGGACCGGATTTGCATGGAGTCGGTCCCCCCTCCAAAAGGCTTTGTATTCTGGTTTCTCCCATCAAGAGAGACATTGCACAATACAATTCCTTGTGTTCCTTCAAGACTAGCTAGTGCAATGAAGATGAAAGCTTCATGCACTAAGCAAAACACTTAGTAAACACAACTTTAATTATCCCCGTTCTCAGACCCAAGACCTCACACACCTTCGAAGATGGTGAGAGCTAGCAGGGTATGAGAGTAGATTGAGAGGAAGAAGGAGTATCTTATGAGAAATATGTACATCTCCTCACATAATCACTCATATTAGCATAGCTTTAGCTTAGTAATTAGCTTGGTAGAGTAGATGAGCATGCATTGAAGCTTGGCTCTTGGTTGGATTTGCATCCACAAGCCAAGAGTGTGTCAATGTAGGCTTCTAACTCACAAGCTTGGAGTAGGTAATGACCTCTCCATTAAAGCTTGGGAAGAGATAGTTTTCTCTTTATTCACACATCAGATTGTGTGAGTGTGTGTGTGATAATGCCTTGCAAAAATCAGCCCCCTCTCTCTCTCTTGGGCGAGCCCTCTTGCTATTTGCTCTTGCAGGCTCCCCATTGGACCTCCCCAAGTCAAGCCAATGGCTATTAAGCAGCATAAGTGATAGCCTTTTGACATGTGTCCCCCTTTTCCCTTTTGTGAGAGCTTTAGGTAATTTAATAATTAAACTAAACTCTCATTGGACCCCTTTGCCTCCTGGCCAATAGGAATCAGACAAGCCATTGGGCTGCTGAATGCTCATTGGACCCCTTGGGAGACTGTCCAATAGTCTTCTACAGGACTTAATTCTCATTGGTTCTTTTATAAAGTGTTTTTAAATTAATTAAACTATATTTAATCTCGCAGAATTCTCATTGTTCCACCTCCAAGGCCATCCAATAGTAATTGGGTACACCTTGTGGGCATCTGGCCTAGGGAGCTGACATGTGTCCCTCATTCCCTTTGTGTAAAGGGAGCTTGTGTGTGTGTGTGTGTGTGTGTGTGTGTGTGTGTGTGTGTGGATTTCTCTCTCATCCCCTAGAAGAAAGGCTCGCCCCCTCCCATGTAGGGATGTACAAAGACTTTTTTGGTCACACACAAAGCATCCAATTCCCTTAAGGTTGACCTTTGGACACAACCTTTGAATTTTGGAACCTTAGCATTTTGGAAGTCTTAATGGGCTGAACCTTAGAATATTTTTAGACCATTGTTGCACATGGCTCTTTTGCAGATGGCCCCCCCTTTGGATCCTTATTTTCCCTCCTTTGGATCCCTACTGTGGCCGGTCTGCTAGCTTAACCAATATTCTAGCTTTTTCTCCCCTGGTACTTCCCCATATTAAATGATCAATTTAACATGAGAAAATCATTTAGGAGAATTAGAAATTGATTATTATGACAGAGTTAGCTTCGACAAATGGTGGAGCATCATTCTCTCCATGTTTCAATGGAGCGTAGCTTGGACAAGTGTTGGACCTTTGCTTCTCTCTATGAGAAGAATAGAGTTAGCTTCGATAAGTGGTGGAGCTTGGAACCAAACCCCCATGTAAAACATATCATGGTCATTCCAAGTGGTGACAAAGAATACCCTCTAAGATATACCCTTATAGGTTGGACAAGTGGTCGACCTTAACACCCTGATCTTCTTAATATAATGACATAGAGTGGAAAAGTGGTGAATCTTGAGACCAAACCACTCATGCTACTAGGGATAATAGCTTGGACAAGTGGTTGAACTTGAATTTAAACCCCACATGTAAAAAATATCATGGGTTTAAGGTATTTCAATGGATCCTAGCATCTTGGAGACATGGTGAAGGTTGCTTCTCTTCATGTTTCAATGAAGCCTATCTTCGACAAATGGTGAATCATCCTTCTCTCCATGTTTCAATGGAGCCTATCTTGGACAAGTGGTGGACCTTTGCTTCTCTCTATGTTTCCATAGAGTTAGCTTGGACAAGTGGTGGACCTTGAAACCAAACCCCCATGTAAAACATATCATGGTCATTCCAACCGGTGAGAAAGAATACCCTTTAAGATATAGCCTTATACGTTGGACACGTGGTTGACCTTAAAACCCAGATCTTCTTAATAATATGACATAGAGTGGAAAAGTGGTGAATCTTTAGAGCAAATTACTCATGATACTAAAGATAATAGGTTGGACAAGTGGTGGACCTTGAATGTAAACCGCCCATGTAAGAAATCCCGGGTTTAAGGTATTTCAATAAAGCTTCGCATCTTGGAAACATGGTGCAGCTTGCTTCTCTTCATGTTTCAATGGATCCTATCTTGGAAAAATGGTGGAGCATTCTTCTCTACATGTTTCAATGGAGCCTAGCTTGGACAAGAGGTGGACCTTTTCTTCTTTCTATCTTTCAATAGAGTTAGCTTGGACAAGTGGTGGACCTTGGAACCAAACGCCCTATCATGGTCACTCCAAGTGGTCAGAAAGAATAACCTTTAAGATATAGTCTTATAGGTTGGACAAGTGGTGGACCTTAACACCCAGATATTCTTAATATAATGACATAGAGTGGAAAAGTGGTGAATCTTGAGAGGAGACCACTCATGCTACTAGTGATAATAGGTTGGACAAGTGGTGGACCTTGAATGTAAACTCCCCATGTACAAAATAATGTGGGTTTAAGGTATTTTGATGGATCCTAGCATCTTGGAGACATGGTGCAGCTTCCTTCTCTTCATGTTTCAATGGAGTCTATCTTGGACAAATGGTGGAGCATCCTTCTCTCCATGTTTTGAATGGACCCTAGCTTGGACAAGTGGTGGACCTTTGCTTCTCTCTATGTTTCAATATAGTTAGCTTGGACAAATGGTGGACCTTGGAACCAAACCTCCATGTAAAACCTATCATGGTCACTCCAAGTTGTGAGAAAGAATAACCCTTAACACTAGAATGGTAACCTAACAGGACACAAAAGTGTCCTTTCAGGGTTTTGGGAAAAAATTCCAAAACCATAGTAGATCTACTCATTTTGAAAAATTCTTTCATGAGCTTATAGTTCAATAACTACTACATACGGAAAAAATGAGAAACTTGTAATTTTTCTCATCCCTTGGTCACTACAAGCCTCCAAAGTTGATGGACTAGTGCATTTTGCCCAAAACAACAATTTCTTAGAGTTGCTTGCATATAAATAAGATTGGGGATTTTTGTAGGACATGAGATAAAATGCCCCGTTAACTTCAATGGGTTGGTGACCAAAACATATGGTTGCTTTTACCACACTAATATTTTTTTGGTTTTAAAAAAAAGGTACAAAAAAGTTGCATTTTTTCCATTCTGCGGACCTATCATCAAAGTTTCTATAGTCACGCTCAATACAGATACTATATACATGTATTCTTACTTTCTTTTGGGCCTTTGGATTCTAAAGGAGACATGGAGCATGTCAAAAGGATAATGGATCTCTTACAATTGGAACCTTGGGGGCAATGATAAAGTGCTAAATACAGCAAACATGAAAAAACTGGGTTTAGCACTATGACCTCTAGAAACCCATAAAAACTACTCAATATCTAGCCAAGTTTGTAGTCTATGATTAGATATGGTTACTACCTACAAAATACACACAATTGGCCTAAGAAACTAGCAATATTGAGAAAGTTATACTTGCTACTCTAAAATGTATCGTATTCTTCAGCAATCAAAAAACTCAACCATCATCATATACTATGCTATATAGCATATTAGGTCCCCCAAAACTCAAGGAAGATTAGATTTATGTTATACATTACCCTTACACAATCAAAATTGAATTTGGATATCAAGAAAGACACCAAAAAAATCATAAAAGTGCTAATTTTGGCCAAAAAAAAGGATTATGCAATTCTTATAAATTGGTCATAACTTTCAATTTTAACACTTGGCTCTCCCTACAAGAATCAAAACATGTTGAGAACTATGAAGGCCTAACCTCTAGCCATTTAAACCTCACAAACATGAAGTTTAGAGTGGTATAGTTGCCAAAAATTGAAAAAAGGCCAAAAAGAGGACTCGTTTTTTCCCACAGTTTAGGTTCAAAAATGTTGTGCAAGAGTAAGGTTAATGGTGAGGTCGATACTAAAAAAAAATGCTTAGTTTTTTTCAGCTCATAAGACAACTTTGTGGATATATAGCACCTAGAAATTATTTTTAATTCTCTTCTAATAATTCAAGCAAAATGGTCACTTAACAGGACACAAAAGTGTCTAAGGATATAAAAGTGTCCTGTTACCATTCTAGTGTTAAGATATAGCCTTATAGGTTGGACAAGTGGTGGACCTTAAAACCCATATATTCTTAATATAATGACATAGAGTGAAAAAGTGGTGAATCTTGAGACCAAACCACTCATGCTACTAGCATTAATAGGTTGGACAAGTGGTGGACCTTGAATGTAAACCCCCCATGTTTCAATAGAGTTAGCTTTGACAAATGGTTGAGCATCTTTCTCTCCATGTTTCAATGGAGCCTAGCTTGGACAAGTGGTGGACCTTTGCTTATCTCTATGAGAAGAATAGAGTTAACTTGGATAAGTGCTAGACCTTGGAACCAAACCCCCATGTAAAACATATCATGGACATTTCAAGTGGTGAGAAAGAATACCCTTTAAGATATACCCTTATAGGTTGGACAAGTGGTCGACCTTAACACCCAGATCTTCTTAATATAATGACATAGAGTGGAAAAGTGGTGAATCTTGAGACCAAACCACTCATGCTACTAGGGATAATAGCTTGGAAAAGTGGTTGACCTTGACTTTAAACCCCACATGTAAAATATATCGTGGGTTTAAGGTATCTCAATGGATCCTAGGATCTTAGAGACATGGTGCAGCTTGCTTCTTTTCATATTTCAATGAAGCCTATCTTCGACCAATCGGGGATCATCCTTCTCTCCATGTTTCAATGAAGCCTAGCTTGGACAAGTGGTGGACCTTTGCTTCTCTATATGTTTCCATAGAGTTAGCTTCAACAAGTGGTGGACCTCGGAAAAAAACCCCCATGTAAAACATATCATGGTCATTCCAAGTGGTGAGAAATAATACCCTTGAAGATATAGCCTTATAGGTTGGACAAGTGGTCGACCTTAAAACCTAGATCTTCTTAATATAACGACATAGAGTGGAAAAGTGGTGAATCTTGAGACCAAACCACTCATGCTACTAAGGATAATAGGTTGGACAAGTGGTGGACCTTGAATGTAAACCCCCCATGTACGAAATATCATGGGTTTAAGGTATTTCAATGGAGCCTAGCATCTTGGAGAAATGGTGCAGCTTGCTTCTCTTCATGTTTCAATGGAGCCTATCTTAGACAAATGGTGGAGCATCCTTCTCTGCATGTTTCAATGGATTCTAGCTTGGACAAGTGGTGGACCTTTGCTTCTCTCTATGTTTCAATAGAGTTAGCTTGGACAAGTGGTGGACCTTGGAACCAAACCCCCATGTAAAACCTATCATGGTCACTCCAAGTGGCGAGAAAGAATACCCTTTAAGATATAGCCTTATAGGTTGGACAAGTGGTGGACCTTAACACCCAGATCTTTTTAATATAATGACATAGAGTGAAAAAGTGGTGAATCTTGAGACCAAACCACTCATGCTACTAGGGATAAAAACTTGGACAAGTGGTTGACCTTGAATTTAAACCCCACATGTACAAAATATCGTGGGTTTAAGGTACTTCAATGGATCCTAGCATCTTGGAGACATGGTGCAGCTTGCTTCTCTTCATGTTTTAATGAAGCCTAATATCGACAAATGCTGGATCATCCTTCTCTCCATGTTTCAATGGAGCCTAGCTTGGACAAGTGGTGGACCTTTGCTTCTCTCTATGTTTCAATAGAGTTAGCTTGGACAAGTGGTGGACCTTGGAACCAAACCCCCATGTAAAACATATCATGGTCATTCCAAGTGGTCAGAAAGAATACCATTTAAAATATAGCCTTATAGGTTGGACAAGTGGTCGATCTTAAAACCCAGATCTTCTTAATATAATGACATAGAGTGGAAAAGCGGTGAATCTTGAGACCAAACCACTCATGCTACTAAGGATAATAGGTTGGACAAGTGGTGGACCTTGAATGTAAACCAGCCATGTACGAAATATTGTGGGTTTAAGGTATTTCAATGGAGCCTAGCATCTTGGAGACATGGTGCAACTTGCTTCTCTTCACGTTTCAATGGAGACTATCTTGGATAAATGGTGGAGCATCCTTCTCTCCATGTTTCAATGGAGCCCAGCTTTGACAAGTGGTGGACCTTTTCTTCTCTCCATCTTTCAATAGAGTTAGCTTGGACAAAAGGTGGACCTTGGAATCAAATCCCCATGTAAAACCTATCATGGTCATTCCAAGTGGTGAGAAAAAATAACGTTGAAGATATAGCCTTATAGGTTGGATAAGAGGGTGAACTTAAAACCCAGATCTTCTTAATATAATGACATAGAGTGGAAAAGTGGTAAATCTTGAGACCAAACCACTCATGCTACTAGGAATAATAACTTGGACAAGTGGTTGACCTTGAATTTAAACCCCGCATGTAAAAAATATCGTGGGTTTAAGGTATTTCAATGCATCCTAGCATCTTCTCTTCATGTTTCAATGAAGCCTATCTTCGGCAAAAGGTGGATTATCCTTCTCTCCATGTTTCAGTGGGGCCTAGATTGGACAAGTGGTGGACCTTTGCTTCTCTCTATGTTTCAATAGAGTTAGCTTGGACAAGTGGTGGACCTTGGAACCAAACCCCCATATAAAACATATCATGGTTATTCCAAGTGGTGAGAAAGAATACCGTTGGTGCAGCCAAATACTGTCGACGATAGAAATGGGCACAAGCGGAGCTATGTGGTTGAGCAGATGCGGGCCCAGGTGATAATACAGCTGTGAAGTGCCACGGTGGTTAGGTGGATCGAGAAATGTATGCACATGATGGATTTTTAAAGCCAAGGGTGTTCTGTCAGGCGCTAAATTGGACGGTGGCCTCATGTGTCCGAAGTGATGGTTTTGTGTGCTGAAATGTGATGCTTGATGTGCTCTAGAAGCTGGTCCAGACGGCTCGTCGAACGCAGCCCTGGTGTGCAAGATATTGCGGTTTAAAGCTGGAGTGTGTAGCTGATCCTTGACGGACAGGGCAGCTGAGCACAGGTGGCCCAGGCTGATGTCAGTGCATATATGTGTAAAGCTCGAGTTACGGAGAATGCATGTCTTCTCGGATTGCGAATCGGAGCTATGGATAGAAAGTTATGGCCGTTTTAAGATTTTCCGGGGGCCGGGTCTGAGCCCACTTGGCCGCATTGAAGGATGTGCCGTCTTGCATATTTTCGGCCTCACCAAGATTCTCGGTAATAGTGTGCGCTATGTGAAGTCAGCACGAGTCGACCACACGTCCATCGGATACTCGGTTGGTCAAATACAGCGAGATGAAGTTGGGAGCCGTGGGCAGTGAAAGGCGACATGTTTTTTTCCGTTTTGGGTAATGCCTCGGATTGCGAGCCTGGAAGAGTCGAGAAGCGATGGTGATTGTGTTGAAGCAAGTCAGCAATGCAAACTTCCATCCAAGCTTTGCGGCTTGGCAGTAGGATATTGTGACAGGGATACAACTTAATTCTTTTTACCACTTGTGGCTTGGTGTTCGAGGGGGTGAACTGACCTAAAGCGGAAAAGTTTTCGAGGTTTGGGTTTGGCCGGGGTGGCTTGGCGAAAGAGGGGTTCAGAAAGCCCAGGCACACGGAGCACCGACCACATGCGAGACGGAAGATAGGAAAGTTCTTGGCTATAAGTTCAAAGCGAAAAGAGTGACCCCTTAGCTTTGGGTAGAGTTTGTTCAAAAGCAAAAGAAGAAGAATTCACCAAAAAAAAAAAAAGAAAGCCTAGGCTGCAGTGGCGCCCGGTCGCCATGGCTTAAAAAAGAAAGTTTTTTGTTTCTTTCCTTGTGGAAACTTGGAGGGGAGGAAAAAAAACAGGGCGACCGGTTCTTTTTGGAGGGGAGCAGGAAAGGAGTTTGGAGGGTTTTTCGAAAAGAGGAATAGGTTTTTCTTTTTGCTAAGGAAGAGAGAATTGAGAAGAAGGAAGGATCTTCACGCTCTCGGTGAATCGAAGCTGCACGAGGGGAGAAGGGTCCTTTGGCTGGGAGAGGAGAAAGAAGAGAAAGGATCTTCGTACATTCGGGCTCGATAGTTGAAGCCGAGAGGCATGGTCCGTGAAGCGGCGCGAAAAGAGCATGCACCTTGCAGAGGAAAAGGCCTTCGAGGGCTCGCTCGTTAGAAGCTGGAGAAAGCTTACGAGGAGCAGGTCTCATGAAAATCTCTTTGTATGGCTCGACGGGGCTCGCCCTTGGTGATTTTTTTTGTGTGCGCCAGTTGCGGCGACGGTGTTGTACCTATTTCTGGTGTGAATGAGAAAGAGAAGCCCCCATTGCAGTTGATTTTTGCGTAGTCTCATCCCGCCTTTCCCCCCTTCTCTTCTGCTCTCGTGTGAGAGTGCGTGCGGGCGTGTCGGCAAGTGTGTGCTGCCCCGACGAAGTGTTGTAGAGAGAGAGAGAGAGAGTGCGTGTGGCGTTTTGGGCGTGTGGGAGAGCGCAAAAGCTATTTCATAGAGGTGCGCGGGTTGTGTGAGTTAGGGTGTGTCTATGTGAGCGCGTGTGCGTGCATGGTCTGGTGAAAATAGCGAGTCGAAGGTGCTTGCAAAGTGGATTGGGGTGCAGTGTGTGCCCTGGGCTATAGGAGGCATTCCGTGTTGGCGCGCTGGGCGTGCTCCCCATTTCCCCTCTCCATCTTTTGGTGCCCCCACTGAGGAGCGCACTGATAGCTCCTCGGTGATGTGATTGGAAGCAAGGATGTGGCAAAGTAGTGGCCCGATCTTCAGTGGAAGGGAGGATGCGGACGACTGGCTGGAGGATTTTGAGTTGTTCCTGCTATCATTGCAGATGACAGGTGATGATGACAAGGTGCGTATGGTGCCGTTGGTGCCGCGAGGAAAAGCGAAGGCTTGGTTTGATGGTCCGTAGGCAACAGACAAACAGATTTGGATAGGTTTTAAAGAGCGGTTTCTGCTACAGTTTCGCAAGGTCGTGTCGGTGAATGAAGTGGAAGCACAGATTAAAGGTCTGCGACAAGATATAAGTGCCAACTTTGAGGTTTTTGTGGCGGAGTTTGAAGCTTGCTGCAGGCAGTTGGTGGCGGCTACACATGTGGTTAATGCAACTGCTTCAAGTTGGAAAAGTTTCTAGCTTGCTTGCATCCGGTGGTTCGTGAGAAGGTTGATGATGAAGAGCCACGAACTTATGGTGAAGCGGTCCAAGTGGCCAAGGTCACGAGCAAGAAAATGAAAAGAAAGATGGAGCTCGGCTTGCTTAAGCTGGCAGAGTATGCGCCTATTGTAGCAGCAGGGTGTTCTTTGGGCCCGCTGAGGATGGTGCCAATGATGCGAAGTGCGCAGCCTGTTGAGGTAAAGCCAATGGTGAATTTTTCTTGTTCGGAGGAGCCTATTTGCAGGATGCTAGTGCCAATGGTGGATGTGCTTTCCAACGAGGGCAAGCCATGTGTTCAAGAGAGTCTGTGTGCAGCGAAGGAGGTAGATGCGAAGTGCCAAGTGAAGCTTGAAGAGGCAGTAGAGCTTGTTCTTGTGGAGTCTTTACTCGAGAAGATGGCAGGTTATGGCTAGGTTGTAGGTACCAAGAGCTTGGATTTGGAAGATGAGAGTGTGCAGAGCCAAGTTGGAAGTAGCGAAGTTTTTTTGGAGCTGCTAAAGGATGTGAATACAGGTGCCGAGTCGGCCTATGGCAGCGATGGTGGTGGGAGTTTAAGCTCGAGTTTGTGGGATACAGGTGAAGAGGACGGGTCCACGTCCTATGGCGAAGAGACGGACTCTAGTGAGCCGGAGATGGTACAGGTAGAGCTGTCTGGTTTGGTATATAAAGATGTGATGGTTGCCAATGTGGTTGAAGAGCAGGTGGAAGTGCCCACGCTTGGGGCTGAGGATATGCATGCAAAGGTTTTGTGCGGCACCATGCTTATGGTGATGTTGGTTAAAGTGGCCGTGCAATGTGCTTTGATAGTGAGGCAGGTACAAAGCGTGGCCAAAGAGGAAGCTGCCATGGAGGTGGAGAGTGAACAGGTTGAAAAGGATGGTCTGCAAGAGGCATTGATGGAGCCATGTGGCTCTCTTGGTTCGGATGAGTATGAGGATACGGTGTTTGACGATGCCATAGGCATGGACTGCGATGGTATGATGCCGTTAGAGAGGCCTTTGGGGGATGAGCAGGTGCATTTGGACATTGCTGAAGAGGAAGAGTAGGCTATGGGTGCTGTGAAGCCGTCAAGGGAGATGTGCCATTGGGTCGTGAAAGCCATGCTTATGAGTGCAGCATTGCAGTGGGCATGTCGCCAGTTACAGGAGTTTGTGGAGGAGTCCTCCACTTTACATGGTTGGGTGGAAGGGCCAGGTTTGTCCATCGATGTAGGTATGTCTGTTGGTTTGGCTGTTGGGCCAAGTGATGAGCACGGTGGTACTCTTTTGAATGCTTGGATTCCAGTGACTGCGTGGAACAATGAAGAGATGTTGGGTGCATTCTATATGCACTATTGGGTTGGTGTTTGGGAGCAGTTCTATGAGGAGCTACTGCTTGTGGATGGTGATGGCCAGTGCCAGGTGTTTGACCCAGGCGGTTGATGAGGACAGGTAAAGTAGGGGGTTGGGCAACCCGCATGAACAAAGGAAGCGGGTAGCACATGCCAAGTTTTGTACATATGCTAGGTGGTTTTGTGGTGTGCAGAGAGTTTGTTTTGGTGTGGCAGTTTTTAAGTACAATAAGCCTGTTTGTGGTTGAACATAAATGTTCAACAAGGGGGTGGGCAATGATGGTGCAGCCAAATGCTGTCGACGATAGAAATGGGCACATGCGGGGCTATGTGGTTGAGCAGATGCGGGCCCAGGTGATAATACAGTTGTGAAGTGCCACGGTGGTTAGGTGGATCGATAAATGTATGCACATGATGGATTTTTTAGCCAAGGGTGTGCTGCCAGGCGCTAAATTGGACGATGGCCTCATGTGTCCAAAGTGATGGTTTTGTGTGCCGAAATGTGATACTTGATGTGCTCTAGAAGCTGGTCCAGACGGTTCGTCGAACGGAGCCCCGGTGTCCAAGATATTGCGGTTTAAAGCTAGAGTGTGTAGGAGATCCCCAACGAACATGGCAGCTAGGGACAGGTAGCCCGGGCTGATGTCAGTGCCTATATGTGTAAAGCTCGAGTTACTGAGAATGCATGTCTTCTCGGATTGCGAATTGGAGCTATGGATAGAAAGTTATGGCCGTTTGAAGATTTTTCGGGGGCCGGGTCTGAGCCCACTTGACCGTATTGAAGGATGTGCCGTCTTGCATATTTTGGGCATCGCCAAGATTCTAGGTAATAGTGTGCGCTATGTGGAGTCAGCACAAGTCGACCGCACGTCCATCGGCTACTCGGTTGGTCAAATACAGCGAGATGAAGTTGAGAGCCGTGGGCAGTGAAAGGCAGCATATGTTTTTTTCCGTTTTGGGTAATGCCTCGGACTGCGAGCCTGGAAGAGTCGAGAAGCGATGGTGATTGTGTTGAAGCAAGTCGGCAATGCAAACTTCCATCCAGGCTTTGCGGCTTGGCAGTAGGATATTGCGACATTGGTACAACTCAAAATTTTTTTACCACTTGCGGCTTGGTGTTTGAGGGGGTGAACTGACCTAAAGCGGAATAGTTTTCGAGGTTTGGGTTTGGCCGGGGCGGCTTGGCGAAAGAGGGGTTCAGAAAGCCCGGCCACACGGAGCATCGACCACATGCGAGACGGATGATAGGAAAGTTCTTGGCTATAAGTTCAAAGGGAAAAGAGTGACCCCTTAGCTTTGTGTGGAGTTTGCTCAAAGGCAAAAGAAGAAGAATTCACCAGAAAAAAAAAGGCTAGGCTTCAGTGGCGCCCTGGCGCGCCGGGCGCCATGGCTAAAAAAGAAAGTTTTTTGTTTCTTTCCTTGTGGAAACTTGGAGGGTTAGGAAAAAAAAGAGGGCGACGGGTTTTTTTTGGAAGGGACCAGGAAAGGAGTTTGGAGGGTTTTTCGAAAAGAGGAAGAGGTTTTTCTTTTTGCTAAGGAAGAGAGAATTGAGAAGAAGGAAGGATCTTCACGCTCTCGGTGAATCGAAGCCGCACGAGGGGAGAAGGGTCCTTTGGCTGGGAGAGGAGAAAGAAGAGAAAGGATCTTCGTACGCTCGGGCTCGACAGTCGAAGCCGAGAGGCATGGTCCATGAAGTGGCGCGAAAAGAGCATGCACCTTGCAGAGGAAAAGGCCTTCGAGGGCTCGCTCATTAGAAGCTGGGAAAAGCTCACGAGGAGTAGGTCTCATGAAAATCTTTGAGTATGGCTCGAGCGGGGCTCGCCCTTGGTGTTTTTTTTGGTGTGCGCCGGTTGCGGCCACGGTGTTGTATCTATTTCTGGTGTGAATGAAGAAGAGAAGCCCCCATTGCAGTTGATTTTGGCGTAGTCTCGTCTCCCCTTTCCCCCCTTCTCTTCTGCTCTCGTGTGAGAGTGCGTGCGGGCGTGTCGGCAAGTGTGTGCCGCCCCGACGAAGTGTTGCAGAGAGAGAGAGAGAGAGAGAGAGAGAGAGAGAGAGAGAGAGAGAGAGAGAGAGAGAGAGAGAGAGAGAGTGCGTGTGGCGTTTTGGGTTGTGTGAGTTAGGGTGTGTCTATGTGAGTTAGGGTGTGTCTATGTGAGCGCGTGTGCGTGCATGGTCTGGTGAAAAGTGCGAGTCGAAGGTTCTCGCAAAGTGGATTGGGGTGCACTGTGTGCCCTCGGCTATAGGAGGCATTCCATGTTGGTGTGCTGGGCGTGCTCCCCATTCCCCCTCTCCACCGTTTAAAATATAGCCTTATTGGTTGGACAAGTGCTCTACCTTATAACCCAGATATTCTTAATATAATGACATAGCGTGGAAAAGTGGTGAATCTTGAGACCAAACCACTCATGCTACTAAGGATAATAGGTTGGACAAGTGGTGGACCTTGAATGTAAACCCGCCATGTACGAAATATCGTGGGTTTAAGGTATTTCAATGGAGCCTAGCATCTTGGAGACATGGTGCAGCTTGCTTCTCTTCACGTTTCAATGCATCCTATCTTGGATAAATCGTGGAGCATCCTTCTCTCCATGTTTCAATGGAGCCCAGCTTCGATAAGTGGTGGACCTTTGCTTCTCTCTATGTTTCAATAGAGCTAGCTTGGACAAGTGGTGGACCTTGGAATCAAACCCCCATGTAAAACCTATCATGGTAACTCCAAGTGGTGAGAAAGAATAACGTTTAAGATATAGCCTTATAGGTTGGACAAGTGGTGGACCTTAACACCGAGATGTTCTTAACGTAATGACATAGACTGGAAAAGTGGTGAATCTTGAGACCAAACCACTCATGCTACTAGAGATAATATGTTGGACAAGTGATGGACCTTGAATGTAAACCCCCCATGTACGAAATATCGTGGGTTTAAGGTATTTCAATGGATCCTAGCATCTTGGAGACATGGTGCAGCTTGCTTCTCTTCATGTTTCAATGGAGCCTATCTTGGACAAATGGTGGAGCATCCTTCTCTCCATGTTTGAATGGACCCTAGCTTGTACAAGTGGTGGACCTTTGCTTCTCTCTATATTTCAATAGAGTTAGCTTGGACAAGTGGTGGACCTTAGAACCAAACCCCCATGTAAAACCTATCATGGTCACTCCAAGTGGCGAGAAAGAATACATGCACTTTAAGATATAGCCTTATAGGTTGGACAAGTGGTCGACCTTAAAACCCAGATCTTCTTAATATAATTACATAGAGTGGAAAAGTGGTGAATCTTGAGACTAAACCACTCATGCTACTAAGGATAATAGGTTGGACAAGTGGTGGACCTTGAAAGTAAACCCCCCATGTACGAAATATCGTGGGTTTAAGGTATTTCAATGGAGCCTATCATCTTGGATACATGGTGTAGCTTGCTTCTCTTCATGTTTCAATGGAGCCTATCTTGGACAAATAGTGGAGCATCCTTCTCTCCATGTTTCAATGGACCCTAGGTTGGAAAAATGGTGGACCTTTGCTTCTCGCTATGTGTCAATAGAGTTAGCTTGGACAAGTGGTGGATCTTGGAACCAAACCCCCATGTATAACCTATCATGGTCACTCCAAGTGGCGAGAAATAATACCCTTTAAGATATAGCCTTATAAGGTTGGACAAGTGGTGGACCTTAACACCGAGATCTTATTAATATAATGACATAGAGTGGAAAAGTGGTGAACCTTTAGACCAAACCACTCATGCTACTAGAGATAATAGGTTGGACAAGTAGTGGACCTTGAATGTAAACCCCCCATGTACAAAATATCGTGGGTTTAAGATATTTCAATGAAGCCTAGCATCTTGGAGACATGGTGCAGCTTGCTTCTCTTTATGTTTCAATGGAGCCTATCTTGGATAAATGGTGGAGCATCTTTCTCTCCATGTTTCAATGGACCTTAGCTTGGAGAAGTGGTGGACCTTTGCTTCTCTCTATGTTTCAATAGAGTTAGCTTGGATAAGTGGTGGACCTTAGAACCAAACCCCCATGTGTAACCTATCATGGTCATTCCAAGTGGTGAGAAAGAATACCCTTTTAGATATAGCGTTATAGGTTGGACAAGTGGTGGACCTTAACACCCAAATCTTTTTAATATAATGACATAGAGTGGAAAAGTGGTGAATCTTGAGACCAAACCATTCATGCTACTAGCGATAATAGGTTGGACAAGTAGTGGACCTTGAATGTAAACCCTCCATGTACGAAATATCATGGGTTTAAGATATTTCAATGGATTCTAACATCTTGGAGACATGGTGCAGCTTGCTTCTCTTCATGTTTCAATCGAACCTGGCTTGGACAAATGGTGGAGCATCCTTATCTCCATGTTTCGATGGAGCCTAGCTTGGACAAGTGGGGGATCTTTGCTTCTCTCTATGTTTCAATACAGCTAGCTTGGACAAGTGGTGGACCTTGGGACCAGACCCCTATGTAAAACCTATCATGTGCATTCCAAGTGGTGGTAAATAATACCATTTAAGATATAGCCTTATAGGTTGGACAAGTGGTGGACCTTAACACCTAGATGTTCTTAATATACTACATAGAGTGGAAAAGTGGTGAATCTTGAGACCAAACCACTCATGCTACTAGGGATAATAGGTTGGACAAGTGGTGGACCTTGAATTTAAATCCCACATATACAAATTATTGTGGGTTTAAGGTATTTCAATGGAGCATAGCATCTTGGAGACATGGTGCAACTTGCTTCTCTTCATGTTTCAATGGAGCCTATCTTGGATAAATGGTGGAGCATCTTTCTCTCCATGTTTCAATGGACCCTAGATTGGACAAGTGGTGGACGTTTGCTTCTCTCTATGTTTCAATAGAGTTAGCCTATATTAGACAATTAGTAGACCTCGAATCTCTCTATGTTGTCTAGAGCTGAGCTTGGACAAGTGGTGGACCTTACATCTCCCTTACCTTAGTTTAATAGCTTAAAAGATCACTATGTATACTTGCTTGGATCTAGCTTGAACAAGTGGTGGACCTTGTATTCACACAAACTTAATCCATTACAAAAAAGTATATGTTAAAATAACATTTGGTTTTTTTTTTCTTCAGGAAAGATGGCTCCAAAAAAACAGGTTGCAAGGGTTGCTGTCTCATTTGACTATACTTGCAATGATCTTAGGAAATGGTATTTGGACATACATGATATAGAGGGTGCACAATTTCATAAGGTGCATCTATTTATTGCCAAAAAGGAGAATGACAGCTTGTTTGAAGATGTTGGACAAGTTGTGGAAGCATCTGTCTCTGTAGTTGATAGTCATCCGGAGGTGGAATGCATTGAAATTCTAGTTCCAATGAATCTAGAATTTCAACTATCTCCAAGAGCATATGCATTGGAGCGCATGTCTAGAAACAAAGAAGAGACAATGTTTTCTCGAGGATGGAAGTTTGCAGAATCAAATCCAAATATCACAGTAGATCAACTTCAAAGATCCATCATTGCCACACTACAATGAAAAAAGGTGAAAGCTTCATGACCACTATCCACAAAGAAGCAAGCAAAAGTGCAAAAAGTAGCAGCTAAGCAAACTAGTTCCATTTTGGATGTAGACAAGGCATCTTTGGCATCCTCATCAACAGAGGGTTCAATGTGAAAGATGAGAATTGTGGATCCAGATGTTTTAGAAGCTAAGGCCATGAAAGGACAAGAAAAAGATATAGGTGGAATGAATAAGTACATAAACTATTTTCCTTTCCAATATAGGGAATTTGATATCCCTATTCAAAATTGTTGGCTTGCTCCTGATCACTATAATGCACGTATTATGGATTAAAAACAAGCTGAAAGTGTGTTATTTGTATTTTCACGGAGTACGACCAAGCCTCCAGCATGTGCATATTTGATGCCTGTTCGAAATGCAAAGTCAAAGAAGGGCACTCCTTTGGCAGTAGAAGAGGGAGAAGAGAAAAAAAATAAAGATTATCATTATTGGATTCTTGATGGGCAGCATTCAAACTATGCTGCAAAAGTTTTGCTTCACAATGAAAAAAACAACAAAGAGATATTTGAAAGACTGATTAGTGTGTGTAAATTTAGAAAGGCTCGCATTGTTGTGAATGCTCCTCCATTTGTTGCAACTGCTATATCTACCAAGAAAATGAGGAGGCTCAGGCATTGTATGTCAAGCAACCTTACAGCCAAATATTGAGACATTTACGGAGTCAATGGATCTTCTCAGGATGACCACCAAAGGCAGCAAGTGGAATTGCATAGGGACATGCATCTCGTGCCGGATGGGATGTGAGTTATTTTCTTTGTCTTTTTGATAGTGTTTAATTAACAAATCTTGCTCAATAGTTTAATTATTTCTCTATTTCTTTTTAGGCTTTTCTTCGATTGGCAAGAATGAGTGCAGCAGCAAGTTGGATTGCTAAACAGGCACACATGGTCACGTACTCTGATTTAATTTATGATTGCTGGATAGAAATCATTGAAAGGCTAGAAGAGGAGAATAAGAAACCCCCAACAACTGTATTTAGATACCTTTGTGGCCTTGAGGAATCAGAGGTAAAGACTATTCAAGAAGAGATTAGAGATGAGAAGATTTTACTGTCAAAGAGTGCAAAGGATGGTGATGCAACTGACATGTATGATCGAATCAAGCAGTTGAAGCAAGACAAATTGATTCAAGATGCACTTCTTGAAGGCTTCAACAATTTGAATGAGTCTTCACCATGTAAAGACTGGGAGGAGGTGGTCAAAATGTATAACATCAATGATGTTGTTTATAAAACACTTTTAATGCTATGCGAGGAATGGATCAGATCTAGTTTGACGCGTGGAACAAACAAAATGGCTTTTCCAGATGGAGCAATAAAATACATGCAATGGGCAATTCACCTTCAAAAGGAGAAAATTGAGCCTAGAGATTTTCCATGGTCAATCTATGTGGTGATCCTACAAATGGAAGGCAATCTCTCCTTGATGCGCCACTTCAATAATAAAGTGCCTATTGGCTTATGTGTTTTAGATATGACAAAAAACGTTGGAGGCAATTTGAAGTGGAGTGAGGAGACATTTAACAATGCTTTGGATGGGATCTTGGCTATTGCTGGAGGGTCAACAGATCCTAGATTTGTCTTTCTTGCATTTGTGGATTTCACTAACTTAACAAAATTGCAATGTGCCTTTCACGCCATGGGAGATAATCTGAGCTACCATTTTTGTGGTCCATTGCATCACTTTCCATCAGCTCCTTGCAAAGGAGCAATTCAATTCCTTACAGTTATTGCCTTCTTGGGACAAGGCAATGCATTTGAAGACTTGAGAAGAAGATCAGAGGAACATCCCATGCCAATTGATTGTTCTCTTCTTCAAGTAGCAGATAACGATATGTTAGATTTGCAATATTTGGAGGCCAAAAAAAGAGCTTTGGTCAAGCACTACATTTGTACATATTGTTTTGAAGACCGCAAGCTTGTTGATGTTTTTGGTGATGGATCCTTGGTTGCACAAGAAGGAATACAACAGAAAAAAGAAGTTATATGCTTAGTTGATAGTGTGGAGGAGGCAAAAAACATGGAGACCATGCTGCTAGACTTTGTTAAGTCTCATGAAGATATAGAAAAATGGGATGGACTCGCAAGCATTCAAGGTTTGAATGTAAATAGTAAATTACTATTTACTCAAACATTCAAACAATCCACTTCGCAATCAGACGACAATGTGCCTATTACAGAGGAGTGCTCTCCACGAAGAGAAGAAGAAGAACAACAACAACATCCTCTGTCAATGGAGGACTTTTTGGAAATGGAGACATGTATGCTTTGAGTTTCTTGTGCATGTTAGTGTTTCTTGTTACTGATTTGATACTCTTAATGTTAGATTTTTCTTTATATAGTATTGATTGAGTTTGTATTTTTTATCTCAAGCATTCAAGGTTTGAATGTAAATAGTAAATTACTTGAGTTTTTGAATGGTGGATCTTTAGACTAAAACTATAACATTTAATACTCAAAAAGACTTAATTACTTAAGAGCTTGAACTCAATAAGTTTTGGACCTTTTATCAATACCCCCTTGATATGATACATTAGATCCTAGCATGATTAAATGGTGATGCCTTCATAAATTGAACCTAGCTTAGACAGGTGCTGGAGCCTAAATTTAAACTAACCTTGCTAGAAGGGAGCTTATGTTTGGACTTTGTGAACTAGCATAAGTAATCAATTAGAGCATAGATTAGACATGTGGTCGTGGCCTTAGAGACCAAAATCTTAATGATCTTGGAAAGGTATTTAAGTACTGCAATTTACTTAGTTTAAGTACTCACTAAAGGCATAGCTTGACAAAAGGTGGACCTTACATGGATCCTAATTTCAAGAGGTGTGGTAGACGTTCAAACCAAGCTCATATAGCTTGGACATGTGGTGGGCCTTTCATGGAGACTAGTTTAGACAAGTGTGGTACACCTTGTAACCAAAACCCATTTGTTATATTAGCTTGGACAAGTGGTGGACCTTGCTTTTATGTTTCAATGGAGCATATTTTGGACAGGTGGTAGACCTTGTTTCTCTCCATGCTTCAATGGAGAGAAACATTAGCTTGAACAAGTGGTGGACCTTGCTTTTATGTTTTAAAGGAGCATATTTGGACAAGTGGTAGACATTGTTTCTCTCCATGGTTCAATGGAGCCCACCTTAGACAAGTGAAGTACCTTGAAACCAAACCCCCATAATACAACCTACTAAATAGGTTGGAAAATTGGTGGGATATGAAACCATCTATGATAGAGCATAGTATAGGTGAAAACGTAGTGGTCCTTATATCAATTACCCATGCATAGCTTGGACAAGTGGTGGACCTTGATTCTCTCTATGTTTCAATGGATCCTATCTTGGACTAGAGATATATCTTACTTATTTCCATGCTTCAATGTATTGTAGCTTGGATAAGGAGTGGACCTTCAAACAAAACTCCACAGCATAGCATACATTAACAATTCATGGGTTTTATAGAGGTTTTCTTGCCTATTTTGGAGAGTTGGTAGACCTTTCTTCTCCATGATTCAATGGATCTGAGGTTGGACAAGCGGAGCTGGAGAAGTGGTCAACCTTAAAATGAAACCTCCCATGCTACAACCCATCATAGATCGTATATGTAGTGGACCTTAAAACTCTTTTATGTCCCTAGCTAAGAGAAGCATTGCACTCTTGATTATCTCCATATATGAAGGCAAGTTTGGACAAGTGGTGGACCTTCAAACCAGAATCTCTATGCAATAATAGGCAAGTGGTGGAGCTTGTTTTCTCCATGTTCCAATGGAGCCTAGCTTAGACAAACAATGGATCTTGCTTCTCTCCATGTTTCAATGGATCCTAGCTTAGAAAAGTGGTGGATCTTTGCTTCTCTCCATGTTCCAATGGACCATAGCTTAGACAAGTGGTAGAACATGAAAAACACCCCCCGTATACAACATATTATGGGGTTTTCATGTTTCAATGGCACCTAGCTTGGACAAATGGTAGAGCTTGCTTCTCTTTATATTTCAATGGATCCAATCTTAGCCAAGTGGTGGAACTTGAAACAAGAACCTCCCCCCCCATGTACAACATATTATGGGTTTTGAAAGTACTGGGAGAAAATAATAGCTTTGATAAGTGGTGGACCTTGATTCTCTCCATGCTTCAATGGAGCCGAGGTTGGACACATATTGGAGAGAAGATGGTTGCCCATGAAATAAGACCATGCATGCTATAATCAATTATATGTTGTACACATGGTGGACCTTGCAATTGTTTTATATGCCTAACTTGGACAAGTGGAGGACCCTTGATTACCTCCAGATATCAAGAACAAGCCAAGTTTGGACAAGTGTAGTACCACCAAACCAGAATCTCTATGCTACAATAGAGTATATGTAGGACACGTGGTGAATCTTGATATCAAACCATCCATGCTACTAGAGATGATAGGTTTCACATGTGGTGGAACCTTGTATCAATGTTCTATGTGTAGTTTTTGACTAGTGATAGACCTTGAAACTAATCCCTCTAGGCTACAAGAAAAAAGAGATGGATGAGGAGGCTAGACTACTTTTATTGCATCAACGCATCCCATGTTACCACATATACTATAGGGTTCTTGGATAAGTGTTGGATCTTGTGTCAATGCTCCATGTCTAGCTTGGACAAGTGGTGGACCTTCGTTCTCTCTAAGCTTAAAATGGGCAATAGATTAGAGACACAGTGGCCTTTTTTTTTCAATGATTTTATTTTTTAGAAACCTTGGAGGCACCATGTAAGAGGGACTCTAAGTCTTCCATACAATGGACCTATTGGACTATAAAATAATGATATCTTTCTTTGATCTTGTCATTATTTTATTCATAATACTTTCTTCTTTTTGCAGACACAAAGGAGTTAAGTGATATAAAAACTAGATGTATTTCACACTATGATTGGCATGAAGAACCTTTTGGGACACCAACTTTTCGTATTCCCAAAGATGTAATTTTTCATATTAACGGTGTGGATTTTGAAGTGCGACTTTAATGTATTCAAGGAGCTGGTTATGGGCTATTTATGCATACTACCCTGGAAAGTGGTTTGACTATTCTAAACTATGGAGGGCATAAGTATAGATTTCAAGACTGGAAAAAGATATGAAAAATATTTCCAAGAGCTTATAAATATTCTCTTCTAGAGGATCCAAACATAGAAGAAGAAGAAGATCAATCATACATTATTGGTTGTGTAGAAGAAGGAAACGTGTCGGGCTATATAAATAGTTCTCACAGTACAAAAGTCTGTCCCAACATACGCTATACATTTGATCCAAATTTTCCACCTTGGCATAAATGCACCTCTTCACACATCAAGTCAGAAGAATATGGCCATGTATGCATTGAGACTATTTGTCAAGTTGAAGCAGGAGAAGAGTTGTTTTTGCTTACTATAACTTTACTTGACATTGTAAAGTATTGTACATGGATAGAAATCTCAAGTACATGCATCATTTTCATTTTTCATGGATGAAATCTCAAGTGAATATAAAATTTGATTATTGTTTAGTTTATGCTCAAGGAGAATCTAGAGTGCTCTTATGCTTTGTGTGTTGTCTAATTTATTTGACTACCTTGGCCATAGAATCTTGATTCTACTCTAGATTTGTGATAAATCTTGCCAAAATTTAATCAAAGTCTAGGTTGGACAAGTGGTGGGGCTTCAAACATTACTGTCTTAAACAAGTGGAGTTATCTTACTTGAATAAGTGGTGGCCTTTGAATCCAAATCTAAGACAAATCTCTAATTGTTTGCTTGTAGTCTAGGTTGGACATTTGGTGGACCTTGTATCCATGTTTCCTCAACAAGTTGTGGGCTTTTAGTTTTCACTAAAAGTACTCATCTTTAATAAAGTGTAGGATGGAAAATGTTGAGTTAGTAGATTGTATTTTAGACAAGTGGTGTTTTGTGTACAAATGCTGAAAATGGTTGCAAGGATTCTAACAACGACTTTACCTTAAATAAATTTCTTACTAGGAGTTCTACATATAAATATGGTGAATAAAATTCTAGTGGTTTTGAGAAACCATTTGTGTGTGTGTTTTCTTAGATTCACAAACTGGGATGGATAATGCTCCTATGGTTCAGTCAACAACTATAGAATCCATAGATTCTATGGTTTCTGAAGTGCCCAAGAGGGATGATATTTCTATACTAGAGTCTAGTGTTGTGCAACTTGAGCAAGCTTCCAATAATGAGAACCAAGAAATCGATGATTCAAAAATGTAACATACATCAAAAGAGACTGAAAAGTCCACTCACGAGCTATTGCCAATTGCTACTACGTCATGTAGTGTAGATGTTGAGAAATCCATGCTTACGATTATATTGGATTTAAATGGTCTATTGTTGAAACGTTCCCCTCAACCATCATCACACCACAACTTAGTGCAAATAAATTCAAAAAGATATATTATACTCAGGCCAGGTTGCATCCAATTCTTGAAGACTATTTTACAGAGGTTTAATGTTGCAATTTGGTCGACAGCTACTAGGAATAATGTGTATCAAATCCTTGCAGCACTAAAAAATTTAGCTGAGGATACATTGCCTTTCTTTGCAATTTGGTCGCAAGAAGTTTGCTACACCGCTCAAACTCAAAAATTGTTTAGACCCGACAATCCAAACGTTGAGGCAATGTTCAAGCCTCTAGCCAAAATTGCCATGGGGTTTGAATGTGATCCACAAAGAACAGTGCTTATTGATGACTCTCCTTACAAGGGATGTATTTCACCAGCAAACAATTTCATTTTTCCACCACAATTTGATTATGAGAAGATGGTTGATAATATGCTCTTGGAGGAGCTACTACCATACTTGATTCAGCTTGATGAGAGAAGGGATGTGCGTGATTTAATTGCTTCTAATCGTTATGGACAACCTATAGTGACAAATGATAGTGAATACAAACAAATCGTGGAGTATTGGAAGCAGAAAAATGATGTTTGGTCAGCTAAGGTGTTCCTTACAAGAAGAATACCACCTGCAAATGGTGACAGAGATGAAACTATCATTGAAGACGCAAGTGACACAAGCCACCGCAATGAAATTAGAAGATCCCAAATACAAGAGATCTTGGCAAAGGAGCATACACCCATTGAAAGCATGAAGGCATCACAATTGACCACTTTAGCTAGGCAATTGGGTTGTAACACAAAAGGAGTTTTGAAGGCAACCACAGCAAAGGCTTATATAAATAAGGTGAAAGCTGAGAACAATCTTC
The DNA here is from genome assembly GCF_014529385.1 of Adiantum capillus-veneris. NCBI lineage: Eukaryota > Viridiplantae > Streptophyta > Polypodiopsida > Polypodiales > Pteridaceae > Adiantum > Adiantum capillus-veneris. The sequence continues at coordinate 118,566,970 of NC_140952.1, read as the reverse complement.
TAAGGCTGGATAGAAACCAACCCTAAGGTACTAGTGACATGTCATATATTCTTGATACACATGCTTGAACACTCATGTGCATGGTATCTAACAAATCTTTCTTTTTATTCCTTCCTGCAAGATCTTACAAAGGATACTACTAGATGGAGCTCAATCAATAGAGATTTTGATATTTTTTCTCAAAATAATGAAGCAGTCACCTACATTTTTTGTTTATCAATTTCTTGAGAGACTTTCTTTTAATTTGTAATCATCAAATGAAATGAAAAGTATCCTTCTTATTAAGATTGCTGATCTTTTTCTTGTTCAAAACTTTCAATTGTGATTTATAGTTTTGTTAGCATGAGATTGTGCATTTTTAGTTTGAAAAAAATTGTCAAAGATCCAAGTCTTTTTTCTTTACTTAAGTTATTGATTGTCTATGTAATAGTCCTTAAAACAATATCGGATGGCTTTCTTGCTCCCATGTCTCACATTGGTCTTTAGGTAAGACAAGTGGTGACCTTGAAAGTATGGTCTCATATCTCGATTAAGTGAAGAGACATGAAGCTTAAATATCACTACTATGTATCTAGTGTTAAACTCCATCGAGACAAAGATACTAGAGTGCCAAATTGCAGTCTTGTTTAAGTGAAAATCCATTTGAGGTAAGGTAAAACTTATAGTGCCTCATTTTTTTAGGATTCTACCCCATCAAGGAAGTTAGAATCTAGAACAAACCAATTAAGACTCTTTTGGAGCCTAGATAGGACAATTCATGGAACTTAAGAAACTTATTATTGAGTTAGAGTCTAGTTTAGATAATCAAAAGATCTTCAAACCAACACTTGACTTTTTTACTATTCAATATTCAAAGTCCCTTGAGGCTAACAAATTACGTACATACTTGTAACCTAACTAAGACTAATTATATAGATCTAAGCAAGTATATATAATGAGTCTTCAAACTAATAAACCAAGGGAAGAGAGTAGCAAGGTCCACTACTTGTCCAAGCTCAGCTCTAGACAACATAGAAAGATGTTAGTTCTACTAATTGTCTAATTATAAGAATGGAGAAATGATAGAAGGTTGACCACTTGTCCAACCTATCATCTCTAGTAAGATGGGAGGTTTGTTCTTAAGATTCACCATGTAACCAACCTATACATCATTGTATTATGAAGAGTAGAAAAGCAAAGCTCCACCACTTGTCCAAGCTAGTTATAAAATCCACATGGAGATAAGCAAGCTCCACCATTTGTCGAATCTCTCTTTCATTAAAACATGAAAAAACTCAGCTATGTTGTACAGGGGGGACTTTTTTCCAAGGTCCACCACTTATCCAAGCTAGGATCCATTAAAACATGGAAATAAACAAAGCTCCACCGCTCGTCCAACCTTTAGAGTTGCAAAGTGTATGGGTTGTCTAAACTAGGTATGGGAAAATAATTGAAGGTCCACCACTTGAAACATGGAGCGAGTCAAGCTCCACCATGTCTCCAATATGCTAGACTCCATTGAAACACCCTAAACCCATCATATTTTGTACATAGGGGATGTACATTCAAGGTCCACCACTTGTCCAACCTAGTATCCCTAGTAGCTTGATAGGTTTGGTCTCAAGATTCACCACTTATGCACTCTATGTCATTGTATTAAAAAGGATTGGGTGTTAAGGTCCACCACTTGTCCAACCTATAAGGTTATATTTTAAATGGTTTTTTTTCTGAGAACTTGATCTACCCATGATATGTTTTACATGGGAGTTTTGTTTCAATGTCCGCCACTTGTCCAAGCTAACTCTATTGAAACATAGAGAAAACCAAAGATCCACCACTTGTCCAAGCTAGGCTATATTGAAAAATGGAGAGAAGGATGCTCCACCATTTCTCCAAGATAGGCTTCATTGAAACATGGAGAGAAGCAAGCTCCACCATGTCTCCAAGCTAGGATCCATTTAAATACCCTAAATCCATTGTATTTTGTACATGGGGGGTTTTATTTCAAGGCCCACCACTTGTCTAACCTATTATCCCTAGTAGCATGAGTGGTTTGGTCTCAAGATACACCACTTGTACACTCTATGCCATTATATTAAGAAGAACTATGTATTAAGGTCCACCACTTGTCCAACCTATAAGGTTTTATCTTAAATGGTATCCTTTCTCACCACTTGAAATGCCCATGATATGTTTTACATGGGGGTTTCATATTAAGGTCCACCACTTGTTCAAGCTAACTCTATTCAAACATAGAGAGAAGCAAAGGTCAACGAGTTGTCCAAGCTAACTCTATTCAAACATAGAGAGAAGCAAAGGTTCACCACTTGTCAAAGCTAGGCTCCTTTGAAACATGGAGAGAAGTAACCTCCATCATTTTTCCAAGACAGGTGCCATTCAAACATGGAAAGAATCAAGATCTACCATGTCTCCAAGATGATAGGCTCCATTGAAACCATGATATTTTGTACATGGGGTGTTTACATTCAAGGTCTACCACTTATCTAACGTATTATACCTAGTAGCATGAGTGGTTTGGTCTTAAGATTAACTACTTATCCACTCTATGTCATTATATTAAGAAGAACTGGGTGTTAAGGTCCACCACTTGTCCAACCTTTAAGGGTATATCTTAAATGGTATCCTTTACCACTTGTCAAGGTCCATCACCACTTTTCCAACCTATAAGGTTATATCTTGAATGATATTTTCTCATCACTTGTAATGCCCATGCTATGTTTTACAAAGGGGTTTTGTTCCAAGATCCACCACTTGTCCAAGCTAACTCTGTGGAAACATAGAGAGAAGCAAAGGTCCACCACTTGTCCAAGATAGGCTCCATTGAAACATGGAGAGAAGGATGCTCCACCATTTCTCCAAGATAGGTTCCATTGAAACATTGAGAGAAGAAATCTCCACCATGTCTCCAAGCTAGGCTCCATTGAAATACCCTAAACCCATAATTTTGTACATGAGGGGTTTACATTCAAGGTCCACCACTTGTCCAACCTATTATCCCTAGTAGCACAAGTGGTTTGGTCTCAAGATTCAACACTTGCACACTCTATGTCGTTATATTAATAAGAACCATGTGTTAAGGTCCACCACTTGTCCAACCTAAAAGGTTATATTTTAAATGGTATACTTTCTCACCACTTGAAATGCCCATGATATGTTTTACATGGGGGTTTCATTCCAAGATCGACCACTTGTCCAAGCTAACTCTATCAAAACATATAGAGAAAGAAAGGTCAACCACTTGTCCAAGCTAGGCTCATTGAAACATGGAGAGAAGGAACCTCCATTGTTTGTCATAGATAGGCTCCATTGAAACATGGAGAGAAGTAAGATCCACCATGTCTCCAAGTTGCTAGGCTCCATTGAAATACCCAATACCCATGATATTTTGTACATGGGGGGTTTACATTCAATGTCCACCACTTGTCGAACCTATTATCCCTAGTAGGTTTGGTCTCATGATTCACCACTTGTCCACTCTATGTCATTATATTAAGAGGAATTGGGTGTTAAGGTCCACCACTTGTCCAACCTATAAGATTATATTTTAAATGGTATCCTTTCTCACCACTTGAAATGCCCATGATATGTTTTACATGGGGGTTTCATTCCAAGGTCCACCACTTGTCCAAGCTAACTCTATTAAAACATATAGAGAAAGAAAGGTCCACCACTTGTCCAAACTAGGCCCATTGAACCATGGAGAGAAGGAACCTCCACTGTTTCTCCTAGATAGGCTCCATTGAAACATGGAGAGAAGTAAGCTCCACCATGTCTCCAAGTTGCTAGGCTCCATTGAAATACCCAATACCAATGATATTTTGTACATGGGGGGTTTACATTCAAGGTCCATCACTTGTCCAACCTATTATCCCTAGTAGGTTTGGTCTCATGATTCACCACTTGACCACTCTATGTCATTATATTAAGAGGAATTGGGTGTTAAGGTGCACCACTTGTCCAACCTATAATGTTATAGCTTGAATGGTATTTTTTCTCACCACTTGTAATGCCTATGACATGATTTACATGCGGGTTTTGTTCCAAGGTTCACCACTTGTCCAAGCTAACTCTATTGAAACATAGAGAGAAACAAAGGTCCACCACTTTTCCAAGCTAGGATGCATTGAAAGATGGACCTTAATACAAAATTATTTCTAGTAGCATGAGTGATATTTTGTACATGGGGGGTTTACATTCAAGGTCCACCACTTGTCCAACCTATTTTCCCTAGTAGGTTTGGTCCCAAGTACACCACTTGTCCACTCTATGTCATTATATTAAGAATAATTGGGTGTTAAGGTCCACCACTTGTCCAACCTATAAGGTTATATATTGAATGGTATTTTTTCTCACCACTTGTAATTCCCATGATATGTTTTACATGGGGGTTTTGTTCCAAGGTCCACCACTTTTCCAAGATAACTCTATTCAAACATAGAGAGAAACAAGGGTCCACCACTTGTCCAAGCTAGGCTCCATTGAAACATGGAGAGAATGATGCTCCATCATTTATCCAAGATAGGTTGCATTGAACCATGGAGAGAATCAAGCTTTACCATGTTTCCAAGCTAGGGTCCATTGAAACACTCTAGGCGGTTTTATTTCAAGGCCCACCACTTGTTTAACCTATTATCCCTAGTAGCATGAGTGGTTTGGTTTCAAGATTCACCACTTGTACACTCTATGTCATTATATTAAGAAGAACAGTGTGTTAAGGTCCACCACTTGTCCAACCTATAACGTTATATCTTAAATGGTATCCTTTCTCGCCATTTGAAATGCCCATGATATGTTTTACATGGGAGTTTCATTCCAAGATCCACCACTTGTCCAAGCTAACCATATTCAAACATAGAGAGAAACAAAGGTCCACGACTTGTCCAAGTTAGGCTCCATTGAAACATGGAGAGAAGGAACCTCCACCATTTTTCCTAGACAAGCTCCATTAAAACATGGAGAGAAGTAAGTTCCACCATGTCTCCAAGATGCTAGGCTCCATTGAGATACGCAAAACCCATGATATTTTGTACATGGGGGATTTACATTCAAGGACAACCACTTGTCCAACCTATTATCCCTAGTAGGTTTGGTCTCACGATTCACCACTTTTCCACTCTATGTCATTATATTAAGAGGAATTGGGTGCTAAGTTCCACCACTTGTCCAGCCTATAAGGTTATACCTTGAATGTTATTTTTTCTCACCACTTGTAATGCCCATGACATGCTTTACATGGGGGTTTTGTTCCAAGGTTCACCACTTGTCCAAGCTAATTCTATTGAAACATAGAGAGAAACAAAGGTCCACCACTTGTCCAAGCTAGGCTCCACTGAAACATGGACCTTAATACCAAAATATTCCTAGTAGCATGAGTGATATTTTGTACATGGGGGGTTGGCATTCAAGGTCCACCACTTGTCCAACCTACTTTTCCTAGTAGGTTTGATTGCAAGATTCACCACTTGTCCACTCTATGTCATTATATTAATAATAATTGGTTGTTATGGTCCACCACTTGTCCAACCTATAAGGTTATAGATTGAATGGTATTTTTTCTCACCACTTGTAATGTCCATGATATGTTTTACATGGGGGTTTTGTTCCAAGGTCCACCACTTGTCCAAGCTAAATCTGTTCAAACATAGAGAGAAACAAACGTCCACCACTTGTCCAAGCTAGGCTCCATTGAAACATGGAGAGAATGATGCTCCGCCATTTATCCAAGATAGACTCCATTGAAACATGGAGAGAAGTAAGCTCCACCATGTCTCCAAGATGCTAGAGTCCATTGAAATACCCAAAACCCATGATACTTTGTACATGGGGGGTTTACATTCAAGGTCAACCACTTGTCCAACCTATTATCCCTAGTAGCATGAGTGGTTTGATTTGAGGATTCACCACTTGTCCACTCTATATCATTATATTAAGAAAATTTGGGTTTCCATATCTAAATGGATCTTTGCTTGGATAAGTGGTAGACCTTGAGACCTAAATACCCATTCTACACTAGAGCATTGGTTAAGCCTTATGCACTTCAAGCATACCTTTAATAGCAAGTAGTAGTTATTAGTTGACTTAAGTCTAGTTGAACTCCATGGTATTGAGGCTAAGAGAGAGTATAGTATAAAAAAGATTCAGGATTTTATTTTGACTTTCTTTCTATTAATGAGTAGATCATAGATGGATTTTGGTATCTAATAAAACCTTAGGGTAGACAATGTAAAACTCATGTCTATTATTGTGTTTGCATTAAGTGTTCTTGTTCTTTAATTTCAGAATCATTACAGAAAAATGGATTAGCTATATGCTGGCATAAATTGAAGAAAACTATTGAATTACCCATCCAACCTCCTCCAAGACCTTGTCCAAGGAATGAATCACCTCCTTATCACCTACCACTTGCTTTCAAGGACATCAAAAGAGTACTTATCTTGGATCTAGAGGGGTTACTTCTCAAGACAATTGAAATGAAACATGGAGATTCTATGCCAGCTTGGGCTCAACACATGGGACTTGTGGAGGATAAAGATGAAGTTTATCATGTGGTGCGACCAGACGCACAAAGGTTTTTGGATTTTTGTGTTGAATACTTTGAGCTATGGATATGGAGTTGCTATAACTTAACAAGGGTGCAACACATCACACAAAAATGTTTTCCTGAGCAGTATACCAAGTTCAAGGTGTTTATGAGTAATAAAAATTGCCAAAATCCAAATATCATGTTAGGATTTACAAGGGTTTATCACAAAAATTTGAGTGATATTTGGAAGATATTTGAGGATTTGGATGCAAACAATACCTTGAATTTTGATGACACTCCATATAGGATAATGTGGAGCATGCCAGGAACATATCTCATATTTCCAAAGATGTGGAGACAAACTTCCGAGCAACTTCAAAACTTCTTGCAGAGAACCATAATTCCATGGTTGGTAGGATGGTTGTATGCAAGAGATAAGAGAGTCTATACATACAACACAATTGTAAATCAGTATAGTGATTCTGAGACAAATTATGTCCTTGGTGTGTACTTGTCAACACGAAAGCATTGAATAAATATGGCCATAAGATGCTTTTTTTATTCTAGTGTGTATCTTTCAACATTTGTATAATTTGGTATAGTCTTTAAAAAAAAAAACAAAGGTATGTCAATTTTATGAACACTTCAATGGAGTGCACCCTACTCTAAGGGGACTTCAATGTACTATTGGAGTGCATCCTATTGTAAGGGGACTCTGATGTATTGCTAGAGTGCACCCAAATTTTTGGGGACTCATTTTTTATTTGATTGGGGCCTATGTTGGGTCATATAGTAAAAGAAATTCATTTTTTGTCAATTCATATCGAGGTTGCATTTATTTGTAACTATGAGAGAATTGATGTTTGATGTCAAAATAAAACTTGTAAGTGTGGATTAGAGAATTCATGGACTTTAAATATGTGAGAGGGATCTTTTTCTTGGGCACAAATGTTTGCTTCAAGAATTTTGTCATTACATACTTTATGTGAAAGAGTTTTAGAACCTAAAAGACTTTGAAAAGAAAACTATGGAATCTAAGTGCATGTATTCTTGAATGGCTTGAAAGTTGATGTATACATACATGTCGCCTTGATGAAGATTTAGATCTGACAAGATGAAAAGCTAGAATTCTTGGACGTTACCTTTGTCAATTTGGTAATAACATATTTAACTTTCTTTTCTTATGGGTGAAAAATATATTATTATGTGCATTTGGAACCTAATTGCTTGACCTTCAAACCAAGATTCCTATGTTAGTTTTTCATATACTTTTTTGTAATCAATTAAGATTGTGGATACAAGGTCCACCACTTGTTCAAGCTAGATCTATGAAAGTATACATACTGAGTCTTCAAACTAGTAAACCAAGCGAAGAGAGAAGCAGGGTACATCACTTGTCCAAGCTCATCTCTAGACAACATAGAGAGATGCTAGGTCTACTAATTGTCTAATATAGTCATGGAGAAATGATAGAAGGTTGATCCACTTGTCCAACCTATCATCTCTAGTAAAATGGGAGGTTTGGCCTTAAGATTCACCATGTAACCAACCTATACTTCATTGTATTATGAAGAGTAGAAAAGCAAAGCTCCACCACTTGTCTAAGGTAGTTCCAAAATCAACATGGAGAGAAGCAAGCTTCACCATTTGTCCAAGATAGGTTCCATTAAAACATGGAAAACCTCATATATGTTGTACATGGAAGCTTTTTTCCAAGGTCCACCACTTGTCCAAGCTAGGATCCATTAAAACATGGATAGAAACAAGGCTCCACCACTCGTCCAACCTTTATAGCTGCAAAGTGTACCGGTTGTCTAAACTAGGCATGGGAAAATAATAGAAGGTCCACCACTTGTCTAGGCTAGGATCCATTAAAACATGGATAGAAACAAGGCTCCACCACTTGTCCAACCTTTATAGCTGCAAAGTGTACTGGTTGTCTAAACTAGGCATGGGAAAATAATAGAAGGTCCACCTCTTATCCAATATATTATCTCTAATAGCATGGGAGGTTTGGTCTCAAGATTTAGGAATTGGCTGACCTGTATTTCATTGTATTATGATGAATTTGGTTTTAAAGTCAACTACTTATCCAAGCTATAAGTTTATATCTTGAATGGTATTCCTTCCCATCACTTAGAAAACCAATGATATGTTGTACATGGGGGGGTTTGTTACAAGGTCCACCACTTGTCCAAGCTAGTTTCATTGAAACATGGATGAAGGCAAGCTCCACCATTTTTTGACGCTAGACTCCATTGAAATCTAGAAAATCCATGCTATGTTGTACATGGGGTTTTTGTTTTAAGTTCCAACACTTGTCCAAGCTAAGCTCCATTGAAACATGGAGAGGAGAAACACTCCACCACTTGTCCAAGCTAGGAAACATTGATAGTAGTTGGTTTAGTTTGAATATCCACCACGTGTCTAAGCTAACTCTATTGAAACATAGAGAGAAGAAAAGGTCCACCAATTGTCCAAGCTAGGCTCCATTGAAACATGGACAGAAGCAAGATCCACCATTTCTCCAAGATAGGCTCCATTGAAACATGGAGAGAATCAAAGGTCCACCATTTCTCCAAGCGAGGCTCCAGCTGTCCAACCTATAAGGTTATATCTTAAATGGTAATCTTTCTAATCACTTGGAATACCCATGATATGTTTTACATGGGTGTTTTGTTCCAAGGTCACCACTTGTCCAAGCTAACTCTATTGAAACATAGAGAGAAGCAAAGGTCCACCACTTGTCCAAGCTAGTCTCCATTGAAACAAGGAGAGAAGCAAGCTCCATCATTTCTCCAAGATAGGCTAGCTTCAATAAGTGCACCTTGAAACCAACCTTCCTATGAGGCAATAGAGCATATGCTACATATTTTATGTATGCCCCATGCCTCAAATTAAGAAGTTATAGATTAGAAGTGGACCTTGCTTGAATGTCACATGCAATAAATTAAGGAAAAATAGCCCAAGTGGATTGTATTCCTCAATGGATCCTTGCTTTCACAAGTTGTGAACCTTGAGTCACTTTTACATTAACTTGGACAAGTGGTGGACCTAGAAACCAAGCTCTCCATGTTGAGATAAGTTGTAGGTAGGACAGTAGAACATAGACAACGATAATGGATGCAATATACTCATCTCCTAATAATCCAATTGATTGAAACCATGGTATTTTAGTTGTTTTCATTGTGTATTGTATGTGCATAAAGTGGAATGAGACCTTAAGAAAACTCAAATTTTTGACAAAATATCTATATTTTGTACATGATATATTGAAAGTTGTCCAACCTGGGAATTGGGATTTTCCCACTTTACCTAATATGGTCTTAGCACAAGCTGGATTAGCTGGAGCTCACTTTTCTAGTGAGACCACCACAAGGGCGATCTTGATGGCAGGCATATAGTGGCCAACACTTTTTGCAGATGCCAAAGAATATGTTCGAAGGTGTGATGCTTGTCAACGAGCAAAAATTCCAACACGACATTATTCTTTGGGGCCCATTACATTATTATCGGGTTGGAAATTGTTATCACTTGTATTAGCGCTTTGGGCTATAATTGTACTTGAGCATCAGTGGCAGTATTGTCGGCTGTACTTTCCCTCTGTAATCATATTCACTATAGTCTTGATCTGTAATCTCAATCATGTCATATATTTCATTGATACTTACTTCTCGTCCAGTCTTCTGAATCTGAATCTGAATATGAACCTTATCCCAGTCTATAAGTCTGATTCTTATTTCAGTATCCACATTTCAGTCTAGTCTCTGATTTCTATCCAGTCTGTTGTTTGAAATCTTCCCACACTAGTAGCTGAAATCCTTCAACACTGGAATTAGCTATCTCAAGAGATCAGCTCCAATTCCTTTTGGTGATCACGGTGGCTCGAGCTGAAGCTTGTTGACCAAAAGACTCTTCTTCCAGTTGAAGTTTTCAGCAATGGCACCAAAATTCAATCGTGGCCAGAAATCTACCATTTGTGTGGACCCCATTACTGAGGAGTCAGGAAGAGAGTCTGACCCCAAGCAAGAGAAAATGACTAACATTGAGGCTTAAGAGGAGCATAGTCAGACTGATGAGGCGCAAGACTCATAGCACTCCAATCATTCTCGACGCCAACGGGCAGAACGGGAAGCACGAAAGGCAAAGAGTTCCAAGAATTCTCAGTCTCGCCAGAGAGATGAGCATACCAAGGGCAGAAAGGGAAGTCACCGTACTTCTAGCAGACAAAACAGAGAAGATACTAATACTGAGACAGAGACAGAGATTGATTGGGATGCTGACACTGACAATTGCAAGAAGGCTCCCAAGCGTCATTCTGAAGCCAAGAAGAGAAGTGGTGGGATCAGTAGTAATCGAAATGATTACACAGCTTCCCTGAAGATTTCCTTTCCCATATTCAAATGAGGGAAAAAGGATGATCCATATGTTCACATACAAGCTTTCGAGCAGTATGCTGAACTAAAAAACATTGATGAAGATGATTGGGGGGAATATTTTCCACAAACTTTGAAGGAGGCAGCGAGGAAATGGTATTACCATTACCCTGCATGTCAACTGAGATCATATAACAAATTACTTAAGGCCTTCAGGTTGGAATATTCCGACCAATCGACGGGACGAGGATATTCTTTGTGAATTGGATCAGATCAAATAAAGGAATTTGTCAGTCCGCAGCTATGTAGAAAAGATAAAATAACTGACCAGGTAGTTGCAAGAACCGCCATTTGAGAAGAGATTGAGGCCATGGTTTTTGAATGGGTTCAGAAGCAAGAATCTTAGGGAACAAGAAGTACCAGCCCCTACAAAAAAATTCAATGACCTAGTCCAAAGAGCATTACAGCTAGAACAGCTGGCTAAGAAATAGAAGAGCCACAAGAAGCGAAGGACCAGTAGCAGCAGCTCCGAGAGTAGATCCAATGAATGAACAAAGGAGAAATCAAAGAAGGGATCATGGACCAAGAAGATTGAAGAAATGGCTAGGTAGATTGAAGAAATTAGCCACACAAGACAGCCGGTCCGAAAGATGGAGACTTGGTGTTCAAGATGTAAATCCAAGGACCACCACTGAATGTCCACAATGTACCTACTCCACGGCCTTTGGTCACCTATGGAATAATTGTGGCATAAGAATTCACCATTTAAGAAAGGAAAGGATCTATCAGTGGTGGTTGCCTACACTAAACCAGTGAAGGTAGAACCAATCAAAGTAGCTCAAGAGGAAAGACCAGGTACCAATGGTACTGGTCAAGGATGTGGCAAATACCAACCAGGAATGGGTAGAGGAAGAGAAGAGGCAACTTCCAGACCAGGAGCATGAATTGCTATACCTGTGGGAAGTATGGTCATTTTGCAGCCCAATGTCCAGAGGCATCGATAACGACTACTACTAAGGCTAAGGCACCAGAGCCAGTCCTAGTCAGGGTGGTTACCAGGAGCAAGGGAGTAATCATTGAAGAAATTCCAAACATTTCAGAAGTACCAGTCAATCCTAACAATAGCAAGTGGGCTCAACAAAGGGAAGTTTGGAAGGCCAAAGGTAAAGGAAAGGTGGTAGATGAGTGGCAAGAGTAGCGGGAACTAGCATCTAAAATCACTAAGGATTTAGCTAAGAAGCTGTGAGAGCAGCCAGAAAGTTCCAAAGCTAGAGTCATTCAGAAGATACCAGCCCAATCGGCTGATAAAGATCAGTCAGTACCGGCCATGACAGAGACCATGCTGGCTGTAGTACATGGACTAGCTGATGAAATGGGAGTGGATGGAAATAGTAGAAGTACTGCTAAAGAAGAATGGAAATGTGAAGACACCAGTTCTTCAAGATCTGACAATCAGTCTGACCAAGAGCGAGAGGAAATTCATGTGAAAATTTGTGATAGAGTCCAGAAGCTGACTGTAGAGCTGGAGGATATAAGAAAGACCTTGCCTGAGGTGGCCAACTTTATCAGACAACGTAGGAAGACTAAGGCATAGGCCAGAACAGTGGACCTGACGGCTGTCTGGGATGATGAAGTTCCACTTATTCAGGTAGACTACAAGGTCAGGAAGCAGTGGGAACCTCTCTCAAGCATCATACTGGATGGAGGAGCAGGAGTCAACATAATGGGAGTCCATCTTCAACAAAGAATGGGTATCACTAACATGAAACCAGCACCATTCAAAGTAAGAATGACAAATCATCGAGTCGTACAGGCGACGGGTATGATTGAAAACATGCGGATAAGATTTGGGAGGGAGAAATTCAAAACCAGTTTCCTAGCCTTGGATGTGTAGGAAGCATATGGAATGCTACTAGGCCGCCCATGGTTAAGAACAACAACCAAAACTTTGACCATAGAAGGGGCTAGTGGTAGAATCAAAATCCAGACCAACAACACCAGGAGCTGAAAAAAGGAACTGAGGCCAAAGGAGTTGTGTCAGAAATACAGAGCCAAGAAAATTGAGCGAATGCTAGCAGCTATGAACATATTTCCTTTGGCAGAAATCGATTTGAATGCAGTCCCGTTGAACAAAGAGCAAGCTGACAAGCAGAAGAAACAATTCCCTAATCAGTTTACTGAAGTCAATATAGGGGAAAGAACAGTTCAGCTAACTGAAAGAATGGAGGAACCAGCTGATACTGGTATAACGGAAGAACCAATATGTTTTGAAGAGTACCCACTGGATCAGAATAATGATTCATAAATGAATGGACCTTCTTGGGACTACGCTGAAGAATCGACCAAACGAAAAGGAGGCGGACCAAACTGGTTGCTTCCAGACGATCAAGAAGTAGAGGAGTGGAACCTGGGATCAGAGGAAAATCCCAGAATGATCAAAGTCAACAAGCACCTCAAACCAGCAATGAAGGAAAAGGCACGGAAAATGTTCCAGAACTATAAAGATGTGTTTTCCTGGGAACATACAGATTTGAAGGGAGTAGATCTTGAAGTCTGTCAGCACCGAATACCTCTGAAACCGGATGCTAGGCCAGTAAGATTGCGAAGATACCGGATGAACCCCAACTATGCAAAGAAGGTCAAGGAGGGGATTGATAATCTTCTCAAGGCTGGGTTCATTACGGAAGTAGCAAGCAGTGATTGGTTATTTCCCATAGTCTTCATTCCTAAGAAGAATGGGAGATTAAGAGTTTGTGTCGGCTATAGGAAACTAAATGCCCAGACTATTAAGGATCCATTTCCCTTACCTTTTACTGATATGTTGCTTGATGAGATCGCAGGATATGAGATGTATAGCTTCATGGATGGTTATAGTGGCTATAACCAGTTACAAATCGCTCCTGAAGATAGGGCCAAGACAACTTTCATCACTGAGTGGGGAGCATTCATGTATCTGGTGATGCCTTTTGGCCTGTGCAATGCACCAGCTACTTTTCAACGGTGTATGATGGAGATGTTTAATGAATTTCTTTATCGGTTCCTTGCCATTTTCATGGATGACTTCACTATCTATTTAGATGAGGAACATCACCTTCTATTCCTAGAGATGGTTTTTAAACGCTGTCAGGAGAAGAGGATTTGTTTGAATCCATTCAAATCTGTATTTCTGGTCTGGAAGGGACAGCTACTGGGACATGTGGTTTCCCGCAATAGAATAGAGATGGCCAATGAAAAAATACAGTGTGTCCAGCAAGCTAAAGCACCTAGAACTACTTCAGAGTTGAGTTCTTTCTTGGGTTATGTGAATTTCTATAGAAGATTTGTACACAAGTTTGCTTCTCAAGCAGTACCACTATATGAGCTTACAAAGAAGACCATTAACTGGACTGCTAAGTGTGAGGAGAGTTTCCAGAATTTGAAAAAAGCCATTACCAGTAAACTAATCCTTAGGTAGCCAAATTGGGATATTATTTTTCATGTACATGTAGATGCTTCAGGATTGGCACTGGGGGCAATATTAGCTCAGCCAGATGGCAGAACAGACTATCCAGTCTATTTTGCTAGTCACAGATTCAGTTATGCTGAACAAGACTATACGACTACTGAAAGAGAAGCCCTCGGAATGGTTTTTAGCGCTACGAAGTTCAGGAATTACCTATTGGGGAAGTTATTCCATTTTTATGTGGATCATCAAGCTCTTCTGTTTCTGATTAACAAAGTTATTATTCAAGGCAGGCTGATAAGATGGATGATGTTCCTTATGGAATTTGAATTCAAAATTTTCCATAAGCCTGGCCGAAACCACTGTGGAGCTGACTTTATTTCCAGAAGTACGAAGGGATATTTAGAATCACCTCTGAGAGATGAGCCAGTGGATTCTTATTTATTTCAGTTAGAAGCAGAAGAATCAGTGGATCCTGAATGGTATGATATTTATCAATTCGTTTCCCAAGGTGCCTTTCCAGAGGATTAGAAACAGAATCAGAAGAAAGCTCTGATCATAAAAAGCCTAAAATTTACCATCATCGAAGGAGTACTTTATCGACTAGGTGTGGATGGTATACTTCGACGATGTGTCCCTATGGAAGGAAGAATGCAAGTGATTTCAGAAGCGCATAATGGTGAGTCTGGTGGACACTTTTCCAAAAACCTGAAATTTACCATCATCGGAGGAGTACTTTATCGACTAGGTGTGGATGGTATACTTTGACGATGTGTCCCTATGGAAGGAAGAATGCAAGTGATTTCAGAAGCGCATAATGGTGAGTCTGGTGGACACTTTTCCAACGAAGTGACCTACAAGAAGATTGTGCAAGCAGGTTTGTGGTGGCAAACACTGATTGCTGATGTCAAAAGTTTTTGTAAAACTTGTGACATATGCCAAAGAATGGGCCGACCAACAGCTGCAGACATGACTCCCTTAATGCCAATACAACCATTGGGAGTATTCATGAAATGGGGACTGGATTTTATGGGACCTTTTAAGAAGGTGACTCCCAGGAAGAACAAGTACATCGTGATGGCTACTTGTTATGTTACCAAGTGGGTTGAAGCTAAGGCTCTTTCTGACAAGACAACCAAGTCAATTGCAAGGTTTTTGTTTGAGAATATTGTCTATCGATATGGATGTCCAGTAGAAATTGTGACCGATCAAGGAACACATTTTATCAATGATACTATGGAAATCCTATTGGATATGTTTTCAGTCAAGCATCGGAAATCTACTCCTTACTATCCTAGATGCAATGAATAGGCTGAAAGTAGCAACAAGACAATAAAGACTATTCTCACTAAGGTGGTGCAAAAGAAACCAGATCAGTGGGATTTAAGGCTTCAGACTGCTCTATGGGCTTATAGGATAGCTTATAAGGTAACTACTGGAATGACACCATTCAAAATGGTGTATGGTATTGAAGTTGTGGTTCCTATGGAGTTTGTAATCCCCAGTCTGAGAATGGCTATGAAGTATGGATTAAACTTCAACCATAATCTTAAGAAAAGGCTGGATGAACTGATGCAGTTAGATGAACTCAGGCAAAGGGCTATATTGGAATAAGAAATTGTTCAACAACGAAGGAAGCACTGGCACGATCGCCGAATTAAAGCTTGAGAATTCCAGAAAGGAGACTTAGTGCTTCTATATCAGTCAGATTGGGTCCAAAAAAACCGAATTTGAAGATTGCCTAGGCAGGACCTTTTGAGGTTGATTGGGTCTTCTCGAATGGCACAGTCAGATTGAAAGATTTATCTGGACTGATGTTGCCGTGAGTGTATAATGGAGCAAAGATCAAGCTCTATTATTCAGAGACCAGAGAAACTAGGTTAGAACAAGGAACTAAGGAACTAGAGGTTGCTGATCAAGAGATACCGGAATCCGATATTTTTGGACTTTTTCATGTGAAAACAGTTCCAGTTTCAGAACCAGTACCAGAAGGACCAGATCAGTCTGATCTTAGAATCAATACCAATATGGTCGCACCAGAGTGGGAATCAGTTCAGTACCAGCATGGACACACTTTCCAAATTTTAAGCGCCCAACGGTCAAATGGCACGCCAGTGGTAATTATTACAAGGATGGGTCGCAGTCTTTTCCAATGCATGTTTGCCACGACAGCAACGACGCACACAAGTCTAGGAGCGGCGAGTGGTGGAGCTTTTATGGCGCGAACATGCATAACAGTCAGGAGAGTTAGCATTTTTCCCCATAAATCTCCTGCGCGACGCTTTCCTCCTGTCAACCATTCTCCATCGCCGAGCTCCGAGGTTTCTTCACTATAGCCGCAAACTTCGACCTCTGACGAGACAGCTGACTGTGAGACAGTCTTACTAGCGACACCAGGAAACGGCTTCGACACAAGTAAGTCATCTTCTCCTTCGCCTGTTTCATCGTCATCGACCTCACAGTGTATGGGTAGAAGGAAATGCTTAGAGAAGATGCAAGAAACTCTTGAGGATACCCAGGCTATAGTTGTTGAGGCAAAGGCAAGCCTTCCTGATCTTCCATACAGTAAAATCCAACGATATGTATTTAATGATCACGCAATGACTCTGCTACAGCTCTGGGATTTTCGAGTTGTGTTGCAAGCTACAAGGATTGCTTTTGATGCAGATATTATCAAGCAAGTTCTTGATTCCTTTGATGCTGAAACTAGCAGTGCTATGGTAAATAATAGGAAGGTGTCAGTGACACCAGAAGCCATTGCAATTGCATTTTGGATGCCTAATGAGCCCAAACCGTCTATGGCAACGGCGCAGCAATTAAGTATCATTCTGAAGGAGGATGAAACGGCTAGAAAGAAGCGCAAGGCAAGTGCTCAAGAAGTTCCAGTAGTAGTAGGACTGGAAGCCTCCGCTACTTACAGGTTTGTAGTTGAAGCAGTCAGCCTTAAGAACAACCCAACATATGTGTCAGAAAAATTGTTTGCTATGCTGTTGGCCAAGATACTGGATCCACAAGTCCATATCAACCTTTGTCAAATACTCTCGCATAATGTACTCCAACAAACTGCCAAGCTGAAATCTCAAACTGTTTTCAAGGCATGGTATTTCTGGAAATTCCTGTATTGGGCTACTGCTACAGATGTTAATGAGTAGGTAAAGCAGTCTTGGAGTGAGCAGCCCATTTCTGAACCAAAGAAAATTGAACTGTCCTCAGACGACGAGGAAACAGACAGTCAAACGATTTACACTAACCTGAAAAGAAAAGCCACTGCGGAAGAAGCTGGCAGTTCAAAGAAGCCAAGAATTACACTGACAAAAAGGAGTGAGTTCTTGAAGCAATAGAAAGCCAGGTTAAGGCAGTAAGCACTGGGAAATCTGAGATGAGTAAAATTGAGCAGCAATCTGCTCAGAAGACTGTGCCTGATCAGCTAGTTGTCAAAAATACAATTGCTACTAGATCTGGGAAAGATCATGTCAAGCCAGTCTCACTGTTGAGAAGATACCATACTAGTCAGGGGACAAAGGCAAGAGTCAACTGGACAAAGGGGAAGGTCGAGCGTTCTCAACTTTGTCTGGTGGAGTTCCTGCCATTACTGAAAACCCTCTGCAACTGGTAAAACAAGATAAGTTGCAACAAATGCAAACTCAAAAATTGAGAGGGCATCTTTTGCTCAGCAACGCTGATTATGCAACTTTACCCTACGTGGCTCCAGTGGCAATATATGAACCTGTTGATTCTGATCCAACCACGGTCAAAGACAGATGTTCAGTATTGATATAGTCTTCTTGGAATACCGTTGTCATTTGTATGGGACAATCGGTGGAGGCTGCTGGATCAAAAGACAAAGTCAAAAAGCTTAAAGCTGACTTGGCAGAAGCACAACATCAGATTGAAACGATCCAGAAAGCCCAGGAAGTGCAGAACATACAACACAGGGTACTGGAAGCTCAATCAAAAAGGACTCAGGAGTTGTTGAACAAAAAGTTAGCTAAGGCTGAGTTTGAAATTATGATCATCAAAAGTCAAAGGAATGAAGAACTGAGAGCTGCCGAGCGAGATGAAACGATGCTCAGGATGAAGCGGGCAGAATTCAGAAAGCTGCTATTGCACCATAGAGCTCTGAAGGGTTCGCTGTAACTGAAAGATACATCTACAATAGCTTGTCTGAAATTTTAAACCCATCAGGCAATGCTGTTTTCAACTTAGAAAATTTAAAGTCCTTGATGGAAAGTATGCAGAGCGATTTGCAGGACAAGGTGGGTGTGTTCAATAATTCTCTGATGAGCCAAGCTATAATGGATTATATTGAGCAACAGACTTCCCCGGATGAGGATGAAGAAGATGAAGAAGATGAAGCTGATCAGGAGGAGGATGATCAAGAAACTGGGCATACAAAGGATGATGATAATGCCCCACCACCATCTCCACCTCCACGACCTGGTAATGGTGGGACAGGACCAGATGAAGGAGGCCAGTCACAGCCAGACCAGCCAGACCAGAATGAGGGTCAGCAAGAAGGACAGGATAAACAGCATCAGTCGGGTAATCAGCAGACTGAAGAGCAGCAGCCGAGTAACACTGGGAATCAGCCAACTGATCATCCCCATCACAGCGGAGAGGCTAAAGGGAAAATGAAAGTTCAGGATGAGGGACCAGTGGTGGCTGATCATTAGCATTCACTGCAGCTCATTATTTTGAATAAGCAATTGAGACATCAACATGCCTCCATCACCAGACAGTATCTGGAGGATGATGCTCTCTAGACTGACTTAGAAAGATTTCAAAGACTATTTGTGGGAGCCAGGGAAATGGTAGAACATTGGAAATCAGTTGCTTTCCATGATAAAGAAGCTTGTAGACTACCTGCGCATCCCAGTACAGTCCAGCTGTTAGAACGAGTTCCAGAATGGATACTCAATGCCGATGAGAAAGTGGAAAAACCGCACTGGCAAAGGCATTCTACTGCAGATTGTCGGTCCTTAGCTCTAGAACCGGAACTTATGCTGGGTAACAAACCAACTTACTGCTGCATGAAGGATGTTAGGATACAACTCAAGGAAGTTATGGTACAAATGCAAGCTGCCAGAGGTGTTTTGGATCAGAGAGTCAAAGCCATTCTTGAGGACCAGACAGCTATTAGCAGAGGACCTCAAACGCGAATGTCCTCTATTGCACTTTTGCACCATTCTCTCTCTCTCTCTCTCTCTCTCTCTCTCTCTCTCTCTCTCTCTCTCTCTCTCTCTCTCTCTCTCTCTATAGCTTAGCATATTTAAAGTGAGAGAGAGAGAGAGAGAGTGAGAGACTCCCATTACTAACGGCGTGCGTGGAGCATGTTTTGACCTCAAAAAACACCTCCTCACACCGTTAGTATAAGGTAACAGAAAGACTCTCTCTCTCTCTCTTTCCCCCACCTTACTTCCTCTCTCTATAACACTCACACATACACACATAAACACATACCCTGGTGGATGCACAGTACTAAAGGCGCGCATAGAGACATGCACACCGGTTGTGCCTCTCTATGCGCGCCTATAGTATAGAGAGAGAGAGAGAGAGAGAGAGAGAGAGGGGCTCTTTGTGTTTGTGTGTGTGTGTGTATATTATATTTGTGTGTCTGTGTGTTTGTGAGTGTGTGTGTCTCTGTGTGTGTATGTTATATTTGTGTCTCTGTGTGTTTGTGTGTATGTTATATTTGTCTCTGTGTGTGTGTGATCAAAATGCACTTTGTAGAATTGTAACAATTGGTGTGCGTGCTAAGATGATGAAGAAAAAACCTATGTGATAGATGGAGGCCTTTTTAGATATTTTTTGACATTTTCCTCTCAAAAAGCTCTCTAAAAGAGGAAAAAAAGGGCTTTTTACTAACGGTGCGCGATGAGGCATTCCAAAATTTTGGAATGCCCCCTCGCGCGCCGTTAGTAAAATGTTCTTTTAGGGGTTTTTGACATTCTTTGCCTCTTTGGATGTCAGAGCTAGGCAAGGACATTCATTTCTAGGATATTTGGGCGTTCCGGACGCATTGACAGTATCAAAAGTTTCAAAATCTTCCACCACTTGATAGTTTTGTAACTTTTTGAATTCTAGTGATGACGTGAGTCGTATCAAATGCACCGCATCTACCTTCTGAAAAAGGTGCTCGCATTAAATGAAAGAGAGTGATCGTCTTCAAGGACCACTAGATTATTAAATGAGGAGAGGGACACCTTTTATATTTTTGTTAATATCAATCTATTTTTCTACGTAACGTAGGCTCTTCTCTCATTGGAGGAGCTTATTTTCCTCTCTCTTCCAAAAGGCCCTCCAAAAGACCTCCGAAATATCCTAATGGATGAGGATTACTAATGAGTTTCTACAACTCACAGTCGAATCTTCCAAATTGCCTGAAAAAGACATTGCAGCAAAGTCGGGTCTTGCACCGCAGTACAGGGAGATGGCTGAGATTCTTTTCGAAGCTCGCATCAAAAAAAATCAGCCTCTTCGAGAAGGATGGATCCATACTGCTTTGCATTGTCATAAGCTGGCCAGAACTAGACTGAGCAAGGGTAGGCGTACACTCTATGATCCTGACACCAAAACCTATCATTCTCTCACGCCTTATGAGGTAGAGATGACCACAGACCGACGGGATCAGCTTGAGCAGGAGGCCATTTACCGATTGATTTAGCAGGAGAATGCTGGTGCTGGGACTTCTCAGTCACCATCTCGGTCAAAGAGCAAAGGCGAAAGGAAGATGGTCCAATGGAAGGATACTGGGTAGTTCCATCTCAGAATTCAGTGGAGACTTTTCTTCTCAGCAGGCAGGGAGAGATGAGAGCTCTACCTTGGCCTGATGACAACTCCACCTTGGCCTGGTGAGAGCTCCACCTTGGCCTTTTCCGCTGCCTCCTGCAATCCTTGGTCCTTCTTGAACTCCTACTCGTAATCTTTGAATGGCCATTCTCTATGTGGTCAAGCTGGCATCCCAACATCAGAACCAGACGATGGGGTTTTCAGTCTCACATCAGAATCAGACAGGGGAATTTTTCAAAAATTTTGGAATCTTGCCAAAATTCAAGAAAGAAGAGAAGAATGTAGATGGCTGGATAATCACCATGTGGGAACGTGTTCTTAGAAGATGGGCACCGAATTACTTAGTAATTACTAGAGTAATTACTACAGTAAAATCGAAGTGTATAAATAGGGCCCATTACATTATTATCGGATTGGCAATTGTTATCACTTGTATTAGCGTTTTGGGCTATAATTGTACTTGAGCATCAGTGGCAGTATTGTCGGCTGTACTTTCCCTCTATAATCATATTCGCTGTAATCTTGATATGTAATCTCAATCATGTCATATATTTCAGTGATACTTACTTCTCATCCAGTCTTCTGAATCTGAATCTAAATCTGAACCTTATTCCAGGCTATAAGTCTCATTCTTATTTCAGTATTCACATTTCAGTCTAGTCTCTGATTTCTGTCCAGTCTGCTGTCTGAAATCTTCCCACACTAGTAGCTGAAATCCTTCAACACTGGAATTAGCTGTCTCAAGAGATCACCTCCAATTCCAATACGAATAAAAGTCTTAGCTCGGTGCTGACCAAAGTGGTTAGTTCAAGAAGGACAGACTCGAAAATGAATTTCCATGCTGCTCTATGGGCTTATCGAGTTTCATTCAAAACAGCTCTAAATGCTACACCCTTTCACCTTGTTTATGGTCTTGATGCCATACTGCCAATAGAATTTCTATTGTCGACATTAAGGGTAGCACATAATCTTAAGTGGATTGGACATGAATTGTCAGAAAGATTTGAAGATTTGGAAAATCTAGACGAGCAAAGGTTAACTGTTGTAGCTCATATCTATGCACAAAAGCGGAAACAAAAACACTTTTTTGATTCCCACTTAATCACAAAAATTGTCAAGAAAGGGGATTTAGTTCTAGTCTATTCCCTTAAGCAACACATTCCCAAGTTTAAGAAAAAGGGAAGCGGACCATTTATCATTGAAGATGTATCTCCAAGTGGAGTAGTAAAATTGTCCACCCTAGATGGTGAACCAATGGCTAATTGGATTAGTGGATGGCGTTTAAAGAAATACAATTTGCCACTAACCAATGAATAGCTAGAGAGAATGCATGCAACCAAACAAAGGAAGGCCAAGAGATAGCAGGTTATTGATGAAGCCCAAGAGGAAGCTAGACTTCGGGTACTCAAGCATAAAGCTGCTCTCAAGAATCATTGAAAGATACCGATTCCCATCAACACTATGGAAATAGATGATCGACAATGGGAATTACCTAAAGACGCAGTTTCAACAGATGATGACTGGTTAGATGGACACAGGAGCTAGAGTGAATGCAGTCAGTTATTCCACATACAAGAAGGCAACAAGTCAAGCATTGAAAACAGGAATAGCGACAATCAAAGGATGCAACAAGAATCCAACTCCAACATTGGGAGTAGTTAACTTGAACGTGATAGTACATGGATGTTCATGTCCTCATCAGTTTGTATGTTTGCCAGATGAACACATGAATGAGACGATGATTCTTAGAATTCCCTAGATACGTACATAAAAAGAAATACCAGATTGGGATACAAATCAACTAAATCTATCACCTAAAGGAGGGCAACTCATTGTTCCAATCGCAGCAAGCAAGGAGGAATGGAAAAGAAACAATTAGCAGACCAATCCACGAAGCCAATATTCTCCATCCCCTTGGCAATCAAATGCTACAGGTAGCATGCAAGGAGTTAGCCAAATTTGGGTACCAAAAGCACAGCTTACGGATAAACCGAATCAGATCTGCGTGCCTAAAACTTCAACAATGAAACAACAGAAGGTCGAACACAGAATAGGGCATCTCCGAGCAAGGAACCTAACATGAAAATGGTTTGGAAGAAAGGGACCACTTATCTTCTCAACAGACTCCACCACACCATGCAGCACCAAGCCGACCGAGCTACCAATGGAGAGAAAAAGATCGACGACAGTCGAAAGTACTACCAACAACTCGAGCAATCAGATTGCTAAAGCACCCTGATGGTACAATCAAACAGAGAGCACAAAAGCTACAAGATTTGCTCTTTAGAAGACATCAGCAGCAAATCTCGACATCAGAAACCCTTGAGTTAATTTCTCAAGACCCAGCTCTTGCACAGTATATGGGTTTGAATTGCATTGATCTTTATATCATGGTAGAGCCAATCACGGCTATGCATAGACACGGTTGTTCAACCCATGCACACAGTCGTCCCGGAGTATGCCATCTAGGAGGGGTGGAAGGGCACTAAGTACTAAGTAATTAAGGGCAATGTTTGAAGAGGGAGGAAAATTTTGATGTTAACATGTGATTTTTTGCAAAATTACCTAATAATGCCCATATAATTCATCATCAAGGGAAAATTCTCTGATAATATCTTCCTGATGAGTGTAAATAGTGTATATACTATCAAAAAATCATAAAAAATAGTCCTTTTTTGGATATTTTTCATCACTTTTGTTGATAAGGAGGCTTAACAGTAGAATGGTAAACAGGACACTTTTATGTCCTTGGACACTTTTGTGTCCTGTTAAGTGACCATTTTTCTTGAATTATTTGAAGAGTATGAAAATGAATTTCTAGGTGCCATATATCCACAAAGTTGCCTTATGAGCTGAAAAAAACTTAGCAGGCTTTCTTGATATCTAAATTCAATTTTGATTGTGTAAGTGTAATGTATAACATAAATCTAATCTTCCTTGAGTTTTGGGGGACCTATTATGCTATATAGCATAGTATATGATGATGGTTGAGTTTTTTGATTGCTGAAGAATACGATACATTTTAGAGTAGCAAGTATAAATTTCTCAATATTGCTAGTTTCTTAGGCCAATTGTGTGTATTTTGTAGGTAGTAACCATATCTAATCATAGACTACAAACTTGGCTAGATATTGAGTAGTTTCTATGGGTTTTTGGAGGTCATAATGCTAAACCCAGTTTTTTCATGTTTGCTGTATTTAGCGCTTTATCATTGTCCCCAAGGTTCCAATTGTTAGAGATCCATTATCCTTTTGACATTCTCCATGGCTCCTTTTGAATCCAGAGGCCCAAAGGGATCTAAGAAAACATGTATATAGTATCTGTATTGAGCGTGACTATAGAAACTTTGATGATAGGTCCGCAGAATGGCAAAAATGCAACTTTTTTGTACCTATTTTTTTTGCCCCAAAAAAAAAATAGTGAGGTAAAAGCAACCATATGTTTTGTTCACCAACCCATTGAAGTTAACGGGGCATTTTATCTCATGTCCTACAAAAATCTCCACTCTTATTTATATGCAATCAACCGTAAGAAATTGCTGTTTTGGGCAAAATGCACTGGTCCATCAACTTTGGAGACTTGTAGTGACCAAGGGATGAGAAAAATTACAAGTTTCTCATTTTTTCCATATGCAGTAGTTATTGAACTATAAGCTCATGAAAGGATTTTTCAAAATGAGTGGATCTACTATGGTTTTGGAATTTTTTCCCAAAACCCTGAAAGGACACTTTACTGTCCTGTTAGGTTACCATTCTAGTGTTAAAAATGGAGAAATCCAACAAAAAACAATAAAGCTGTGTTTTTCAAGGGATTTTTCTTAATTATTGGATTTTTACTTTACATTTTTAGAGCATTTTGCTATTTTCTTTGATTTTTTTAAATAAACAGGCCAAAATTAATAATAAATAACAGGGAAGCTCGGATGGAAAAATGGAAGACAGGATGGTGATCAGAAAGACAAGGCGGACAAGCACAAAAATTTTCAATGAAATCAAAAGATGAAAGCGGGAAGCCTAAATTAGGCTGCCAGGCCTACTTTTGTAAAATTCTTGCAAAATGACCTACAGGAATCCATAAGGGAAATTTTTGAGTCTAATATAGATTTCACTGCCTAGTAGGACTAACGGGGGAATCTGGGAGGTTTGGTTAGGGAAGTACATGTATAGATAAAACCACCTCATTTCCACTTGGAGCCTTTGCAGAGAGAGATTTTGGCCTCTTTCGCACGACATTTTCGGAGCCCATAGTTGACCATTTTCAATGCCGTCTCACACGAGACATGAGGGGTAAGTTATTTACTCGATAATGATCCATTTTGTATGGCTGGTAGCTAGTTTAAAGCCTTGGAAAAAAACCCTAGAAACCAAGCAGTGCACGAAGACCTACAACCTAAAACTGACCATAGCGGCCTGTCAGCTTGACCAAATCGGATGGGATTTGAACCATAGCATGCTCTAACATAATAGAACATTTGTATACCATTAGATGACCATTTGACTGGGGTCAAGGGGGTCCCCAGTAGAAAAGTTAGGTTTTTGGCAAATGCCAGAATTTTGACATGACTCCACATATGGCTTGCTAATGAGGTCCATATACAATGTATATGATTGGTTTGGTGAAATCCATCAAGCAAAGCCCTCGAAAAGCAAAAAACGGCTCGAAGGTTACAAAGCGTCAAATTCGACATACGAGGCCAAACTGACTCCAAATGAGCCAAAATTGGACAGGTTGCTTCACGACTATGTTACGGACAAGTCCAAAGCCTCAAAGTTGACCGACCAACCCAACAGACAAAGCCGTCACAAAAAACGGTGATTTCAGAGTCGACAGAGCACAAAGTGATGCCGGCATGACCAAACTTGGCCAAATTCAATTTAGGACTTGTATTAAGTGTATGAAACATGGCTAGGTCAAAATTTGTGGGTTTTGCAAAGTTTTTGTCACTGAAGTGAATAATCACGATATTTGCTTTTGCATCAGTCGTGCTTGGAAATTGTCAAATCATCTCACCTATCATGTGTACACACCTATTCCATGCCAAAAATCAAGTATGAGCCAAAATGACCAGCCATTACTTGTAAAATTGCCAAAAAACGCAAAGAAGTCTTTGCAAGCCAAAATTTGGGTTAGGAACAACTTTTCTTGATCAAAATGACCTCATATCCCATACTCAAGGTCTATGCGATGTGTAGAACCAATTTGTACAAAAAAATGTCAATTTTTGGAAGAAAAGTTAATAATTGCGATTATTTACTTTTTGGTCAAAATTGGAGAATTTTGATATTTTTCCATCATACATCCAAAGTACATGTTGTGATAAGCACACTAGCCAATTTTGAATAAATTTGGAGTTCAAAATCTCAAATTTCCTTTATAACTATTGTTTCAGAGACCTAAAGCCAAATATTGGTACCATTTTCACCCTGTGCATCCAAATGAGCCCATAATTCACTCAAAGAATGTATTTGATATATACTTCAAGCCTATAGAGCCAGGTTTGCAAAAAGTTGAAAATTTTCCTCAGCTGTGTAAATAATTGCAAATATTTACATTCGTTGCAAATTTTTGTTTTGACCATACAGTTTTGTTCCTTGCATGATTTTATGCATCTTTGCTTGTTCAAAAATTGATTTGAAGCAATTTGGACCAAATTGTTAGCATTTCAGTCTAAAAGGACATTCCAAAGAAAAATCCGACAAATCTGCTAACTTTGCACTCTATTCATTGAATAGGAGCAATGCAAGCAGCGGTGGAGAGGGCCAAGAAGAAGCTAAACCAAAAAGAGAAACTACTAGAACTGCCTCTGTATGAACTGGACCTCAAGTCGGTCAAAGCAGCAAAGACATCCTACCTTTCTAGAGAACAGTTGGAAGAACACTACACCACGGTCTTCACTGTTAGGTTTAAGAGTGAAGAGGCGCATCGGGTGGACTTGCAACTCCTACCCAAAGAAATCTATGATGTAGCTGCCAAGCCAGAGACAAAAGAGGCTAACTGCAGGTTGGGGCTCAGGCATTTCTACGAATAAGAGCCTTTGGGAGTGGACTTTCCGAAAGCTTACGAGCTTCTATCCACCATCAAAGAGGACGGAACCGAACAAATATCTGACACCCAAGGGAACAAGGTCGAGGTAGTAATCACAAAAGAGATAGTGGTAGAGGCACTCAGATTGCCCACTGAAGGAATGACCATGCGGGCAAGAGACAAAAAAACCGTTGGCACATTTACCAAGGAGATATCCGCGGCTACATTCGCCGATCTTATCCACAAACAGGTGGAAGAGCCAGCCTGTTTGTACCATCAATACTTCCATTTTCTGGCAAAAAGGCCACCAAGGTATACTACACCAAATAACGTCGTGGACACCACCTTCACTCAGGTTCTTAAGTCGACAACAAGACAACCTCTGGACCACGTGCAGTTGGTCTTCACAACATTGAAGGGCACCAAGAAGGAAGGCAAAATCACATATTTGGGCACTCCAGAGGTGTTGACTAGAAGAGCATATCATGCCATCTGCATGGCCAACAACCCCTTGATTAGAATACATGGATTTTGGCCGCACAACCCACTCCACGAGCTACAAGGTCAGGTAAAAGGTCAGAGAAATCCGATGATGAGTCAGCTATTATTGACATCTCACCAGAATGGCACAACAGCGAGAGCTCTAACAATGAAGAAAAGAGAGCTCGGAGAGAAGAGATGAAAAGGAAAGCTGTGGCAGCACACCAAGAGGAGCCAACTCAAAAACAAGCACGTTTTAAAAGAGAAAAATAGCCTCATCAGCGCAGTAGGCAAGCAAAAGGGAAGGGCCCAGAAAAGTGGGTACCCACAGGACTGAAAGGACCTTGAACAAAGCATCACACAAGAAAAGAGGCGGATGATCCTATAGAGCAATTACAAAGAATGTACCAAGAGGCTGAAGCGTTAAAGTTGAAGAAAGAAAAAGAAGCTGCAATGAAAGCCCAGGAAGAGAAAGACCAAAGGCAAGCCGAGGAGACGGCTAGACAAGAGCAAAGCCATGGATCTCCTTGCCCCACCTCACTGCCTCCGGAACAACACGACTATTCCATGCCTAGCCCACCACCATCACCACCAGGCAAAGATACCAATGAAGAAGTAGAACCTGAAAAAGAGAAAGATTCTAAGTCGACCCAACGAACAAAATCTACACAAGAAGATGACCACCCCGACAGGAAAAAGGAAAAAGAAGCCGAGCCAGAACTGGAGCAGGCAGCAGAAGAGACTCAAAATCCAGAAGAGGAAAAGACAAGTCGATCGGAACAGGAAACTGATAAAGAAGCAGATGCAGAAAAAGAACCTACCACTGCACATGAGACGGAGCCCGAGCCAGAGAAGGAAGAAAGGCCAACACCTGAAGAGCCAGCAAGGGTTGAGACAACACCATCCACTTCTACTCAGCCAGAAACTGCCAAGGCATCAAAGCCTCAGGATTGAGACAACACCATCCACTTCTACTGAGCCAGAAACTGCCAAGGTACAAAGCCTCAGGATGGCCAAGGAGAAGACGGACCATCTATCACCACACAAGAACCACTAGCAACAATTACGATGCAGCAAGAAGCAACACACGAGGTTGCAGGCACATCCATGCTGGCAAGACAGGAGGAGTGGCAGTCAAATGATCAAGTAATAATACAGGTCAATGAATATGCATGTCAAATGCAGGAAATGACGGAGAGACTCCGTTCAACAGCTTCAAACCGCACCACAAAGGCCAAGGAATTGGAGATAGTGATCGACGCTCTTCAAGGAGAGCTAGAAGACAGTATGATTATCATCACTGATCTCCAAAGGCAAGTGCAACAGCTGAAGGGAGAAGCAGAACAGCATCAGATAGCCAAGGATAAACAACAAAAAGAAATGGAGGAGTTAGGTGACCTCCTCACCAAATTATTTGATGCGTGCAACGTAAAAGACGAGAAGCTAACAGAAGTCAAATGAACTTCTTACGACCTCTCTGTCAACTCAGAAAATTCAAGTGCAGTTAGATGTTTCCAATGCTTCCCTACAATATTCTGAACAGAGAATCAATGATCAAGCCATTTTCTTATGACAAATCAGAGAAAACTCAACCGTGGCCTCGATCAAGGGAACTGATGAAGTTTACAAGGTACTTGAAAAGAAAAACAAGGACTTAGAATTGGGATTAAATCTTGAACAATCATAGCACAGAGACCTGGCACTGATGCGGGTTCAAAGAGAGGAGGATCTCCTAAAGGAGATAGTAGAACTCAAGCGGATAAATCAACTCCTCAGAGATGGAAAGCCAGACACGCAGGAAGAGGTAGGCAATTGAGAGCTGCCACAAATAGACATACCCTCCGTCTTGTTTACTGAGTTTGAGATGCAATCCACAGCAGAGCCAAGTGGTAATGAATATTTTTAGATTCACATCAGAGGTGCAGATACAGTGCCAATGGTTAAGCTCTCAAAAGCCGAAGAATACACATTGAAGAAGAAGATCACCTTAGAGGTGGATGAGCAATGGAAGGCCGCTATGGATTGGGAGTTGAGAGTTTTACACTCTGTCAACATCACTCAACTCACTCTCAATCAGATCAATGCTCAATGGCACCAACAATCCTTGCCATACCCTCTCATCAAAGTAGAACTATTACAGGTAAAAGAAAGGTTGTACAAGGATATGCAAGAAGATGGCACAGATAAAGACCACCCAAAGTGGAGGTTAAGCTACCTGAAAAAGAATCCGAGATACCTGATTCTATTCACAAGAGAACCTGTAGCCCCACAAAGAGATCCAACATTTTGTCCTGTACCCAGAGTAAGGACAGGGCAAGCGCATGAAGCACTGCAGAAGAAGAGGCCCAACTTGGCTCAACTTCCCCAGGCTGCTAGCTCCAAACAGAGGCCAAGTGACATAGGAATACATGGTGAAAACCCTAACGGGCACCATGTCATTCTTCAAGAGTCTGCCATATCTCTCATGTGCAATGTTATATAAGATCTGCATGATGCTACTCACATGCATACAAGTTTTCAATGAGCCTGAGCAAACAGGAGCCCCATGGCTCTCATTCTTGGAAGGAAACAAAGGCTTATGCTATGATCTGAGTGGGAAACCTTCAGAAGAAATCCTTTATGGATTCTATGCTAAATGCATGTTCCTGCCCTCGAATAATATGCTAGCCTTTGAAGAAGCATTCTACACTGGATTCTTCACCTCGCGAACGAAGATATTTGCACCGGTGATAAGCAACCTAACATCCAGGTTTGTAGGCTACTCAGTGGTGGAGCTGAAGAATCAAGTCACCATGCAATTTTAGCAAGTGTCTAACAAAGAACGAAGAATCAGATACCAGAAGGCACTAGACACAATTAAAGACCGCCTCACCTGCCGTCAACCCAAAGACTACTACAGCCCATAAAGTTGTGTCAAGGGACCTTGTAGATTTGGTAGAACTCTAGATTATTAGTTTTGACCTCCTAAAAACCTTGGCTAAGGTATAAAAGCCAATTTTTGTAAGTTTTTTATAATTTTTTGGATAAGAAATACACAATGTGAGCTAACGGCGCTCACTTCTCTCCTTCTCGCGCTTCCTACTCCCTCTCCGGTTATCACATTGTGAATGTGTTTGCTGCATTGCAACCGCAAGTAAGAGCTCTACGCATTGACATAAGTCATTCACCGTATTCCATAGCTTTTGGCGTCACCGACCCGCGGCCTAATTTCATCATAACTAGGGATTTACACTTTTAAATCGAAAACTAAGCATAGGCGGGGTATTGGGGCATCATTGCTAAGAATTTAGATGCATTCTGGGTTGAAAATGACTAGATAAAAAATCCACTACTTTTAATAATAATCGGGATTTTGGAACTTGACCTACCATAGGCATGTGTGCTTAGGTCTTTAAACTTGTCCTAGAAGTTTCATTACGTTTGTATGTCATTTGATACTGTAACGGATGTGATTTGCTTGTCGATGAACGATTGGCTTTTGGTGATTTCAGTCACTTGAGTGTAGCTTGAGTTAGATGCGAGTTGTTAGTTGTTTTTCGAGAGATTGACAACCTCTTGTATCCTCTATGCACTAGTCAGCTTCGTCCCATGGTTTGACAAA
This sequence comes from Adiantum capillus-veneris, assembly GCF_014529385.1. Taxonomy (NCBI): domain Eukaryota; kingdom Viridiplantae; phylum Streptophyta; class Polypodiopsida; order Polypodiales; family Pteridaceae; genus Adiantum; species Adiantum capillus-veneris. Next base: position 118,535,735 of record NC_140952.1, on the reverse strand, counting down.
TTAATCATGGTTCTCGCTAATACTGCAATCACTTGAGTGTAGCTTGAGTTAGATGCAAGTTGTTAGTTGTTTTTCGAGAGATTGACAACCTCTTGTAGACTCTATGCACTAGTCAGCTTCGTCCCATGGTTTGACAAATTAATCGTGGTTCTCGCTAATACTGCAATAAGATAGGATGGTGAGGTTAGACATGCATCCCACAAAATTTCTGGCCCACTGAAATTATTCTTGATACAACGTTGGAGAGGGGGAATGGGAACATAGCTCAAAACACAACACAGTTGCCTCACTATAGCCCGGGGCACTCATTGCACCCCACTCCTCTTAGAGTCACCTTCAAATCAACACAAATTTCCCAACCAAAAACGAACCACACCTTGTAAACACGCACAGGCATAATAGAGTAGAGAAGAAATGAAAAACAAGGGAGTTGGGAATGTTCACAACACTTGGAAAGGGTCTGTTTTGATTACATCAAGCTCGATTATAGTGCCTTCACCTTCTTCTTCACCACCTCTAAAATGGAGCTCTCCTTAGCTCTCTTTCAAAGCTCTCTACACAACTCCTGAGAACTCCCCCCAAAATGGCAAAAGGCTGGCTCCTCAGGGCATGGGAAAGGCCCCTCCAAACTCCCTCTTTGGCTTTTCTTTTTTGCATGTGAAGTTGCCCTTTCTAATTTTGGCCTTCCTTGGGCTCGAAGCCATGCACGAGCATTCCCTTAAGTGGGAGCCCCGATGGTGTTGTGGGTGCCCCTTACGGTCTCCTTCAAAAATACTTGGCCGTGGAAAATCCCTTCCTTGATCTCACCATGTTAGCACTATGTCTAATGCCACCTGCACCTGCCGCTCACCGCCAACAACGACTCTACACAAAATTACCTCCAATAGCACCGTAGCCATAGCCAGGCTCCATGAGGAGCTCCTTGAGCTCTCCCTTCTCACATTTCCCAAATGGGCCAGTACGCTCCAACATATATATCATACGCTTACGGCCTTTATCTCTGCATATGGGACTAAACCCAATTCCACGTGGCACTTGCTCATCAAATCCTCCTCAAAATTTCCTTAAAATTCTCCAAAAACTATTAAAAAAACTTTTTTAACCCCAATTTTCTAAGCTCTTGCCAATTGTTGCTTGGTGAGATGATTCCAGATCTGCAAAGCCCAACTAAAAGGTCTTCTTTCCTACTTCAAATTGTACCAACCCCACCAAGTTTTGGCTTTTTGTTTTGCCATGCGTCAAACAATGTGCGCCAAAGTGGCAAAAAGCACCTGATGCCGTGTATCGCCAACTTTGACCTTCAGTATCTTGCAAATTCGGACTTTGTTTGACAAGCCATCAATTAATCATATAGTCTTCACATACCCCACACTTTGCATAAAAATCTTGGCGAGGCTCCAAAATCTTATTATATTACACCGATCGAGGCAATCAAACCAGCACAAAAAAGGCCCGAAGAAACTTCAACTGGCAATATCTTGGCAATCAGGACTCTGATTGTCGATCTAAAAAGAACGACATGCTCTTTAGAATGCACACTTCAAGACATGCACTCATACCCACTTTGACCACCCGTTTCCACCTGCCCTATTCATTTAGGATCTGCAAACCGCTTTGACCACCTGTTTCCACCTGCCCTATCCATTTAGGATTTGCAAACCATTTCAACTTTGATGTGACATATCTTGCACTCCATAGCTCCGTTCGAGGAGTCATCTAGACTCGAAGGGATCAGAGTTCAAGGGCTATTTTTTAAACTCCTTATTTATGAATTTTGACAAATAGAATACACCCTTTTTCACTTCAATCTCTAAATTTTCTTCCAAGTCCATTTTATGGTACCCTTTTACATGTAAAAATGTGAGAAAAAATAAAAATGAATAACCCAATCTATTGCACTCACGTGGTAATACTCACATAATTATTAAGTGACCCCCTCGAGCATCTAGAACAACTCACACAACATCTCAAGCGCCACATTCCAATGCAAAAAATCATCACTTTGGACACCTTTACCTCTCAACCCATATGGCCCATTCTAGAACCCGTTAGGCCTAAAGAAGACATACAACCTGCTATCAATTGCCTGTCCTAGGCCTCTTGTACATGCTATAGCACTTAACCATGCACCTCTCAGTATACATACGATTGCTTGTGGCCTCTGCCATGGTCAAAACACTTTAACTACACTAATGTGCTCATGATGGTCCAATAAACAGATGTGACCTGTTAGGAAATAAGACGTAGCTAAATAGATAATTGAGTAGATTACTTAATGGAGAGAGACAGATTTACATACACGAGATTATAGAGTAGAGAGAGAGAGAGAGAGTACACACGATATACGTGGTTCACCCAATGTGGGCTACGTCCACGGGAAAGCAGCCACTCAATGGCTTTAGTACTTCAAAACAAGAAGTAGTTTACAAAGGGATTATACCCTTAATGGAGCTCCCGCCTTGCTTCACTCTCACCACCTCACACTCACCTTGTTGCATCAACTTCACACACTATGAAATGTGTGTAGAAATGGCCTCCTTTTATAAGCCAAAAGGGCTGCCCTCTCTTATGAGAGACAGCCATGTGTAGCCGCCCTTGTGCGAATAAGTCCAAATCGGACCCTCCAATCCACCCATGTGTGGCCGCCCTTGAGAAGACAAGTCCGCTTTTGAATTCGGCCACCGGCCACCGGCCATTGAATTTCGGCCACCGGCCATCGGCCATTGACTACTGGCCACCGGCCAACCGACCGGTTATTTTCCGACCACTTTCCGGCCGTCGTCCGGCCATAATATTCCGGCGAAAAAAAAGCCTCGGGGGCCTCCACCCCCGAGGCCTCTAAAGTTGCCCCTGATTCTTGTCCGTGAAAATTTTGGTTTCCGGTGAGTGATTTTCCTTCACGCACGATGGATTCTCCTCATAATGGGGGCCTTACAAATGTGCGCTTTTACCACAGAAAATTATAAGGGTAAATCAGGCTCCATACTTAACAATCTTCCACTTGGAGACTGATCTCCAAACCAAACCTATGACTGCTTTCCATTCTGGCTTCTTATCCTTGAATGCTGATTGAAGATGAGAAAAAGCTCAACTTCTCCTTGTTGACCACCTTTGTAAGCATGTTTGCAGGATTTTCACTTGTATGCACCTTTCCTAGCTTTAGCTGTCCCTCTTCCAAAAGAGTGCGTATGAAGTGATATCTCACCTCAATGTGCTTTGTCCTTGAATGAAAGGCTGAGTTCTTCGCAAGATGGATAGCGCTTTGGCTATCACTGTATAATACACAATTGTCTTGTTTGAATCCAAGCTCTTCTAAGAATCTGTGGAGCCACAAAATTTCTTTTCTTGCCTCCGTCATTGCTACATACTCTGCTTCCGTGGTAGAAAGTGAAACCACTTTCTGCAGCTTTGAAGCCCAGCTTACTGCTGTGCCTCCAACCGTGAACACATAGCCAGTAGTGCTCCTTCGAGTATCTTTGTCACCTGCCATATCTGCATCAGCATACCCTTCTAGAAAAATATCAGTTCCTCCAAAATACAAAGCATTTGTTGTTGTCCCTTTTAGATACCTAAGTATCCACTTCACAGCTTGCCAATGCTCTTTACCTAGGTTGTCCATGAACCTACTCACAACTCCCACTGCATGTGCAATGTCTGGCCTTGTCAAGACCATAGCATACATTAGAGAACCTACCGCTGCATCATATGGAGCTTTAGACATATAGGCTATCTCCTCTTGTGTCTTTGGACACATATCCTTCCTTAGTTTAAAATGACCAGCCAAAGGTGTAGAAACTGGTTTTGCATTTTGCATTGCAAACCTTTCTAGTACCTTCTTGATGTAATCTTCTTGAGATAGCTTTATTGTCTTCTTCGTCCTGTCCCTTGATATTTTCATACCAAGTATCCTGTTTGCAGCACCTAAATCTTTCATTGAAAAAGATTTAGACAGCTCCTCTTTTAGGTCTTTGATGTCTTGCATGTTAGCACTTGCAATCAACATGTCATCAACATACAACATTAGGATGATGAATTTCCCATCTCCCAAATTCTTCGTGTAGACGCAGTGATCGGAGTTGCATCTTGTGAATCCATGATCCAACATCCATCGATCAAACTTCAAGTACCATTGTCTTGATGCTAGCTTTAAACCATACAAGCTCTTATTTAATCTGCAAACCATTTTCTCCTTACCTTTTACTTCATACCCCTTTGGTTGAAGCATGTAGATTTCCTCCTCTAAGTCACCGTGAGGGAATGCCGTATTTACATCCATTTGCTCGAGATTTAGATCATGAGCAGACACAAAGCTTAAGACAAGCCTAATTGAGTTCATTTTTACAATAGGAGAAAATATTTCATTGAAGTCAATACCTTTCTTTTGAGAAAACCCTTTTACCACAAGCCTAGACTTGTACCTTTTCTTCCCACCTTCTTCTTCCTTCAGCTTGTACACCCATTTGTTTTGAAGTGCCCGCTTACCTTTAGGAAACTCAACCAACTCCCATGTTTAGTTGCGATGTAGTGAGTCCATCTCCACTTGCATGCTCTTCGTCCATTGTTCTTTGGATTCATGTTGCATAGCTTCTTCGTATGATTCTGGCTCTCCAGAATCTGAGATCAAGAGATGGTTGAAGGAAGAAACAAACCTTTTTGGAGATCTACTTGCTCTTGTAGATCTTCGGGGAATAGGTTGAGGCTCCTCATTTGGTTGACGTTGTTGCACATTGTCACCGTTTGTAGTCCTTGAGTCTTCACTGTCCTCAAGCTCCATGTACTCCTCACCCATTTCTTTTGTTTGTTTTCTTTCCAAGTAATCTTTGTACATATTTTTTTCGTTAAAAATTACATCCCTACTCCTTAAGATTTTACCATCTTCAAGATTCCATAGGCGATACCCAAAGTCTCCTTCTCCATAGCCAATGAAGAAACACTTTTTGGACTTTGCATCTAGCTTTGATCTTAGGCTTCTATCTATGTGCATGAAAGCCTCACACCCAAATACTTTGAGAAATGCATAATTCACCGGTTTACCTGTCCATGCCTCTTCTGGAACTCCTCCATCCAATGCCGTTGAGGGTGACGGATTGATTAAGTACGCAGACGTACTTACAGCTTCCGCCCAAAGCTCAAGCGGTAGGCCTGCATGTAGCCGCATGCTTCGTGCTCGTTCCATGATTGTCCTGTTCATCGTTTCCGAAAACCCATCTTGTTGAGGTGTCCTTGGGGTTGTCCTTTGCCTCCGAATTCCATTGCTAGTACAAAAGCTTTCAAAAGCTTGGTTGCAATATTCGCCTCCATTGTCGGATCTGAGGCATTTAACCTTGGTATCTGTTTCATTCTCCACAAAGGCTTTCCACCTTTGAAATATGGAAAATACATCGGATTTATTCTTCATGACATAAACCCATGTTTTTCTAGTCGCATCGTCTATGAATGTTCCATAGTATAATGAGCCACCAAGTGATGGTGTACTTGCAGGACCCCAAACATCAGAATGAACCAACTCAAGTTTTTTATTTTTTCTTTCATTTTCTGATTTTTGAAATTTTACCCTCTTTTGTTACCATAAACACAATCTTCACAGAACTCTAAGTCCACTTCTTTCAAACCTGGTAGAAGCTTCTTTGTTTGAAGGATTTGCATTGCTTTGGCACTCATATGCCCAAGTTGATAGTGCCACACTGCACTATCAACTTCTGTAGTTGCTGCACAAGCTGAAGGTTGTGTGCTAGCAGTACACAAGTAAAGTGTACCGACCTTTTCTCCCTTGGCAACCACCAAAGATCCCTTTGAGATCTTCCACCGTTTATTTCCGAATGCAATGTTGTGACCTTCATCGTCCAATTGTCCTGTAGAGATTAAATTTTTTCAAAGAGAAGGAACATGCCTAACATCTTTAAGCGTCGATTCATTTTTGTTAGCAGTTTTGACAGAAACTGTACCTTTGTCGACAATCTCACAAGCTTCATCATCTCCCAAGTATACATACCCAAAATTACCTTTGTTGTAGTATTGGAAATGTTGCTTGTGTGGTGTCGCATGGAATGAAGCCCCGGAATCTACTATTCAGGAATTAGACACATTGTCTAATAAGAGAATTAGAGCATCTTGCTCTACTTTACCTACCACATTGGCCTCCGATGTTGGCTTGTTGTCTTGAGACTCTGTCTCCTTCTTCTTCTTGGACCAGCAATCCTTCTTGACGTGGGCCTTCTTGCCGCAGTTCCAACATTCAAAAACTGACTTTGTGCGTGACTTGCTCCGTCTTGAGCGATCATGACCCTTTTGGCTTTTGAACCTCTCCTTAGGCCTTCCTCTTGTTTCCACTGACTATGAAACACTTGATGATTCTCCTGTGCTTCTCCTTCGTATTTCCTCGCTTAGGAGAACACCCACAACATCATCAAACTTAAGAGTATTTATACCAGAGATAGAATTACTTACAGCCATCACAAGGCTGTCCCAACTATCCGGTAGAGATGATAATATAAGGAGAGCTCGCACTTCGTCATCGAAATTGATTTTCACCGATCGAAGTTGACTTATGTTTGTGTTAAAGTCATTTAGGTGTTCTGCAACTGAACCATTCTCTGCCATCTTTAGATTGAACAAGCGCTTCATAAGAAATACCTTATTGGATGCCGATGGTTTCTCGTAGAAGTCGTCAAGTGACTTCATCAAGTCCTCCGTGGTATTCATCTCCGAAACATCGAAGGCCACCGTTGACGCCAAGCTTAACCGGATTGTTCCCAGGGCCTTTCGATCAAGGACAATCCATGCTTCATCTGCCATCGTTGCGGGCTTCTTTGCAAGACCGCCTAGTGGCAAATAGAGGTCCTTCTGGTAGAGATAATCTTCAATCTGCATCTTCCAATGTTGGTAGTTTTTGCCGTTGAACTTCTCAATCTTGAGCTTCCCTTCCTCCGCCATAACTCCCTACTCAATTCAAGGAATCCTTTCCTTGAGATAATTTAGCTACGAGCAAACCTTTCTCTGATACCAGTTGTTAGGAAATAAGAAGTAGCTAAATAGATAATTGAGTAGATTACTTAATGGAGAGAGACAAATTTATATACACGAGATTATAGAGTAGAGAGAGAGAGAGAGAGAGTACACACGATATACGTGGTTCACCCAATGTGGGCCACGTCCACGGGAAAGCAGCCACTCAATGGCTTTAGTACTTCAAAACAAGAAGTAGTTTACAAAGGGATTATACCCTTAATGGAGCTCCCGCCTTGCTTCACTCTCACCACCTCACACTCACCTTGTTGCATCAACTTCACACACTATGAAATGTGTGTAGAAATGGCCTCCTTTTATAAGCCAAAAGGGCTGCCCTCTCGTATGAGAGACAGCCATGTGTAGCCGCCCTTGTGCGAATAAGTCCAAATCGGACCCTCCAATCCGCCCATGTGTGGCCTCCCTTGAAAAGACAAGTCCGCTTTTGAATTCGGCCACCGGCCACCGGCCATTGAATTTCGGCCACTGGCCATCGGCCATTGACTACCGGCCACCGGCCAACCGACTGGTTGTTTTCCGACCACTTTTCGACCGCCGTCCGGCCATAATATTCCGGCAAAAAGGAATATTCCGGCGAAAAAAAAAAGTCTCGGGGGCCTCCATCCCCGAGGCCTCTAAAGTTGCCTCTGATTCTTGTCCGTGAAAATTTTGGTTTCTGGTGAGTGATTTTCCTTCACGCACGATGGCTTCTCCTCATAATGGGGGCCTTACAAATGTGCGCTTTTACCACAGAAAATTACAAGGGTAAATCAGGCTCCATACTTAACATGACCGGCACTTAGGGATCTTGATGCGACACATAATTGAAATAATAGGTGCCAGTGCCAGTGCCAGTGCCAGTCCTAAAGAATCATATTCTCCACATATGGAATATTTCTTAGATAAGGAGGTTTCAAGAAAATGACATCCTTCAAGTACGAGATGTACTTGTGTGTGGAGATAACTTTAAACACTTAGCGACATGAGTGAGAGGGACCCTCATAAACTTTTCTTCACATTGGCTAAACCAGACTCCATGAGTTCCTAGACCATGTTGCCTCCTTATGACAACTTGTTCCAAAAAAATCCTACCATGTGGGTCTATAACTACAAGGTGCTAAAATGTAACAAGTACCCTAGTATCCCAAAATTCCTTTTCCTACATGACCTTGTCACGTGTCTTAAAGAGAAAAATGAATGAAATCATTCTAGCATATTCATCCTACTTGGAGAAACTAATAAAATCATACGTGGAGATGAAAGATAGCATTTACTTGCTGGGGGCTAAGCACACTAGCCACACCTGAAAAGTACAACATGTAACTGGTAATGTCATAAAATCTAATATCTAGCTAACCCAAATGATTTTCTCACATTAAATTGATCATTTAATGTGGGAGAATAAGCAGGAACAAGAGTTAGAATAGAGACATGTGATTCTAGACCTATCTTAGCAGGGAACAAAAGGAGAGATGGTTACATCTCAATAGGGGTCCAAAAGAAGATTGTCTATCAAAGAGCAATGTGTAATAAGTGCTTCTAGACTTATCTCAATAGTGGACCAAGAGGAGAGATGGTTACATCTCAATAGGGGTCCAAAAGGAGATTGTCTACCAAATATCATGTGTAATAAGTGCTTCTAGAATTATCTCAATAGGAGACCAAGAGGAGAGTTGGTTACATCTCATTAGGGGTCCAAAAGGAGATTGTCTGCTACCAAAGAGCAATGTGTAATAAGTGCTTCTAGACTTCTCTCAGCATGGTACCAAGAGGAGAGATGGTTACATCTCAATAGGGGTCCAAAAGGAGAGAGTCTATCAAAGAGCAACGTGCATCTAATGGATATTAAAAGACCTTAGGGTTAGCTTCATTAAAGACCTCCAACAGCTAGTGTTAAAAGTCCTTAGACCTAGGACCTTAGGAAAGCTAGGGATGAGCTTGAGGTTCTTGTCGTGCTTGCTGACTAAGGTGCTTGAGGTGCGTGTCATGCTTTCTAACTAAGGTGCTTGAGGTGCTTGGCGTGCTTGCTGAGTAAGGTGCTTGTCATGCTTGACGAGGAAGGTGCTTGAAAAGCTTCCCATGCATGGGGGGTATGGTTCTTAAGTAAAAAGGACACCCTACAAAGGAGGGGGAAAGCCCCAAAGTTAGGGGAATCTTTGACTTAACCTTCCACTCACCCAAAGGGAATCCCCTTTTTCAAGGGGCACATGGACACATGTCAAGCTCTCCCTATGCTTAGCCACATGGTGTTCTTGAATCCTACTGGCTTGAATAAAGAGGGGTCCAATGAGCTTCTAGTTCAATTCAACAAATATCTAGATATTTTCAAGTTCTCTCTCTCAAAGATGTAAGGAGGACACTTGTCCTAATGCTACCCATGTTTCTTAAATTCATTATGCATGTAATTGGCTAGCCTTACAAGGAAGGGGTGCACTCGGGGGTATACACTCTCTCACACACCGATTTTTCACACATTCTCACTTGGTGAAAGGGGAGGAAATCCATCTCCTTCTCCAAGATTGTTGAGAAGTGAGAGCCTATAGCAACACTCTTGGCTATGGAAATCAAATCCAACCAAGATCCATGCTTCAATGCTTAAGCTTGCCATCTTCTCCATCTTTACTACTATGGTGTTATGTGTTAGGTAAAGGCGGTGTGCCTTACCCTAATTTTCCCGTGTCCGGCTGCCCACATTTATCTCCTTATTCTTTATATATACAAAGAATAAGGAGCTCTCACTCATTCTCACAGTGTGCTCATACAATGAGATTTAGGAGCTCCACCCACATTCTATGTGCTCTCTCTCTCTCCCCTCCACATTCTCCACATGCACTGCATTTTCGCACTCACAATTGGTTTCCTGACGTGAAGGAAGCAACGGAGCTCAGCTATGGCGGCTTGAGCTCGACAGAGGTGGATACGGCTCGACGGTGTCAGATCTCATCTTAAGCATGTATATTCAGCTTGTGTAGAGCTTATGTAGCAAGCCATTGCTGAATTTTGTAAAAAAGAAAGAGCAGAAACAAGAAGTATTGCAACTCGTTTTTTACTATTTTTGTCTCTCAAAATAGTTTTTTTTGCATATCTCCGTCATGGAGTCGCATGGATATGATCGAGGAGTCTAGGTTGGGGTTTTGGCACACTCCGGACACGATGGTGGTGTCCATTTTTTGAAATTATGCTCTAAATTACAGTAGGTGCAGCAACAGCAAGTTTATGCTATGTTCTTGGACTAAAAACAGAGGTTTTTTTGTCATATCTCTCACACCTGGACTCGGATACATGTGATCCTAGAGTACATTTTGAAATTTTGAGCGCTGAATTTTTTACAGAAGCCTATCAAAAATCTATGCATAGCAAGGTTTTGCAATTTGATTCCTATAGTGTAGCGAGTGGTGATGTATGGCACACTGTGGTGCTATTTGAGAGAGAATTCACCTTGTTTTTGAGTATGCAAGTAATACTTTGGGATGTGACTTTTGGATCGTTACACATCTAGATGCGGATTCATGCACATAGTTTGACTATGTGGGGCATTTCAGAGAGATTTTTTAGCACGTTTTTGTGTAGTTTCATGCGATGTATGCATTATGCGAATACAGTTTGAGCTAGCCATAGCTCGCAGATAACAGGTTTATAGGTTTGCAGTGCTTTTTGGACAGGTACATATCCATAGAGCTTCTCGATCATGAGTGAGCCAGTTTGCTAGGCTTTCGGCATTTCATGTAGACCATTTGTGGATTTTGTTACTGAGATAGTGTCTATTGTCATGCGTATTCGGTGATATTTTTTAAGTTTTTGCTCAGTTTCGCAGGGAAACTCTATCAAATTTTTCCCAGATTCTCACCATGGTTTAATGGTTGACTTGACTCCCACTCTCGCAGCTATCTATAGTTTTTTGGCTTGCGGTTTGCGTTGAGTTTTAACTCATTTTGCAAAGGAATTCTGTTCGTTTTTCCCCGTCTTCTCGCCATAAAAGTTTGCAGTGTTATGCCATCTTGTACAGTGGTTGATATATTTCCACTTTGACAATGATCGAGTGTTTACTCTCACTTTTGACAGGTTTGTCAGTTTGGACACAGTTTGGTGTTCTTGTACCCACTCTCGCAGGAGTGAGGATTTGTGTATTCTTATGTGGCTACAATATAGGCTAGTCACAGGTTTTTGCATATTTCTCTTGTGGGACGTGTTTTGAGCTAGTTTTCCCTCTACTTGCGCATATGGTTATGTGCTTTACGTTTGATTGAGCAGTTTGTCCCAGTTTATGATTGTAGAGTTTGCAGATTGTGGAGTTGGTTTATGCATATATGAGAATCAATTTTGGTGCGATTGATTATGCTTTTGAGCATTGTGTAGTGGTCGAGCTACCTCTCACTTTGTTTGCCATAGTTTTGGCATGTATATAGAGACCCTTCAGGTTAGAGGCGTTTCTTGCTCACGATCGCGACTGGCATGTTGGCATTGCGGTCACAGTGGGCATATTAGACATCGTTGCTTGAGGCGTATGAGGCAATGGAAGAGGCAAATGCATGGTGCTACTATGAAGACAAATGCTAGAGAGTATGCATGTGACAGGCATGTCACTTTTGAGTTTATCTTGCCTTCAGACTACTTTGTGTATTGGGATAGCACATTGTCTACGCGTTTTCTACTAGACGAGTATGCAGTCTTTCACATGACACCACATCATGATTTGTTTTTCTCTTTCTCTAGTGGGAAACTTGGTTGTGTGCATTTTTCTGATGGTTCAACACATGCCATAGAGGATGCTGGACATGTATGCATGCCTTTACCTAGCAGTGCATTGCTTACGCTACGAGATGTATGTTATGTACCAAGACTCAGCCAAAGTCTCATTTAGGTGTGTCAGTTCTAGAGTAGTGGACATTGTGTACTGCTTGGAGAGCTGTCATTTCAGATGTATAGGGGATCATTGGTGATAGCTAGAGGTGCTAGGAGTGGTCTCGTATACCCTTTGCATATTTTTGACAGACCAGGCGGTGTAGTCTCTGTGTATTTATAGCCATATTTACAGCGAGAAACAAGGTGTGTCTCTTTTGCAAATGTGCTACATGGAGAGAAGGTTGTGCATTTGTCTTGTGGTGATGTTCATGCAGACAGTGGTATCTCTGGGGATGCACAGCTTTGTCAGTCACATAAGTTGAGGTAACATCAGTTGAGCCAGCGACCAATGCATTGCTCTATGATGTGTCTGACACGTTTGAGGGCGAAAGTGTCCTTCAGACAGCTGTGTGTGATTGCAATGGTGCTGATTTTTTGGTTTTACATTCATTATCAGTAGATATGCCTTTGCCAGACGATATTGACATGGTGATTCACAGTCAGGTAGTTCCTAATGAGGATGCATATGGCACCGAGGTTGCTGACAGCGATAGGTTGGCACACATGGTGCATGTTTCATCAGCTTTTGTGTCTCTCATGTTTGACCTTTTGGTCTTGATATCTGATCTTGCTTATGTGGTTGGTGCATTTGCAGTGGGAGTTGTCAGTAGTGTGATGACTGACACTGCCATTGTGCATTGTGGATCCATGCAAGTCGTCACTTGATATTTGCATCATGAGTGTCATCATAGCTCTAGCCCAAGTGGTATGCATGTTGCATCTACACTAGAGCGGTTATAGAGTGAGTCAGTGGGCATAGGTTGAGAGCCGTCTTTTCTCACCTCTTGTATATAGTAGTTGTAGGCTAGTCTTCTTGCCACTTATCGGCGCACAACCTTTAGTGAGAGAATGCTAGGTAAAGGCGGTGTGCCTCATCGTGTTCGTCGGCTAGTGTCCGGCTGCCCACATTTATCTTGTTATTCTTTATACATACAAAGAATAATGAGCTCTCACTCATTCTCACATTGTGCTCGTACAGTGAGATTTGGGAGCTCCACCCACGTACTGTGTACTCTCTCTCTCTCCCCCCTCCTCACTCTCTACACACACACCGCATTCGTGCACTCATATTATGTATGCTAGCAAGAAGAGTCATGATAAGTGAGGAACTATTTTTTTCTCCTATGGAATGTTTGTTCTTCCTCTTCCCTACCCTCATCCCCGCTAGTTCTCTCCACCTTCGAAAGTGTTTGAAGCCTTGGGACTGAGGCTTGGGATAGTTAATGCTTTCTACGAAGTTTATATTATGCTCATGATGCATGGAAGTTCCCATATTCATTGCATCACCTAGGTCACAAGGAACACAAAATTGTATTATACCAAGTCGTTCTTGATGGTGTAAACTATAATACAAATGCCTATTGGAGGGGAGACCGACTGACATAAATCGGGTCCTCAACTATTGTCAGGTTCTCTAAACTCTCTCTCTTGAAAAAGTACTATTGATGCCAAGTATATCGCTTAGCCTTAGATAAAAGGTTAGTTGACTTGAAGCTTTGTTGGATCGGGGGTGTTTCCTATGTTTTGTTTTTTGCTAGGCTCATCTACACGGTTAGTGCATCAAAGGTTGAACACGTAGGGGATCTTGTCTTTGCTTTGCCTAAACAACCAATGTTGGGCATCAAAGAGTCGTGGAACTTAAACTGGTATGGTTGGTGTTGATAACCTACCACCTACTAGTATTTGGGATCCTTTCAAAGCTCAAGTGCATAGAGGAAGGCAAACCAGCCTCAGCCTATGTCTGGATCAGGTAGGTTGGAGGTGTTCTGGCTCGCTCCTGATGAAGTGAAATTATCTATATCCATAGTAGAGCAGAAATGGATGGGTGGTCCGGTGCTCTACTAGTCATTTTGTTACATTTTTAATGTCATGGTATACCCACATTTTTTATTTCAATAATACATGGTTGCATGTTTAATTTAGATGGGACATTTAAACATTCTCTTTTGTCATTTTCTTGTTTCTCTACTCACTCTATTTCACCTTCCACTATTATCTCTCTCTTTCTCTAATCTTGCAATGCGGTGTACACATATATTAACCCTCCACAATGTTATTTTTCTTGAGTACGCTTTAATTCATATCACCCATTCAGCGGTAGCACTAGATGCTAGGTGCCTCTAGATGCAGTCGGGCTCGTGGCCTAAACTCCATGCTAGATCGGGCGTTGAGAACTCCTTCTCTATGCAAATACTTCCACAATTTTGATATATATTGAAAATTGTATAAAAGTATAAATGGTGTATTTTGTGCAAAGATCCCTAGGGAGGGGTATCAGAGCCTATGCTTAAGGATATGGAGATAGCCTGAAGCCTGATACTAGTCGAGTTAGTTATGCACTATGCACTCATTCATGCATGCTGTTTGAGAAAGGATAATGTATTCTCAATGTATCTATGAGTGACATTGATTGGTGGTACCTTCTTGACTTGTCTTCTTGTATGGGATTCTATGGTCTTGAGTTATGATAAAGTGGTTGAAGTTTTCAACAATAGTATTAAGAATTTCTTTGAATGTCTGTTTTGTAGTAACAAATGGCTCTTAAGGTGACATTGATAGCCTTTTTTGGCTCTCCGTAACTATCATAGTGAGCTACCTCACCCTACCAAAATCACCCAAACATTGTGGCTATCTTCACCCTTTCACTGTACATAGGCATGTGTGAGTTAGGGGACTTTTTCCATATCTCCTTAAAACCCTTAGCTAGCTAGTCATTGGATAGTTGATCCAAAAAAGAAAAGAAAAGAAAAAAATAAAAATAAAATATATATATATATATATATATATATTATGTCCCATTTGTGTGTAAATATCTCATTGTTCATAGGGCCTAAATATAAGGATTTCTCATAATTATTTTGGTATTTATTTAAATATGTATACCTAGTTGTGCATTATTTTCCTATGTATGATATGTACATTGACTCACCTTACCACAATTTTCTTACCATTTTTCATACTCTTTATTCCATATAAGAATGTCTTCATGCAAGATTTTGTTTTTTGTGTGAATCCACTCCAAGGAAAAACCTCAAAAAAATACCTTCCACCATTAGTCACTGCCTTTCACTAAATTCCTATTTCCTACAAGTATTCTTTCTTACCTCTTGCAGATAAATATACATCAATAAAAACAATTGAAGACCCACTTCATTTGATTCCCTATATCTTCATATATATATATATTATCTATATATCTATATCTATATATATATATATATATATATTTATTTATATAGCCCACGCTATTCTAGATTCCATTAATTGTTTATATATACTAGCCTTTTTTTTCATCATATCCATATATTATATTTATGCATAATCCACAACCATGAATGTTTTCAAACCCCTAAGAATCAATTATGTCATGATCTAATGCAAGGAGGGGCTCACCTTTGGAGCCATATACAAATTCAACAAAAGGGGGGCCATTGAAGACTTTTTTGTGAAGAAAAATAGGCATTTTTCTAGGGGTTTTTATATCCATCTCCACTTCAAATTTGAAGTGGTGGTTAAATGACAAAATGTGGACCAAGATCTGAATAACCACTTCACAAAAAGTTCATAAATTTTGGAGCTACCACCTGTGAGGTATAATTTTTTGATTGGACCCCAGTCTGCTCACTTTTCTCACAAGTAGTCCATAGTCTTCTCTCACCTCTTTCCACAATTCTACACACATAGACTCTCATTAGTTTCAATCCCTCACTCAAACCTGCACCTTCCATGGTTTCTCTCACCTTCTTCACCATTAACCTATCGTCTTACTTCCATAGCTCTCATATGAGCTCTACATGTACATACACCATCTCTATGTCTCTCTCTATTGCTTCCAAAGTACAATTCCATCGTACCCCTTCTCTATATACGTAAAATTCAGTATGTAAACCATGATTATCCTCTACAAATTGGGATATCTCATCAACCGAATTGCCATTTTCATCGCAATAATCAACCTTGGCTGCGATGGCATAAAGAAGAGAAGAAGAAGAAGAGGATCAATAGTCATTTTGAGAACATACACAAGTAAGTCCAAAACTTCTTCAAACTTCACCATCAGAAGGATTTCATCACTTCATTCAGCCATCCACCTAATTCTACCCATTGTAAATATATCATTAACTTTCTAGTGATTACTAACACTAACCACTAACATACTAGCACGAAAAAGCCATTGACCTAACCATAAAAGACACCTTACCTCAAGATATGTGCATAGTAACTCTCTCTCTTTCTCTCTCTCTCTCTCTCTCTCTCTCTCTCTCTCTCTACTTCCTTAAAACTCTACTTTCATCTTATCTGCCATCAATAATGCTCTCTTTTGAGTCCACATCCATGACTCAAGCAGACAAAGAAGGCCCATAATGCTTTGATATTAAAAAAAAATCATAAACCTGATTTATTAGCTTGTAAATTAAGATTTCCAAATAAAATTAATGAGGGTCTCCAACCTATAAATAGGTCCCTCTCCTTCTCGTAAAACAACCCCCAATATATGACATTAGCACCCCCAGACTCTATGCGTGAGGAGAGACTTACGTGTAGCAACCACTTTGAGAGCTTCACTTTTGGTGTGAGAGAAGCTTTCAAGCTACACATGGCAAGTGAAGAGAGCGTGAGCTAAAAATCTCAAAACTACTATGGTATATGTTCCGCCATCATCAATAAATTGAGGTTTGCTGCATCAAAGACGTGATTCGACGTTCAAATCTTTGTCCTTCCACTTGTGCAATACGGTTTGGTGAACTCAGGGTGACTTGTGTATTCTAATTTTGTATCATTTGATCTTGTTAGAGAAAGTGTTTTAGTGTGTTTTCACTGCCAGTTTTGTGTCCATTGTAAGAGGGTATTGTGGTCAGAGGTATCCCACACCCTAAGATAGTGTGTGTGTATGTGTGTGTGTTGGCAATGTTTAGCATTCACTAAGCATTAAGTTATATTTGTACAAGATCTACAATAGCATCGTAACCAGCCATGTCCATTTGCAAGTCACAAACAAGGTATTACGAGAGTTCCATTTCTCTCTCTCTCTCTCTCTTTCCTTTGCTCTAGCTCTCTCTGGTCCATTTTGTATGTGTCTTGGTGTGAGGTTTCTTGTGTGTGTTTTGTGGCACATATTCTTAGTTGTTGTGATAAAATCTCTCTTGCGTCCTAGTTCGCAACCATAACTAGGTGGTGTCCCTATCTTGTTTGGGTTTGGCTGTGGGTTTGTTGTTGTGTTGTGCTTGTGGTTGCCCCAACCTCAATTGAGCAGCACAGGAGCCTTGAGGGGTGTTTAGAGGTCGCCTCTCCTGTTGCCCGCCTCAGACCGCCTCAATTTTGGTGCCCCCATTGAGGAGGGCTTATGTATATTGTTGTGAATACTCATCCTTTGGAGTAATCAAGTAGCGTGCATGAATCACAAAAATATGTATGACCCGTTTGTTCCCATTGCAAGGCAAAAGTGTAAGCACAAAACTACAATTTCAACGAGTAATTCATAGAATTTTGGGCCCTCTTAGGTTGGCCAAGATAAACGCTTCAGTAAATCCTTTTATTTTGCCTCTCATTAGGTACGACCTTAGTTTGGACGTCTATATTTTTGTTTTGTTTTAAGAATTAGGTCATGCATAGACCATGGATAGTGGCCCAAGAATAGAGGTTTTCCCCTTCCATTTCACTCCACACATTAGAATTAAATTTACAATTAGTAGAAAGATCCATTTCAACAATGTATGGTGTTCATGTTTGGTGCCCAAAAAGTAGGAAAAATACTCGCTTCACCAGACCCTGTCATCTTGCCTCTTGTTGAATATCATAGATCATTTGATGTGCATATTTTTACTTTGTTGTAGAATTGTTTGCAATTTGGAAAACCTTATTGTATAAATTTTCTATGAAAAAAACATGTGTTGTCACTTTGAAATCGATCTAATGGAGGCCCAACGCCAAATGTCAGGATGTCCTCTCTTTTTTGGAGAGCGCGGGGAGGATGCCGAGCTATTTCTAGTAGATTTCAAAATGGCTTGCCGCATAAAAAAGAGTGATAGGAGATGAGGAATTCTTAGAAATGTTTGAGGTAGTTCTGAGGAAGGGTGATAGCACATGGTTTGACTCTCTATCTCAGGAGGTTAAGGGAAACTATAACAAAGTTGTTGATCATTTCAAGAGATATTTCTTTGACCCCCAAAACACTCAAAAGCTATGGCAAGACATTGTTTCTCACAAACAAAATGACTTATATGACTACTACATGTATAAACAAGAGTTCCTACATATTTGGGCTGTATGGGTGAGAAATGTTGATAACCCTGGTGATGGTGCAGAGTTCCTAAAGAAGGAGAGGTTCATAGCCGGTCTCTTTTCCACACTCAAAATCAAAGTTGAGGCAAGTATACCTTCTACCTTTGATGGAGTTGAAACTAGGGCTGTTGAGAAGTATAGGAAACTCAAGTGTCTAAGAGGAAAGGTACCAATAGAGGGTCCTAGACCTAAGGGGAAATTGCAAGCATCAACATCTAGAGAGATTCCTAAGGTAACAGCAGAGGTAATTGAAAAGTTAAATGAATCCTTAAGTAACTTGTCAATTCACCTTGCACAAGTTGTAGGTCCCAAGGGACAAGCAAAGAAGTCAAAAGCTTGAGATCCACCATGACCTAGGAGAGTCTTGCAATGTTGGAATTGTGGACAGTCTGGACATGGGATGTATAATTGTCCTTGGCCCCGTAGGGAGCCAAGGAGACCTAACTTGAATTACCCAGTGATGAATGCAGGGGAAGGAACTATTCAACAACCACGGCTTTTGCAAAGACCAAATGGGGCAAGACCACCTCCAAGCGGAGTGGAAGGAGTTACACCTTTTCTAGATCCAAATGTGCATGTGGTAAAGGTGACAAATTCAAAAGAGGTTGACATGGAAGCAAATGGCATTAAGCGTGGCCAAGGAAAAGGTAAGGAGAAAGAAGGAGTTACGTCACAAAGTGACCATGGACGAGAAAAGAAGGAGAAGGAGACCAAGGAAACCAAGAGGACGCAACGTCGCATCAACCTCCAAGATTTTTCTCTTGGACATGGTATGGCTCCATACGACTTGTTGGAAGACATGAGAGGTAAGGGCCCTCATATCTCATGGCCTCAGTTTCATGCATTATGTCCACAAGTTAGGATTTAACAGAGGCGGTTAGAACTAGGAGAAAGGTTAAAGAGAGTGTGCCTATTGTAACAATTGCAATGAAATGAATAAGGACATAACACCGATGCTAGACTGTTATAGAAAAGGAAGGCTAGTTAGGAAATGTCTAGTGGATGGGGGCGCACAAATTTACATCATGACAGAGGGACTCATGCAGAGACTAGGCATGCACATCCATGAGACACCTGAAATCAAATTCAAGATGGAAAACAATAGCAAGGCTAGGTGTGTAGGCATTTGTAAAAATGTTTTTGTGGGGGCCTTTGGCATTAAGAAGGCAGTGGAGTTTTATGTTATTTCAACCAAGGGAAGTGGATATCCATTTATCCGAGGAAGACCATGGCTAATAAAAATGCGAGCTTTGCAGGATTGGAAAAGTGGAAAGTTAATCTGCAGGAATGATAATCATAAGAAGGTTCTCTTTGACATGAAGGAGCAACATCAAGAGGAGCTTCATGAAGAATCATCTTAAAGTGACATGGAAGAAGACTCGACTGATAGCACTTCATCAGAAGAAGGTAGCAGAAGTACTACGGAAGAGGAGTCTTCCATTGAAGTCATGGGGGTAAGGTTTAAGCCAAGCAACCAAGAAACCTCTTGTCAAGGCTTGTGTTAAGTATGGAGCCTGATTTACCCTTGTAATTTTCTGTGGTAAAAGCGCACATTTGTAAGACCCCATTATGAGGAGAAGCCATCGTGCGTGAACGAAAATCACTCATCGGAAACCAAAATTTTCACGAACAAGAATCAGGGGCAACTTTAAAGGCCTCGGGGGCGGAGGCCCCCGAGACTTTTTTTTTCGCTGGAATATTATGGCCGGACGGTGGCCGGAAAGTGGTCGGAAAACAACCGGTCGGTTGGTCGGTGGCCGGTAGTTAATGGCCGATGGCCGGTGGTCGGAAGTCAATGGCCGGTGGCCGAATTCAAAAGAGGACTTGTCTTCTGAAGGGCGGCCACACATGGGCGGATTGGAGGGTCCGATTTGGACTTATTCGCACAAGGGCGGCTACACATGGATGTCTCTCATAAGAGAGGGCAGCCCTTTTGGCCTATAAAAGGAGGCCATTTCTACACACATTTGATAGTGTGAAGTTGATGCAACAAGGTGAGTGTGAGGTGGTGAGAGTGAAGAAAGGCGGGAGCTCCATTAAGGGTATAATCCCTTTGTAAACTACTTCTTGTTTTGAAGTACTAAAGCCATTGAGTGGCTGCTTTCCCATGGACGTAGCCCACATTGGGTGAACCACGTATATCGTGTGTACTCTCTCTCTCTCTCTCTACTCTATAATCTCGTGTATGTAAATTTGTCTCTCTCCATTAAGTAATCTACTCAATTATCTATTTAGCTACGTCTTATTTCCTAACAGCTGGTATCAGAGAAAGGTTTGCTCGTAGCTAAATTATCTCAAGGAAAGGATTCCTTGAATTGAGTAGGGAGTTATGGCGGAGGAAGGGAAGCTCAAGATTGAGAAGTTCAACGGCAAAAACTACCAACATTGGAAGATGCAGATTGAAGATTATCTCCACCAGAAGGACCTCTATTTGCCACTAGGAGGTCTTGCCAAGAAGCCCACAACGATGGCAGATGAAGCATGGATTGTCCTTGATCGAAAGGACTTGGGAACAATCCGGTTAAGCTTGGCGTCAATGGTGGCCTTCAATGTTTTGGAGATGAAGACCATGGAGGACTTGATGAAGTCACTTGACGACTTCTACGAGAAACCATCGGCATCCAATAAGGTATTTCTTATGAAGCGCTTGTTCAATCTAAAGATGGCAGAGAATGGTTCAATTGCAGAACACCTAAATGACTTTAACACAAACATAAGTCAACTTCGATCAGTGAAAATCAATTTCGATGACAAAGTGCGAGCTCTCCTTATACTATCATCTCTACCGGACAGTTGGGACAGCCTTGTGATGGCTGTAAGTAATTCTATCTCTGGCACAAATACTCTTAAGTTTGATGATGTTGTGGGTGTTCTCCTAAGCGAGGAAATGGGAAGGAGAAGCACAGGAGAATCATCAAGTGCTGCACTATCAGTGGAAACAAGAGGAAGGCTTAAGGAGAGGTTCAAAAACCAAAAGGGTCGTGATCGCTCAAGGCGGAGCAAGTCACGCACAAAGTCAGTTCTTGAATGTTGGAACTGCGGCAAGAAGGGCCACGTCAAGAAGGATTGCTAGTCCAAGAAGAAGAAGGAGACAGAGTCTCAAGACAACAAGTCAACATCGGAGGCCAATGTGGCAGGTAAAGTAGAGCAAGATACTCTAATTCTCTCATTAGACAATGTGTAATTCCTGGATAGTAGATTCTGGGGCTTCATTCCATGCGACACCACACAAGAAACATTTCCAAGACTACACCAAAGGTAATTTTGGGTATGTATACTTGGGAGATAATGAAGCTTGTGAGATTGTCGGCAAAGGTACAGTTTCTGTCAAAACTGCTAACGGAAATGAATGGAAGCTTAAAGATGTTAGGCATGTTCCTTCTCTTCGCAATAATTTGATCTCTACAGGACAATTGGACGATGAAGGTCACAACATTGCATTCGGAAACAAACGGTGGAAGATCTCAAAGGGATCTTTGGTGGTTGCCAAGGGTGAAAAAGTCGGTACACTTTACTTGTGTACTATTAGCACGCAACCTTCAGCTTGTGCAGCAACTACAGAAGTTGACAGTGCGGTGTGGCACTACCGACTTGGGCATATGAGTGCCAAAGGAATGCAAATCCTTCAAACAAAGAAGCTTCTACCAGGTTTGAAAGAAGTGGACTTAGAGTTCTGTGAAGATTGTGTTTATGGTAAACAAAAGAGGGTAAAATTTCAAAAATCAGGAAATGAAAGAAAAAATAAAAAAACTTGAGTTGGTTCATTCTGATGTTTGGGGTTCTGCAAGTACACCATCACTTGGTGGCTCATTGATGTAACATTCATAGACGATGCGACTAGAAAAACATGGGTTTATGTCATGAAGAATAAATCCGATGTATTTTCCATATTTCAAAGGTGGAAAGCCTTTGTGAAGAATGAAACAGGTACCAAGGTTAAATGCCTCAGATCCGACAATGGAGGCGAATATTGCAGCCAAGCTTTTGAAATCTTTTGTGCTAGCAATGGCATTCAGAGGCAAAGGACAACCCCAAGGACACCTCAACAAAATGGGATTTCGGAAAGGATGAACATGACAATCATGGAACGAGCACGAAGCATGCGGCTACATGCAGGCCTACCGCTTGAGCTTTGGGTGGAAGCTGTAAGTACGTCAATGTACTTAATCAATCGGTCACCCTCAACGGCATTGGATGGGGGAGTTCCAGAAGAGGCATGGACAGGTAAACCGGTGAATTATGCATTTCTCAAAGTATTTGGGTGTGAGGCTTTCATGCACATAGATAGAAGCCTAAGATCAAAGTAAGATGCAAAGTCCAAAAACTGTTTCTTCATTGGCTATGGAGAAGGAGACTTTGGGTATCGCCTATGGATTCCTGAAGATGGTAAAATCTTAAGGAGTAGGGATGTAATTTTTAATGAACAAAATATGTACAAAGATTACTTGGAAAGAAAACAAACAAAAGAAACAGGTGATGAGTACATGGAGCTTGAGGACGGTGAAGACTCAAGGACTACAAACGGTGACAATGTGCAACAACGTCAACCGAATGAGGAGCCTCAACCTATTCCCCGAAGATCTACAAGAGCAAGTAGACCTCCAGAAATGTTTGTTACTTCCTTCAACCATCTCTTGATCTCAGATTTTGGAGAGCCGGAATCATATGAAGAAGCTATGCAACATGAATCCAAAGAAGAATGGACGAAGAGCATGCAAGTGGAGATGGACTCACTACATCACAACCAAACATGGGAGTTGGTTGAGTTGCCTAAAGGTAAGCGGGCACTTCAAAACAAATGGGTGTACAAGCTAAAGGAAGAAGAAGGTGGGAAGAAAAGGTACAAGTCTAGGCTTGTGGTAAAAGGTTTTTCTCAAAAGAAAGGTATTGACTTCAATGGAATATTTTCTCCTGTTGTAAAAATGAACTCAATTAGGCTTGTCTTAAGCCTTGTGGCTGCTCATGATCTAAGTCTCGAGCAAATGGATGTAAATACGGCATTCCCTCACGGTGACTTAGAGGAGGAAATCTACATGCTTCAACCAAAGGGGTATGAAGTAAAAGGTAAGGAGAAAATGGTTTGCAGATTAAAGAAGAGCTTGTATGGTTTAAAGCAAGCATCAAGACAATGGTACTTGAAGTTTGATCGATGGATGTTGGATCATGGATTCACAAGATGCAACTCCGATCACTGCGTCTACACAGAGAATTTGGGAGATGGGAAATTCATCATCCTAATGTTGTATGTTGATGACATGTTGATTGCACGTGCTAACATGCAGGACATCAAAGACCGAAAAGAGGAGCTGTCCAAATCTTTTTCAATGAAAGATTTAGGTGCTGCAAAGAGGATATTTTGTATGAAAATATCAAGGGACAGGACGAAGAAGACAATAAAGCTATCTCAAGAAGATTACATCAAGAAAGTACTAGAAAGGTTTGCAATGCAAAATGCAAAACCAGTTTCTACACCTTTGGCTGGTCATTTTAAACAAACGAAGGATATGTGTCCAAAGACACAAGAGGAGATAGCCTATATGTCTAAAGTTCCATATGCTGCAGCGGTAGGTTCTCTAATGTATGCTATGGTCTGGACAAGGCTAGAAATTGCACATGCAGTGGGAGTTGTGAGTAGGTTCATGGACAACCCAGGTAAAGAGGATTGGCAAGCTGTGAAGTGGAATCTTAGGTATCTAAAAGGGACAACAACAAATGCTTTGTATTTTGGAGGAACTGATATTTTTCTAGAAGGGTATGCTAATGCAGATATGGCAGGTGACAAAGATACTCGAAGGAGCACTACTGGCTATGTGTTCACGGTTGGAGGCACAGCAGTAAGCTGGGCTTCAAAGCTGCAGAAAGTGGTTTCACTTTCTACCACGGAAGCAGAGTATGTAGCAATGACGGAGGCAAGCAAAGAAATTCTGTGGCTTCACAGATTCTTAGAAGAGCTTGGATTCAAACAAGACAATTGTGTCTTGTAGAGTGATAGCCAAAGCGCTATCCATCTTGCGAAGAACTCAGCCTTTCATTCAAGGACAAAGCACATTGAGGTGAGATATCACTTCATACGCACTCTTTTGGAAGAGGGACAACTAAAGCTAGGAAAGGTGCATACAAGTGAAAATCCTGCAAACATGTTTACAAAGGTGGTCAACAAGGAGAAGTTGAGCTCTTGCTCATCTTCTATTGGCATTCTGGTCGGAAGTCAATGGCCAGAATGGAAAGCAGTCACAGGTTTGGTTTGGAGATCAGTCTCCAAGTGGGAGATTGTTACGTATGGAGCCTGATTTACCCTTGTAATTTTCTGTGGTAAAAGCGCACATTTGTAAGGCCCCCATTATGAGGAGAAGCCATTGTGCGTGAAGGAAAATCACTCACCGGAAACCAAAATTTTCACGGAGAAGAATCAGGGGCAACTTTAAAGGCCTCGGGGGCAGAGGCCCCCGAAAATTTTTTTTTTCGCCGGAATATTATGGCCAGACGGTGGCCGGAAAGTGGTCGGAAAACAACCGGTCGGTTGGTCGGTGGCCGGTAGTCAATGGCCGATGGCCGGTGGTCGGAAGTCAATGGCCGGTGGCAGAATTCAAAAGCGGACTTGTCTTCTCAAGGGCGGCCACACATGGGCGGATTGGAGGGTCCGATTTGGACTTATTCGCACAAGGGCCGCTACACATGGATGTCTCTCATAAGAGAGGGCAGCCCTTTTGGCCTATAAAAGGAGGCCATTTCTACACACATTTCATAGTGTGAAGTTGATGCAACAAGGTGAGTGTGAGGTGGTGAGAGTGAAGCAAGGCGGGAGCTCCATTAAGGGTATAATCCCTTTGTAAACTACTTCTTGTTTTGAAGTACTAAAGCCATTGAGTGGCTGCTTTCCCTTGGACGTAGCCCACATTGGGTGAACCACGTATATCGTGTGTACTCTCTGTCTCTCTCTCTCTCTACTCTATAATCTCGTGTATATAAATCTGTCTCTCTCCATTAAGTAATCTACTCAATTATCTATTTAGCTACGTCTTATTTCCTAACAGCTTGGAGGAGGTAGATCCTCAAATGAAGGAATGTTAGAAGGTATGTTGTCTACAACACTTACAAAGGATGAAAGAGAGGACTTCAAATGTGTGCTAGGGTAGTTTCCTAAGATTTTTTCTAAAGACTACACTGACGTGCGTGGAGTAGATGATGTTCAACAAAAGATCCAGCTAAAGCGAGAGGCCACACCTAAGGCTCAAAAGCTACGAAGTCTAGGAGTCATCAAGGAGAAGGCTTTACTCAAGGAGGTAAGAAAGCTTCTAGCAGCAGGTCTCATTTATCCAGTGGAGAATTCAGAGTGGGTCTCTCCCATTGTTTTCACTCCCAAGAAGAATAGCAAGTGGAGGGTGTGTGTGGATTACTGTCCACTAAATGAGGCAACAAAAAGAGATCATTTTTTCCTCCGATTTCAAGATGAGATATCAAATGAAGTAGTTGGTCCACAAGAAGTACATCGTGTGTGATGGCTACTTAGGCTAATTTCGAATAGGGATTGCATTGGAGGATCAATTGAAAACAAACTTAATCACTCCTTTGGGTTGTTATGCTTTTAGAGTCGTGTCTTTTGGCTTGACAAATTCTCTTGAGACTTTACAACATTTCATGAACATGGTGTTTCAAGCATTCTTTGAAAATTCAATTAGGGTGTTCATTGATGATTTTTGCATTTATAGCTCAAAATCATTGCATCTACAAAGGGTAGAAGAAGGATTGAAGAAGCTTTATGACATGGGAGGTCAACTCAACCCCGACAAGTGCCACATATGTGAAGATGAAGTGATCTTGCTTTGTCATAAGGTTTCCTATAAAGTCATTGAGGTGGATCCTTCAAAGGCAAAGGCTCTTATTGAGATCCCGTCACCCAAGAATCTCAAAGAGGTCATTTCATTCATTCAAAAGGTGAAGTATATATCACGCTTCATTCACTTAGCCTCGGAGTTACTTTACCCCTTGCAGAAATTGACACAACAAGTCGAGTTTGTTTAGTCTGATGAGCTTGAAGAATATTTTTGTAACATCAAAATCATTCTGTCAGAACTACCAACACTTATGCCTCCTTGTTGCGAGTACACATTCTTTGTTACCTCTAGTGTTGGAAAAAAAAATTGGTGCTTTTTTGCCACAACAAGATCCCCATAGTACCAAGATGCGACCCATCTACTTTGCTTTTAGGGTCATGAATGATTTGGAGAGAGGCTACACGGAGGCAGAACTCATGATGATTTCTCTTATGTTTGCAGTGAGGAAGTGTAGATCCTACTTGCTACCAAAACCTTTTTTAATTCTCATTGGAGAAAATTTGTTCCCTTGGGTGTCATCTCAAATGAATCTTAGTACTAGGATCTCAAAGTGGATTATGGAGTTGGAAGAGTTCCAATACTCTTTCAAGGTAGAAGATAGTGTGCGTGCACAACTAGCAAGGATTCTCACTTAGAGGGTATGTGAGAAGGAGATTAAGGTGCCTAAAATAAAGACCCTACCATTGCCACCACAAAAAAGTATTCATAATGCTTTTACATTGTTCTTTGATGGAGCTTTTTGACGAGTCAAAGGAAAAGCACGGGGAGGGCTTGTGTTGCTCTCGGAGGGTGCACTATGTAATCGTGTTAATGTATAATGTGAGTTCAAAAGAAGGGGTTTTAAAATTCAAAAAATTTAGGCAATTTAACAGAGATACATTAAAATAAGGGGTTTTAATATCCAATTTTGGAAAAAATTCCTAAAATAAGGGGTCATTTTATTCATCCATACGTGTTAAACGAGGGATTTTTTTAATAACCCACGAACGCACGTTATATAGGGGGGTACTGAATGGTGAACCCCCCGAGGTGTTGCTCAACCCAAGTAGAGAGGTAGTCATGAAAGAGAAGGTCAATCTACCAGGTTCAACTAGAAGCAACAAAAAAGAATATGACATACTACTTCATGGTTTGAAGATGTGCATTAGTCGTCTGATGGTAAAGGGGGATGCACTTCTCATTCTGAAGAAAATATTAGGCATTTGGGCATGCAAGAATGAAATCTTAAAAGAATATGACATACTACTTCATGGTTTGAAGATGTGCATTAGTCAAGGTATACAATGTCTCATGGTAAAGGGGGATGCACTTCTCATTGTGAAGCAAATATTAGGCATTTGGGAATGCAAGAATGAAAGCCTAAGGACAAAGGTTCATGCCATTCGTAGGTTGTTTAATCAGTTTGAAGAAGTGCAACAATATCATATTCCTAGGAAACAAAATGAGGATGATGATTTCCTTGAACAACAAGCAGTTACATGTGTTGAGAAAGAAGTGTAGGTCATCATGGTGGCATCAGTTGTCAAGGAACCAAGGTACCAGGGATTGGATTCATTGGCTCCCATTATTGGCTACATTTTGGAGAGCATGTTTCCACAAGACTTCACAAAATCTCAGAAGAGGAGACTCATGAAGAAGGCAATTTTATATCTCTTCCTAGAAGCCTCCCTCTATCAAAGAGTGAAGGATCAAGTGTGTAGAGAAGTACCAACTATCGAGTAAATTCCAGCCATTCTAAAAGTTTTACATGAAGAGGTATGTGGTGGTCATTTTGCCCAAGAATTAATTGTGAAGAAGATTTTGCTTGCAAGGTATGTTTTGCCAAGCTTGCATGTGGATGTTCAGCATTGGTGTAAAAGCTGTCACAACTGTCAAGTAAATGGATATAGAAGATTGGTCCACGGTCCAAGGAAAATAGTGCTTGCAAATGGACCCTTTGAAAAGTGGGGCATTGATGCTATGGGTCCTCTTCCTAGAACAAAAAATAGTAAACTCTATATTTTTGTGGCTGTAGATTATATGACTAGGTGGGTAGAGGCTCAAAGTGTGGCAAGGGTAAATGGGAAACCAATGAGCAGGTTTATCTACACTAATATTTGTTGTAGATTTGGTACACCTCTGGAGATTGTTTCGGATAACGGTCTAGGGTTCAAGAAGGGTTTACTCACAGAAGTTTGTGAAGAGCTTCACATTCTACATCGTCATAGCACACCCTACTACCCACAGCCAAATGGTTTGGTGGAGAAGGCTAATGGTGTCATGGCAGTATCATTAGAAAGATGGTGTAAAACAAGACAAAGTTATGGGATGACTTCTTGGATGGTGCGTTGTGGGCATATCGAACCACATATAGGGAGGAAAGAGAGTTCATGCCATTTCACTTGGTGTATAGTCAAGAGGCTTTGCAGCCTATTGCGCTCAACATCCCAACGATACGGCTTCATGGCAGAGGTGCACAAGATGATCAAGAGGTA
This sequence comes from Adiantum capillus-veneris, assembly GCF_014529385.1. NCBI lineage: Eukaryota > Viridiplantae > Streptophyta > Polypodiopsida > Polypodiales > Pteridaceae > Adiantum > Adiantum capillus-veneris. Next base: position 118,507,237 of record NC_140952.1, on the reverse strand, counting down.
TGGATGGATTGACTTCTTACATTAGTGGAGCTTGAGTGGAAAAGAGAAGCAGCTTACGAGTGCTACAAGAGAAAAGCTATAAAAACAAAAGAAAAACTCAACAACAAATTGAAGGACAAAGGCATCAAGGAAGGAGATCTTGTGCTAAGGTATGACAATCGACTTGATAATTGTTTTGATGTCAAGTTTCAAACTAGATAACAAGGGCCATACATAGTCAAGAAGGCTTTCAATTCAAGTTACTATTAGCTTATGGACTTGAATGCTATAGAGCACTTCAGGAAGGTAAACGGGTATCATCTGAAGCCCTATTTGAGTCGCCTTCTACCAAAGATCTGTCAAAAGGAAAATATCTCATGTAAGTTTTTCTGCATGAAGCATGAGTCTAACTCCAGCCAAAATGCCAAGGGGCCAAACAATGAAAATCTTGTCAAGGACTCAGAAGCACTCTCTTTGGAAAAGATACTTTATGATGGTACATGAATATACCATCATCCTTGGGGAGAGCTAATCATAGCCATTTTTTGGCTCTCCGTAATTTCCATAGTGAGCTACCTCACCCTACCAAAATCACCCAAACATTGTGGCTATCTTCACCCTTTCACTGTACATAGGCATGTGTGAGTTAGGGGACTTTTCCCATATCTCCTTAAAACCCTCAGGTAGCTAGTCATTGGGTTAGTTGAGCCAAAAAAGTTATATATATATATATATATATATATATATATATATATATATATATATATATATGGCTTATTTGTGTGTAAATATTTCATTTTATATAGGACCTAAATATAACTATTTTTCATAATTATTCTGGTATTTATTTAAATATTTATATATAGGTGTGCATTATTTTTCTATGTATGCTATGTACATTGACTCACCATCACCACAATTTTCTTACCATTTTGCATACTCTTTATCCCATATTAAAATGTTCTCATGCAAGCCTCTCTTTTTTGTGTGAATACACTCCAAGGAAAAACCTCAAAAAAATACCTTCCACCATCAGTCATTGCCTTTCACTAAATTCTTGTTTCCTACAGGTATTCTTTCTTACCTCTTGTAAATAAATACATCCAATAAAACAAATGAGGATCCACCTCATTTGATTCCCTATATTTTCATATATATATATTTTTTATATAGCCCACGTTATTTTAGATTCCATGAATTGTTTATATATACTAGCCTGTTTTTTTCCATCATATCCACATATATATTTATGCATAATCCATAACCATGCATATTTTCAAACCCCCAAGGATCAATTAGGTCATGCTCTAATGCAAGGAGGGGCTCGCCTTTGGAGACATATACAAATTCAACAAAAGAGGGGCCACTGAAGACTTTTTTGTGAAGAAAAATAGGCATTTTGGTGGGGTTTTTTATATCCATCTCCACTCCAAATTTGAAGTGGTGGTTAAAAGATAAAATGTGGATCACAAACTAAATAATCACCTCAAACCTTTTCATAATTCTTGGAGCTACCACCCGTGAGATATGATTTTCTGATTGGACCCCAGTCTGCCCACGTTTCTCACAAGTAGCCCATAGTCTTCTCTCACCTCTTTCCACACTTCTACACACACACACACACACACACACACACACTCATTAATCTCAATCCCTCACTCAAACATGCCATGGTTTCTCTCACCTTCTTCACCATTAACCTTCAATCTTACTTCCATAGCTCTCATATGAGCTCTACATGTACATACACCATCTCTATGCCTCTCTCTCTATTACTTCAGCATGTAAACCATGCTTAACCTCTACAGATTGGGATATCTCATCAACAAAATTGTCATTGTCATCCCAATAATCAACCTTGGTGGTCGTGGAATAAATAAGAGAAGAACAAGAAGAGGATCGATAGTCATTTTGAGAACCTACACAAGTAAATCCAAAACTTCTTCAAGCTTCACCATCACAAGAATTTCCTCACTTAATTCAACCATCCATCTCATTCAACCCATTTTAAATATATCATTAACTTTCTAGTGATTACTAACACTAACCACTAATATACTAACACAAAATAGCCATTGACCTAACCATAAAAGACACCTCACCTCAAGACATGTGCATAGTAAATCTCTCTCTCTCTCTCTCTCTCTCTCTCTCTCTCTTCTTCCTTAAAACTCTATGTTCACCTTATCTACCATCAATAATGCTCTCTTTTGAGCCCACATCCATGACTCAAGCAAACAAAGAAAGCCCGCAATGTTTTGATATTTAGAAAAAATCATAATCCTAATTTATTAGCTTATAATTAGGATTTCCAAATAATCTTAATGAGGGTATCCAACCTATAAATATGCCCTTCTCCTTCTTGTAAAACAACCCCCAATATATCACATTAGCACCCCAACACTCTATGTGTGAGGAGAGACTTAGGCGTATCAACCACTTTGTGAGCTTCACTTTTGGTTTGAGGAGAGAAGCTTCAAGCTACACATTGCAAGTGAGAGAGCGTGAGTTCAAAACCTCAAAACTACTATGGTATATGTTCCTCCATTATCAATAAATTTAGGTTTGGTGCATCAAAGACATGATTCAACATTCAAATCTTCATCCTTCCACTTGTGCAATACGGTTTGGTGAACTCAAGGTGACTTGTGTATTTTAAGTTTCTATCATTTGATCTTGTTTGAGAAAGTGTTTTAGTGTGTTTTCATTGCTAGTTTTGTGTCCATTGTAAGAGGGTATTGTGGTGAGAGGTATCCCACACCCTAAGACAATGTGTGTGTGTGTGTTGGCAATGTTTAGAATTCATTAAGCATTAAGTTAGCTTTGTACAAGCTCTCCGATAGCATCATAACGAGCCATCTCCATTTGCAAGTCACAAACAAGGTATTACGCGAGTTCCATTTCTCTCTCTCTCTCTTCCCTTTGCTCTATCTCTCTTTGGTCCATTTTGTGTGTGTCTTGTTGTGAGGTTTCTTGTGTGTGTTTTGTGGCACATCTTCTTGGTTGTGACAAAATCTCTCTTGCATCCTAGTTCCCATACCATAACTAGGTGGTGCCCCTATCTTGTTTGGGTTTGGCTCTGGGTTTGTTATTGTGTTGTGCTTGTGGTTGCCCCAGCCTCAATTGAGCATCATGGGAGCCTTGAGGGGTGTTTAGAGGTCGCCTGTCTTGTTGCCCATCCCGGACCCCCTCAACGTCTGAATGATTTAGCAAGGGAAAAAGAGTTTTTTCCATGATATTACACAATATGGAAACAGAATTATTAAGGGAGATCTTTTACTTAGAAATCGGGACCATAGTCTTTGCAATGCCAGTAGACACAACTTGCTGGAAGAGTGTTGACCATAATTACCTTACTAGTCATCAAGCACCCTTCCTTGAGTTCTTCAGTCATATCGATGATAGTCCAAGAGATTGGTTTGCCTACCTCAAGATACTTCAACTTAGGATGTGGCCGAGTCTATAAGATATGTACTACTACTTGGCAATGGGCTCCCAAATGCTAGGGATTGGTGAGGTTGCCATGCAGTTTGACGCACTTGCAGCTGTCATGCAAAAAGTAAAGCTAGAAGATAAATACAAACCACATTGTCATGTGGGAGTTGGACTCAAAACATTAAAATACTAAAAAGAAAGCACAAAGATCAAGTTTTGATGAATAAAGAGCATAGAATTAGTTTGGTCTACATGTGTACTAAATCTTCTCTCTCTTTGTCGTGTTTTTAGATGGATCTTCTTTATTATCTGGATGAACTCCCAAGTGATTTTGCATGATAAGTCTTTTTCAACTATGTGATTGGGTTCAATGTTCATTAAGGAGTTGAAGTGGTTCGAGCTTCAGAGGGGACTAGAGACCACCTTGTTCCAAATACCTACATAGCGTGAAAATTGTACGTCAAGGCACAACTTGAATATCACACTCAAGTGCCGGTGGTAGGTATATAGTCAACGCATAGGTCTAGGTCAAGGAGAAGATTCAAGAAGGTAACGTCAAAGTACAGGGATATGTTCTTTACCTTAACCTATGCTCACTTTTGGACATACCAAGTTGAGAGATCATTCTTAGTAAAAAGGCCATGATGCTTAATCAAAGATATGGCTTCTGTGAAAAAAGTCATAATCTTGGAAGAAGTCAAATGGCGGCAACCAATTCTATTATGTACCTCAAGAGCGGTTCAATAGAGTCTATAGATCTATTAAGTTCAATCCTCACAATGTCACTATCACCTTTGATGAGTATGAGAAGCCTGGATGCATTAATGAATTTGCATATCCAATGGTAGTGAGCTCAAGTAGGTATTTCTATAGAGATGATGCAAATGAATAACACGCTCATGTAAACTGATTTAATGCAATACCACCCATAGATGTATCTCAAGGGAAAGAGTGGTAAGAGAAGGAGGATGTGAATCTTAACACAGAATTAGACGTTGTAAACTTCTAGAATCAAGATATAACCAAATACAAGGGTAGAATATCAATTATAGGAACCAAGAATCGGTTCATAGGACCTTTTTACATTTATGTATGTTACTGAAAGTGGCATGTATCTTATTGACTCTTATAGTTATAAAAAAAATGATTTTGATATGATTCATATTGTCGTAATCTCTTAATCTTTGACTTTGGATCTTTGTTTTATTATTCTAACTAACTTGAGAAATGGGGTGTGTGTGTGTGTGTATATATGGCTGACATCTTACCTCGAGGGATATGGGAGAATGTACTCTCTCACCTTATGGTGGAAGAGCATCTTCAGACATGAGTGGAAGAGCAACGACTTTTCACGACCATGCATAATGGGACAGAAAAGAGAAGGTTACTATCCACGGATTGTTTTGTCCCAAATACATTTTGAGCTTTGTGTCATTATGTTGTAGGAAATCTAGAGTTTAGACCACCATGACATAAACCGTCATTCATTGTGAGTATCGAATAGATTCAATGCAGGTTGAGAAAGAAAATCATTGTTACTAACCAAATCTTATATATAAAAATTTCTAAACTTATCCTGAGACCGCCAAAGGAACCTGGATAGCTTATAACATACTCCCAAAGTGATGGTCACATGATATTTTGGTATTGTCATGTTCAATGTATGGGTCATCAATGTTTACCCAATGACTTCAGCTGAGTACCATGAAAGTTATTTTTTGACTTGTTTGGAAAATCCATAATCCACAACCCTTACCATGTAAAATTTTTGTACAATGCCTACAATAGACCCTAGTGCCTTCAAAATTGTATAAACATTTAGAGCTCTGATGGATGGGATACACAGGATGTGTTTCCTAAGAACTTTGCCTACTTTGACGATTACCGCGATTACAAGAATATAATAATTCACAAACAAAATGGGAGTACCAATAACCAACAAATGACTTCCTCAACAGTGGTACGATTCACACGCCAAAAAGGAAATGTTTCAGCCAAAGATTGTGAAAGATTATTGGGATCACTTGCCAAATATACTTCAAAAATGAAACCATTATGATTCACTAGTTGAAGGATTTCACAATGGCTACTACAGAGTGCATTATGTAAGAGACATTGGGACTTATTGTTGGAAACTTTTAAAATACAGTATATCTTTTTGAACCTCAAAAGTTATGGGATGTAGAATTGATTTAATTTAGTCGTTATTCTTTCTCCTATTCTCAACTGTCTATTTTATTTTTCTAAGAGATACTTTGAGCAAACTAGAATATTGTACTAAGAATCACCTTGGTTTATATGGTGCAGTAAGTTACCATGCCTATAAGAGAAAATGCGGCCATTGCAAACATCAATGTTCCTATTGCATCAACAAATGAACATTGATACAGACATTGATGCTATGCTTAGTCGCAACCTAGAAAATTTAGCAGGGAATTCAAAGATGTAGGATTTTTTTTTTACAATTGGATTGAGTGCATGGATGACTACTTTAATTTGGCTCATTCACCGACAAAGAAAAAGGCTACTATTGCTAAGTACAAGTTAGAAAAGATGGCCAAGTGCTGATGGAGAGACCATTGCATAGAGAACGATGTTGACCTTAATGAAGTAATTTGGGATTATCTCAAGACTCAACTAAAAAAGAACTATTAGGACAAATTATATCATTCGGACCATATGAATGAGATTCTTGACTGTACTCAGAGATCTGGAGTCGTATTATCAACATTTCTTGACTCTTGTCAAGTATGCTCTAGCATAAATGGCTCAAGAAGTCAAAGTAGCTTGATTCCTATAAGAGTTACATAATCCTACAAATACTATACTTTAGAGTCTTCGTCTTATCAACTTTGCAGATGTCCTTAATGCGGGAAAACCTATTGAGCTAGAGTTATCAAATTTTGGAAAGAGGAAACTAGAACCTGCTCATGTTTGCGAAATCAAAATACCTCATCCCAAGGAGGAAAAAAGGTCGGGGAATTCACAGCAAAGAAGAGAGAACTTATTATGTATAAAAGCTAGAAGAGATCATATGTATTATACTTATCTTGATCATGACCATTAGTCCAGAGCTTTTCCATTCGTTCAACAATTCAAGATTCACATGAATGGTGGTTAATTATGAACCCAAAAACTTCAACTCAAATCGAAACTTTATATTTTTTGGACCTAGACCGCCGCTTGCAGCTCAACGAAGCTTCAATCAATAGAACTTTAACCAAAATTTGAGATAGCTCCAAATCAAGGGAACTTTAGAGCAGACAATCCACCTTTTCTTATGGCAGTGCCGCTACAAGACTAGGATCGCCTACATCGCTTAACCTTAGATTTTTTTGTTAGGCTCATCTACATGGTTAGTGCATTGGGGGTTGAACTACCTACACGGCTAATGCATCGGAGATGTTGCCTTGGATTTTTCTAAACACCTGATGCTAGGCATCAAAGAGGTGTGGCGCCTAAACTTGTATGGTTGGTGTTGATACCCTACCATCTACTAGTATTTGGGATCAAAGCTTGAGTTCATGGAGGGAGGCAAAGCGGACTGAGCCTTTGCCTGGCTCAAGTAGGTTGGAGGTGTACTGGCTTGCTCTCAATAAAGTGATGATCATAGTTACCTTACTCTTCATCAAGAACCCCCTTATTAGTTCTTCATTTACATCGATTATAGTCTGAGAGACTGGTTTTCCAACCTCAGGCTACTTCAACTTAGGATGTGATTAGGTCTAGAAGATATGTACTACTACTTGGAAATGCGCTCCCAAATTCTAAGGACTGCCAAAGTTGCCAAGCAGTTTGAAGTACTTGAGGCTGTCATACAAAAAGAAAAGCTAGAAGATAAATACAGACCATGTTGTGGTGTGGGAGGTTTAACACTAGGTTGGTAATGGGACACTTTTATGTCTTGGGACACTTTTATGTCCTGTTAAGTAACCATTTTCCTTGAATTATGTCAAGAGTTTCAAAATGGATTTTGAGGTGCTATCTATCTAGAAAGTTGTCTCATGAGCTAAAAAAACCTCAACATTTTTTTGGAATATCAATTCCATCTTTAACCTTGTCCTTGCACAACATTTCACAACCTAAACTGTGTGAAAAAACAGGTCCTGTTTTTAGCTTTTTTTCAACTTTTTGCAACTATACCACTCTACAATTCATGTTTGTGAGGTCTATAATGCTAGAGAACTATCTTTAGTAGTCCTCAACATGTCTTGATGCTTCTAGGGAGAAATAAATGTTAAAGTTGTAAGTTATGACCAAATTACAAAAATTGTCAAATCTTGCTTTTTAGCAAATTTTAGCTCTTCTATGATTTTTTTGGTGGCTTTCATGATATCCAAATGCAGTTTTGATTTACTATGTTTCATATTGTTACATAAAGCTAATATTCCTTGAGTTTTGGGGCACCTAATACCCTATTTTGCATAGTAGACGACGATGGTTGATTTTTTCGATTATAGAAGAAAACGGAACATTTTAGTATATCAAGTATAGCTTTTTCAATATAGTTAGTTTCTTGTGACAAATACATGAATTTTTTAGGTAGTAACCATATCTAGTCATAAGGATCAAATTTGGCTAGATATTGAATAGTTTCTATGGGATTCTACAACTCATAATGTTGAACCCAGTTTTTTCATGTTTGCTGTATTTAGCACTTCATCTTTGTCCCCAAGATTCCCCTTGGTCAGAGATGTATTATTATTTTGACATGCTCCATGACTCCTTATGAACCTAAAGGACAATAGGGAACTAAGAAAACATGCATATATTATTTGTATTGAGCGTGGCTATAGAAACTTTGACGATAGGTTTGCAGAATGGTAAAAATTCAACTTTTTTGTACCTATTTCTTTTGGCAAAACAAAAAATAGTGAGTGAGAAGCAATCATATATTCTGATCACCAACCCATTGAAGTTAACTAGGGAATTTATCTCAAAGTCCTACAAAAATCCCTAATCTTATTTTTATGCAACAAAACGTAAGAAATGACTGTTTTGATGAAAATGTACTGGTCCATCAACTTTGAAGGCTTGGTGTGACCAAAAGATGAGAAATTTTACAAGTTTCTTGTTTTTTCCATGTGTATTAGGCCTTGAACTATAACCTCATGAAAGGATTTTACAAAATGAGTGGATCTACTATGGTTTTGGAGTTTTTTTTCAGAACCCTGAAAGGACACTTTTATGTCCTGTTAGGTTACCAACCTAGTGTTAAAGGAATACCCTGTCAAGAGAGTTAAAAGAGTATTTAAAGAGTTGGCTCCAAAACATCAGTAATATTGTAAAGAAAGCATATAAATAAAATTTTGATGAATAAAGAGCATAAACTCAATTTTGGTTTACATGTGTACTAAGTCTTCTCTCTCTTTGTCCTCTTTTTGGATAAATCTTCTTAATTGTCTAGATGAACTCCAAGTGATTTTGCACAAAAAGTCTTTTTCAACTATGCAGTTTGGTTCAATGTTCATTGGGGATTTGAAGTGGTTTGAGATTCAAAGGGGACTAGAGACTACTCCGTTCCAAATACTTACATAGTGTGGGACCTTTACGTCAAAGAACAACTTGAACATTAGACTCAAATTGCTATTAGGTATATGGTTGACCCACAACTCTGGGTCAGGGAGAAGATTCAGGAAGGCGACATCAAAGTATAAGGATATGTTCTTTACCTTAACATATGCTCACTTTTAGACATACCCTGAGATTGACAAAGGACACGTGGATAGCTGAGAACATACTACCCTTAGTGATGGCCAATTTTTTTTTTGATATTGTCATGTTCAATGTAGGGGGTCTTCAATGTTTACCCAATGACCAACACTCCTTTAGCCTAATACCTTGGAATTTATTTTTTTCCACAATCCACGACTCTCACCATGTCATTTTTTTTTACAATGCCTACAACAGACCATAGTGCCTTGCAAATTATGCAAACACACAACTTTGATTATGCACCGAATGTAATTCCTAATGACTCTCCCTACTTTGATGATTAATTTGATTATAGGAAGGCAATAATTCAATGAAATGGGAGTACAGATAATAACCAACCATTCACTTACTCAGCCGTGATACAATTCACATGCCAAAAAGAAAATGTTTCAGCCGTTGTGAAAGATTATTGGGATCACTCGTCAAATATACTTCCAGAATGGAACCATTATGATCCACTAGTTGAAGGATGTCACAATGGCTACTATAGAGTTCATTATATCAGATCCATTAGGACTTATTAGAAACTCAAAAATTTTGAGACGTAGAATTGATTTAATTTATTCGTTATTCTTTCTCTTACTCTCTTGTCTTATTCTCAATTGTCTATTTTATTTTGCTAAGAGGGACTTTGAGCGGACTAGAATATTATACTAAGAATGACCTTGGTTTATATGGTTCAGTAAGTTACCATGCCTCCAAGAGAAAATGTGACCACTACAAATGACAATGTGCCTATTGCACCTCAACAAACAATCATTGATACAGACATCCATGCTATGCTTTGCAAGCCTCAACCTGGAAACTTTAGGGGGGAAGGAAAAGATGTAGGCAACATTATTTAGGATTGGATTGAGCGCATAGATGACAACTTCAATTTGGATCATTCATCTGTAGAGAAAATGCCTATTATTGCTAAGTTCATGTTGGAAAAGAAGGCCAAGTGTTGGTGGAGAGATCATTGCATAGAGAACGATGTTGCCCCTATTGCAAAAACTTGGGATTATCTCAAGACTCAACTCAAGAAGAACTATCATAACAAAGTATATCATTTGGACCGTATGAATGATATTCTTGATTGCACTCAAGGAACCAGAGATCTGAAGTCGTATTATCAACATTTCTTGACTCTTGTCAAGTATACTCCAACAAGGATGACTCAAGAAATCAAAGTAGCTCGATTCTTGTTAGGGTTACATAATTCTATTAAGACTAGACTTCAAAGTTTTTATCTTACCAACTTTGTAGATGTCCTTGATGCGGGAAACCTATTAAACTAGAGCTATCAAATAGTGGAAATAGGAAACTAGAACCTGCTCCTGTTTGCAAAATCAAAAGACCTCGTCTCAAGGAGGAACAAAGGTATGGGAATTCACACGAAAGAAGAGACAACTTATTATGTATGAAAGCTAAAAGAGATCAGCTATGTTATACTTGTCTTGATCCTGACCATCATTCTAGATCTTGTCCATTCAACAATTGAAGCTTCATAGGATTGGTGGATAATTATGAACCCAAAAACTTCATCCCAAATCAAAACTTTAGAAACTTTAGACTTAGATGCGTATAGCTCATTGTAACTTCAATGAGTGGAACTTTAACCAATATTAGAGACAGCATCAAAACCAAGGGATCTTTAGATCAAGGAGTTCACCTTTTGTCCAAAATGGATCACTCACCAACAACATCAACAACAACAATGGGAATAAATACAACCATCAACTTCGTCCGGGAGGTGGAGGGGGAAATCAAAGACATCATGGAAGAGCTCAAGCTAACAGATCTCAAGGTGCTAAATGCAAAGGGAATAAAGCAAATGCATATGTTCATGTTGTGATCAAACATCAAAGAGTGAATGAACAATTTCCAATAATTAAAACCCCAGCCAAGTATCATGGTAACTAGTTTACCTTACTAATTGATTCTAGGAGTACACATTCTTCCATCTCTCCTAGATGCAATAGAAACCTCATTCTGCCTGAACACCCTGATTCAAATCTTTCAATGGAATTAGTTATGGGTAGAAAGGTTAAATGTTCTACTTCAGTGTGTAACTTGACTTTTGTTTTGGATGGTCACAATACTTCTGCTCGCTTAGAGTCTTACCCATAGGACTCTATGATAAAATCCTAGGAATGGATTGGCTTAAGGACAATGATGCTCACACACATTGTAAAAACACTTCATTGACTTTTATAGTTACTAAAAAATGGGGGAAACCTAAACTTGAACTAGCAAACTTTACCAAACTTATGAAGAGTTACATGAAGAATGAAATGATTTATGCAGTAAAGCTTAACCCTAAAGAGAAGAAGCCAGAGGCACTAAACCCAAATGGCTAACAAAATTTGATGATGATGAATTTCCCAAATAACTTTCACAATTATCACCTAAACATGAAGTTTATCATGCAATAGAGCTTATTCCAGGAGCTCAACCGGCTGCTCGTAGACCGTACAAAATGTGAGTACTTGAGTAGTCTTAAAAACTCAAAGAGCAACTTACTCAACTTCTTGAACAAGGCTTCATTTGACCTAGTGTGTCTCCATGGAGGACTCCTATTCTCGTTAATTGAAAGAAGGATGGTAATCTACATCTTTGTATCCATTATCATCAATTGAATCAGGTAACAGTAAAGAATAAGTGTGCAATACCAAGGATTGGTGATTTACTTCATTAATTGCATGGAGCTTCTATCTTCACAAAAATTGATCTTAAGTCAGGGTATTACCAAATCCAAATCAAGGAGGAGGATATACTAAAGAGAGGATTCAACACTCATTTTGGACATTATGAATTTACAATCATGCGTTTTGGACCTACAAATTCTTTTCCAACTTTTAATCGTCTTATGATCGACGTGTTTAGAGAGCATCTTGATTATTTTGTTCTTTTCCTCTTTGATTATATTTTTTTGTCACCCCATCAGCGGACGTGCTAAGAGGAGCTTCATCTCTCCGGAGCAGCATCATGTTGTTCTACTCTTCCGCGTCTTCCTCTGTTTCGGAGAATTCAACGTTCTCCAAAGCTTTGATGTCGACAAGACGATCTTCACACTCGTCTAGGCACCGACGCTCTAGTGGTGGTGGCGGTGGTTGTTGTGGGGATGCCACCACTGATGCCTTGACACCGCCTCGTGTTTGACGAGGATCCTTACCTTCCCCTTATTTGCCCGCCTCCACACCAGCCACGACATCGCCATCTCCACCAGGTTGTGCACGGCTATCGGCCTATCCTGGCTACACACCACTAGCTACTCCTCCGGGAGTCACCGAGTCGACACTCCTTGCTTCGGGGCGCAGACTCTAGTGGAGAGACCTAAAGTCCGTACCCCCCATCAAGAGGTCACTAGAGACCCCTGCTGAGACACCCACGTTCACGCGTCACAGGCGAGAGGGCTTGATGTACTCGGTCGACATCAATGGCAGCATCATCATGGATCTAGAGATTTCTTCTTGTTCAATTGATGGGCTATGGTGGAGCATACAACAAACAAAGCTCTCCCCCTTTTTATTATGTCTGTCACCCTCCCAAATATAGCAGAGTATGAAAACTTAAATATTTGCTAATCAGTGCAGAATTTGCCTATGTGCGTGAGATGCAAAAATGCTCAAAACGCCCTTTTCCTTCTCCCTGTGACCAGTTTTTAAAAAAAAACCTTTTTTGCAAAAAATTGAGAGAATGAGACTTTTTCGGTCTCCCTCATGCAAAGGTGTAAAGTCTCTCCCACACTTTTCTTTCTTCCACTGACCACATGTCTTCCTCTACCCAAGCTGCTGAGGCGGTCCGGGGCGGGGGCAACAAGAAGAGCAACCTCTAGACACCCTTCAAGGCTCCCGTGCTGCTCAATGGGGCTGGGGCACAACACAACACAACCCAAAACAACAAACCCCCAGCCAAATCCCAACTACACAAGGGGCACCACCTAGTTTAAGAGCGAACTAGGACGCAAAAGAGGAGAATCGTTAGAGCAACCCACAAACAAGCAAGGAATTTACACTAATCCTAACACCAATGGAACACTCTCACACTCTAAAACACGAGAGAGAGAGAGAGAGAGAGAGAGAGAGAGAGAGAGAGATGGTGCTCGGGCTGCTTTGAAGTGTATCGTTAATGATTAAGCAAACATAAATATATATTTAAGAAAAAGAGAGAAAGGGGGAGGGGGTGCTTGTTGCATTAATACCTTCTTACAAATCTGTCATGACAAATCAAAGTGAGATTAGTATTCGTTCAACATAGCTTGCGTAAATTTCACCACAAAACATCAAGAAAAGCCACCCCAATCATTGTCTTAAGGCCAGGGGAGTCCTCTCCACCCTGTCGCCCTCTTACAGTATGTGGGATTTATTGGCTAGATTGATGACAACACCAGAGACAAGCTATCAAGAACTTAACAAAAAACACCAAGACACTTACGCATCATTGTTGTCCATTTCTTCACGTTGGAAGGGACACCCTCCTTGATTCAGCAAATGTTGGGCTTACACTAGTAGGAGAAATGATAGATTTCCTACTCTCAATTGAATGATCACTCTCTCTCTTACAATGGCATAGAGTTCCCTTGCTAATCCCCTATTACAACACATGCACATGCATAAGACAATGAGATTCCACTCAAGAGCTCCTTCTAGAGAGGTTGAGCTTGGCTTCTCAAGCTATAGCATAGTGCTCTTGCTTATGGCTTTTCTTTTTGTGCTACCTACACCCTCCTTTTATAGCAATTTTGAAGGCTAGGGTTACTCCTCTAACCATGGTTGGGTTAGATTTTCAGCAATTTATCTAATTTCTTTTGCTTGGAATTATCAAGAAGTTGGTGGGGAAAGAGAGAGGAGAGAAATGGAGGTGATAGGACTTTTCATAGTGGGTTAGTGTTAGTAGAGTTAGTATTAATTTACAAATGGAATTGGATATTTACAATGGGAGTATCCATGTAGGATACAAATAAGGAAGAAAAACTCTTAAGAGGTAAGAAAAGGTGGATTTCTTACAAGGTTGATGCTCCAAGTGTCTTGAGTAGGGCCAATTTTGACGCTTGTTGACGGTCCACTAGCTTTGACGGTACATTTTTTCTCCACTCTTGACCTTCCTTGAGAGACAAGGTAATTGAAGCTGAGTAATCAACCACCATGATGCTGTCTTTTAAGAGAAGAGGCTGAATTTTGTGGTTTTTTTTATAGATATGGGTAAATTGGAGGAGGAAAAATGAGACTAGGTAGTCAATTTTGGAATGGAATTGTGTGTGGGAGGTATGAGTTCACCATGGTTTCTCTTATTCTTCAAGGTTGAGGAGAAGTTGAGTAGGGTGCAGAGAGGAGTGGTGAGAGAGGTGGGGATGATGAGTGGAGAAGTGTGTGTGAAAGAGGAAAATGATAAAGTGGAAGAGAGAGTGTGGCTGCATAGCATTGGAAAACTGGGGTCCACTAATAAAATCATAGCTCACAGCTCATAGCTCAAAAAAATATGAAAAAATTTGAGGCAAAAGTTCAGCCCACGAGCTACAACTTTTGTTTGTATCACCTTTCCAAATTCGGAGAGCAAGTGAACTTTAAAAACTCAGCAAAACAGACCGGTTTTTTCCACTGCACAAGGTCCTTGTGGGGTCCTTCTTTGGATGATTCTTTTGAATACCTCCAAGAGTGAGCCCTCCATAGTGCATGTATGCATGCCACCTACCCTTGACCTTATTTGGTAGGTCTATAATTAAAGATATGGTTGAGATTATGATATAAGTGAATAGTACAACTAAGAAAATCAAATATTGAGGGATCTAAAAAATATGTACATGTCAAATATAAATAATATAAGTGGAAAAAATATAAAGGGGTCAAAAGAAATCTCTCTCATTATGAGGCTACCATAAAAAGATAAATATTTTTGGTGTTCTAATTTTTTAGAACAAAATAGATGTAGGAAGGGAAAAATCACAATAGTGAAAAAATATACACATAAATAAAACTAGTTTTTTTGGAGTTTTGTTGGGGTGGAGTTACACCAAATATAAGAGAAGCTTACATGAAAATATTTCTATATGGAATAAAGAATATGAAAAATGGTAAGAAAAATTGTGGTAATGGTGAGGCAATGTACAGAGCATAAATAACACACACCTAGGTAGAAATATTTAAATAAATACCAAAATAATTATGAAAAAATATTTTATTTAGGCCCTATATACAAAGAAATATTTACATACGCATGGGCCATAATATGCTTATATTTTTTATTTTATTTTTATTTATTTTTGGCTCAACTAGCCCAATGACTAGCTAATTGAGGGTTTTTTAAGAAGATATGGGAAAAGTCCCGTGACTCACGCACGCCTATGTACAGTGAAATGGTAGGGATAGCCTCAGTGTTTGGGTGATTTTGGTAGGGTGAGGTAACTCACTGTGGCAATTACAAAGAGCCGAAAAACAGCTATCACTGCCTTGCATGTCCTAAGAGCCTTTTCACATGTAAAAACCTTTTCTTCAAGCATCGAATCTCCACCCTTAGGCCTTCATAACCACATAAAACATACCCTTTTTGGATCTCCCTGCTTCTAATGGGCCTTCATACTTTCTTTATCGCCCATTCCTGCACCTGTAAGCATACACATCATTGTCTACGCCTTCTACTAGGGTCGGCACACTTTGGCTGCACCAACGCTTTCATTCATGTCACCCATTCAACAGTATCACTAGCTACTAAGTGCATCTAGATGCACTTTGTCTCCTGGTCTAAATTACATGCTAGGTCAGGCAGTGAGAACTCTTCTCTTATACAAACACTTCCGCAACTCTAACGTATACTGAAAATTGTATAAAAGTGTAAATTGTGTATTTTGTGCATAGACCCTTGGGGAAGGGTATCTCTCAACAAGAAAATATACCATCCTCAACTCTTCTTGAACAGAGTAGTTGATGTTATAGCAAAAACATAAACCGTGCTTTAGTGGAATTAGTCCACAATACTAGCATGCCATGCATGTGCATATCAATAAAATAGTGTGATAAGCCCTTGGCTTCAATGACGGTCTCAATAATTTGAGCTAAGGCACGGTTTATATTGGTATGGATATATCACAGTTGGTCATTTCCAACCATCACTATGAGCTTGTTGTTGAATCTATACATAGGGTCATCTATATATAGCTCTGTAGCTCTAGATCTCAAAGCTATATATACATGTCTAGTATGCATGTGAGGTGAACATACTTTTGGGGTTTGCGATTCTAGTGTCTTCTCTCACTCTTTGTTCTCCCTCATTTTGTGTCTTTTCTTTTGTTGCCCTCAGCTTCTCTCTCATCTCTGATCATCTACCTTCTCTCTCTCCCTTCATATCACCATGGTATCAGAGAGAAGTCCCTAATTGATTGAGTTTTGGATGGTTGGAGTAAGTGTCGCCCAACATTCGAGATCTTCTTCTCAAGATGAAGATGGCAAGGATGAACTTGATGATGGAAGTGTTGGAGCTATATAGTTTTGCAAAGTAGTGGGAGAGTCACAAAATCCATCTCTTTTTTCCCCTTTTCTCTCTCTGTGTGGGTTTTGATCACAAGCGCAAAAAAGCATGCGCTCTACTTTGCTCCTCACGACTTTGATTGGGATGAAGATAATGCATTGTCAAGGTTCTTTGAAGATATTCCAAACATTAAAGTCATGTCCTCCCAATCTTAAGCACTTGCCCCTGCTCACCAAATCATGTGAGTATGGGTGTGGGTGACAGAGATGCTTTAGTACTTTGTGTCCGCCCTCCTCTTGAATGGTTTTTTCTACGATTTTAAATAACTCCTACCGAAGAGTTTTTTTTGTGATCTTAAATAACTATTGTTGAAGGGTTTTTTCTGTAATTTTAAATAACTCCTGGTAGCAAGCTTACAACAAGAATTTGCATGGCAAATTTTCTCTTTTACAATCGTGGGTTGATTTTTGTCGAGTGCAAAAAGCCTTGATCTTTTCCTCACTTCAAAAATCAAGGACGGGATGAAAAAGGTCTACAAGCATGAATTTGAGGTGACACAACTTTTCTAGAATGCCCAATCATCAGATGGGTTAGTTCACAAATTGGCAAAGGACAGTTTGAAATAGTTTTATGAGTAAAAATTTATAGTCTTTCTACTATCTCTTGCTAACATTGCAAAGCCTCCTCAGAATCGCAGGCTTGCAGGTGAAGGATTATCTTGATGCCAAAGAAGCTTCATGAAAAACAAAACCTGCCCAAGCATATATCTCATTTGATTATTCTTTAAAGTCCCAAATTTAAGGGGCTCTTCTAGTGATATTTTCATCACCAATGAAGGATGAAAGCCATACATGTGCTCAAGTTATTGCAACGGAGGCTTCCATAGAACTCCCATTGAGAGAGTGGCATGAAATTTTCAGGCCTCTTTTAGAAAACATGGGACTCCTCAAGCGTAAAATTCTACTCAACTTAAGCAAAAAACTTTAGAGACCTTGGAGGCTATGATGGCTTGATCAATTTTTTGATGTTGGGGATATAGGCTTGATGGAAAGGTTCTAGCAATGAGAAGAGCAGTTCAACCCCCAAGTGCATGCTACAGCACCCTCTTTTGAAAGTAGGGTACTCCCTCCAGCCCTAAATTCAAAGAGTGGTGGAGTGGAGTATAAATATGAAAAGTTTATGTCCAAGGTGGAGCATTAAGGGGATAATAATTTTCTAAGCTTTTGACACAAATTTAGATCTTTTTTAATTGTGTGCTTAAATGGGCTTGTTGTAGATACAAGAATGCTCCCAAACATACTACATTTTGACATTATTTTATAGCTATTTATTCAACAGTTCATATTGATATTTTAAGTTGCATACAAAGTTATATTCAATAGAAAGTCTTTTGGATTCTATCCCACAAAATCAGCTTTTTATGTTGTTTTAAATATACATGTGTGTCTTTTCTATGGTATAATTTTAGGCCTTTCTCCTCATAAAGAAGGGTGACAACTACTGCTTCGCTAATCTAGATCGAGACACTTTGAGTGAAAGTGCATCAAGTCTTGGTGGGATAGGGAACATTAACTTTGAGATCTTATTAACATCAAATTTGAGATCTTATGTTTTTGGTGTATGTGGAAGGAGTAAAAATACCCAGACAAAAAGACGGCACATTATGTGCTTGGTGAAGAGATAGCCATTGTTGACATGTTGGGGCTAGTGGGTAGCTAGCTGGGAAAGAGCAACTATACAGTGATTTGAGGATCTCCCCTCCGATATCACAACTAAGGATATATTTTGAGCTTTCCTTTGAGCTGGCAATCAAAATTGGCTCCATGGTAGCGGCCTTTTCCTCCACATTGGCAATTAGCCCATGCGAGACTCAACGCTAGAAAGTCAAAAGCATTGAAGATCGAGACTCAAATGTACCTTTTACCTTTTCTATAACTCTTTATTCTGCCAAATTCTAACTTCCAACATCAACGGTGAGGTGATTGGGTATTCACACTACAAACTAGAACATGTAGGCACCTAATTGTTGCGAGCATCAAAATTCAAAGAGAGCATTGCTTATTTGTAAAGGATAATCCAATCATTTTTTCATTTTTATTCTAGAAATATTATAACTAAGAAAACTCTATTGAAGTAACTAAATCCAAACAAAAATTTATGAGCACTGTGTGTAACTATAAATAAGAACTTTGGATCCTCCAATTTGAACTTTTTTCTTTAAACTCAGATACCAAGTCACCAAAACAGATGTTGTAGAACCGATATGCAACTTGTGAAACACAGCATGTTAAGAGCTTCATCACAAATGCTCTCAAAGGTGCTCAATATTGTTGCATCCACTCATTATGACCTAGGCACAACTATTTGAACACATAGGTTGGAGTTCAAGGCACATGCATATGAGAGGGAACCAATTAGACATATCTAAAACACTATGGATGAGTGCACCAATCCATTGTTGCTGGTTGAATCATGGACAAGATGTGTTCCATAATTCATTATCTTGGAGTATTATTTCTGGACGTGATGTGTTCATAGTTCACGATTGGGGATTCTTGGACGTAGTGTAGTCTACAAGTTCAAACTTTCTAAAAGGAACCCGATGCTCAAGATAGTATTCTTCTAAGGTACAAAGTTGAGGGTAGCAAATCGAAGGTGTATCAAGCACGCCCGGTGTTGCTGGGGTTTCCATGGTAGTAGCTTCTTTATCAACTTGGTCTCACTATTTATGTCCTCTATGAGCTACAAAGAGTGTGTTAGAGTTTTGGCATCTCAAGTGAATTACCCACTATGATCCCATTATTGATTTTGGCCTTTAGGTATTTATTTTACTTATTTGTCAAATTCTGGGTAGGGAAATTTACTCAGGTGCTATATATGCAACCCCTTGCCTCCATTGTATCACACACTCAGTTATTCATTCCCAAGGTTGATTGGTTCAGGAGACTCTCTCTCTCTCTCTCTCTCTCTCTCTCTATGTTTTTGCTTCGTCGACTTTGATACGACTCCTAGTCAAATGAGGTTGTTGGTAGGAGCAGTTAAGGTTCACTAGAGTGAGATTTGGTACAAAACAAAAGATCTAATTTTATATATTTTCACACTAGTAAGTTTTTCAAAAGGACAATTTGAAAAAAAAAAAGCTAATTTTATATATTTTCACACTATTTTTCTAAAAATCCAAACGTGATTTTCCTTTTCCTCTTACTCTTGAGCGGAAATTATCAATTTCAAAGCGACCTAATTGTAACTTGAGACACATTTTCCTTTTCCTCTTACTCTTGAGCGGAAATTATCAATTTCAAAGCGACCTAATTGTAACTTGAGCCACATTTTTCCCAAACACTACTTGCAAATAATCAAAATGATATAAACCAACCGAAGTGTAGCATAATATCACCTATAAATTTCAAAACTAAATTGTGAATTTTAAATTCAAAGGTGAGAATATATACAAATTAAGTGTAAAAATTACCTTCAAATATATCAATTTACATCTAAATTTTTTCACAAGGAGTTTTTTATCAACTTCCCATGCCAATAATGTTCATATAAAATTTAAAGAGTTTCTGCCTTCTAGCGTCAGTTTGGACGGTCCTCCAGCATTTTTACAAGCCTCATAACCTGCTCTTTCCTCTGATCTTCAATACTTTCATGGTTGCTGCAGTTTGAGCTGCCACAATCCAAGACGGCCACCTTAAGGTCCCTGACGATGCAGAATGACTCGCTCATTTTGGAGGCTATGAGAAGCTTTCTTCAAATTATCCTCCTCCTCCGATTCTGCCCACTTCTCCTCCCCCGCTAGCTGCGCCTCCATGATCCACTTCATGTACTTGCTTTGTTTTGCCATCCTTAAGAAACATCCTATCAAGGCCTTCCCTTAGGTGCTCCTCCTCCCCTTCCAATAGTAGTACATCATGGGTGTTTTCTTGGGCGCAGTACATGCAGCCATGCATTCCATCCACAATGTCAAACGTGTGGGAATAATTAATCCACATCACAACACAACTGTCATCCTAGTAGGCACAACGGACCACATACCCATGAATCACATGGCCGTGTAACTACCATACGTACTGTATATAACTGCACCCTTGGTAATCATCAATCTCCCTGCGTATCCTCCTATCAGGCTTAACAACTCTCTCTCTCTCTCTCTCTCTCTCTCTCTCTCTCTGTGCGTGGCACATTCTCTACATGGTATCATCGCAGTAGGAAATCCTGTCTGGCCTCTGCGAAACCCCACCATGCAGCCTCCTGCGCATACCTTGCTATGGCACAGAGCCTCATTTCCGCTTCTCCTCGCTGGCTTGTGCCGAGCTAGCCATGCCTCTTGCACCAATCTACCCGTAGGAACCAATTACGAGCATCCCTTGCCTCGCTTGAGATTTCTTGAAGCCTCTCCTCGTGGCCAGTGCTCACGGCCCCAAGCCAGACGTCGACGCTGCTGCAAACAGTCCAGACAGGCTAGCCACGACCTTAGTAGATGCCCATCCTGCTGACTTCCACGCTGCAGGCCTTGGTGACGTCGCATCGGTGAATGACGTCCAATCGGCCATTGCCAACACTGCTACAAAAAATGCGGCTTACACCCCTGCTGGTGAAAAAGACGATGGTGAAACTCCTACTGCCCTTGAAACAACTCTTACAGACAACCCTATTGCGGCCAAGATTTCCACCCACCCTACAAAAGAAGCGGTTGTCAACAAAATCGCTGTTGCACATGATGTTGCACCACCCAATGATGTTGTTTGTGCTGCAACCATCATTGAAGGCCTACTCTCAAGCCACGCTACTCTGGTGGTTCAATTCGCTCAAGCCTGGCCTATCCAAGTTGGTGACAACACTAGCGCATCCCCGCATGCCGCAACTCCAGACGGGACCCTCGACCTTCTTGCAGCCAACCCGGTCGAATCAATCACAGTTGAAGCTGACATTTTATTGGCCCCTTGTTTCCATGATGCATTCCCTGCAACCAAAGATCGTGCTGCGTTCAATTTAGCAGTGCCTGACACCACCATTCAAGCCTTGCTGTTGAAGAACCTGCTTTGGTTAAATCCATCCATGTCTGGACCCTTGAAGCTGCTACCCATCAAGATGCAATTCATGCTCCTAAATCCCCTCAGCAACTTTCTCTCCAGGAAGCCAAGCCTACATTCTCCATTGGAGCCTCTTTCTACACTGCAAACTCTGCGCCACTTCCTGTTGGAACTATCCTAGCCACTTGTGTGGATGCTTACCCTGCGCAGACCCCATTCTGGGCATTAACCTTGCTTCCGCACAAACAAGTTCTCGTAGTTGTTGCTGTACCACGTGCAGATGAGCCTTCTGTGTGGCCGGTGCTATCGCCACCCCTCGGGAATTAACAGCTCCTAAAGCCAAGAAGCGTTCCCTTGCTATCACAGTTGCTACAGGTGGAGCCATGAAAGCAACCAAGGCTACTGTTGCAAACCTCGTTGCCATCAAAAGAGATGGCGCCCACGCTGTTACTGACCGTGGTGCAGCCCTCAGATCCGCCAAAAATGCTGCCAAAATGTTGCCGGACCCACGACAATACAACCTTCATCTGAAGATGGCAATGGTGTCGAGACCATCATTGGGAACCTAGTTGTTGCCCCTCCGTATCTTCCTGCGTATCCTCCTATCAGGCTTAACAGCTTTCTCTCTCTCTGTGTGTGGCACATTCTCTACAAAACGCAGTGAGATGCGACTCGCACCATAGCTGCAGATGTATGATTGCGAGAAATGGCCATTCTATTACGATATTTCTACTTAGGAGTTTCAAACTCATGCAACGTAAGTTTTGAGGGTTGGGGGGACTGAGACGAAGTTGAGGGCAAAGACGAAGTGTCTGCAGCCTTTGGAGCGAACGTTGAATATGTCATGCAACTGGCGACGAGCGTTCTTAATAGCACTTTCTTTTGCATTTTTAACTTCACGGCAATCCGGTAGCGTTTATACCTCACTAGTGCTTCTTGCTCAACACACTCCTCGTCTACGCATCATCTGGCATTTTTCATAGCTTGAGCTCATTGTCCGTCCGCGTGTGCGCAGACGAACAATGAGCTCAAGCTATGAAAGTAATTTATAATAAAACTGAGTGTAGACTTACATGAGATCGAAAAATGGTCTCTCGGCTTGGCCTTGAGCTAGTTGGAAATTGGAGAAAGCCAATTCAGAAGGGAGGAAAAAACAATTCCCACTTTAATTTTGCAAGAAAATAGCATAAACATGCTAAAATATAATTTTATTTGCAAAAAAAGAAGTGTTTTTTTTCATGAAAAAATAGCCATGTAGGTGATTGAGCCCGCAGTCCGTCCGCGTGCGCGCGGACGGATTACGTGCTCAACCACATACATGGCTATTTTTCCATTGAAAAAAATCACTCCATTTTGTGCAACTAAAACTATATTTTAGCATATTTATACTATTTTCTTGCAAAATTCAAGTGGGAATTGTTCTTCCTCCATGTGTGGATACTCTGCGTGCTCATTGCCCTAGTCTATACTTCTAGCATTTGAAGCTACTGGAAGCCCATTAGAGGCGACACATAAGGAATCCAATAGGGGAGGAACTATTTTTCAAAAAGCAAAATTTCAAAAGATCCCCATTGTGGGTTTAAAATGAAAAAGGAGGCGATGACAAGTGGCAAGGGGAAGGCGGCATGTGAGCCAGGTGCATGTCGCTAGGGGGGGTCAAGGTCGAGGCGACATGCATTGGTGACTACGAGAGAGCCAAGGCAGGGGCCCAAGGGGGAAAGAGGCGACTAAGTTTGATGTGTGGGTGTGGGTGTGGGTGTGTCATTTGGTTGTGCTTGATCACAAGGGCATCACTAAATCAATAATATATGCAACAAAGAAGAATACTATTGGGAGAAATGTGTGTCTCACATTGCTTGGGAGAAATGTGATCTATAGGCTGCAGTTTAAGAATGGGTAGGAATCCTCATTGCTTGTGAGGGACTATGAGACAACATGTTCGGTAGGAGAAGAGTGCAGGAGGTGGGCTTAATTAGGAGGAGACAATGGAATCTCAAAATATTCCTACTAATAAAATTGAAATCAATTGAGTAATTATTTACTTCATTTTGTGAGTTGTCATTCTACACAAATTAATGCAAAGGTTATCTCCCCTTCGTCAACCACAATTTGTGACACAAACATCCATTTTTCTAGGATTTGATGAGAGAGAGAGAGAGAGAGAGACCTTCAAATACTTCAAGTTCCCCATCTTACAGTGGTCCCTTGGCTCTCTTAGCCACGAGGAGGATCCTTGAATACCTTTAGGAGAGAAACTGGTGAGTAACAAAGGAATCTACAAGTTGGCACATTTCTCGAATGATGGCA
The DNA here is from genome assembly GCF_014529385.1 of Adiantum capillus-veneris. Lineage (NCBI taxonomy): Eukaryota > Viridiplantae > Streptophyta > Polypodiopsida > Polypodiales > Pteridaceae > Adiantum > Adiantum capillus-veneris. The sequence goes on along the minus strand of NC_140952.1, from coordinate 118,483,319 downwards.
AACTATTTTTTGAAGGATTTGGACTTATTGGTGGTGCAGCATAGTTTGAATCTAAAATGAAAGGATAATGATCAATAAAGTCTTAGAAACTATGTGCAATTCATAATGTGAAATGGTTCACTCTACTCATCAAATTGTGGAGGGTTAATTGGTCATAAGAGAAGTGGCTAAAAAGTATGAACAACATTTGGAAAGTAAAATATGGCCAAGTTCAATATAGATAATCACTTTGAAGGTGTTGTGGGACCTATCCCTATTATGAATCTCTGGGTGCAAAATAGCTTTGTAGGATCCCTTACATCTATTTAAAGATTTCCCTTCCTCAATGGGTCAATCTGCAAATGGGCACAAAGGACATGGAAGTTACTCTTATTTAGGAATGGTTTAGTTTTGAGAGGGAGAAGATTTTAGCACCAAGCAGTGCTTGTGTGCACACAAATAGCTAGATATTGCTATCTTAACCTTTGTGGAATCCTTGTGATAGCTCAGTTCAATGATATCATACCCAAAATCAATGAGCTTATATATTTAATAGGATCAAGAGTAGGGACATTTGTACAGGTCAAAGAATAGAAACATACACTACATTAACTGCTTGGGAAAAATAGACCGCTTCCTTTGGTTGAGGCTACTAGATAAACATAAACAGGGTCTTTTGCTTATGAATTATACACCACCTTTTGAGAAATGTTTTCACCTCAAGTCACATGTAGTAGTCAAGTCTTGTTGTTCATTATTTGTTGAGTTAAGATAATATCTCCACTCACACTTGTTAGTATTGCTTTAAAGAAATAGTTGTTGATAGTAGCTGCAATGAAAATGACATTGCATGCCACTCTAGCTACTGATGGTTTTGATCGCATGATGTAGTTCTAAAAAAATTAAAAACAAAACATTGAATACATACATACTCTAATAGAACTTAAATGACAAGATAAATAAGCTATGATTTATACCATCATTTATACATATGAAAGGAGATTTATACATATAAGACCTAGACCTAGGACTTTAGTTCAAAAAGCTTAGGCTTGGACTTTGTACCTTCTTTATGTATTGTCCTACCTAATAAATTCTCATATAATCTTATACTCTCTATGGTGGGGTGGTCTGTCCCTTCTAACCCTCTAAAAAAATATTAAAATACACCAACAAATAAGAAATGTCAAAAAACTGCTAGAAATCATTTGGAACTAACCAGCCTCAATGAAGCTTTAATGGGTTTCTAGCATTCATTAAAAAATATTATTTTAATTGTTTCTTTTCACCTCGAGGAAGGAAGAATCTAAATATTCACTGTCATTAAGGTCTACCACAATAAATCATTTTCAATTAACAAGTCTAAGGTCCCCTCTAAACGAGAAATCAATTTTCCTTCAGCTTGATATATGAGGGCTTTTCTCATGGCCTTGCCTTTGAAAGTGGAGAAAGACTCATGTTCAAGTGCATCCCACAGTGGTTTTAGGTGGTAAACCTTGAAAATGGAATTCCAATCTCACTCCATACATATCTCCTCAATTGATTTTTGTGCATATCTCTGGACACTTCTCACCTCTTGTTTGCCACCTTAACATGCTAAATCTCCATTTTTTTATTTCCATATCTACACAAAAATTTATTTCCTAAACTTTGGGTCTTTAGAGATGAAAAGACTTACATTGTAACCACTCTATGCTCCATATTGTGGATAAAAAACTAAATATAGTAATGACGATGATTTCAACCTTGGTGATTACGTTTCCTCTTAAAAGAAAGAGTGTTCGAAGACATGGTTGTGTAAGTACATGGACAATTTTTCTCTTTGTAATCAATGTTACTATCAAGCCAAGGCTTATTTGGACTTTTATACCCAATGCCATGCTACCAACTTTGATGCATATGGTCCACTAGATCAACACTTGAGCTCACATCATATGTATATTTCAAAGAAAGTGCATTTATTACTGGGTAGCCTATAACTTGAAAATCTATTATATGAAATATGAGGACTATATTCTTTGTTTTTAGAGTTCATCAAAGTCATCACAATTTAAAAAAGAAAAAGAAATTGTTACTTTAGGCTAAAACATTGAGAGGTGCAATGGGAAATTGGTGGAAACTAGAAGGCTATGGAAATTGGAAGGTTGAACATAAATTAGCAAAGTGAAGGTTAATTATATAGGAAATGAAAATTTTCATGAAATTAAAAAGTTAAAAAATAAGTACAACTACAAGATTTTACCAAATCTTGCCCACAACTAAAAAGACCTAAATCTTTTAGAAAAAGCTCTAAATTAGAAGCTCCCAAAAATTTAGCACTCGAGCACTAAGAGGTATGCATCTAGTTGTGGACTAGTTTGTTTGTTAAGTAACTTCTTTTGTGTGTACCGTTTATTATTTTTTGTACTACTAAAAATATGTGTCAATTTGGTTGTAGTAAGGGCATAATCTATGGAGCCATTTTTTCCTTGTGACAGTCTATGATGATTTCACTCTTCACTTGAGTTGCAATCAATATTCCGTCATCATTAAGAAATTTAGAAGGGGTGTTTTTTGTTTCCCAATACACCAATGATTCTTGTCCACAAACCATGAAGGATGTTATTGTGGTGTCATATGCCATCTTTTTTATCATCTTCTTTCTTCTCTTTCCTATCAGCCTCTTTAGTCTTCTGCTTTGAGCTTGAACCTCTGAATTTGTAGGTACCTATTTCTCTTTCTTTCCTTTGACTAGTGTCAACTCTAGTAAACCCGCCTTGATCTCCTATGTAGCTTCTTCTTGCATGTGTTCCTGTGACTCTTCTTGTATGGGTGAGAGAGGTCTTGTAGAAGTCTCTGAAGTAGGTGTAGAGGTATGTGGAGTAGGTGTAGCCATGGAGGTGCCCTCACCTTTTGATTTGTTGGTATCTTATATTTCAACTTCACTCTCCATTCTTTTCCTTCTTCTTGGCTATAAATAAATTCTAAGTCTACAAGTGGGTCCTCACCTTGTCTATACATTGGGTTCTTGGTTCAAATCTTGCAAGTGTCTGGTTGCAATAACTCCTCAAAGTTGCCTTGTATTCCTCTCTCCCGCTCAAAGGCTTCCTTCTCCCTCTCTCTCTCTCTCTTTCTCTCTCTCTCTAATTTGGCAGCTCTTCGTTGATGATCACTGGTGGTGGACTTTGAGTCTTTTTTATTTTGTTTTCCTTTGGTAGCTCTTTTCCTATCTTCTTTGGAGTTAGGTGGCTCAAAATCATTTTTAGCAGATGGTTGAAGATCCTTGAAATCGACCTCATCTTTTGATGGATGTACTTGTTTTCTGTTTGATCTTCTTGTGACTATATGGGTAGTATCCTATTCTCCCCCAAACTACTCTTCATTCTTTTCTATGGCTATCAACCAAGAATTTGGATAAGGGCTAGAAGGTAGGTTGTTAGACATTCCCACTACATGATATACAATTCTTGTAATCACTTTTAGAGCTCCTAAGTATGTAATGCCACTAGCCTTATTTTTGCTTTTTAGAGTGTTAAGCACATATGATGCATGGTCTATTGGCATCAACAACTTTTTCTTCAGAGTTGTGGTGAATACAAAATCCATTGTGGGCATGTGTATCGAGGTGATCTCTTTGTTGAGAAGTGGAAGTGTTGATGGAAGAGGAAGGAGGGGTTTTTGGCCTGCTTATGGATCATATCTTGAAAGGCAGACATGGATGTGTTCTTTGTGAAGATTCTTGTCCTCTTCTTCTCCTTTGATCTCATAGACTCCCCTTCTATGGGAAGATTAATTGTTTCTACCACTATATCTTTTATGGCCTGGCATGCTTCATCTATAATTCTTGCACTATTGTATCTTTCATCACGACAGTCATTTTTTATGTCGTGGTCAATTCCATGATGCTATGGTATGTATTACCATGATGATTAAAGTGAATCCTCTTGTATCGTCAAAGCCTTATTTATGGCTAGAGCAAATTCCGTCGTCTTATCAAAGACTTGTGTTATGGCGTACATGAAAGTTTCTTGAATATTTGATATTTATGGAGGCTTTCCATGTTTCCATAGTATTCCTTTGGAGCCATGATGTATCACCTTGCAAGCATAGATATGATCTTAGGAGCGCCAATTACATTCTTTATCCTATATTTCAGCTTTTTATACATGTGTACATGTGATTTTCATTGATGTTATGTCATTGTTTCTGTACATTTTGACATGTTTCCTGAGTTTATATTGTTTACAAGATAAACATCACGTCAAGCAACAATTACGAAGGGTCAAATATATTTAAGCTACTCTACTAGAGCATTTTCAATAGCTCAATTGTATATATAGGATTGTTAAATTTCCAAAGAGCCTTGACAGGGAACATTGTAACACAGTAGCAATGTAGCTCCTGCAAATAAAACATTAATTTGTACCAATTTGAGTTTCAATAAAGCAGAATATATATATATATATATATATATGTATGTATGTATGTATATATAAAAATTAAAACTGTGGATTATTCCTTTGAGCCCCCAAATGTTTTTTCATCCATAGTCAGGGACTTTTGTTTGAGTAGGGGTGTTGGAGCTATATATAGGGTCTACTATATATAACTATATATACATGTCTAGTGTGTAAGATGAACACACTTTTGGTGTTTTCAAATATCTCTCTCTCTCTCTCTCTCTCTCTCTCTCTCTCTCTCTCTCTCTCTCTCTCTCTCTCGCCTCAAGTTCTCTCTCATCTTTGATCGTCTACCTGCACTCTCTCCCTCCATGTGAACACTTATATCTTATTATTGCCTATTTACTAAACCTGTGTGCCAATCTCGGGGCGGGGGGGGGGGGCAGGGGGTCACTTAATAATTATGTGTTTATCACGTGAGTGTAATAGAAAAGGTTACTTGTTTTCATTTTTCTCACATTTTCACTTACAGAGGGGTACTGTAAAATGAAATTAGGGAAAAAAAATTACATATTGAATAGGAAATTGGTGTATTTTATTTGTCAAAAACTCACAGATAAGGATTTTCAAAAATAATCCTTGAGCACACGTGATAGGCACAAGTTATGCATAGTGAACCCTGAGGTGTCGTTATCCTTGATTCCAAGTCAATGGAGAATACTTTGGCACAAAATAGAAGCCTTGCTTCGTTCTATGTCTGTCAAAGCATTATGCTTTGCACAACAAAGAAATCTTTTTCAAATGAAATGTTAAAGGAAAAAAAACAACTATAAATCCAAGTCTTGAAGGTGGATGCATCCAACATTCACCACTCACCCAATCTAGCCAGGTAATAGGAGGTGGGTGCAATGGTGGGTTTCTCTTAGATACACCATCTTGAAATTTTGAACAAAGTGTGTGGGATAGATGGACCCTAGATTCACCACTTGGCCATTCTAACCAGGCCTTGGAAGGTGGTTGCATCAAGGATACACCACTTGGCCATTATAACCAAGTCTTCGAAGGTGGATGGAATGATTGGTCTTTTCTAGATCCACCACCTTGCAATTTCAGATAAAATGTGTGGCATAAGTAGACCCTAAATCCACGACGTCCTTGGCCATTCTAACCAAGCCTTTAGAGGTGGGTGCATCCAAGATACACCACTTACTACAATAGAACAGGTGCCTTCGGTGCAGATTTCGACGTCGACCATCAAAAACTCCGTCAAAATGCACGTCCCTATGAGACAGTCGATAGTATATGCATCGATATCTGCATCAATAACCACAATTTTTGATGCATATTTCAATGTCTATATCCATGCCTATATCAACGACCATAACCAGAAAAAAAAATTCTTGGGTAGAGGACAGGCAGCCTGGCCTATGGCTGTGCCCAATGAAAGAGATGGACACAGCTACAGCCAGCAGGCTGCTTGTCCTCTGCCCAAGAAAGCGAGCAGCACCAAAATCAATCGTGCTCCCGCAGAAATTTCGGTAGAGTTCCCTTCGTTTTAACATAGACTTTTAAAAAAAAAACATATATACACCTCCTACATGATATCCATGTAGGATCTCACATGAGATTTAAGGCATAACTTGATGGAAGAAATGAAAGTAAAAACGAATTGAACTTCATATAACGAACTTTGTGCATAACCATAACCAAAACCATAACCATAACCATAACCATGATCAAAACCATAACAATAATCATAACCATAACCAAAACCATGATCAACACCTCTCCAAAACAAACCTGTCCAAACAATATATAACCATGTCCAAAACCATGATCAAGACTAGCCATAACCATAACCATAACTATAACCAAAACCATGATCAACACCTGTATGTGCATGTCTATACAAGAAAGAAACACAAGATGTGTCTATGTCTCACAAAACATATATAGAAAAACCATTGATGACTTGCACGTCACAACCTGCACATAACGGGACAAGTCACAAAAATTAGTATGATATTACTTAACATATACTTAATTAATTAAGTTGAATCACACATACTATTTTTCTCGATCAAACATCTCATCTCAATTGATCAGCGAGACTCTAAGGCCTCCCAGTCTACAGTCTCTCCTGTGGCAGCAAGATCAGTCAACACATCATAAATGCCTTTCCGATATCCATCTGTCTCCTCCTGGCATTGTCAGGAGTTTTTTGGAGAAAGGGATTGCGCATATGTACATATACATGCATGGTGCATCAAATAAATAATTGCCCATTTTTCAGAGCCAGGTGGTTACGTGGGGCCCACATGTGTACAGGTAGGACAGGGTGTACATAGTGCATCGATTTTCAATATTACCAGTACCACTGTGTTTTTTCTATAATAAAGAGGATTTGTTAGCGCGTAATACTTCTCGAGGAAGCTATCCACGGGCCGAAGACATGCGGTAAGCAGGTGCGTCAGTTGGCATCTAGTGGCGTCAAGAGGCCGAACGGGGTCAATATTTGCACGTGGATGAATACGGACACAACATGGGTGTTTTCTTGTGAGAGTTATGCAGAAAGGTCATCATTAGGACCACTTTTTGGGGCCACTTCACGTGGTTGCGAGACGCATTATTGAAAAGAAATGAGTGCCAGGTGTGCGGATGATGCAAAAAGGTGACAACTATGCACTGCGAGGTCAGGGCCTGTTCGGGGTCCGTTTGAGGTCATCTAAAAGGCCAAGGGTTCCCAACTAATAAATCTAAGTGTGGGAACTAAAAAAACAAAGAGAAGATCAGAAAAAACGTGGAGAAGAGAGGAGGAACATCCGCAGGTGTGTTTTTGGGGTTTTTGGAGCCTGTTTTTGGCCGTAAACTGCTCATTCGAGCTCGGATTTGAGCACTTTGACATTGTAGACTGGGGTTTTGAGCCGTTCCGGACATGATGGCACTGTCCATTTTTCCAAATTTCTCCCTCTTTTTTCTGTTGTCTGGCTGTGTAAGTTTCTCCTATGAGCGACGTTTTTGCTCCAGTTTGTGATTGTATCTGGCTTATTTTACCCATATTGTGTGAGCTATTTGCCCCATTGGTGTTGGCCCAAGATCATTTGTATCTAAACATCAGAAATAATCCTCTTTTGAGCTGAGTTTTTGGGTCTCTCTCTCTCTCTCTCTCTCTCTCTCTCTCTCTCTCTCTCTCTCTCTCTCTCTCTCTCTCTCTTTGTGGAGTGGGTAAACGGATAGTCTCTCTCCTCTCGCTCCATCGGTGTGTTCCCTGTCTCGGCCAGGTGGGTTGTGTAAGCTGAGTGGTGCCCCATAGTGTGTGTGTGTGTGTGTGTGTGTGTGTGTGTGTGTATTATTCCAAGAGTGTGTGTCGGGTCGTTATAGAGGCGCTGTGTGTGTTTTCATCCCGCTCACATTCTTTTGGCGCCCCCACGGAAGATCTTCTTCGAGTACCTTCTGCTTCGAGATTCGGGATTACAGGTTACAGGTTACAAGTTAAAGGGACATGTACAGGTACAAGTGATTCACACAGGTACAGGTAGCTGGAGTATAGTGATATACTAGCAGTGATGTCACTTGCAGTTGTTGTGGGTATGCATCACTTGGCGCCTGTTTGAGCGCATTGTCTACTGGATTGTACGTTACTTGTGGAAACTACCATTGTAAGCATTTGTGGAGCCATACTTGGTTGTATTTGGCAGTCCCAGCCATTTCTGAGACTTGGTCTGGAAGATAGTCATTTCTGAGACTTGACTATACGCGATTTGCATTAGCCTTTGTGTGAGGGTCGATAGCGTGAGGTTTTTATTGAGCTGGGGGATTCTCAAATGTGGAGATCCTTTCGGTGATACAGGTAGCTAGAGCACCCTTTTCGTGACCTCGCCATAGGCTATGTACTATTGATTCCTACTTGATGCTCGAGTTCTATTGTTGTCACTCTATGCTTACACATACAGTCTATATTTTGGGTTCTTACTGCTCTACTTCTGGGGAAACTCTATTGAAATTTTCCCAAGTTATGATGGCTGGTTTTTTTGTCTTTTGAGCCATTTATGCTGCTGAAATTTTGGCAAAATCAGAGGTTAAGTCAAGTGTGCCTTCTTGGGAGCTTCATGGTTGGCTTTAATGGATGATCAAAATGGCCCTCAATTCACTCCATTTTATTTAACTCAAAGAATCCAAATAAATGTTCATGTGTCCAGGAAGATTTTTTTCCAGCAGCGCATAGTCTTTATGTTCGGGCCAAGAAGATTACGAGAGATCTTGGAATGTCCTTTACCTGTTGTAATTCCGATGATCAACTATGAAAACTCATTTGATGTGCATGTGTTTGTCCTTTTCTAAAGTTGAGCTCCATTGAAGTTTCTGGGAATTGAGTCAGTAAAAGTTATGGGTTCTTGCACGTGTGTTCAAAGGGGTTCTCAAAGCATTGTAACTAAGGTAGACATGGCTTTCTCTTATCTGGAGTTTCATGGAAGAAGTGATGAAGATGTGGAAGATTTTTTGGAAAAGATGGAGGTTGCCTGCATTAGCAACTTGATTCATGACCCTGCACAGATGTTACTTCTTCTCCAAATTTGTTTGAAGAGTGATGCACGAGTCTGGTCCAAAACATTTGAAGAGGAGTTGCGTGCAGCGAATCCACCTGTAAGATTGAGTTGGGACAATCTAAGGCATGGGTTGGAAGTGGATTTTGTGAAGATAGAAGATTTGACAAAGTGTGGCAAGAAGTACAAGGTTTGGTGCAAAAGGAAGGTGAGCCAGTAGATGTGTACATACGTAAGTTCTCATTGGCATGGGAGCGGATGTGCAAGGCCTTAGCACCACAAGTACCCCCGTCTGACATGATGAAGAAGGATAGGTTCTTGGCTGGTCTTTTGGAGAATATACTTTGGAGAGTGGAGCTAAAGACGCCTAGGACATATGAAGATGCACTACACGTAGCAAGGAACAAAGAGTGGAAGTTGAGGAAAATGAGCCAGTTAGGGGTGGAGTCTTTGCCCATGAGGTCTGAATTTCAGCCTATAGAGTCTTTACAAGGTCGCATGTCAGGGGTTTATCATGAACCAGTGGTTCCTGTTACTACTCAGGTTATGCCAACAGTGGTCACTACATTGGTGCAAGATGATGGGCTAAGGCAAGACATGAGGCAAGTGGTAGATTTGATGAAGAATCTCAGCCTAAACATGCTAGGTCAAGTGGGAAATAATCGAGGTCAAGGGAGGTTTGCAAATCAGCCAGGAGGTGGAGAAAGGCCTAGGAATGGTGTTGGACAAAGCAATGGTAGGTTTTGGAGGCAGACGCCCACATGTTACAATTGTGGAGAGTTGGATCACATCAGCCCGCAATGTGATAAGCCACTAAGGATGGGGGGAGACATGTATCCATTGCCAAGACAGGTGTTAACTAGGTCAAATGATTATGGCATCAAAATTAAGGGAGATGAAGAAACCAGTGGATTAACCCAAGAGGAAAAGGGAAAGACAAAAGTGCTAAGTGTAGTCACCTTGGAGAAGGCATCAAAGCTAGAGGATACATTAGTGATGCCTATTGGGAAGAGGACCACAGAGGATAAGGAAGGAAGAAGTGCCTCGGGTCCTAGTAAGAAGAAAGGAAAGAGCCATGAAGGCGAGGATGTCAAGGCCAAGAGGAAAAGGAGATCTCGTCGAAAGGTTCATGTTTCAGATTTTCCACTAGGGGATGGGCAATCAAGCTATGACTTGAAGGAGGATCTGACGAGCAAGAAGGCAGATGTTACTTTTGGGCAGCTTATAGAGATGGTGCCTAAGCTAAAGCGACAGTGGAAGAGGATGGTTAACCCAATGGAGAAAGAGCCAGACAGAGGTTTAATAAAGGTGTTGGCAATGGATGAGCTACCAGACATTTGTCCAATAGTAGATGTGTGGCATAAAAGGAAAAATTTGGGACAAGGTTATGTGGATGGCGGAGCCCAAATATGCGTCATAACACACTCATGCGTTGAGAAGATGGGTCTCACAGTGGCTGGGGTGTCATGTTTTCGGATCAGATTGGCAAACCATCAAAAAGTAAAATGCTTGGGTGTTGTAAAGAGCTTAGAAGTGGAGGCATATGATGCAAAGGCAGTGGTTGATTTTCATGTGATGCTAGCAGGGTTGGGAGAATATCCTATTATACTGGGCAGACCATGGTTACGTGCAGTGGGAGCTGTTCAAGATTGGCGACATGGTACGATTAGCCTCTATGGAAAGACAGGTACCAAGAAGCTTTATAATATGGACACAAGGAAACGATTAGAGGAGCTTTATGAAGATGAGGATGAGTCTAGTGATGAAAACTATTCCACGGTGACAGATGAGGACAGTGATGAGGATGCTGATGTTGCATTTCTTTTGATGGATAAAGAAATCCAGGAGTCTGGTTTAGTTGCATTTGCGAATGAGGTTGAAGATGAAAGTGAAGGGCCTTATGAAGTGATTGAAGGGTTGATGCAAACCAAGGTTGAATTGTCAAAGAAGCAAGAATTGATGACACAAATGATCAGTAGAGACCTCTCAACTATGGAGAAGAAGATATATTTGCAAATGTTGTCTAGTTTTCCTGATTTGTTTATTACTTCACAGGAAGAGATCAGAGGGTTCAAGGGCAAAGAGATGCATATAGAGCTGAAAGAAGGTGCTAAGCCAGTAAGGCAAAGGCTAAGAAGGATGGGTCAAGAGAAAATGGAAGCCTTGCGGGTAGAGGTGGACAAGTTATTGAAGGTAGGGTTCATAGTTCTAGTAGAGACCATAGAATGGGTGAGTCCAGTAGTAGTCAGTCCAAAGAAGGATGGGAAGTGGAGGATTTGTGTAGATTTTAAGCCCTTAAATGCAGCCACTAAGAAGAACCCATATCCTCTTCCATTCATTGATCAAATCTTGGATTCAATGGCTGGTTATGAGAGGTACAGTGTGTGTGATGGTTTTTCAGGCTATTTTCAATTGAAGATTGCTCTTAAACACCGCACAAAGACAACTTTTATTACACCATGGGGCTGCTATTGCTACACAGTATTGCCATTTGGGTTGTCAAATGGACCATGTTTCTATCAAGAGAGAGCAAATTGGGTATTGGAACCATTCATTGGTAGTTGTGTTAAAGCTTTCATGGATGACTTCTGTGTCTACAGCTGTAGGGTTAAACATCATGAGAAGCTGTAGATGGTATTGGCTCGATATAATGAATGTGGAGGACAACTAAATTCAAAGATATGTCATCTAGCACAGCCAAGGGTGAAGTTATTGGGCCATATGGTGCCAGAAAATGGCATTGAGGCTGATCCAGATAAGGTTAAGTCTATTATTCTTCTTCCATCACCTACAAGTACGAAACAATTGGCAACTTTTATACACAAACTAAAGTACATGGCACGGTTTATTCCATTGTCTTCGCAGCTTCTTTATCCATTACAGCAAGTGGCAAAGCATGATCCATTGCAATGGGATGACAAGTGTTAAGAAGTGTTTCAAGAGGTGAAAGAGGTGTTTGGGGGATTGTCAGCCATGCAGGCTCCTGATTGGGAGAAAGTGTTTTATGTAAATCCATCTGTAGGGGATGATGCCATTGGAGCCATGCTATTGCAAAAGGGGAAGGGCAGCCATTATATGAGGCCAGTGTATTGTACAAGCCGAGTGAAGCTGGTAGCGGAGAGAAAGTTCTCGGAAGTAGAGCTAGTGATGGCCAGAGTAATATTTGCTTGTCGACGATTTCATCATTACTTGCTACCACGACCTTTTGTTTTCTTGAAGAGTTATGCCTTTTTGACACAGTTAATTATGGTACTAACATGTCAAATGTGGTGAAGAAATGGGTAATTGAGCTGCAAGAGTTTGAGTTCTCTTTTCTAGTGGAAGATAGTACAAGGGCTACCCTAGCTGATTTGTTGACCTACAAGGAGAATCCCCTTATTGTTAAGGAAGATGTGGTGAGAAACGTAGTTGAAGAAGTGACACAGATCAGCAATGCACATGTGTTGTTCTTTGATGGTCCATACAGAAAGAGCCATGATGCAGCTTCAGGGGGTATAGCACTTTATGATCCAGAGGGGAAGCTAGTATGCAAGAGAGGGTTCAAATTGGATGCTCATAGTAACAATGAGGCTGAATATTCTACTCTGGAGGCCGGATTACACATTTTTTTGAAGCATGGGGTTCTAAGGTTGAGCATAAAATGTGATGCCTTGTTAGTGGTGAAGCAAGTGTTGGGTGTGTGGAAGAGCAAGAACACCTCATTGAAGGAAATGTGCTTCAGAATTAAAGGCCTGTTAAAAAATTTCGAAGCATGGAGCATCAGACACATTGAACGTGCTCTAAATGGAGAGGCACAAGTAGCATCTCAAGCCATGATTGGGGAGCTATTTGTGTTGAGGGCCACTTTACCTCTTTATCATGGCCAAGAAAGTTTGCTCAAGAAGAGGAGTTTTTGCTAACAGGAATCATTCCAAAGGAGATTCAGAAGTCTAAGAAGTATGGCTTTGTGCGTAGAGCATATAGGAACAAATTGATTGGTGATGTCTTATACATGAAAGGGGCTGATCTCGTGTTGAGACGTGTACCTTGGTGGGAGGAGATTTACAGAGTGTTGGAAGAGAATCATGAAGGCGCATGTGGTGGCCATTTTGCTCTAAAGATCACCTTGCATAAGATTTTGCAAGAGGGGTATGTATGGCCTAGTTTGCACAAGGATGTTCACCATTGGTGTAGGTCTTGCAATAGGTGTCAAGCATTTGGGAAGAGAGTGTTGAAGCCAGAGCTATGAAAAACCATTATGGCGTTTGATGTGTTTGAAAAGTGGGGGATTGATGCAATAGACCCGTTACCTATCACAAGCAAGGGCAAAAGCTATATCTCGACAGCAGTGGACTATCTCTCTAGATGAGCAGAGGCTATAGCAGTAAAACAAATCACTGCAAAGGATGTGGCAAAATTTGTGTATGATGAAATATGTTGCAATTTTGGGGTGCCATTAGAGCTACTTTCAAATAAGGGGCCAGGATTTAGAGCTAGACTGCTAGACTTCTTATGCGCAAAGATGAAGATTAGGCACCAGCATACCACTCCTTATTACCCGCAGTGTAATGGCTTAAATGAAAGATTCAATGGTGAGTTGGTACAAATTCTTTCTAAAGTGACAGAGCACCAAGGAAAGAATTGGGATTTGGAATTGCCTAGTGCATTATGGGCTTACCGTACTTCGGTGAAGACAGGTACATGGTTTACTCCATTTCATTTGGTGTATGGAAAGGAAGCACTATTGCCTATGGCGGTAGAGTTGCCTGTGGTCAAGATGTTAGAGAAGTTGCTTGGGACACCTAGTGATGCATTCAAAGAGAGGCTCTTGCAGTTACAAGAGGTTCAGTTGGATAGGATGAGCACATTGGAGCATTATGGGCAGATGCAGGATAAGGCTTTGGCAAAGATAAATGAAAAGGTCAAAAGTAAGGGTATCAAGAAACATGACTTGGTTTTGCGCTACAATAGTAATCTGGACAACACCTTCCAAAAGAAGTTTCAAATTTAGTGGGAAGGCCCTTTCAAGGTAGTGGAGTGTTTTCCAAATTGCACATATCAGCTGGCTAACCTGGATGGTGTTCTACATAATTCAAGGGTAAATGGATTTTGTCTTAAATTGTATCATGCTAGATTGATAATGGTGGAGCAAGATGAGCTGTCTGTGGATCAAGCAGTGTTGGTGAGGGATGAGGAGACTTATGATGCGGCGAGTCTCATATCTCTCTTTGCTGCTGCTGATCATGAATGATCTAGCAGGCTAAGGGATGGGCAAATTATGTCAGGAGTTTTTTGGAGCAATGGATTGCACATATGTACATATACATGCATGGTGCATCAAATAAAGAATTGCCCATTTTTCAGAGCCAGGTGGTTACGTGGGGCCCACATGTGTATAGGTAGGACAGGGTGTACATAGTGCATCGATTTTCACTATTACCAATATCACTGTCTTTTTTATATAATAAAGAGGAGTTGTTAGGGCGTAAAACATCTTGAGGAAGCTATCCACGGGCCGACGACATGAGGTAAGCAGGTGCGTCAGATGGCATCTAGTGGCGTGAGGAGGCGGAACGGGGTCAATATTTACCCGTGGATGAATACGGACACAACGTGGGTGTTTTCTTGTGAGAGTTATGCATAAAGGTCATCATTAGGACCAATTTTTGGGGCCACTTCACGTGGTTGCGAGATGCATTATTGAAAAGAAATGAGTGCTAGGTGTACGGATGATCCAAAAAGGTGACAACTATGCACTGCGACGTCAGTTTTGGCCTGTTTGGGGTCCGTTTGAGGTCATCTAAAAGGCCAAGGGTGACCAACTAATAAATCTAAGTATGGAAACTAAGAAAACAGAGAGAAGACCAAAAAAAACGTGGAGAAGAGAGGAGTAATAGCCGCAGGTGTGTTTTTGGGGTTTTTGGAGCCTGTTTTGTTCGTAAACTGCTCATCCGAGGTCGGATTTGAGCACTTTGACATTATAGACTGGGGTTTTGAGACATTCCGGACGCGATGGCACTGTCCATTTTTCCAAATTCCTCCTTCTTTTTTTTCTTTTTTGGCTGTGTAATTTTCTCCTATGAGCAAAGTTTCTGCTCCAGTTTGTGATTGTATCTGGCTTATTTTACCCATATTGTGTGAGCTATTTGCCCCATTGGTGTTGGCCCAAGCTCATTTGTATCTAAACATCAGAAATCCTCCTCTTTTGAGCTGAGTTTTTGGGTCTCTCTCCCTCTCTCTCTCTCTCTCTCTCTCTCTCTCTCTCTCTCTCTCTCTCTCTCTTTGTGGAGTGGGTAAACGGATAGTCTCTCTCCTCTCACTCCATCGGTGTGTTCCCTGTCTCGGCGAGGTGGGTTGTGTAATCCGAGTGGTGCCCCATAGTGTGTGTATATATCATTCCAAGAGTGTGTGTCGGGTCGTTATAGAGGCGTTGTGTGTTTTCATCTCGCTCACAGCGTGTCGGGACTCGATGCATTGCAAGATTCTGCGTTTATTCAAAAACCAAAGTAATTAAGAATACATGATTTATCACTCTTGGATTGGACTGGAAACTCACAAAATCATAGCGAAAGGTGTCAAAGCCTCCATTTCCAAGATGAGATGTGCCCCTCGTCTCCTTATAACTCGTCGTCGCCAGACGCTACTGTCTGAACCTCGTGTCCGTTGTCTCCTTCTCCTCCTTGATTTGCTGCCACGATTTGTGTGAGATTCCCATAGGGTGTCAAGCCCGGAGGTGTGGTACCCGTACCTATGGCTATCCAATACTGAGACGCTTGTGACATCTAAGCGGGCGTCATCCGTGTGATGAAGCCCATAAATGCATCCGCACTCATAGAACCGGGATCTGGCGACTAGTCTGCCATACTAAAGTGCTACACAAAGAAAGTAAAAGAAAGCGTCAGAACACCTTTGTTTAAATTAAGAAATAGCTTAATTGTAAATCAACGTCTTCACACAAACACTTACAGGCCTCAACTGGTGAGGCATCATTGATAAGATCTTGCATCGTATCATCGTCTATCTCTAACTGCAGACATAACTCTGTCCCAACTCATTCTGGCGAATTTTCTTCATCCATTGCATCTTCATCTACAAGTGTCATCCCTAGTATATATGTCAACTTCCTCTACCATACCTTCATTATCTCATCTAATGTCACAGTAGTATCTGCGTCCTCTGGCTGAATTTCCTCGAGGAGCTCTTGCCCTTCAAATACTTGTTTATTTATTGGAGAAACCTGAACCACAAACCACATTGTGGCTCTCGAGGGTCCAGTACAAAGACCACTTGCTCGCAATGTTTGGGGAGCACAAAACGTGTCGCTCGTATCTTTCCAAACCTTTGTAGAATCTATTTGCACAAGCTTGTTTCCATCGCTGCGTACCGTTGCATTGCGACCAAAAGTAATCACCTTGAACCACTTCACATCCACAATAAAAACATCTCAAACCGTCTGAAGCTAACTTTCAAGATATCTGACTCCAGACCATAGTAATCTAGGTTGCTAGTGCTCTCGTTCGTCTCTGGCACTGGCCCTGCTCTTTTGTATGAAACTAACCATTACCACACTATCAAAGGTGTTTCTTCTACTGTCAATTTGTTGTGTCCTAAAATGCTTTCCATGCGACCACAATGCCATGTATCTATGATACCTCCAGTCACATCCAATAGCCAGCTCTTCCTCTTCTGGAGATATGGGTTCTTCGATCTATCGATCTGCTCTCACTATCTTGTTTAACCATGCCATTGTAGGGAATTCAGGTAGAGGAGCGAGATAGTCTAGCAAGGGTAAGCCTCTAGTCGTTCGGCTTTGCCTGAAATCATGTCGCTTCTTATTGCATCTCTCTTTCTCTTCTTTGTACCTTTCAAGCCACTTTTGCATTGGCTCTGAATTTAGTATACAAAACTTCATGATCTTTTCTCGCATGGCGTCGTCCATTTTCTTCGGCACCCCTTGCCCCTACGGCTCTTCTCCCACCAATCTTGCATCCTCCTCATCGCTCCATAGACAAGGCATTTCTAGGTCAAAAACGGATAGAAAATTGATCGTCAAGACAAGAGACTCTTGCACCAGCCATCCTTCTACCATGCTCCCCTCTAAACGCGCTTTTTGGCGAAAAAACCCTTAAGTGTTTTCATGAACCGCTCTAGAAAGAACATCCAACAGCTGTGGACTGTACCTGCCATTACAACCTCATCTACTACATGGACGAGCAAGTGCATTTGGATAGTTAGGGAGCTCGTGGGTAGATACTTCTCAATCATGCAAACTGCCTCAATGAAGTTAGCCCTTGCGACTGCAATGGATTCCTTGCGTATCTCCTTGGAAGAGATCCACCGCACTAGCTGTGAAATCTTGTATATGCAGGACTGCACATCCTCCGTTAAACACCCCTTGATTGTAATTGGAAGAATAAATTGCAAGAACTTATGCCAGTCGTGCGATTTCAGTCCTGACAGTTGATCGTCACGGGTGAATGCTGCCTTGAGACATCGCATGCATCCTGTTGGCATCCTGAACTGTGAAATCACCCTTTTGACTTGTGGTTCCTCGCTTTTTCGCAATACCCATGGCACTCTTGGAAGCTTTGTTTGGCCCGCTGCATTGGTGAAAGGCCATAGCTCTGAAATCTTTCCAAACTGACTGCAAATCATCTCGTGAACCTCAATCGTCTTTCATTCCTGTGATTTTCTTCAAGAGGAGCTCACCCACATTCTTCAATATATGCATTGGATCCAGCAAATGGTTAATTAGTAGATCACCCCAGTATGGAAACGTATGGAGAATGGACAAATGCTTCATTCCTAGAACAGGTTTCCCCTCATGTTGCTCCCATCAGCGACACCACTCTTGCACATGCATATGACGACATTCGACGCGACCAAGCTGACCTTCACGCAAGTGATGTCCATCTGGAAGATAACGATGGTGGCCTTGATAAATTGTCTTTCGAAGCAAGGCAGAATAGCGCACATCCAAAGACGGCCCGCAAATTGGACATGCATTGTATCCCGAAGTTGTAAGCTCTGCATATATTAAAGCATGATTCAATACTACTCAAAGTGTTTGTGAATAGCGAGAATTTTGTAAATCATCCACCATTACCAGAATCTTCATTGTATCCTAGCCAATCATGCATAGTCCACATAAGAAGTCCATGGATCCTTGCATGATATTGTCCTGCTGGTTCAACCGCATCTGCTATGTCGATCCCATGCCATAACTCCTGGAGTTCATCCACTAGTGGTGTGAAATAAACATCCATGTTTTTTGCCTTGAACTTACCACGCATAATCAAGCCTAATATTAAATGACCCTTCTTGATGGCAAGCCACGGTGGGAGGTTGTAATTGACAAGGCACACATGCCAAGTGCTCCATGATGAGCTTCTCAAGCCAAATGGATTGACTCCATCCAAATTGCATGGTTCACTCTTAAAATGAGGCTAGGTATCTTCAATGTGCCTCCAAGCCTTTGAATCAGCGGGCACCCTAAATGTTGCATCACTGGATCTATTCATAGCATGCCACCACATCAACTTTGCAATGGAACCACAACGAAACATGCTTTTTATCCTCAGAATAATAGGGAAATGCCACAACACTTTAGCTGGCAGTGATTTGCCAACCACATGTTGTTTGTAGCGCATTGCTCTGCACTTAGAACACGACAGAAAATCTGCAAATTCATTGCAAAAAAAAATGCAATCATTTGGACATGCATGAATCTTGTTGTAGTCTAAGTCAACTGAGGTCAATAGTCGCTTTGCGTTTGGCCTGGAGGGGGGCATTTCATTGCCAGCCGGGAGTAGTTGCTCCTACAACAACCTGTTTAAGCCACATTAAATTAAAACCTCCCCAAGCACGTCATCGTTGCAATAGAAAAATCTCTTTTGTAAGTTATGTACCTAAACAAAGCAGTGACGCTTGCATCTGACCACCCGTACACTGACTGCAGATTCAAAAATGACAGACAAGTACAAAGCACAAATATTTTGGTTCCTTCATAGATTGGTTGACGTGCCAACTTTCTCAACATGTCTTCAGGAGATAGACACACATGGAAGAAGGCATCCAGCATCTCCTCCATGCCACCATCTTGTGTCTGTAAACCCTCCTCTGCTTTCATCCTTGGCTCTGGATTTTGGTCGGACCTTCACGCATAATACTTTTTCTCTCTCTCTCTCAGATGTAGGTGTTATGTCACGAAAATCAATGCCCGTTCCATAAGAGTCGTATCATAGATTCTGTACGATTTCTCTAGCAAACTCTCTGTACTTGTGCACATGCTCATTACATATCCTACGCTTGCGTTGGATTTGATACTTGTAGAGCGTGCACGAGCATGCAATCTTTTCCTCCATGTTAGTTGATGACGTTGCCATCTACAATGATTATGAATGTTGTCTCAATATATATACTCCTCACAATGTAAACTACCTCACATTCTCTAGCCTTGCTCGATCTCCGTACACCTCGGTCCAAGGGTGTACGGGGATCAAGACCACCGGGTCAAAATCTCGTCTTTGTTGGTCAAATCCTATATGGGTGACACATACGTGCACACCTAGGTGTACATGACAATGCATGTAGCGGGGAAAACCCCTTTGCCTCTCTTAGTTCCATAGTTTCTTCTAGACTATCCTTTTCACACTATTGTTCAGCATCCAAGCTAACTCTTTCACCACTACTTTCTCTCTCTCTCTCTCTCTCTCTCTCTCTCTCTCTCTCTCTCTCTCTCTCTCTCTCTATCTATCTATCTATCTATCTATCTATCTATCTCTATTTCTCTCTCTATCTCTATCTCCTTATCTCTATCTCTATTTCTCTCTCTCTCTCTCTCTCTCTCTCTCTCTCTCTCTCTCTCTCTCTCTCTCTCTCTCTATATCTCTCTATCTTTACCTCTCTCTCTCTCTCTCTCTCTCTCTCTCTCTCTCTCTCTCTCTCTCTCTCTCTCTCTCTCTCTCTCTCTCTCTCTCTCTCTCTCTCTCTCTCTCGATATCTCTCTATCTTTACCTATCTCTCTATCTCTATCTCTCTCTCTCTCTCTCTCTCTCTCTCTCTAGATATCTCTCTATCTTTACCTCTCTCTCTATCTCTCTCTCTCTCTCTCTCTCTCTCTCTCTCTCTCTCTCTCTCTCTCTCTCTCTCTCTCTCTCTCTCTCTCTCTCTCTCTTTCTCTCTCTCTCTCTCTATTTCTCTCTCCTTTTCTCTATCTCTATCTCTCTTTCTCTCCCTATTTATCTCTCTCATTCTCTCTCTCTCTCTCTCTCTCTCTCTCTCTCTCTCTCTCTCTCTCTCTCTACCTATCGCTCTCTCTCTCTCTCTCTCTCTCTCTCTCTCTCTCTCTCTCTCTTTCTCTCTCTCTCTCTCTTTCTCTTTCTCTTTCTCTTTCTCTATTTCTCTCTTTTTCTCTATCTCTATCTCTTTCTCTCCCTATTTCTCTCTCTCTCTCTCTCTCTCTCTCTCTCTCTCTCTCTCTCTCTCTCTCTCTCTCTCTCTCTCTCTTTCCTACACATACACACACAACAATGTAGCTTGAGGGAGAGACAGAGACAGAGAGAGATGAAGGCGGGGGAGGGGGGGGGGGGTAGAAGGGGGAACAATACCTGCACTACAGGTTTCCAAGAACCAGAGGATAGATCTGTGCGCGAAGGCAAAAATGACCGCCTGTGCGCGGGTGGGGTTTTTTTCCCAATTTTTTGAGCATCGATATATGCATCGATATGCGCATGGAAATACGCGTTGTCAGGACAAGGGTCCTATACCCTAAGAACTAGGATAGTCATGGACTACGTCCAACGGTCGGGCTAGGCAGTGTGGACAGGGGATCCGTCTAGGGAAAGGGGCTAGGAGCCCGCCTATATAAAGGGAGGTTGGGAGGAGGATCTCAAGGCCTAGTTCCCTAGTTCTTACACTGGTATCAGAGCTTAGGAGTCTCTCTTGCACTCTCTCTCTAGTCGTGGTCTCTTTAGGTCCCTAAAAGCAAGCTCTTTGGCTGAGAACCGTGGCTTTTTGGGGGCTTTCCAAAAATAGACAATTTTCTTGCCAAATCGGGCGGCCTTTCCTGTTTTGGAAGTGTGTGCGCGGTGGGTGATTTCGCGAGGATTTTGGCTTGGAAGGGGCACCATGGGGAGGTAGGGAAGTTGCCAAGAGCCTGCGGCCATAGCCGGCCTCACCTACCCACACCATCCTCTCCTTGTACTCGCGCTCTGCAGAGCTCGCTGCCTGCGTTTTTTTCCCTTCAAAAATTTGCTATTTTCACATTTGTGAGTCCTTTTGTCCATTAGCCTTAGGCCTTGGCCACTACTAGTGGCCCTTCCCATAGGCAAGGTAGCGCCTTCGTGTGCCGGCAAGCCTCCCCTAAGTTCGGGTGATCTGGTGGAAGGCAAACGACCGCAAATACTTGTTGAGCAGGAATAACTTATCATTCCGAACCAGCTACAAACCAGATTTGGCAGTTTCACACACCACGAATTTCAACCAATTTGCTGTTTTCATAAGATGCAAATCCAGTTATCGGCTACGCATTGATCCGTGTTTTCAAGTACATCCTCGGTTGCAAATCAATTTCTCATTTCACGGTTGCTTGGGATTTACAATCCGACTTCGAATTCGGCGTTCGGTTCAGTTGAAGACATAATTACCGGGTTAATTATCGCAACCTGCTATGAGCTAGTACTGAAGTTCCGAGGGGTGATTTCACCTCTTCGCCAATTCTACAGGGACTTGAAATTCACCTTCTTTACGACCGCTGGCGAGGTTAGCACGGCTAACTACCTCTGTGTTCGATACAGCTACGAGTTTTTGTTGCACTCCAAGGTACTGTTTTCTCTTTTGTTCGCACAACACAGATTCACCATGAGTGCGGAAATTGATGATCAACACATGTTTGATTTTGAATACCTAGAATTGGCTACACCTGTGGATGTCATGGGGCCGGATACTCTCACGGAGGGTACCATCGTGGCAACAGGGATGAATGGTGCAAACCCAAGTGATCAATATATGTCTCCTCATTTATCAAACCCTCCTCCTCAAAGTGTGTTGGATATTCTAGAGGATGACAGTCAATTGCCAGATGCCAGGGAGTTTGTCACTCGATAGGACTGGAAAACTTTTGATGCCCGATTTCGCAAGCTCGTTGTCAGGGTTCAAATCTTGGTTACACAAGTAGAAAATCTTACACAACTAATTTACAGAATGCTACCAGAATCAGCTCTCCACTTGCCAGCAACCCAAGGGGTTGCCAATTTACCAATTATGACCAAAGAGGTCCAACATGTCCAAATTAATTCGGTTGTCGGAACAAATCGGGGCACTACCAACATGGTCAAGAAGCACCTATCACCATCCGACTTTCGACGTGAAAAAAGTCAAAAATTATTCTTTATTTGCTTAGTCAAAAAAATCAATGTCCACATGTCCGACAACTTAAGCATGATGCATGAGTTCGTGCTTTGACATAAACTCCAGTTTTGGTACACGGCACAGTAGTTATATGGCTTTTGAACGTTATGATTAGCCATTTTCTCATACTTAAATATGGATTTTCAGCGTATTGTAAGTTGTTTTTGAATCGGGTACTGGTACATCCCAATTGTTTTTCTACCATAGTCATTTTTGGTACGACCAGTCACATCATCTAGGCTTATACGATCTGCCAAAAACATTATGAGATGCATGCAAGATCACTGAACTAGGGGGTATATGATACACATGTCCTACAACTTTATGTTTCGCATTTACTTTGGACAGTATTGTGAAAATCCAAATGCTTGGCCCATTTCACATAACACAAGGCTGCTAATTTGTACTCCGATTAACTCGGCAACAAGATCAGTTGGCAGCCAAGTTTTGGGGCACCTACATTATTCAGGATATCATCTCATCGAATCCCTAACAATCTAACCAGTGCAAGGCACTTAGGGTGTTTACTTTCACGGTTGTCACGGTAGCCACGGGCTTCTGTTTTTGTATGCAAGGCATGCTACCCAGATGGTATAAAGTACGCTCTCACACAATCACTCTAACAAGGACACTATTAGTTATGCATTGTTTCCCATAATTTTCGGTTGCTATCACGGCACACACAACTAAAAAGAACCTAAAACTTCTACTAGATTCGCAACCCATACACAGTAGACAGTCAAGATCTGACTTGTGTTCCCTCTCGTGATGCGAGCATCATACAGTCAGATGGTTGCATGCTTATAGGATGAGCTGCCAGTCAGGCATACGATGTCTAAGTGCACACATTCAAGGCACACGCAAACTAGACATTTAAGGAAAGTTCCTCAACCCAGCATGCTCTTCTGTTCGTTCTTCACCTCTTTTTCTAAAGAACAACATGAAAATTTTCTACAAAGATTGGTTTCAGGTTTCACTACTAAGCTCTCCTGAGTCAAGATGCTCTAAAACTCTCAGCTAGAAATTAGTCCAGGTGCCATTCACATTAGTCTTCATCGGCTTGACGCTTGAACACTAATTGCCATGATGGTTCTGAACCACGCACGCTGGCTAAGAGCCATTGCTAAACCTAGGAAAAGATTCACTTGTTAGTATTCCTTGGACGATTGTTCTCAACATCGAACGGCTCTTACACATTGTCGTTAATTGACAAGCAATCATCTTGTCATTACGGATGTTTAGGGTGTCATTTTTTCACTACATATTTTTCAACTTACTTCCACTCAACCTGTACACGGTTAACTATGTTGGTTATCGTTATCTGTAACATTTAATGGCCTATAATCTTATGTGTAGCGGAAATTAGCATGAACATAGTGGGCATTTCATTAGAATAGATTCCTAATGAGAATTACAAGAGTGCTTGGGTGGAGAGAGCAACAAAAAGCATAACACCTAGTTAGATAGCATCGACAATACTTTCAAAAGAGAGAGAAATTAAGCTATTGACAACAGTTGAGGACCGAATTTGCATGGAGCCGGTCCCCCCTCCAAAAGGCTTTGTATTATGGTTTCTCCCATCAAGAGAGACATTGTACAATACAATTCTTTGTGTTCCTTCAAGACTAGCTAGTGCAATGAAGATGGAAGCTTCATACACCAAGCAAAACACTTAATCAAACACAACTTGAATTATCCCCGTTCTCAGACCCAAGACCTCACACACCTTCGAAGATGGTGAGAGCTAGCAGGGTATGAGAGTAGATTGAGAAGAAAAAGAAGTATCTTACGAGAAAGATGTACATCTCCTCACATAATCACTCATATTAGCATAGCTTAGCTTAGTAATTAGCTTGGTAGAGAAGATGAGCATGCATTGAAGCTTGGCTCTTGGTTGGATTTGCATCCACATGCCAAGAGAGTGTTGATGTAGGCTTCTATCTCACAAGCTTGGAGTAGGTGATGAGCTCTCCATTAAAGCTTGGGAGGAGATAGAGTATTTTCCCTTCACACATGGTCAAGTGTGAGAGTGTGTGTGTCAATGCCAAGCAAAAATCAGCCCCCTCTCTCTCTTGGGCGAGCCCTAGCTGCTAATTAGGTCTGGCTTTTGCCTCATTGGACCTCCCCAGGTCAAGCCAATAGGAATTGAGCAGCATAAGTGATAGCCTTTTGACATGTGTCCCCCTTTCCCCTTTTGTGAGAGCTTTAGGTAATTAAATAATTAAACTAAACTCTCATTGGACCCCTTTGCCTCTTGGCCAATAGGAATCAGGCAAGCCATGGGGCTCCTGAATGCTCATTGGACCCCTTGGGAGACTGCCCAATAGTCTTCTAGGAGACTTAATTCTCATTGGTTTCTTTTATTAAATGTTTTTAAATTAATTAAACTAGATTTACTCTAGCTTAATTCTCATTGGTCCACTTCAAGGGTCTTCCAATAGGAACTGGGCACACCTTGTGGGCATCTGGCCTAGGGAGCTGACATGTGTCCCTCATTCCCTTTGTGTAAAGGGAGCCTGTGTGTGTGTGTGTGGCTTTCTCTCTCATCCCCTAGCTTTGGGGCTCGCCCCCTCCCATGTAGGGATGTGCAAAGACTTTTAGGGCACACACAAAGCATCCAATTTTTCCTAGGTTTGACCTTTGGACACATCCTTTGAATTTTGGAACCTTAGCATTTTGGAAGTCTTAATGGGCTGAACCTTAGGGTCTTTTTGGCCCATTGTTTCACATGGCTCTTTTGCAGATGGCCCCCCCTTTGGATCCCTATTTTCCCTCCTTTGGATCCCTACTGTGGCCGGTCTGCTAGCTTAACCAATATTCTAGCTTTTTCTCCCTTGGCACTTCCCCGCATTAAATGATCAGTTTAATATGAGAAAATCATTTAGGAGAATTAGATATTGATTATTATGACATTACCTCTCTCTTGAAATCATAGTCGTCCTCGACTATGGTGTAGAGAAGATAAAGCATATGCATGAGTCCTTTTCTTAGCGGGTAGAGGATCCCTATGTTACCCTACGACATCATTCCATAATGGATGACTAGTCCATTTGGCGCTTGAGAGCCTGAGGCTGCCGCAAGCATGTCTGCACATTAGTCCTATTTGTCTTCCATAGTAGAGTGACAAGCTCTACTTGGTGTTTGGGAGACGTCGTCTCCGCAAACTTGATCTAAGCATGCATACTACTTCATTTTTGTGCACAAATAAAGAAAAAGAGAGTCTTATAAGACAAAAATTTTGTTCATTTTTAACATTTTGTACATTTGCTTACTCTTGGGAAGCATTGTAAGCATTGACAAGGTTTAGGTTATCCTTTAATTGTATGCCTTGCATCCATCTAGCATCTTCAAAAGGATAATTCTTAAACTTAATAAGATATCGTCGGATAGTCTTACCGCCTCTTAATACCTTGTCTTCATGTCGGAGAATGGACTCGGGCTGCAGCACCTCCTCGTGGTCCTCGATCTCCGGTGGGTCTTCAATAGTTGGTTCTTGAGGTGGCTCTCCTTTGTAAGGCTTTAATAGGCTCACATGAAAAGCATTGTGTATGAGCCAATGATTGGGCAACTTAAGTTGATAGGCCATCTCATTGATTGGCCTAAGAATCTGGAAGGGACCATAATACCTTTTTGCTAGTTTAGCATAGTACTTTTGGTGGCCCGTAGGATTCTTGCCCGTCGTGTGCCTTAATCGAGCCTTGGGAAACTTTAACAAGACCCAATCGTTTTCTTTAAAGGCTTGGGCTCTTCTGTGCTTGTCAGCAGCAGCCTTTTGCCTTTGCTGTGAGATAAAGATAGCATCCTTAATCTTTTGGAAAGATTCTTGTAGGTCTCGGCTATACTCATCTGCAGCGAAGATCTTCCCATGTACTTTAAGTAGCAAGGGACTTTTTGATCTTCCCTCAATTACCTCGAAAGGTGCTTTTCCTGTGGAAGTATGTACAGTGTTATTGTAAGCATACTCTACTAAGGGTAAGTACTTCTCCCATTGGGATCTTTGATCTACTTCCGTTACATAGGTTTTAGTAGATCAAGAATGGTTAGGTTAGCTATTTCACTTTGGCCATCAGTTTGTGGATGATAGGCCGAAGAGAAGTTTAGCCTTGTTCCTAAATTCTCAAAGAGACCCTTCCAGAAATTACTGGTCATTCTAGGATCTCTATCCGACACTATGGACATTGGCAAGCCATGGTACTTGAAAATTTGTGAAATGAAGAGGGTTGCCATTTGATGGGCTTTGATAGTCTTTTTGACAGGTATAAAATGAGCTTGTTTACTGAACCTGTCTACTATCGTCCATATTCCCGTATTCCCATGGATAGACTTAGGCAATCCAAAGATAAAATCCATGGATATGCTCTCCCAAGGTGAATTAGGGATTGGCAATGGTTGAAGCAATCCAAGTTGCTTCCCTCTATCAAATTTTGTCTTTTGACATACCACACATTTGGAAACATACTCGTGTATGTTCACTTTCATGGTAGGCCAATAGAAATATGTTTCAATTCCCTTTAGGGTAGACTGAATCCCTCTATGCCCCGCATATGGGGGAGCATGAGATTCATACATTACTTTCTCACGTAGTGAGTTAGTAACGCATAGTCTATTGCCATAGAGAAGATAACCATCTTGTAAAGTAAATGGTTCTTCTTTCTTCCCTAATGCAAGGGCTGAAATCACATCTCTAAAATCGGGATCAATAGCATACTCATCTATCATTGAAGATAGATCATTGTGAGTTGCTATGGAAACCGCATTCACTCTCGGTCGTCTTGAGAGTGCATCGGCTACTTGATTATGCTTGCCAGCAATGTGAGCAATATGAAAATGAAATTGCGAAAGAAAATTTGCCCACCTCATTTGTTTGTCGGAGAGCTTGGTCTGCGTCATGAAGTACTTAAGACTTTGGTGATCCGTTCGCAGAATGAAAGGAGTCCCCAATAAATAGTGCTTCCATGAGTCTAAGGCATGTAGAACTGCAAGGAGTTCTTTTTCGTATATGCCTAGAGCTTGCTCAACAGGGTCGAGCCTTCGACTCTCATAGCCTATGGCGTGCCCTTCTTGGAGCAGAACAGCCCCAAGGCAATCACCACAAGCATCACATTGGACCTCAAATGGTTTTGAGAGATCCGCTAGTGTAAGCACAGGTTGAGAGATAAGCTTTTCTTTAAGCTTTTTGAAAGCATTGTTCTCCTTAGCAGACCACGTATACCTAACATTTTTCTTTGTTAGGTCATGTAATGGTCCCGCAATTTGTGAGAACTTTTCTATGAAGCGTCTATAGTATGCACACATACCTATAAAGCTTCTTAGTTCATGAAGATTCCATGGTTTAGGCCATCCTTTTTATTACCTCTATCTTGGATGGATCCATTTGGATTCCATCTTGAGAGATAATGTGACCTAAATATTGAATCTCTTGCAAGAAAAAATCACTTTTCTTTCGATTAACATAAAGTTTATTCTCTCTTAAAACTTGAAATATTACCTGGAGGTGTTGCTTGTGTTCCTCCAATGAATTAGAGTAGATGATAATATCATCAAAGAACACTCCAGTGAAGGTTCGATGAGGCCTGAACAGCTTCTCCATCAAGCGGTTGAATGTGGCTGGTGCATTGGTCAAGCCAAAAGGCATGACAATGTATTCGTAAAGACCAAATGTAGTACGGAATGCGGTCTTTACAATGTCTTGATCAACTATCATTATTTGATGATAGCCACTTTTTAGGTCAATCCTACTGAAGTAGGTCGATCCTTGTAGCTTATCAAATAGGTCTTCTACCCTTGGAACGGGAAACCTATTCTTGATAGTGATCCTATTTAGTGCTCTATAGTCGACACACATACGATATGTGCCGTCTTTCTTTTGCACTAATAGCACAGGTGAGAAAAATGGAGATGAGCTAGGCCTAACCATGCCCTTCTCAACTAACTCATGCACTTGCCGCATAATCTCCTCTTGTTGAGTTTGAGAAACTCTATAAGGAGGTTTGTTAGGCGGTGAACTTCCTGGAAGAAGTTCAATTGCATGGTCGTCATTACCTCGTTTAGGAGGTAGCTCACAAGGGATGTCGTCAATAAAAACATCTTGAAACCCCTTGAGAAAATTAGATAACTCTAATTCCTTTTGGTTGCTTTTATTTTCTTTTGTTAAAGCATTAGGTTCATTTTGAGAATCTTTAACAAAAATCATGTACACGGAAATAGAGCTCTTTATTGACTTGTTGAAAGCTGGTGTATGTACAATGGGGATGGTGTTACCCATCTCCTTAGCATCTATATACATGTCCTTTTCCCTGAACTTAAAGGAGATTCTCCTTTCAGGAAATTTAACATCGGAAGCCAGGCGGTCAAACCATGGTGCCCCTAGGATTACATCCTCATGCTTGAGAGGAGAGATAAAGAAGTCCTCTTTGTCCACATAGCCTTGGACATGAAGCCTCAATTTCCCGATTAAGGGAGTGACTGAAGCTTCTTGCCCCTTGAAGGCACTGTCTGCGGGTAGGATATCTCCCATCTCGTAGGATTGTATGCCTAGCTTGGTGGCTAACTCCATAGATATGAAATTGTGAGTAGAACCAGGGTCAAAGAGAATAAAAGCATCATGTTCTCTTACCTTTCCCCAAGCATGGCATAGAGAAGATCCTTTGTGGTGAGTTTGGTGAATCTCCTCCTCTTGGATTTCAACCAAAGAAGCTCTGGGAGGATCTTGGCGGTTGTTCTTTTGGGGACAAGCGCGGTATGCATGCCCTTGTTCGCCGCACTTGAAACACCGGTTATCTTTACGATAACGCTCAAGCTCTTCAGGAGAGAGTTTATTCTTTCCTTTGTAAACTCCCTTCTCTTTAGCTTTGTTGGAATTGCCCTTAGGAGACTTTTGGACATTGTCCTTCCCCTTAGGCTCATTGGAACCCTTGTTTTCCGGGGGCTTATTATTTCTTTTACCCCCCGTTTGGAAATTGATTCGCGAGGCCACCATAGTATGGTGTATTACCGCCGATATGGTACGTGGCCTTTGGGAGTTGACATACTCCGCCATTTCTTCGGTTAAGCCTGCACAAAATTGTTGCTTTTGCTCTCCAAAATCCAACTTTTTGAAGACAGTTGCTTTGAGTTGTAGGTCCCAAAACTTGTCTACATATTTGTGGATGGATTCATTGGGAGAGAGCTTTAAGCTTCGCCATTCGGTGAGTACATTGTCTTTGGCATCGGTGGCCAAAAACTGCTTCATAATGGAAGCTCTTAAAGCCTTCCATGTTCGTGGAGCTTCACCGTTGGCTCGTAGGCTAGACCACCATTGTCTGGCGGACTTTTGAAAGTGCATAGCTACATGGCGTAGCTTAGAGGACTCCGTGAAGCCCTCATCTCCAAACGCCGCATCGAATTGCTGGATAAAGGCCAAAACTTTGTCTGTAGCACCAAAGGTGCCATCATAGGTAAGGAAAGAGATGCTCTTCCCTCCCTCTTTGAATTTCTTCAGCTTGGACGACCTCTTCCATGCGGCATAGGATTTCCTATGGCCTCTTCTTTTTGATGGTTCAAAAGTTGCATCATCACTTGCTTCAGAAGATGAAGAATTTGAAGAAGGTGGAGAAGAGGGTGACCTCTTTCTCGCCTTTTTCTTGTCTTGATCTTTGTCGTCTTCACCATAGCTTTCATAAGAGGAAGAGGATGAAGAAGATGGAGAAGAGGGTGTCCTCTTTCTCGCCTTTTTCTTCTCTTGCTTTTTATCATCCCTCTTTGAATTATGGCGTGGAGAAGAGTGTAATGGTCTTCTCCGCTTTGGTGGTGATGGAGAGCGTTTAGCCCGCCGTCTTCGTGGAGCCATCTCCGCCGAGGTGACGGGAGACTCGCTTCTTTCTCGTTCCTTCGGTGGAGGCTCTTGAGTTCTCCTTTGGGAAGGAGATGCATCATCAAGAAGTAAGTTCTTGAGCCCTTCATATGGATTCTCTTCTTCTTCCCGAATCGGAGAGAGACCTCTTTTGGTAGTCTCACAAGGAGGCTTCCTAGGTGTTCTCTCGTCATGGTGATGAGCTTGGAGAATCCCGTGAGCACGGAGCTGCCGTTGCACTTCACTTTGGAGAGATGGATTGCCCATGGCTTGTTGAAGCCTAGAAACTAGATAGTTAACAAGCATTGAAGCATCATTAGTAGCTTGCTCATGAGCAAAATCAAAGTTATCATCATTAATTTCACTCTCTTTACTATTGTCAGCCATTCTAACAACTTTTAGGTATAAACTTTTTAGGTGTACTTTGGCACTTCAAGCCCTAGTTGCTACTCCTCTTTACCCCTTTAGAAAAAGCACTCAAGCTACTGTACCCGCGGCTCGAATACCATTAATTGCAAGGAATAGAAGAGAGGGTCTTTCGACACCAAAACAGCACCGGCTCCTGTCAAGCTTCTAATAGCTCAATAGTGGTTAAGCCGTAGGCAAGCCCCGTAGGACTCCACTATTAAGACCATAGCTATCGACGGTGATGCCCCGTTAACTGCACAAAGGCAGGCGCACTGCAAGGCTGAAAAATCCCTATTCTACTTACTCACAGGCAATTAATAATACCAACCATTTGTAGCTAGCTTGAGGACCTCCCTTCTTGAGCAACAAAAGAGAAACCTTGAGCTCTGATACCAATGTAACATTTAATGGCCTATAATCTTATGTGTAGCGGAAATTAGCATGAACATAGTGGGCATTTCATTAGAATAGATTCCTAATGAGAATTACAAGAGTGCTTGGGTGGAGAGAGCAACAAAAAGCATAACACCTAGTTAGATAGCATCGACAATACTTTCAAAAGAGAGAGAAATTAAGCTATTGACAACAGTTGAGGACCGGATTTGCATGGAGCCGGTCCCCCCTCCAAAAGGCTTTGTATTATGGTTTCTCCCATCAAGAGAGACATTGTACAATACAATTCTTTGTGTTCCTTCAAGACTAGCTAGTGCAATGAAGATGGAAGCTTCATACACCAAGCAAAACACTTAATCAAACACAACTTGAATTATCCCCGTTCTCAGACCCAAGACCTCACACACCTTCGAAGATGGTGAGAGCTAGCAGGGTATGAGAGTAGATTGAGAAGAAAAAGAAGTATCTTACGAGAAAGATGTACATCTCCTCACATAATCACTCATATTAGCATAGCTTAGCTTAGTAATTAGCTTGGTAGAGAAGATGAGCATGCATTGAAGCTTGGCTCTTGGTTGGATTTGCATCCACATGCCAAGAGAGTGTTGATGTAGGCTTCTATCTCACAAGCTTGGAGTAGGTGATGAGCTCTCCATTAAAGCTTGGGAGGAGATAGAGTATTTTCCCTTCACACATGGTCAAGTGTGAGAGTGTGTGTGTCAATGCCAAGCAAAAATCAGCCCCCTCTCTCTCTTGGGCGAGCCCTAGCTGCTAATTAGGTCTGGCTTTTGCCTCATTGGACCTCCCCAGGTCAAGCCAATAGGAATTGAGCAGCATAAGTGATAGCCTTCTGACATGTGTCCCCCTTTCCCCTTTTGTGAGAGCTTTAGGTAATTAAATAATTAAACTAAACTCTCATTGGACCCCTTTGCCTCCTGGCCAATAGGAATCAGGCAAGCCATGGGGCTCTTGAATGCTCATTGGACCCCTTAGGAGACTGCCCAATAGTCTTCTAGGAGACTTAATTCTCATTGGTTTCTTTTATTAAATGTTTTTAAATTAATTAAACTAGATTTACTCTAGCTTAATTCTCATTGGTCCACTTCAAGGGTCTTCCAATAGGAACTGGGCACACCTTGTGGGCATCTGGCCTAGGGAGCTGACATGTGTCCCTCATTCCCTTTGTGTAAAGGGAGCCTGTGTGTGTGTGTGTGGCTTTCTCTCTCATCCCCTAGCTTTGGGGCTCGCCCCCTCCCATGTAGGGATGTGCAAAGACTTTTAGGGCACACACAAAGCATCCAATTTTTCCTAGGTTTGACCTTTCGACACAACCTTTGAATTTTGGAACCTTAGCATTTTGGAAGTCTTAATGGGCTGAACCTTAGGGTCTTTTTGGCCCATTGTTTCACATGGCTCTTTTGCAGATGGCCCCCCCTTTGGATCCCTATTTTCCCTCCTTTGGATCCCTACTGTGGCCGGTCTGCTAGCTTAACCAATATTCTAGCTTTTTCTCCCTTGGCACTTCCCCGCATTAAATGATCAGTTTAATATGAGAAAATCATTTAGGAGAATTAGATATTGATTATTATGACATTATCTGCTCGTTGAGAAATTTCTACAAAGAGTCTTATCAAGGGGTTTGAATACGTAGATTCTGATCCAAGGGAATGGTTTGCAAGGGCAACACCTCGGGTTCCCAGTGCAATGCTGTTTGTTTTTTTTCCGGTAGGGGACGTGATCCTCTCCACTTGAATACAAGTAAGTGAACATTACGTTCAAATCTTCAGGTACGCATCTATTGATTTGGTGTTATTCCATTTTCAGTATGCTTTGCTCAGCTTTTCAAGACGTATAAGTACGATTGAATGTTAAAGAGTCATGCCAAGGGCATGTCGGCACAAAGTACTTTGGGCCAAGTCCAATTTATCTTTCTGCTTTATGTTGTTACGAACCTACTTGTAGGGTTCAATTTGGCACATGTTGTCACATGGGATACAACATGGTCTAGGAACTCAAGGAGTTCATTTTAGCCAGTGGAGCAAGACTAATGAGGGTCCCTCTCACTCCCGTCGTATAGTGTTTGCAATTACCTCCACACACAAGTACCTCTTGTACTTGAAGGATGTTCCTTTTTACACATCCTTACATGAGACATATTCCACATGTGGAGAATATGAGTCTCTGGATTGACACTGGCGCCATTATTTCAATTCTGTGTCACGACAAAGTCCCTAGGTGCTGGTCAGATCTGTTTTCTAGACCATTTTTTAGTACGACGTATCAGGAGCAATTTCATGGCCAGAAATTGTCGGATACTCAGAATGACTTGTTAAGGTACAAGTACTGCTAATCAACATTACAAATGGTTGTTTATACATATAGCAAGGCTATAAGTTGTTAATGAAAAAGTTTCATTGTCTGTACCTAGAAGTGATCAATGTTTCACCTTCTATTGTGATTCAGCCGTTTCAGCAAGGCTTGCAAAAGATTGCAGCTAAAAGTATTTAGTTTCTTTTCAGAACTATTTACATCCCTTTTAATGTGTGCTAGGCGCATCACAGTTGCCATCAGTATTGGCAAGGACCATTATGGATATACAGATTTGGGTTAGTTTTTGTTAAATGCATGCACACTAGGTTTTATGGGCCCTAGTGTTTAGCAAAGGCTGATTTGGAACGGCATGCATATTCCTCAGGTTGTTGCTTACGAAGCATTTTGCACTCTATGTGCACTATCTCCATGACATTATTTTAGGGTCTACTAATCACCAACAGAGGTCATGGCTCGGTTTGGGCGTTTGTAGATTTTTTCAAATTAACCACGATGGTTATTTCGGACATTGTTGATTCCTCACCAATGTTATACACTATTGTGATTTCCTGTTTACCAATCATCTAGCACGTCTGTCTGTAAACTGTGCGGAAAACACACCTCAGTACTGTCAGTTATCCAAGGGGATAGGCAGATTACAAAGAGTAATCTTTTCCTAAAGGATCTGCTAAGAGCATACATTAGCACAACGCATTTCTGAATAGATGATTTTTCTCCCTATTCTAGGATTTTCTTAAGTACAATTTTCGACTTTGAACACCTCTTATGGTGGGGTTGGAGATTGTGTCAATACTTTCATACGTCAAGGAATTACCAAGTGTGCTGACAAAGTATGTTGGCAAGTAACCTTCATTAGGGATGAATGTGTAGTTCTATGTGTTCCAATATGTTCAAAGGTCTGACATAAGGACACACCCTACTATACTTCTTTGCAGCTATGAAGCTTTTTAAGATACTCACGCGAGTTGGAAATCTAGCTTTCAGCTTCATGGACAGTTGCACCAATGTTTTCTTGCATTATTCCATACCTTCAGAAGATCTGAACACTGGTTATGCCTTTGGACAACTCTTAGTTATGGTTCTTCCTGTATAGTACTCAAGTGAGCTATAAATGGAGTTACCATTTAGACCCAAGTGCTTGCAAACGGACAACAATGTTGAAAATCAAGATATTTCTCTTGGTTTCATTGAACCTCCTCACTACATCACGTTTGGGATACCAACACAGAAAAAATCAGTCTTCTTACGAAGATATCACCACTTTTGTTTTTGAGGACGAAAACTCTTCTTTAAGGGGGGAGTAATGTCAGGACAAGGGTCTTGTACCCTAAGAACTAGGATAGTCATGGACTATGGCCAAGGGTCGAGCTAGGTAGTGTGGACAAGGGATCCGTTTAGGGCAAGGGGCTAGGAGCCCGCCTATATAAAGGGAGGTTGGGAGGAGGATCTCAAGACCTAGTTCCCTAGTTCTTACATGCGTGGAAGAAATTTTGCCACATAACTCGCCGAGTTACGTGGCTGCTACGCACATTTCGATGGACATTGGCACTTGTGTTGCCACGTACATATCGACGCATATATCGACGCCCGCTATGCGTGTCAAAATACTATGTGTCAAAAAGCACATAGAGTGTTGTAGTGACTTGGTCATTCTAACTAATTCTTGAAGCTGGTTGCATCCAACACTTGGTCATTCTAACACTTGGAATTCTAAACAAAGTGTGTGATAGGTAGATTCTAGATCCACCATTTGGCCATTCTAACCAAACCTTGAAAGGTGGGTGTATCAGAGATCCACTACTTGGCCATTCTGACCAAGTCTTGAAAGGTGGATGCAATGGTTCATGTCTCCTAGATCTGTTACCTTGCAATCTTAAACAAAGTGTGTGGGATAGGTGGACCCTACATCCATCACTTGACCATTCTAACCAAGCCTTGAAAGATGGGTGCATCAAGAATCCACCACTTTCCCATTCTAACCATGTCTCGGAAGATGGATGCAATGGTTGGTCTTTCCTTGATCCACCACCTTGCAATTTCAAATAAATTCCTTGGGATAGGTAGACCCTAGATTGACCACTTGGCCATTCTAACCGAGAATTGGAAGATGGATGCAATGGTTGGTCTTTCCTTGATCCACCACCTTGAAATTTCAAATAAAGTGAGTGG
Source organism: Adiantum capillus-veneris (assembly GCF_014529385.1). NCBI lineage: Eukaryota > Viridiplantae > Streptophyta > Polypodiopsida > Polypodiales > Pteridaceae > Adiantum > Adiantum capillus-veneris. The sequence goes on along the minus strand of NC_140952.1, from coordinate 118,447,896 downwards.
GATAGGTAGACCCTATGTTCACCGCGGGTTTGATTTTCTTGCAAGATTCCTTTGGCAAGATTCTTTGAGAGATGAAATTTTTTGCGAGATTCTCCACTATTGAGGAGATTTTTATAAATAGCATACCACTATCAAGACTTCTATAAATCATGAAGGAATAAAAATGGGTGGAATTTTATTAATCCCATTCAAGATTGGGCATGATTATTTGGAGAAGGGGTCATCTATGTTAATGTAGAGGACCCCTCTCCGCTGGTCCCGTTAATGCCTTGGAGTGCAGAATGCTATAAAAAATGGCGTGATTTCATTAAGTTCAGATAAGGCAAGATTTTTTGGGCAAGGGGTCATCCGTGTTAATGCATAGAACCACCCATTGCCAACTTAGTGCCTTAACAGGTACACAATGTTGCAAAAAACTGGAGTAATCTCATTATGCTTGGCAAGATTGGGCGAAATAATTCGGGCAAGCTGTAGGGAGGCGTTGCAGCACGACCTAATCGCAACCCACAAAATTGTCAAATCGTGGATCAGCAACCCGGCTAGGGCATGGAAGCACGGGCCTAGGATGTATAGACATAGAGGATTCAAGGGATACTTCTACTCATCATAGAGAGAAGCCATGGAAAGGGCTTCCTCTAATCAACCACACATTCCTACTTCCTAATCACTTGCACACAGTCATGTGGTTGAAATAAACCTCTCACATCAATCACTCTATTCACAACTCTTAATCACACAATTACAAAAGCATGCAATTAACATACCTACTCCGCATTAGTGTGTCCAATCCGGCACAACCCCTCAATGCAACTACATAAGCACACACACTAACCACACACTTGGTAGACAGAGATGAAGAGAAGTAAGGCATAGCCCTCACACACCATGGCCAATGGTGTGGATAGAATAGATTAACTCAAAAAAAGGATTAGGAGATCTACCATCAGACTAATACAATCTCACTCCACATAATCAAACAAAGAAGACTAATAAGAAAGAAAGTGTAATTGATTATTAGAAATCAAGAGCTACATGGGCATGGAAAGCCCATGAGACTCATGATCATCCATTCTACAAAGAGAAGAACTCACCCAAGAATGACTTCTCATTAAGCATAGGGCTCTTTTATAGCTTTGGGCCTCAAACCCTTCAACTATGGGATAAAGTTGATCTCTCTAGCCTAGACTCATACAACTTTGGAATCTTCTACATGAGCCCAAGGCCCCATATAATGAAAATGAAATATTGTGAACTATAGCACATCCACAGCTTTGTGTATAACTGGTGTAGCCTGTGTTAGCCACTGCTAACATTCCCCCCTTCCTAATTTGGTGCACGTCCTTGTGTGTCGGTGAAGCAAGACACGGTGACATGGTAGAAATCAAGTGCATGGAAGAAATGTTGAGCTGCAAAACATAAGAACAAGTAATGAGCATCAAAGGCCAACAAGGATACAAAACAAGAAGTACAATGAATAATCATGTAAAGTGAAATTTTTTCTTCGAAAAGATGGGGGAATCATAGTCAAAAACTAGACAACATAAAGCAAAAAAATACTCAAACTATCATGAAGATTAAATCATGGAATTTTAGTTTTATGCATGAAACACAAGCAATCAATTATGACCCTAGGTTAATGCAAGTTCATAAACCTAATAGCCTAAAAACTATGTGAACAGTCTTAATAAATCATTCTAGTCTATCATGTCTATGGACTATAAAAAAGCTCCTAATTTATTAGTAGATTGTCAAAGCTTTTTTAAAGCTTGTGGAAGTTTTGATTTTGTCATTCATTGAAAAAATTAAAGCACAATACAAGGATACCACCCCAAGGCAAGTCTAGTGCGACTCTCGGCTCCTTGAACCCTAGCCTACCAAGGCGACGGCTAACCCCTATCAGCCTAGGGCACCGGTTTAGGGCCTTGACCAAGCGAGCCAAGGTGATTCCCCTTGCCTGCCAAGTGCCAATAAGGTGCTAGGCCGCACATAGACACAACATAACATAGAAATTTTGATTTTCATGTGTCCAGTAGCATTTTTGCTACTTTTTCTTGACACTTTTTTGCTTCATTGATTCATTTTTTAGCACTTTTTTTGTTTCTTCCAATATGAGATGCTAAGGGCAATTGGACTAAAGGACTAAATCCTAATCATAGCCCTAGGTCATGTTCAAAATGAATGAAGTATTAAGACTATCTCTAAGAGTCTAGGACTAATGAGCAATGAATCTACATTAACCTAAGGTCAAGGCCAATTAACTATGATTAGCACACATAAAACCAAATTTTTTGATGAGTTAATTTTCACAAAGCAAAGTGTTGAAATTGTAAGAGCCTAGCTTTTGAACATGAAAGAACCATAGCATAGAAGCAAAATTTCACTTAAGCTAAGCAAGAGAATGAAGAGATGAACAAAAGAGAAAAATCATGGAGGGATTACACCTATTCATGCTCTTTTGAGCATCCTTGAGCAAGCATCCCTTTGTAGAGAAGCCTCTTGATCCTTTTTATTCGCAAAAGAAGCTTTTTGAAGCTAAGTGTAAACACAAGATACAAAAGCCTTTTATTGAAAAGCCACACAAAAAACATTAATGAAAACCTAAAGCTAGGGTCTTGCATACCCAAATTTGCCAAAGGGAAAAAACCCAAGGAAAAGAAATGCCTTTGGTTATGCACATGATGCTCTAAAGTAGCAAATTTACAATCAGAGATAAAATGATTCTACATAAGCAAATTTTGTAATTTGTACCATCTCTCATGCATGATTCAAAGTAGATTAGTTTCTAGCTCACTTGAAGTACGGAATTTAAAACAAGCTAAGAGCTAAAAAATAATGCAACTTTGAAGAAATGAAGTGGCTCTTCAAAGCCAAATTTTACAATTTGAAGCTCTAATCAAGTTGGCTAAACACTAGCTCTAATCAAGTTGGCTAAACACTAGCTCAAATGAAGTTTTACAATTTTTTAGTGCAATCTATGAGCTAGAGATGACTGCAACTTGATGAAATGAAAATGATTGGCTCTCACTAGCCAAATTTTGTACTTGAAAGCTCTCAAAAAAATTAGTAAACACTAGCTCAAAATGGAAAAATTTAACTTTTGACCAAGCTATGAGCTAGCATGTATACAACTTTTAATCCAAAGAATTTGGAATGGCTCTTATTAGCCAAATTTTGCAATATTTTGCAATGATGACCCCTTCTTGGATCAATGAAAGTACACTCCTGTCCAACAACACTTCAAAGCAAGTCAATCATTAGTGCTCTTAAAGCATATTGAAATTCAATACAAACACTAAAAAAATGCACAAAGACAAGTTCAGTTTTTTACGCACACTCTTGTCCATCAAAACAAGCTCAATTTTAATGCTTTCAAATAATTTCTCATTCAATTCAAGCATTAAAAATGCACAAGCAATGTTAAGTTTAAGCACAAATTACGACCAAGCAAGCACAACGCATCATCTAGTGTAACTCTCACATCAAGCTCACATGCGTTTCAAATAGAGCTTGCCATTTTAGTGTAATGATAATTTCAATCAAGCCAAGCACTAAACCACACATGAGCCAAATTTTTAGTGCAAGTAAGGCAATCACAAAATCATGGCTTTACTCCATGCCCACACGTTGCTCTTGCACAGCAAATAGGACATACATAGAAAAGAGAGACAAAAAGCATATGAGGACATAATTTTCATCTCTGCAAAGGCAATCTACCAAATTTTGAGTGAACGTTGCCCATTTAGTGCATAAAAGCATTTGGAATTCACAATATGCACTAAAGGAGTCATAAGCATCAACAATCACTACAAGAGGCTCTTCACATTAGCGACGCTCACACAGCGACGCTCCAAAAAAAAAAACCCGGCGTCGCTATGAGCGTCGCTATAAGCGTCGCTATGAGCGTCGCAAATTTCTTTGTAAATTTGCGACGCTCATAGCGACGCCAGCTGGGGTAAAAAAAATAACCGAGCGCGCCCAAAAACTCAGATCTCAGATCTGAGTTTTTCGGCGCCCTCAAGCAAAGAGCAGGTAACGCTCTCCCTCACTCTCTCTCTCTTTTTCTTTTACACACACACACACACACACACACACACACACACGCACGAGGAGAGGAAGGAGAGACAGGTATGCTCCTTCCCTCTCCTCATTCTCATGTTCCCTTCCTTTCTTTCTCTCTCCCTCGCTCTCTCTCTCACACACACACACATACACACACACATATAGTGTTTTTGAGAGAGAGAGAGAGAGAGAGAGAGAGAGAGAGAGAGTGCAAAAACGCACACACATACATAAACAAAGAATGCACACACACATTGAGAGAGAAAAAGAGAGAGAGAGCATGCATAAACAAAAAACGCACGCATTGAGAGAGGAAAAGAGAGAGAGAACATGCATAAACAAAAAACGCACACATTGAGAGAGGAAAAGAGAAAGAAAACATGCATACGATCCAAAAAAACGCACACACATTGAAAGAGAAAGAAAGAGAAACTAAGGGAGCGTCGTAGGAAACTAATTAAAATTAAAAGACCTAAAGATCTAGCCGACGAGGAGTTGAACTGAAGACCTATTATTCAAGAGAGAAATGGCATAATCAATCTATCATACTTGGCATGGGTGATAGAAAGGTTATACCATTTATCTCTTTTTATTGGCACACACATCCACACACGCGCACACACACAGGAAGAAGAGAGTTATAACGTCGTAGGAAACTATTTTAAAAGACGTTAAAGATTAGGTTATATGTAGACTTACATTAAATTAGATTTAGGTTTATTTTTAACTAGATTTACATTTATTTAATCTAGATTTAGATTTATGTTATATTAGATTAGATGCGGGTCTCCATAGACTGCGATGCCTGCATGAAGCGGGTGAAGAAAGCCCTCAATGGAATATAGGGTATTGCTGCCTTCTCTCATAGTGGGCTCCGTCGATCCAAAAGTACTGGTGAAATGTCTTCAGAAGATAGGGAAGAAGGTGGATCTTCAGGGCGGCAAGAGTCACTACATCCCCGACACAATGACCATCTAGACAACCTCTAGTCATTAGACTTACGTTAAATTAGATTTAGCTTTATTTTTAGTTAGATTTACGTTTATTTAGATTTACGCTTATTTACGTTAGATCGAGTCCACGCAAAAATTACTTACGGTTTAGGGTTTAGAGTTAGACGAACAGTGAAAAGATCTACTGTGAAAAGATGTTAAGATGAAGTGAAGTGCTACAGCTAGAGAAGAGGCAAAGGGATTTTGTCCACTACATGCAGTATCATGTAGACGTGGGTGTCTAGATTTCTTGTACCCACAAATATAGGTATTGACCAATAAAGACGAGATTATAACCCGGTGGTTCTGATCTCCGTGCACCTCTAGACCGAGGTGTGCGGGGATTGGACATGACTAGAGAATGTGAGGTAAAGAGAGAGAGAGAGAGAGAGAGAGAGAGAGAGAGAGAGAGAGAGAGAGAGATAAGACGAAGAATGCCAATAGAATATTAAATTTGTTGTCTAGGTTATAAGTTTTTTATCCTCATTATGAGTAGCGACGAAGATGTGGGACCGTCCAACCGAAACACCTATCTCTCAACGAGGGTCTTATGTCCTTGTAATCAATGCAAGCATGCTGTGCGACGGACAAGACGTGTTTCTTTGCAGCACGTTCGTGAATTTGGCGAGTTCGATCCATCTATTATAGATCGAGTTGTTGCCAATTATAACTCGTCGGACTCTGACGCTGGCCAACAAGCAGCAATCTTGCAACCCAATAGACGTATTCGCAGGCGCTTTGGTCAAGCAGCATATGTGAGGCCACAAGATGTAGCCTCTGACAGCTCGGGGGATGATCATGCAGAGCACATTCCCAACGAGGCAATGTTTGAGCCCGAGATTGATGAAATGATCGAGACGATCATGGATTCAGAAAGGCTTATCTATGATGATATGAAAAGTGAAGCCGATACATCATTGTATAATGGAGCACGTATGTCTAGATTGAAAGCACTCCTGGTTCTTCTCAACATGCAGGCAAAGTTTGGATGGAGTGACACTAGCGTCACAGTGCTTTTCAGGTGATCTATTACAATTAGTTTACTTTAATAGAACTCATGGTGTATAATGATCTGATAGATTTTTACACGACTGTATCATATTTTTATGTTGTGTAGATTGCTGAAAGAGCACATTCTACCAGCTGACAATGTGATGCCAGATTCCCGAGATGAAGCAAGAAAGATTTTGCGAAACTTGGGGATGGATTACAATTCTATCCACGCTTGTCCTAATGACTGCATTCTTTTCAGAGGGGAATACACAGACATGGAGAAGTGTCCGAAATGTGATTCCGAAAGATATCGAGTAGATCTCCACGGGACAAAAATTCCACAAAAGGTTTTGCGACATTTTCCTTTGCTTCCTCGCATCAAGCATTTCTTCGAATGTAAGTCCATGGCCGCCCTAGCATCATGGCATGAGGAGAATAAATCTTCGGATGGTGTGCTACGAATTCCTGCAGATTGCGCAGCCTGGAAACATATAGATGGAACATGGTCGGATTTTGCCAGGGAAGCTCGAAATTTGCGCTTAGGCCTGGCTATGGATGGCGTAAATCCATTTGGTCAAAGATCAACATCTTACAGTGTATGGCCCGTTGTCATCGTCAACTACAACATTCCCCCGTGGTTGACTACGAAGAAGGGGCACCTATGGCTAAGCTTGATTGTGCCAGGGCGATATAAAGTGGGGAATATGGATGTGTATCTTCGTCCACTATTGGAAGAGCTACAACAATTGTGGATTGGCATAGAGGTGGTGGATATGAGCCGACACACAGGACGACGGAATGCTTTGATCAGAGGTATTCTAATGTGGACCATGCATGACTATCCCGGGCTAACAGAATGCTCAGGTGATCTATTGACACTCCTCTCTCAGACACTGTAAATCTGGTTTTTCCCCATAGTTGATCTATTATCATGTGTATACATGCAGGGCTTCAAACAAGCGGATACAGAGCATGTGTCACATGTGGACCTAGACTGAATGCACGTAGGGCACCCTCACTGAAGAAGCAAATCTACGAAGGTCATCAAGCGTATCTTCCGGAGAATCATGTGTTACGCGACGGCTTTTTGGGAAGAGAGCCACCAAGGATGTCTGCACAAGCATGGTTAGAGCAGAAGGAGATGTGCGATGACGGATTGCCTCCAGGGATGAAGAGACTATCTCTATGGTACGAGTTACCATACTGGCCTCGACTCGTGATCAATCACTTGCTCGATCCAATGCACATATTCAAGAATGTGGGTAATCTACTATGGGACCATTTGACCGGCAAGAAAGATACTTTGGGAGCCAGAGTTGACCTTAGAAATGTGGATCGTATGGAGCAATATTGGCCGCAAACAGCGTCTGATGGATCGATAAAACTTCCTAAAGCACCATGGATTTTCACAGGAGCCCAAGAACGCAAAGTAAAAGAGGCCATTCGATCTTTGCGGACCCCCACTGGCGTAATGCACTCGCTCCGAACGTGTTTTACTAAAGAAGGAAAGCTTACCGGTTTGAAGTCACACGATTGGCATAAAATGTGTCAGGTACGTTCATAGTGGACTTTAATATCATTGCATAAAATGTGGACTTTAATATCATTGCTGCACATACTTTACAGTTTATTTTACCGGTTGCCATTGAGGGATGTTTGTCTCTCGACATCCGTAACACAATCTACAAACTTGCAAAGCTGGTGCAATGGATCTCACAAAAGGAGATCGACGTAGACTCCATACCATTCGCCAAACTAAATGCTGCGAAGCTTGTGTGCATGTTTGAGAAACATTTTCCTACTACAATGCTAACCATTCAGGTGCATCTTCTTATTCACATAGTTGATGAGGTGGAAATAGCTGGCACAGTTCATTCCAGATGGATGTTCTTCTTAGAGCGTTTCATGAAAACGCTTAAGGGATATGTGCGTCAAAAGGCACGTCCGGAGGGTAGCATGGCAGAAGGTTGGTTGGTATCAGAGTCCCTAGTGTACATTGGAGAGTGGCTAGACGGATTTGATAAATCCCGGGACACGCTATGGCGAACCATAGATGATGAGCGCATATCTGGGATTGTCATGTGCAATCTCGGTGTTGAGAAGAAGATGACGGAAGATCTAGAGGCTAAAATCAACCGATTTTGCATGCTTCACAATCCAGTGATGCAAAAGTGGATTTCACAATATGAGGATGCAAAGCAAGAGCGACAAAGGGCACGAATCGAGTGGAGACGGGGAAGACGACCACCGATGCACTATCCAGCGGTTCTGGAGAGCCTACCAACCTTCATGAGCTTAAGATGGTTGCACAACCAATTGAAAAGCGCACAACAATGCGGTGACGAAGTGACTGAAGAAGAGTGGGAGTACTCTCGGGGTTGCGCAACCAAGGTAAGTTTGCAATGTACGACTAGCAAGTGACTTTATTTATAAACGTTTGAACGGCCACTCATAATCTTTGTTCGTTGTAGTATAAGTCATACACAGCAGCATGGTGTAAAGGTCGACATTTTAGGGTGGAACGAATCGACAAAAAGCGTTTTACTCAAGATTGTGGAATCATGGCAAAATTTGAACAGTCTAGTCGACGACGTTCCTCTGATGCAGATCCCGTGGTGGCGGAACTCACTTACTTCGGCACGCTGCAAGAGATTTTGAGGATCGATTACAGAGGATTTTTTGTCGACTTGTTCGACGTGCAATGGTTCAAGATAATCATGGAGGGTCGAAACGCTACTGTGCGTAGAGGAGAGTCTGGTTTTCTTGAGGTGGATTCTACTAAGAAATGGACTGGCCTAAGAGACACTTTCGTACTACCCGAGCATTGTGAACAAGTAAGTATATATATAAATAGTTAACATCCCCCTTTTACAAGTTATGTGCTTGAAAGCTCTCATGTAAGTTATGTGGCTTTGGCAGGTAGTATTTCATCCTACAAAGTCTACATCAAACTGGTGGTACGTCATAGAGTTAGCCCCTCGTAGTGCAAGGACGTATGAAGGCTACCATGTGCCAATCACAACGACATCAATGGAGGAGATCAGAGAAGATGCTCAATCAGAAGCCGCTGCGGTGGTGCCAGACGAGCATCAAGATGCTACTACTCTATATGGGGTGCATGCAGAGGAGCTACAAAATGAAACAGAGGATATGTGTTTAAACGGAGAGCTCTATATAGATATAGGAAGTTATGCTGAGTTATGCGAGGATGAGAGAGAGATCTCTTAAAGCCACAAATATTGTATTTGAACAATTTTGCTCCGTGCTGTAAAAGCTCTAGCTCTCTAAGTAGCTTCCATGGTGTGTAACGCTCTTTTCTACTCGCGCTCACATCTTTTGATTGAAAATTCTGAGTTTTCGACTTGCCTCTTCTACCACTCGATTCATTGCGTCATTGTATTTATATGCGTCATTACGTCATTGTATTTAATGGTCTTTGCATCATTGTCTACTCTATTCATTCAATATTAAGTTTAAATATTCGTGTGTTTAATGCAGGTATGGATGATGAGGAGTTTCTTTCTTCTTTGTCACCGCAGCAGAGACAGTGGTACGTGGAGCGTCATCGCTCTGGCGCATCATCGCGCGTTCCTACACCATCCGCATCTCCCTCTCTTTCGAAGCATTCGGCGCGCTCCGAAGCTTCGGCGTCGACGAGACGAGCGTCACACTCTTCTAGACACCGGCGCTCTAGTGGTGGCGGTGGCGGTTGTTGTGGGGATTCCGCCACCGATGCCTCCACACCGCCTCGTGTTCGACGAGGCTCTTTACCCTCCCCTTCTTTGCCCGCCCCCACACCAGCCACAGCATCGCCGTCTACGCCAGGTTTTGCACGGCTGACTGTTCCTAGAAGCTACACACCTCTACCTACTCCGCCAGGAGCCACCCCACTCGACACTCCTCGCTTCGGGGCCCAGACGCCGGTGGAGACACCTGACGTCCGTACCCCCATCGACACGCCGCTAGAGACCCCTGCCGGGACACCCAGGTTCACGCGTCACCGGCCAGAGGGCTTGCCTTACTCCGTCGACATCAGCGGCGGCATCATCATGGATGATGACGGCAAGAAGGTGATCTCGCGCATGCGTGGTCTTTGCTCTCAGCTGTTTAGACACTATATACTAAACAAATGGAGTGAAGTACCAAGTGATTTAAAAAACAGAGTCATCAGCATACTTCATGATGAGTTTCCCGTTCCAACACGGGATCAGCGCTTCAATGAAGACCTGATGAAGATTCGAATGCGCGAATACTGCAAACACAAGCGTTCCGAAGTGCAAAAAGCAATCAAGAATGGGTGGAATAGGCCAGATTGGCTGGCCAAAGAAGATTGGAAGAATGCGAAGAAAGCAGCGCGCGAGAATCCCGACAAGTGGAAGCAGCAAAAGGATGCAGCCAGAGCGCGAGTAGAGGCAGGGAGCTCGCACCACTTGGGGAGCGGTGGATGGGCATCATTTGAGGCCGATTTTGTAAGTCTTTTCACATTGCTCTTTATGCATGTTCGATAGTTTAGGGTTTATGAGTTTTTTAGTTCTAACATAATGAAATCTTTGTATGTTTTGACAGTGGTCGATGACAGGACGTGATCCCACACCGTACGAGCGCGAGTACGCAGGCAGGAAGGGCTTAAACGCCCTGATGGACATTCTCAGTTCTCGCAGCGGCATGGTTAGTATTAGGGTTTACTCTTTTTTATTTTTTGTATTGTTTTATAAATGTCGTTATATGTTTATACTTACTGAAAACTGTCTTATTGTCTTTTTTTGCAGAATCCGACAGATACGCCGCTTGGACGCGATGAGACGTCTGATTAGACGACGTCAGTTTAGCCGTATCTAGATAGCATTAGTTTAGGGTTTCTCATAGCTTATGTATCATGAGACGGATTTTATACGTCTTTTTGAACCATGTATATTATTACATTTGTCACCGCAATTCCTTTTGCCAATCAATTCTTTATGCCTATGATGTTGTACAATTGTCATTATTACATTTGCCAATCAATTCAGTTTGTCTATGATGTGTACAATTGTCAATTTTGCAAACAATGCGTCTTGTGGGTGACTATTTTGGGTCTATTATTTACCTTTGCACTTTTTTTAAAAAGTGAATCAAGTACAATATGGTTGATGGGTGGCAGGCATTCAATGTCCTGCCACCAAAAAAATATTCTCTCAGGCGTCGCTATATGCGTCGCTATTTATGGCTCTGTAGCGTCGCTATATGCGTCGCTATACTCTTCTGTGAGAGCGTCGCTATAAGCGTCGCTATAGGCGTCGCTATGAGCGTCGCTATATAGCGACGTCTATAGCGACGCCTATAGCGACGCATATAGCGACGCTCTCGTAGCGACGCTTTTAGCGACGCTTATAGCGACGCCGGGGGTTATAAAAACCCAGTGTATTTCCGTCGCTAAGAGCGTCACAAGAACACATAACCTCTTGTAGTGAATCTAGTGCAATTCATGAGGTGAACCACAGTCCATGAAAGAACTTATGCACCAACATGCTCTCATGCATCAAGTTTTTACATATGAAGCAAGAAAAGAGAGTGGCATCACTTAATGAACTCGTAAAAATGAGCATTTCACTCTCATACACCACCCTATCATAATAGACTCGATTTTATAGTTAATCAAAGAACTCAATCACAAATTTTTTCTTTCTCTTTTCAGCCAAGTTTTATAATGTCATGTTACTCTTGCAGTTCTGATTTAGTCGAGGACATTGACTGTTCGTGACTCTAATTTTCCAAAGCCTTTTGTAGCTTTCATGGGGGAGAGGAGATGATCTCATGGGAATCACAGCTTATGAATGATTTTAATTATTTTTTTGGTTATATTTTTATTTTAAATTTTCTAGAAAAAAATGGCCTGCTTGCGAGGGCTGCAGCTGCGCAGGTTGACAGGGGGATGAGGGGCTCATGGGGGGCACTGAGCAAGTGTGTGTGTGTGTGTGTGTGTGTGTGTGTGTGTGTGTGTGTGTGTGTGTGTGTGTGTGTGTGTGTGTGTAGAGGTGTGAGCTACAACATCTGTTGCGAGCATGGAGATGTGTGTGTATAGGAGATCCATCTAGGCAGGGTGAACCTGTGTGTGTGTGTGTGTGTGTGTGTGTGTGTGTGTGTGTGTGTGTCCAGAATATCAGGTGGTTAGTTGTGGGGTCACGACCCACCATGCAGCACGTTGGTGTAGCCAAAGTCTGTCGACTCCAGAAAGTGGCATGGACAAATATATGCAGACGAGCAGAAGCATGGCAAAGGGCTAGAGCAGCTAGTAAAATCATGGGCTGACAGGTAGCAGCGGAGTTGTATGTCTGATGTGGCTTATAGGCCAAGGAAGGCTCCATGAGAGGCTAATTCGGGTAGCAAATGAAGGGGATGAAAAGTGCATCTTTTGGGTCCAAGAATGTAGAGTTTGAAGAGTTGAAGGAGCAGGTCCAGACGGCTCATCAAACAGAGCCTCTGTGCTCAAGATACTAAAGTTTAAAGTTGAAGTGTGTAGCAGATCCCCGACGGACAAGGCAACTAGGCACAGGTGGCCCGGGCTGGTGTGAGTGCAAACATGTGTAGAGCTCCAGTTCCGGAGCATGCCCATCTTTTCAGAATGTGAATCAGAGCTCTGATTAGCAAGCTATGGTCAGTTGAAATTTTTTCGAGGGCCGAGTCTGAGCCCACTTGGCTAGAGTGGAAAATGCGCCATCTAGCATTGTTTCCACCTCGCCAAGGTTCTTGGTGGAAATGTGCATCATATGGAGATAGCACGAATTGACTGTGCCTCAATCGGATGCTTGGTCGGCCAGATACAGGAAGATGGAGTTGGGAACCGTGGGCAGTGAATGAGTGCAGATGATTTTTTTCATTTTCTTTGGCCTTGGATAGCGAACTCCGAGGAGTCAGAATGTAGTGGTGTTTGCACGGCTTGGGAGCCAATATAGCGAAGATCCGTCATGGCTTTTCTCTTTGAAGATCCAACCCCAGGGCGGTAGAGTAAAGCCAGGAGAAGAAGGCAAGGGAAAAAAAAGGTTTTTTTTAAATTGAAATGGGAGGTTTTTGGGAGGAGTTTGGAGAGCCCCAAGGGCTACCACTTCACGGGCTGCCACGTGTCAAGGGCATTGCCCCATATGCATAGGGGCGGGCATGGAGGCCGCAGTATATGTAGTGGGCCGTGAGCACCCAGTTGATAACAAAGGGGGAGAGAGAGGGGAGCTACCTCCTTGTGAGCTATGGCGACCAGCGCCGCTGTCGCTGCAGGCGGCCCGTGGACGCTGCTTTGGCCATAGACAACGGTGTTTTGGTTGGCGATGCGGCACCAGGGGCGGCGCACCCTCATGTGAGAAAGGAGGCCATTTGGCCTTGATGATGTGGTTGCATCGAAGGGGTTGATCCCGCGGCCCGTGGGGCCCCAAAGTTTTGAGAAAGAGAGGGAGGCCAATAGTAGCGACCTCGCTATTGCGTCCCCCCCTCATGGAAGAAGGTGATCCCACAATGAATGGAGGCCGAGGCTGTTCAAGGATCTAGCAAGGGGAAGTGGAGAGCCTAGATCAAGCAAAGCAAGAGAGAGGAGTTCAAAGAATTCAAAAGGCAAGTGTAAGGGCGGCCGGGTTGGGCGGACATTAGGGAGATGTGTACACCATGCAAAAGCTACCAAAAATGAACTATAACAAGCACTAGCAAATCAAAACAAATTCCAAAAAGAGATCTAAGTGAAGTGCACGAGATGAGAAACCCACCCATTACTTCTTTTTTAAACCTCCTAGAGACACCCCTATAAAAGAATGTACATGTGAAAATTTGAGGGCTTTTTTTCCTGAGGGTGTGATTGAAAGTTACAAGCCTGTGTAGTGCAAAGTTTGCCATTGAGACTGCATACTTGATTGTGCTATCCCTCTATGCAATAATACCAAATATTTGCCCCTATTTCTTATGTTACTTCTCCCCATTCCCCTCCGTTTCTCTCGCTCTTTGTGTATTGGTTAGTGCTTGCAGAGGGTTTGCCTGCAGCTTGAAGGGTGTTACCAAAAGGGCAGAATAGGGGTGTCTTGTGAGTCAGAAAGGGTGAGTTGAGCAGGGTGGGTGCATTTGTGCTGCAATGTGTTTTTGCAAGGTATGAGATAGTTGTTATGTGTGCTAAAGTGGAGCTGTTAGTGAAAATTAGCCAATTTGAAGGTGTTATTTGAGAGGTTAGGGATGCTATGGAATCCCTGGGCTATAGAGAGGCGGACATTTGGTGTGCTAGGTGTGTTCCCTATTCCCCCTCTCCATCCTCTTGTGCCCCCAATAAGAAGCCATTGATTGCTCGTCCGGGTTGATCAAAGACAGTTATTTTCATCAAGAGAGATGGAAACACATAGTTATGAACCAGTTTTCATCGGAGAAGGATATCCGAAAGAGTGGATGGCCGATTTCAAGTTGTATATGCTGTCACTGCATATGCCGAATGAAGATAGCAAAATGCAAACGATCCCGTTGTTGATGCGGGGAAAAGCAAAGACATGGTTCTATGCTTTGGGGGGAGAACCAAGAATTATGTGGCTGGCATTGCGGGCCTGTTTTTTACAAGATTTTTGAAAAAAGAGGTATCTCCTGTCAACTTGGATGCAAGATTGAAAAATTTGAAGCAGGACGTGAACGAGGACTTTAGCGTCTTCCTCGCCCACTTCGAAGATTGCTAGAGGGATTTTGTAATGGGCATGCAGTTGGTCAATGGTGGTGAGTACTTTAAATTGGAAAATTTTATGGCTTGTTTGCATCCCAAATTTTGTGAAAAGGTGGATTTCCAAGGCCCGAAGAATTACAATGAGGTTGTTTCTATTGCACGGTCTAAGAGCCGAAAAATAAAGAAGAAGATTGAGCAAGGTGCATTGGGGTATGAGGCAATGGTTCCCAATCCAACTTCGAGTCCGAGAGAAGAAGTTCAAACGGAGAATCATCCCAATCAAGGGGTAGCAACAGTTCCTCAACAATGGGTACGTACAGTTCAAGATTTGTCTGAGCAAATACAAGAGTTGCGTTGAAGTGTTATGGATAGAGGTCAAGCAAGGACATGAAGAGGCATAGCTAGGCAATTTCCTGGCACGTGTTACAATTGCGGAGAGGAAGGCCACTATGCTCCAGATTTTCCTCACCCACCAAGGGAAAGGGGTGGCATGTATCCTCTATTTGGTCGAGGCAGGGGTCCGACACAGTTTAATGGTCAAAGAGGGCAACAAGAGGTTGAAAACCAAGCACAAGCCACTCCATCAGGTAATGATGAAATACAAAGGGTTAACATTATTGGTGTTGACAAGCAGGAGGTTGACATTATGGCGAACAAAAGATCACGAGGTGAAAGAGAGACTAAGATGGAGCATGAAACTAGAGCAAAGAAGGGGAAAGAAAAGGTAAATGAAGGTAGAGAGCAGCCAGAGCCAAGCAAAAGAAGGCGAAGACGAAGAATTACCCAAAAGGATTTTCAGTTGGGACGCGGTAATCCGGAGTATGATTTGGTAAGAGATGTTCAAAATCAAAAGGCTAACATCACTTTTGGGCAGCTGCTGCACTAAACCCTAAATTAATAAGGTAGTGGTCAACCAATGTCAGTACGAGGCTTCCTCGAGTGGGAGGAGATGTGCATGCGGTACAAAATCTAGCCTTAAAGGTAAGGAGTCTGACCGATGTGCTTCCGGTGGTAGATGTTTTGCTTGAGAAGAAGAAACATGTTCAAGCCTACGTCGATGGTGGTGCCCAAGTCTATGTTATTACTGAATCTGCTATGAGGGATATTGGCATTAAAGCTGTTGTCAGGTCAATTGTGCGAATGAGGATGGCTAATCATGCCAAATCTCGTTGTTTAGGAGTGGCACAGGATCTGAAGGTAAGGGTTATTGGAATTGAATTTTTAATTGATTTTTTTTCATGAAAGCAGGAGAAAATGCTTATCCAATTATATTGGGGAGGCCATGGTTGTTGGAAATTGGATCCAAGCAAGATTGGGAGACTGGGGTGTTTACCTTGCCGGATCGGGAAAATGGACGACAGATTGTGCTGGACCTAAAGACCAAGGAAAGTCGTTTTCATCCCTCAGCCGATGGAGATAATCAAGATTTCAGTACCAGTTATAAGTATGAAACAGATTCTACTTATGATGAAGGGTTGACCAATGTCGAAGAGGAAGAGAGTGATGAGGATTTATTGAAGCTGGATACAGATTTATTCAGAGTTACAGTAGACTCTACCACTACAAGGAGAGGTATGCAAGTTCCTGTTTGTAGTCTGCAGGCTAAAGAGGTGGAAGATATGCTAGGTACAAATTTAACAAAGCAGGAGAAGGAAGGCTATATGAACCTATGTGCATCCTACTCTGACTTATTTGCAACATAGTATAAGGGTTTGAGGGGATCTAAAGGAGTGGAGCATCAGGTTCTACTTAAAGAAGGATACAGGCCAAAAGCACAAAAGCTCAGGAGGTTGGGAGATATTCAAAAGGAACCTCTATGGCAGGAGATCAACAAACTACTCAAGGAAGGTATTATATATCCAGAAAAGGAGTCTGAGTGGGTCTCTCATGTTGTCATTACCACGAAGAAAAATGGAAAATGGCGAGTATGTGTAGATTATAAGCCTTTGAATGTTGCAACCAAGCGGAATCATTACCCCCTGCCATTTCAAGATGAGATTTTAAACCAGGTTGTCAAACATGAACGCTATTCCGTTATGGATGGTTTTTCAGGATATTTTCATATTGGTATTGCTTTGGAGGACCAGTTAAAGACTACCTTCATTTCTCCATGGGTTGCTTTGCCTACCGCAGGATGCCTTTTGGACTGGTGAATGAGTATGCGACATTTCAAGACTAGATCAACAAGGTGTTCGGGCCATACTTGGGTAAGTTCATCAGAGTGTTTATGGATTATATTGGTTGCTATAGTTCCAAGGCAAAACATTTTTCCAAGTTAAGGCTATGTTTTCAAAGGCTAGATGAAGAAGGAGGTCAATTGAATCTAAAGAAGTGCAGGCTAGCACAACCAAGGGTTTAGTTGCTGGGTCATGTGGTATCACAGAACAAAATTGAAGCAAACCCAGAGAAGGTGAAAGCATTGGTTCTTATGTAGCCTCCAACCAGCAACGGGATTGGCGTCATTCGTGCATAAGTTAAAGTATTTATCCCGCTTCTTTTGGATCTTGTCTCAATATGTCTACCCTCTTCAGAAAAGGGCTCAATAGGTGCATGGATTTCAATGGGATGAGGAAGCTCAAGAGGCATTTGATAAAGTGAAAGGTATTCTACGTCAGTTACTTACAGTATTCCCTCCTAATCATGAGGATGACTTTTATATTGCTATGACGGTGGGAATGGTGGCTATCAGAGCAGTATTTCTACAAAAGGTGGGAAGGAATTATAAGACTATTTACTTCAAAAGCAGGGTCATTAGTCCGAGGGAAGCTACTTATACGGAGGCGGAACAATGGGTGATGGCTTTGGTCTTTGCCTGCAGAAAGTTCAAAGTATATTTGGTCGTTCGGAAGTTTTATGTATTGACTACTAACAATCATTTGCCTAAAGTGGTTCTACACTTGAAGCGAGGGAAATAAATCATGAACTGGGTAATCGAGCTTCAAGAGTTTGAATTTGAGTTCAAAGTGGATCACGCGCGACGGTCTCATTTGGCGGATATCCTAGTCAACAAGGAGGTTGAGTTACCAATTTATCCGAGGGTGGTACGAGAGGAGGATAAGGAGGAGCCCAACTTGGAAGGGGCCTCCACGATGTGGTTTGATGGCGCTTATAGACGGGTAACACAGAAAGCAGGTGGAGGTGTAGTCATTCAAGATCCGCATGGCACAGTTATTTTTTCCAAAGCCTACGACTTGGAGGAGGTGCATACCAACAATGAAGCGGAATATCTTACTTTACACATGGGACTCAAGCAATGCATTAAATTTGGCATATCAAGGTTAGTCGTAAAAGTTGATGCTCTACTGGTTGTCAAACAACTTTTGGGCCAATGGCAAGTAAAGAGGGATTCCCTCAAGAATTGGGTTTTTTCCATAAAAAGGCTGTTGAAGTATTTTGAAGCAGTGCAATTCAAACATGTGAGAAGAGAACAAAACCAGGAAGCAGATCGGTTGGCTATCTGTTCAGACTCAAGTGTGGAGTTTGTATGTGAGACCCACCACTTATGCAGGTAGAGAGACTTTGAAGGATATTGATGATTTCTTGAGTACAGGTCAATGTTTCGACGGGCTTTCCCAGCTACAAAAGAGGAGACTTGTTCAAAAGGCTAAAAGGTTCACTCTGATTGGAGAAGATCTTATGATGCACGGTAGAGATGGGGTGCTACGTCGTGTCCTTTTCAAGGAAGAGATCGGTATGGTATTGGAGCAATGCCAGGAAGAAAGCGGTCACATCAGGGTAAGAGTCAAGTCTTGTTTCATATCTTAAGAAGTGGGTTCTGGTGGCCATCTGTTGTGCAAAATGTGCATCATTGGTGCAAGACGTGTCATCAATGCCAAGTGATGGGTGAAAGATGACTGGTAGCCGAGCAACAAGGGGCTATCATCGCACATGATGCCTTTGAAAAGTGGGGTTTGGATGCAATTGGTCCATTTCCCAAGTCAGCGAGATGTAAGAAATATGTGGTAGTGGCCATAGACTACCTTACCCGGTGGGTCGAGACTAAAGCGGTCAAAGAGGTAAATGCACATACTGTTGCTCAATTTGTATTTGATTGCATATGTTGTCGTTTTGGAGTGCCTTGGGTGCTTATATCCGATAGAGGACAAGGGTTCAGAAGTACGTTGGTGCATGCCTTGTTGGACACATTGGGGATTCAACACCGATTTTCATCTCCGTACCATCCGCAGTGCAATGGTTTAGTAGAAAGTGCCAATAGGCAGATAGTTGTTAAGAGCATCATCCACACACACCCTTAATGTTGTTGATAAAGAAGAAGTGCACAGAGATAAAGACAGCAAAAGAGAGAGATAGAAAGAGAAGTGATAACCAGACATCCCAAGACATGTTCTCTGTTAATGATTGAACACCCAATGATACGTACAAGGAGGACTCCTCCTTTTTATAGGAAAATAAGAACACCCTTTGAATCCCCGATGCCCCTTTAGTTACACCTTTTGAGATCCCCTCTAGTAAGAGTGCATTCCCACATGAAGGTACACGAGGCATGCTTGACACTCCCAATGCGTTCATGTGCAGTACATTACGGGCACATACACCTGGCACGCACGGTGGACTGTGCGAACCCACAAGTGCATCCCTTGATTGGTTCTTTTGGAATTCGAGAAGTGTGACGCAAGAATGATCGTCGAGGCCGCTTCCTAGCTCTTTGGCTCTTTGCTCCTGGACCAACCATCTTCATCTACCCGCAAGTCGGATTCGGTAAAATTTTTTCCGTAATTGGCCGCAAACTTTGCGAACCCCTTGCCGCCTTGTTCCACATTTTGCCATCGACATGCGCGCATGTTTTATTTACGAAGTGAAATGCTTATGCAATTGCCGCATCTAGAACTGTGTGAATCCCTGCTTAATAGTGAAGTGTGTGTGAAAAGGTAAGTACAGATTATTTTGATGGTTCATCCTGTTGATCTGCCACCACACAGGCAACCACCACACACAACATATATTTGCCCGATGTAGTCACGATATTGCCCACATAGCAGGCATCATAGGCATCCGGTTCAAGCAAGAGAGAGAAAAAGAGAAAGTGGCAGAGTGGGCAATCCGCAGAAAGAGAGAGACCCTGGCTCCTCTAAATTAGTTGTCGCATCTCAGACTCCTTCAGGTGTCAGACATTGAGACGCTTCTTGCTTCCCCACCTCAGGTCGATTGACTGGTATGTGCCCGAAATGTATATATACTAGCATGTATACCAGCATATATATACCAGCATGTTGAAGGGTGGGAATCTAACCTTGACAAATGTTTGTGGGCTTACAGGACTTCATATAAGGTGGCAACCAACTTTACTCCATATGAGTTGGTATATGGCAGGGAAGCGGTCCTACCTATGCATGTGCAATTAGGGGTTCTCAAAGGTTTGTGGCGAATCGATAAGACTCATCAAGATGTTTTGCAAGATAGGATTACAAGTCTTGAAACTTTGAAGATGGATCATCAGGTAGCGGAAGATTTTTATGTGAAGTAGCAAGAGAGAAGAGTAGCAAAGTTCAACCAACATTTGCCAGCAAAACGGATTGAGAAGGGCGATCTAGTGATGAAGTACGAGAGTTATCTTGACTTCACCTTTCAGAAGAAGTTAAAAAAAAGTGGATGGGACCTTACAAGGTTCATCAATTTTTTCCCAATGGTACTTATGCACTAATAAGGATGGATGGTTGGTTCCTCAAACACAGGGTTAATGGTCTATGTCTCAAGCTCTATTTTGAAAGGGAGCTGGTGCCAGCAATGCATCAAATTCTTAGAATCTTTGGCAGTAGGATGCAATAAAACAATGTAAATATGGTTTTAGTTTTCTCATAGTGTGTACCATGTTTTGCAGTTAGTAGTAGTGGAATAAAAGCTCTTTTGTGGTTGAGCATTAAGGCTCAACTGGGGGGTGGGCAATGATGGTGCATCCAAAGTGTGTCGACTCTAGAAAGTGGCATAGACAGATATATGTAGGCGAGCAGAAGCATGGCAAAGGGCTAGAGCAGCTCGTAAAATCATGGGCTAAACGGTAGCAGTGGAGTTGTATGCCTGATGCGGCTTATAGGCCAAGGAAGGCTCCATTAGGGGCTAATTTGGGTAGCAAATGAAGGAGATTCAAAGTGCAGCTTTTGGGTCCAGGAATGTAGAGCTTGAAGTGCTGAAGGAGCAGGTCCAGACAGCTCGTCAAACGGAGCCCCAGTGCTCAAGATACTAAAGTTTAAACTTGAAGTGTGTAGCAGATCCCCGACGGACAAGGCAACTGGGGACGGGTGGCCCGGGCTGGTGTAAGTGTATACATGTGTAGAGCTTGAGTTACGGAGCATGCCCGTCTTTTCAGAAAGCAAATCAGAGCTCTGATTAGCAAGCTATGGTCAGTTGAAATTTTTTTGGGGACCTAGTCTGAGCTCACTTGGGTAGAGTGGAAAATGCGCCATTTGGCATTGTTTCGGCCTCGCCAAGGTTCTTGGTGGAAATGTGCATCATATGGAGCTAGCACGAATTGACTGTGCGTCAATCCGATGCTTGGTCGGCCAAATACAGGAAGATGGAGTTGGAAGCCGTGGGCAGTGAACGGTTGCAGATGATTTTTTTCGTTTTTTTTTGCCTTGGATAGTGAACTCCGAGGAGTGAGAATGTAGTGAGGTTTGCACGGATCCGGAGCCAATACAGCAGAGATCCAGCATGGCTTTTCGATTTGAAGATCCAACCCCGGGGAGGTAGAGCAAAGACAAGAGAAGAAGGTAGGGAAAGAAAAGTTTTTTTTTAATTGAAATGGGAGGTTTTTGGGAGGAGTTTGGAGAGCCCCAAGGGCTACCACTTCACGGGCTGCCACGTGTCAAGGGCATTGCCCCATATGCACAATGCCGGGCTTGGAGGGCGTAGTATATGTAGTGGGCCACGAGCCCTCAGTTGATAACAAAGGGGGAGAGAGAGGGGAGCTCCCTCCTCGTGATCTATGGCGACGAGCGCCGCTGGCGTTGCAGGCGGCCCGTGGGCGCTGCATTCGTCAAAGGCGGACTTTTCGGGCGTAGACAGCGGTGTTTTGGTTGGCGATGCGGCACCAGGGGCGGCGCACCCTCATGTGAGAAAGGAGGCCATTTGGCCTTGATGATGTGGTGGCATCGAAGGGGTTGATCCCGCGGCCCGTGGGGCCCCAAAGTTTTGAGAAAGAGAGGGAGGCCAATAGTAGCGACCTCGCTATTGCGTCCCCCCCTCATGGAAGAAGGTGATCCCACAATGAATGGAGGCCGAGGCTGTTCAAGGATCTAGCAAGGGGAAGTGGAGAGCCTAGATCAAGCAAAGCAAGAGAGAGGAGTTCAAAGAATTCAAAAGGCAAGTGTAAGGGCGGCCGGGTTGGGTGGACATTAGGGAGATGTGTACACCATGCAAAAGCTACCAAAAATGAACTATAACAAGCACTAGCAATGCAAAACAAATTCCAAAAAGAGATCTAAGTGAAGTGCACGAGATGAGAAACCCACCCATTA
The DNA here is from genome assembly GCF_014529385.1 of Adiantum capillus-veneris. Classification (NCBI taxonomy): domain Eukaryota; kingdom Viridiplantae; phylum Streptophyta; class Polypodiopsida; order Polypodiales; family Pteridaceae; genus Adiantum; species Adiantum capillus-veneris. The sequence goes on along the minus strand of NC_140952.1, from coordinate 118,425,724 downwards.
CTTCTTTTTTAAACCTCCTAGAGACACCCCTATAAAAGAATGTACATGTGAAAATTTGAGGGCTTTTTTGCCTGAGGGTGTGATTGAAAGTTACAAGCCTGTGTAGTGCAAAGTTTGCCATTGAGACTGCATACTTGATTGTGCTATCCCTCTATGCAATAATACCAAATATTTGCCCCTATTTCTTATGTTGCTTCTCCCCATTCCCCTCCGTTTCTCTCGCTCTTTGTGTATTGGTTAGTGCTTGCAGAGGGTTTGCCTGCAGCTTGGAGTAGGGTGGGTGCATTTGTGCCGCAAGGTGTTTTTGCAAGGTATGAGATAGTTGAACATTCTGTGTGCTAAAGTGGAGTTGTTAGTGCAAATTAGCCAATTTGAAGGTGTTATTTGAGAGGTTAGGGGTGTTGTGGAACTCCTGGGCTATAGATAGGTAGACATTTGGTGTGCTGGGTGTGTTCCCTATTCCCCCTCTCCAACATGTGTGTGAGTGTGAGAATGCGAGCAGGTTGCGAGAGCTGCAGTGAAAACAGTGGGACTGTGGGAGTGTCGGAACTGCAGGTTGTGCCTTTTGAGGCTTGGGGCCCGGGCGTGTGGTTGTTGAGTATGTGTGAGGTGCTTAATGCAGCTCACGATAAAACAGTCTTGATGAGAATCCAGTAGACGAACATGGCTACTACGTGTGTGTGTGTGTGTGTTGGAATCCGGCATGAAAATCTGAGCATGGAACTCATTTCTTGTGCAGAAGCTCCATTCGATACGCCTGCAGAGTGGCACAACTCCAAGACCAAGAAGGCGGTCAACGGTTGCTTGTTGTCAAATGGCGGGTAGCGCGTTCATGGCGATGTGTGTGTGTGTGTGTGTTGCCAGCCTTTGAGGAGGCCAAAAGTGGCAGCCCACATAGGCGAGAGAGTCGGCCCAGTGGAAAGTTTTTGTGTGTCTCTGTTGGAGTGCTACGAGCCAAAGCGGTTATAGTGGGTGGGGTCGAGCCAATGGAGCAGAGGAGGGATGGCACCAAAAAAATTCTTGTCTTTTTATAATTCTCTTAAAAGGAGGTTCCCACAAAATGATTTGTGCACATATTTAAAGGAGGGTTTCAAGCATGAGGAGAGCTGCATACAATGGACGTTCATTTTGAAAGCATATTCTTTAAGAGCAATCGATTACTATAACAAAATTTTTGAAGTCCTTAATCGAATATCACAATATTTTGCATACGAGGATCGAATTGGTTTTCATGCACCATTACAAGTTATGGAAAGACATAATGCACATTCCCTCAACTTTTTTTTCTCCTTTAAAAGTTAATTTTGCATTCAAATATGCAGTGCAAACATTTCCTTTCAATTACCAATTTGATCTTACTTCATCGTCATTGCAACATAAGCTGCCCATGGTCATCGTGCAAAATCATACCCCCGAGATCAATTATCATGAATCTAATTGTATGCATGTCAACCTACAATTCAAATTTTCTGTCCTCGGCAATTACAACCATGATCATTTGATTGCTCAATTTCAAATTGCCAAGCTAGTCATAAAACCACAAGCTTGCATGACCATACACAAAATAAAGTTCAAATTTTGCAAAATGCTATTCTCAAATTACAGTCAATTAGGTTTCATTTGCAAATCCAAACTAATCATTGCATCTTTAGTAGCTCACATCTAATAGCTCTCTAATCATTCAAATCCAATCGGATATATTGTCATCACATTGCTACACACTTTTAATTCATATGGCATTCACCAATTACCATACCCCATTGGCATACATAGCAATAGTAATTCATATAATCACTTTCAATTGCGCCAATTGAATCATCTCAAGTCACACACCAACCTTTTAGGCCAAATTAATCATCATAATTGGTAAAAAATACCAATTATTCATTCAAGCACCGAATTTCACATGCCATTGAGTAGGCTACACACCCAAATTTAGGCCAAAATTTTATGCAAAAATTACATCAAATCCTCATTGGAATGCACAAATTTCAAACACAATCAAGCATAAATGAATGAATGCATGTTGAATTTCTAAAAAATTACACTATTTTTGCCCAATCAAGCAATGCACACACTCAAAAATTAAACACAAAAATTCAAATTTGGCTCAATTGGCAACGCATTTAGGCTTACACCTAATGGTTGCACACACTTTTTATGATCATTTCACAATCAAAAACCATTTAGATGTCCCAATTGACCATCAATCATTAAAAAACAAGTGGTCATGGATGAGCACACACACTCAATTTTTGCCCAATTTTTTGGCATTTAGGCTTATCCAATGATTGATTAGCCTACCATACACATCATTTACATGATTGCATACTCATGTATCATCAATTCCATTAATTTTTATGTATGCACACATTCAAGTTTAGGTGCACACACACTTGAAATTTTTGACAGTTTTTGCCCTCTTTAATGTATTCACACACACAATGATTTTTATGCACACACACGGATACTTGATGAGAATTAAGCATTATTTGGGTACATACAAAGTTCATTAGTCACAATTTGACTATCATTTCATTCCAAGTGTATCAAATTAGGTGCAAAGTCTAGGTCAATCTGTGTTATACACCTAATTTTAGCAAATGATTAACAACCTTGAACCTCATTAATCAATCAAGAATTGACATAACAAGTGAGTGCGCTTACATCATAATTACACTTGAATCTATTCCTTTGCTCCACGCGAAGTCGCATCATTGCACACACAAGTGTGTGCACCATCAAATCGGTTCCAAAATTAACCATTTGTAGGTCAAAATCAGACACTCAAATCATCAAATTAGGCATAAATTGGCACAATTAACTTGATTACAATGATGATTCCATCTCTTGCAAGGGGATTTCACATACTTTACACTTCAAATGTTAGTGTTTAGGTTAGCAAGGTTAGTCAAAATTAGTAAAACTTAGCATGAAATTAGTACATTTAGCATGGAAAGAAGCAAAATTAGTAAGGGTTAGCATGAAATTAGTAAAATTGGGGGTGGAATTGGAGGTTTGGGATATTCATAACTCAACATTAGCATCAATTTCTTGCACATCATCATCAAATCAAATCAAAAATTGAGTTACACACACTCAAAAAACCAACAAAATTAGTAGTGAAATTACTCTATTCTACACATCCTAAACTCACTAGCTTAGGTTATCGATCCCCGATAGCGGCGCCAAATGTAGGGAGGTGTTGTACCACGCACTAATCGCAACCCACAAAATTATCAAATCATGGATCGGCAACCCAGCTAGGGCATGGAAGCACGAGCTTAGGATGTATAGACATAGAGGATTCAAGGGATCCTTCTGCTCATCATAGAGAAGCCATGGAAAGGGCTTCCTCTAATCAACCACACATTCCTACTTCCTAATCACTTGCACACAATCATGTGGTTGAAATTAACCTCTCACATCAATCACTCTATTCACAACTCTTAATCACACAACTACACAAGCATGCAGTTAACATACCTACTCCGCATTAGTGTGTCCATTCTGGCACAACCCCTCAATGCAACTATGTTTGCACACACACTAACCGCACACATTGTAGAGAGAGATGAAGAGAAGGAAGGCATAGCCCTCACACACCATGGCCAATGGTGTGGATAGAATAGATTAACTCAAAAAAGGGATTAGGAGATATACCATCACACTAATACAATCTTACTCCACATAATCAAACAAAGAAGACTAATAAGAAATAAAGTGAAATTGATTATTATAAATCAAGAGCTACATGGGCATGGAAAGCCCATGAACCTCATGACCATTCACTTTACAAAGAGAAGTACTCACCCAACAATGACTTCTCATTAAGCATGGGGCTCTTTTATAGCTTTGGGCCTCAAACCCTTCAACTATGGGATAAAGTTGAGCTCTCTAGCCTAGACTCATACAAGTTTGGAACTCCTACATGAGCCGAAGGCCCTATACAATGAAAATAAAATATTGTGCACTATAGCACATCCACAGCTTGGTGTATAATTAGTGTAGCCTGTGTTAGCCGCTGCTAACACAAGGGGTCCTCTCTGTTAACGCAAAGGACCCTCAATTGTGAGCTAGGTATTCCTTTGGGGACCTTTAGAGATTAACTTCCCCTTTGTTGGCCCACCCTTGTAACAATTGATGCGATGCCCTTCCCTAATTACTTGAATAGAGCTCTTTGAGAAGGGAACTTCATTAGCTCACTTTTCTCCACTCAAGAGTTCGACTGAATTGTTTTGATCTTTAGCTCATCGTATAAAACAAAGGTCCCTCTCTTTTTCCTATTACCTATCCTTGTGAGTTGAAACTTAAAAATAATTTTTTTAACTTTGTGCCTTGATTTTCTCTTTCTATTGCCCTCGAAAGTACACCACTGAAGCAAACCAAAATATTCAAGTTGTTCTGACGTGAATTGGCCAAGGTCTTACCATTTTTCATTAAGCCATAAGAAAAGGACTCCCTATGTCTCTGCTCATTCTTGGCCATGTCATCCTATTCAATCAAATTGAGGTTACCACATCACTGACTCGACTTCTCATAGAACGTAATGCTTTTTGGGTAGAGATTGAAAACTTAATTGAGTTTTAGATTTTTTGGATAATAAGTGGCCAACCTCGTCATATCTAGCCACCATTGATTAACCTTACAATTTTGAATGTCAACCTCCTCTATGTTCAGGGCATATTGTGTACACAATCATGCCCAACACACTGGCAAGAAATCTGTGCATGTGGCCCTTATTCTGGGTAATGTTTCTATCTACAACTTTTAGTAATGGATTCTCAAGCCTCCAAGCCTCACAAGAAACCATCTTACTTGCAATCTCTTAACTAAGTAAAGATTTCATAGTATGTGGGTTCCTACATCATGCAAGACACATTGCTCTTACTTAGTCTTTGTCATAATCAGCTTTCACTATAGTTTGTTGCATTACCCTCAATCAACAAATAGTGGCCCTTCCAACAACTCCTCCATTTTTAACCTCACTTCTGTCCTTCCACTATGTACCAAGAGTCCCTCTTTTAGTTCTCCAAGAACCTTGCTATTCTCTATCATCACAAGCCCTATTTTAAAGTCCCTAACTTTTCCACAAGTTTGTAAAAACTTGACATGCATCTCCAAGTGTTGTATGGAAGTTTTCTTTTAGGGCATATCTTGTAAACACTTAATAGAACAACTAACCTATCTTAACAAAATGCTTAGTAAGCCTCTCAAACTTATCTTAACCTTGCCCTTTGTAGATTTTCTAGAGCTTCATTGTCTTACCAATTGCAAGTATTTTAATTTTTTCTTCACCCTGCCTGTTGCAAATTTTCTCATTTGCTAGAGCTCCATTGTCCTACCAAATACAACTCTTATAACTTTTTCTTCATCCTACCTAGTGTATATTTTATCATTGGTAACTTTACTTGTCTCCCCCTTTAAGAATACTCCGTGGTGCCCTTTGTGGTATCTACTATATTGCAATTTTAATCTTTATGGTAGACCCCTTTAACTACTCTACACACAGCCCTCTAAGGTTCACAGGTTGAGTTATCAGGTTGCTCTTTTAAGGATCTTAGAGTACAATTTATTTTATGAAACCTAAACCCTTTTTTGTCGAGGATTTTTTAGATTACCATACTCCTAGCCCCTCCTACACATAACCACAAGGCACCAAACTAACCCATACATATCTTTTGGTTAATCTTGTTAGAATTGTGGTTATGACCTTTCAAAGTGTTGATGGTTGAGAGGTGGATCCCTTTCTTATCTCATTAGCTTTTGCCTACCATCCTCCATCCTCATATTTTTATGTGTGTTGTCAGTTCCCTTGCCCTATAATTAGAGCATCCACTTACACATCCTATAATTGGATATGATTTCCAATATCAACCCCACCCCTATCACAAACTTGTGGTTTGTTGAGAAACCTCTCCTTACTTGCAAGAAAATAAACCTATCCCATAGCCAGCCACAAAACTTTACCCTTACCAATATCCATGGCCACAATCACAAGCTCCCTTCCTTATTCGTACTCAATGTTTACTTGTTATGCTACTACTTTCCTTAAATCCTTACCTTTTACTTCATAGATTCCCCCATCTCTTTGTTTGGGTTTTAAGAATGTTATTTATTTTAAATCTTGAACTTCAATTCATACATTGATCAAAACATTTGATTTGGACTTGTCCTATAGGGAAAAAGGGTTACTCACTCAGATGTACACATGTGTGTCAAACTTTCAGTGAAGAATCAAATTCTAGGACTCTTTTCACATTCATATTTCTCTACAATTCAAGAAAAAGGTGTACCTGATACATCCTCCCATGATGAGAGAAATGATAGAGATGATGAGCGACAAACTACTGCCATGCTATCACCCAATGCCCCAATTATTATCTCCACTACAAAAAATGTTAGCCAATCAAAATCTGAGAGGGTGTGCATAGATGGATTCTTGAGAAATCACTTAATTTGGGATTGTTAGGTGACACGATGTCTTTTCAAAATTCTTTTTGAAATGCAATTACTCTACTCCATTGATCCCTTTGTGTAGATTGATTCCTAACGAAGAAATCCGCACGATCTCTAGCCAAGTCGAGGTATTTTGTGATTCCTTTGATAGTCATGGTTATGTTGATGCAGCCTCCCCTTTCTTGGTCTCTCTCGCTCTCCTTGGAAGCGCTTTCTACTTTGATGTGATATAGATTAGGAGGATCTCAAGGGTTTAAAAAATCTAGTTTGGGATGGTGATAATCCTTTGAAAGCATGGATGTCATGCATGCACGAAGGTAAAAGCCTTTTAAAAATACTTGAAATTTTTTTTGTATTATGGAGAGAGAAACGTGCTAACATTTTCTATGTTCCTTTATTGCTAGCTTGGTCACACGTCCCCTCCCTCAATGTGCGTGTAAGGTGTCAATTTTTTGGTGATTGACAAAAAGAAAGAAGAAGAGTTGCTATTGGCTTTGAAATCTTAGAATGAGTAAGTACACTTTATTTCAAAATTGAAAAGTGTACTAAATTTTATTTTTTAATCAATAAGTGCTAATCTTTGTTGACAAAAATTTGTGATATTTATTAGATTGGTGCGCACAAGTGTAACTCCTATGTTGTCATGTGATATATTTATGTTTCAAAGATTTAGATTGGCTGACAAAACTTCAATATTAGAGTATTTGGGTGAGGATCTAACAAAGGGGGTTGCAATGGAATCTATCTTAGAGCGACGCATAGGAGAGCAATTGTACAATGCTCCTACTATTATTATAGGTCAACTTAATAGTAGATGTAGAGCTTAATAGTTTGAAGGAATAGAATGAGTTGATTTTCAATGAGAAATGTTCTTGTTCTAAGTATCAATTTTTTATTTTAGATTTAGTACTCAAAGTGAATTACCTAATGTTAGATTGCAATTGGTTCACTTCTATTGAGGGCCGCTTTTCAAATTTTGGACCACCTCTCTCTTGGTATGCACTTGATGGAAACTCTTCAAGGCTTCGTGGAGGAGGGAGCTGATGCATGAAAATCACAAAAAATCTACGTATAAATTTTGTACATAGCTATGGTTTTGAAACATTTGGTTCTCGGAAATAAGGAGAGGTTGGAACAAAACCTATGAAAATTAAAAAAAAAACATTGGATGTTGATTCTACCTGACTTTCACTATTGGTGAAGAATAAGAGTTGATAGTGAAAGAGAGGAGAATCTTATGCATTATGGAGTTGGAGTCAACAAAATATTATCAAATTCAAGAAAAATTCATTTGTGGACACAAGGCTTGCACATGGAGTCAAGAGGGGACCACTTGGAAGACTTTTTTAATGGATGCTTGAGAGTCAATCGCTGCCTGCATCCTCCCCTGTGTCATCACCTACACCAACACTAGAAGGCTCTAGAAGTAGAAGGTTCTAAAAAGTATCAAGGAGATTCTAGAAGTTTCTAGAAGCATGGAGAAGATTCCGAAAGAATCTAGAAGTTTCTAGAAAGCTCTAGAAAGTTGAAAAGGGATCTAGAAGGTTCTACAAGAACTCGAAGGAGCAAGAAGGTTCCAGAAGATTCTAACCTCCTCAAGAAGAACCTAGAAAGTCCTAACCTTCTCAAGTAACCTCCTCAAGCACTAGTATAAATAGGGGTCTTGGGCCACACGCCCCTCAGTCTTGCCAACACCAGTTGTGAGGATCCTATGAGGAAATCCCTCTTCTAGTTTTTATGTTCAAGTCTTGTCCTTGCAATCAAGCCTTTTCTTGTACTCAAGTCATGTAATCCAAGTCTTGTATCTAGCTCTTTAAATACAGTATTAAGTCTTGTGATCCATATTAAGCTTATCATCAAGTCCAGGTTCTTGTACATTGTGAGCACCTCTTCTTGCTCTCTTCTAGCTCTATACGCGCCCATAATAGTTTGGCAAGACTACTATCTCTTAATCTTCTCAAGCCATCATGGAGGACGATGGAAGTGCCATCAACGCATTTCAAAGCATCCAAACTCATCTACAAGAACTTTGCAAGAGGAATGCTCAACATCAAGCAGGGCAACCCCTAATCTTGGGACTTGCATTGCAAGATCTTCAGCGTCAAACTGAAGAGCTTCAAGAGACAAGCACACATCAAGCACAAGCTGCAAGATCTAGCTATTCTCAACAACATAAGAAGGAGCCAAAGGTCCGCATGCCTGAAAATTTTGATGAGACTAGATCAAGGTTTAGAGGTTTTCTCCAACAAGTGTGTCTTTTCATTTGAATGCACTGAGAGCGTTATCCAGAATGTTGCCTCTCAAGTAGGCCTTATTGGGACCCTCCTCTCGGGTATGGCTCTCTCTTGGTTTGCTCCCTTACTTGAAAAATAATCTCCTCTCCTTCATGACTTTGAAGCTTTTGTGCAGGAGTTCTCTGCAACCTTTGGGGATACTGATAGAGCAAGGGCTGCTTAAACCAAACTTAGAAATATCCACCAAGGATCAAGACCTACATCCGTCTATGCATCCAAATTTTAATAGCTCACTTGTGATCTGACTTGGCATGAGGAATATTTTATTAACCAATTGCGGTGGGGATTAAAAGGATAACATAAAAGATATTTTATTGAATATGCCAAAGGTTCACACACTAAGCGAGTTCATCTCTCAAGCAATAGAATGTGATAATCTACTATTTGAGAGGAGACAAGAGAGGCTTCTTTTGGCACCATTGCGACCCCAAACAGAAGTGACACATAATGGCTACACACCTCAACAGGGCCATGAATCAAGCATTGAGCCCATGAAAATTGATTTAGCACGGTTTCAACCTCACTCAGCCCAGGAGAAGCAAAGGCGACGCATTAATGACTTATGTATGTATTGTAGAGAGCATGGCCACATAGTTCAACAGTGTCCAAGGAAGAGAAAGTTTCATGGTGCAATGGCCTCAATGTGTTCGGAAAACATGGACGTCCAACCCCAATAGAGAACGACCGGTTGGACAAAAGACAAGAAAAAAAAGGTCTCTTTCTTCCTATTGATTCCACTTCAAGTTTTATGCTACCAATCAAGATCGATATGCCGGGTAGGCACATGGATTGTGAAGCGTTACTAGATTCAGGTGCAATGGCATGCTTCATGGACAAAGAATTTGCAAAAGAACAAGGCATACCACTTGTGGAGAAGTCTAATACAACAACTGTAGAAGTCATTGATGGTCTTCCCCTCGCTTCAGGGGATGTGAGGTATGAAACTAACCCAATAGAAGTAGCATTGAAGGAGCATGTTTCAAGAATAGCGTTCAATATTATACACAGCCCAAGCAGTCAAATTGTTATTGGGCTACCGTGGCTTGAATTACATAATCCTGACATCGATTGGAGGGCTCGGCAAATTGAACCACGAAAAGTTCAAAAGAATCAAGGAAGGCATAATAGGCCTATATATCTTGGAGACAATGTCTTCATGCGTGCATCCAAAAAGTATCCAACTTTCCTGATATCTGCAACACCAACCGACACGTCAACAACAAAAATCATGGAGGCATTGCCACGTCAATATCAAGATTACAATGATGTTTTTGAGAAGGAGAATGTAGACCTCTTATCGGAGCATTGACCCTATGATTGTGCTACAGAGCTTCAAGAGGGAACCCAAGCCCCTTTTGGCCCCTTTTCCCTATGATAGCTATCTCAAGATATCTCATACGGAATTAAAATTCCCCAGTAGGAGCTCCAATACTCTTTGTAAAAAAGAAGGACAAAACTCTCCGGATGCACGCGGATTATAGGGGCCTGAACAAGATCACCGTCAAGAATCGCTATCCCCTTCCCTTGATCCCAAATCTTCTTGAGCGCCTTCACAAGGCAAGAATATTTACAAAAATAGACCTTTGTGGTGCTTACAACCTAGTTAGAATCAAAGAAGGTGATGAATGGAAGAGATCCTTTCGCACAAGGTATGGCCACTTTGAATGTATCGTCATCCCGTTTGGCCTCACAAATGCCACAACTGTTTTTCAACATTTAATAAACAATATCTTTCGAGACTATTTGGATTATTTTGTGGTAATATATTTGGAGATATCCTAATATTTTCCAAGATCAACAAGAGCATGAGCACCATGTACGATTAGTGCTTGAAAAGCTTCGTGCATCAGGGTTATATGCAAAGTTGGAGAAGTGCTCTTTTCATCAAACTAAGGTGGAAATTCTTGGTTATGTAATTTCTGAAAAGGGAATCTCCATGGATCCAAAGAAGGTTCAAACCATCCTTGATTGGGAGACACCCACCTCGGTAAGAGATGTTCAATGTTTCCTTGGATTTGCCAAAAAAAAAATTCGTATCTTTATACAGGGATACTCCAAGGTGGTTACAGCACTCACAAGGTTGACAGGCCATAATAAGTTTGTTTGGAACTTAGAGTCCACGAAATCATTTCAGACTCTCAAGCAAGCTTTCACGACCGCACCCATTCTAATTCATGCACATCCTACAAAGCCTTCCATCCTACAAACAAACACTTCAGATTTTGACCTTGGCACTATTCTATCCCAAGTAGGAGAGGATGGTCAATTACATCCAGAGGCTTTTCATTCTCGCAAGTTCTCAATTGCAGAAATCAATTATGAAATCCATGACAAAGAGCTCTTAGCAATTATTGACTCCTTCAACAGTTGGCATCACCTACTAAAGGAGCTCCTCATAAGATCATTATCTATATAGATCACAAGAATTTTGAATACTTTATGGCATCCCACCGCTTGAATCGTCGCCAAGCCAGGTGGAGTGGTATCCTATCAAGGTTTGATTTTCTTATCTCTTATAGACCTGGCCGTCAACAAGGTAATCTAGATGCCTTATCAAGAAGATCCTACCTTGCACCTAGAGAAGGCGACGCAACATTTGATCAACAAGAGTCAATGATTTGGAAACCTGAGTAGCTTAAGCTAAACGCCACCATGAGCCAAGATCCTGAAGATTCTACTTTTCTTTCTAAGGTAAAGACTCAAATAGCCAAAGAACCACTTGCTCAGAATATTAGACAACAACTACAAGGACAAGAGGTCAATGAGGACTTTCAAGAAATTGATGCACTAGTTTGCTATAAGGGTCTTCTCTATATTCCACCAGGACCAACACGCTTGGAGGTACTTCAGCAATGGCATGATCTTCCATCAGCAAGGCATTTTGGGGTTAATAAGACAATTGAGCTTCTCTCCCGTGACTTTTGGTGGCCTCAAATGTGGAAGCTTGTCAAGGAGTATGTAGGCACTTGTGACACTTGCAATAGATCAAAGGCCCCTCGTCATCGTCCTCATGGGTTACTCCATCCCTTGCCCATTCCAAGAAAACCATGGTCATCCATCTCCATGGATTTCATTGTAGAGCTACCCTTGTCACAAGAATTCGACTCCATTTAGTAGTGGTGTATCGGTTTACAAAAATGGCACACTTCATTCCAACGACCAAAACCATCACCGGCGAAGGTACGGCCAAACTCTTTCTAAAGCATATCTATTGTTATCACGGATTACTGGATCACATAGTTTCTGATCAAGGCCCACAATTCATCTCTAGCGTTTGGAAAAGCTTATTCAAGCTACTCGGAGTATAAATCAACCTCTCTGTTTGGCGGACGACGCAACGAAGCAATGGTTTCCAGAGAAGGAGTCACATTTTTGCGGGAAACCCTTGTAAAATTCTTTTGTAAGAGAGCATCTCTAAGCCGAGAACTTGTAAAAGAATTTATGATTATTTTTTTGGGAGCAATTGTATTTTAGAGAGCCAGTTAGAAGTTTAGGAGCTTTTGGCCGGACAAGCCATTCGTAAAGACCTAAACTATAAAGGTCAAGTTTTGTAAGTTTGAACATAATCTTTTTCATGAGAAACTGAGAAGAGAGCGTACGTTTGAGAGCTTCTTCACTACAAGAGGTTGTGTGCTCTTGTGACGCTGTTAGCGACGGAAATACATTGGGTTTTTATAACCCCCGGCGTCGCTAAAACCGTCGCTACGAGCGTCGCTACGAGAGCGTCGCTATAGGCGTCGCTATATAGCGACGCATATAGCGACGCCTATAGCGACGCTTATAGCGACGTTTACACAGAAGACTATAGCGACGCTCATAGCGACGCTACAGAGCCATAAATAGCGATGCTTATAGCGACGCCCGAGAGAATATTTTTTTGGTGGCAGGGCATTGAATGCCCTGCCACCCATCAACCATATTGTACTTGATTCACTTTTTAAAAAAAGTGCAAAGGTAGATAATAGACCCAAAATAGTCACCCACAAGACGCATTGTTTGCAAAATTGACAATTGTACATATCATAGGCAAAATGAATTGATTGGCAAATGTAATAATGACAATTGTACAACATCATAGGCATAAAGAATTGATTGGCAAAAGGAACTACGGTGACAAATGTAATAATATACATGGTTCAAAAAGACGTATAAAATCTGTCTCATGATACATAAGCTATGAGAAACCCTAAACTAATGCTATCTAGCTACGGCTAAACTGACGTCGTCTAGTCAGACGTCTCATCGTGTCCAAGCGGCGTATCTGTCGGATTCTGCAAAAAAAGACAATAAGACAGCTTTCAGTAAGTATAAACATATAACGACATTTATAAAACAATACAAAAAATAAAAAAGAGTAAACCCTAATACTAACCATGCCGCCTCGAGAACTGAGAATGTCCATCAGGGCGTTTAAGCCCTTCTTGCCTGCGTACTCGCGCTCGTACGGTGTGGGATCACGTCCTGTCATCGACCACTGTCAAAACATACAAAGATTTCATTATGTTAGAACTAAAAAACTCATAAACCCTAAACTATCGAACATGCATAAAGAGCAATGTGAAAAGACTTACAAAATCGGCCTCAAATGATGCCCATCCACCGCTCCCCAAGTGGTGCGAGCTCCTTGCCTCTACTCGCGCTCTGGCTGCATCCTTTTGTTGCTTCCACTTGTCGGGATTCTCGCGCGCTGCTTTCTTCGCATTCTTCCAATCTTTTTTGGCCAGCCAATCTGGCCTATTCCACCCATTCTTGATTGCTTTTTGCACTTCGGAACGCTTGTGTTTGCAGTATTCACGCATTCGAATCTTCATCAGGTCTTCAGTGAAGCGTTGATCCCGTGTTGGAACGGGAAACTCATCATGAAGTATGCTGATGACTCTGTTTTTTAAATCACTTGGTACTTCACTCCATTTGTTTAGTATATAGTGTCTAAACAGCTGAGAGCAAAGACCACGCATGCGCGAGATCACCTTCTTGCCGTCATCATCCATGATGATGCCGCCGCTGATGTCGACGGAGTAAGGCAAGCCCTCTGGCCGGTGACGCGTGAACCTGGGTGTCCCGGCAGGGGTCTCTATCGGCGTGTTGATGGGGGTACGGACGTCAGGTGTCTCCACCGGCGTCTGGGCCCCGAAGCGAGGAGTGTCGAGTGGGGTGGCTCCTGGCGAAGTAGGTAGAGGTGTGTAGCTTCTAGGAACAGTCAGCCGTGCAAAACCTAGCATAGATGGCGATGCTGTGGCTGTGTGGGGGCGGGCAAAGAAGGGGAGGGTAAAGAGCCTCGTCGAACACGAGGCGGTGTGGAGGCATCGGTGGCGGAATCCCCACAACAACCGCCACCGCCACCACTAGAGCGCCGGTGTCTAGACGAGTGTGAAGCTCGTCTTGTCGACGCCGAAGCTTCGGAGCGCGCCGAATGCTCCGAAAGAGAGGGAGATGCGGATGGTGTAGGAACGCGCGATGATGCGCCAGAGCGATGACGCTCCACGTACCACTGTCTCTGCTGCGGTGACAAAGAAGAAAGAAACTCCTCGTCATCCATACCTGCATTAAACACACGAATATTTAAACTTAATATTGAATGAATAGAGTAGACAATGACGCAAAGACCATTAAATACAATGACGTAATGACGCATATAAATACAATGACGCAATGAATCGAGTGATAGAAGAGGCAAGTCGAAAACTCAGAATTTTCAATCAAAAGATGTGAGCGCGAGTAGAAAAGAGCGTTATACACCATGGAAGGTACTTAGAGAGCCAGAGCTTTTACAACACGGAGCAAAATTGTTCAAATACAATATTTGTGGCTTTAAGAGATCTCTCTCTCATCCTCGCATAACTCAGCATAACTTCCTATATCTATATAGAGCTCTCCGTTTAAACACATATCCTCTGTTTCATTTTGTAGCTCCTCTGCATGCACCCCATATAGAGTAGTAGCATCTTGATGCTCGTCTGGCACCACCGCAGCGGCTTCTGATTGAGCATCTTCTCTGATCTCCTCCATTGATGTCGTTGTGATTGGCACATGGTAGCCTTCATACGTCCTTGCACTACGAGGGGCTACCTCTATGACGTACCACCAGTTTGATGTAGACTTTGTAGGATGAAATACTACCTGCCAGAGCCACATAACTTACATGAGACCTTTCAAGCACATAACTTGTAAAAGGGGGATGTTAACTATTTACATACTTACTTGTTCACAATGCTAGTGATAGAAGAGGCAAGTCGAAAACTCAGAATTTTCAATCAAAAGATGTGAGCGCGAGTAGAAAAGAGCGTTATACACTATGGAAGGTACTTAGAGAGCCAGAGCTTTTACAACACGGAGCAAAATTGTTCAAATACAATATTTGTGGCTTTAAGAGATCTCTCTCTCATCCTCGCATAACTCAGCATAACTTCCTATATCTATATAGAGCTCTCCGTTTAAACACATATCCTCTGTTTCATTTTGTAGCTCCTCTGCATGCACCCCATATAGAGTAGTAGCATCTTGATGCTCGTCTGGCACCACCGCAGCGGCTTCTGATTGAGCATCTTCTCTGATCTCCTCCATTGATGTCGTTGTGATTGGCACATGGTAGCCTTCATACGTCCTTGCACTACGAGGGGCTACCTCTATGACGTACCACCAGTTTGATGTAGACTTTGTAGGATGAAATACTACCTGCCAGAGCCACATAACTTACATGAGAGCTTTCAAGCACATAACTTGTAAAAGGGGGATGTTAACTATTTACATACTTACTTGTTCACAATGCTCGGGTAGTACAAAAGTGTCTCTTAGGTCAGTCCATTTCTTAGTAGAATCCACCTCAAGAAAACCAGACTCTCCTCTACGCACAGTAGCGTTGCGACCCTCCATGATTATCTTGAACCATTGCACGTCGAACAAGTCGACAAAAAATCCTCTGTAATCGATCCTCAAAATCTCTTGCAGCGTGCCGAAGTAAGTGA
Source organism: Adiantum capillus-veneris (assembly GCF_014529385.1). Lineage (NCBI taxonomy): Eukaryota > Viridiplantae > Streptophyta > Polypodiopsida > Polypodiales > Pteridaceae > Adiantum > Adiantum capillus-veneris. Next base: position 118,410,006 of record NC_140952.1, on the reverse strand, counting down.
GTTCCGCCACCACGGGATCTGCATCAGAGGAACGTCGTCGACTAGACTGTTCAAATTTTGCCATGATTCCACAATCTTGAGTAAAACGCTTTTTGTCGATTTGTTCCACCCTAAAATGTCGACCTTTACACCATGCTGCTGTGTATGACTTATACTACAACGAACAAAGATTATGAGTGGCCGTTAAAACGTTTATAAATAAAGTCACTTGCTAGTCGTACATTGCAAACTTACCTTGGTCGCGCAACCCCGAGAGTACTCCCACTCTTCTTCAGTCACTTCGTCACCGCATTGTTGTGCGCTTTTCAATTGGTTGTGCAACCATCTTAAGCTCATGAAGGTTGGTAGGCTCTCCAAAACCGCTGGATAGTGCATCGGTGGTCGTCTTCCCTGTCTCCACTCGATTCGTGCCCTTTGTCGCTCTTGCTTTGCATCCTCATATTGTGAAATCCACTTTTGCATCACTGGATTGTGAAGCATGCAAAATCGGTTGATTTTAGCCTCTAGATCTTCCGTCATCTTCTTCTCAACACCGAGATTGCACATGACAATCCCAGATATGCGCTCATCATCTATGGTTCGCCATAGCGTGTCCCGGGATTTATCAAATCCGTCTAGCCACTCTCCAATGTACACTAGGGACTCTGATACCAACCAACCTTCTGCCATGCTACCCTCCGGACGTGCCTTTTGACGCACATATCCCTTAAGCGTTTTCATGAAACGCTCTAAGAAGAACATCCATCTGGAATGAACTGTGCCAGCTATTTCCACCTCATCAACTATGTGAACAAGAAGATGCACCTGAATGGTTAGCATTGTAGTAGGAAAATGTTTCTCAAACATGCACACAAGCTCCGCAGCATTTAGTTTGGCGAATGGTATGGAGTCTACGTTGATCTCCTTTTGTGAGATCCATTGCACCAGCTTTGCAAGTTTTTAGATTGTGTTACGGATGTCGAGAGACAAACATCCCTCAATGGCAACCGGTAAAATAAACTGTAAAGTATGTGCAGCAATGATATTAAAGTCCACATTTTATGCAATGATATTAAAGTCCACTATGAACGTACCTGACACATTTTATGCCAATCGTGTGACTTCAAACCGGTAAGCTTTCCTTCTTTAGTAAAACACGTTCGGAGCGAGTGCATTACGCCAGTGGGGGTCCGCAAAGATCGAATGGCCTCTTTTACTTTGCGTTCTTGGGCTCCTGTGAAAATCCATGGTGCTTTAGGGAGTTTTATCGATCCATCAGACGCTGTTTGCGGCCAATATTGCTCCATACGATCCACATTTCTAAGGTCAACTCTGGCTCCCAAAGTATCTTTCTTGCCGGTCAAATTGTCCCATAGTAGATTACCCACATTCTTGAATATGTGCATTGGATCGAGCAAGTGATTGATCATGAGTCGGGGCCAGTATGGTAACTCGTACCATAGAGATAGTCTCTTCATCCCTGGAGGCAATCCGTCATCGCACATCTCCTTCTGCTCTAACCATGCTTGTGCAGACATCCTTGGTGGCTCTCTTCCCAAAAAGCCGTCGCGTAACACATGATTCTCTGGAACATACGCTTGATGACCTTCGTAGATTTGCTTCTTCAGTGAGGGTGCCCTACGTGCATTCAGTCTAGGTCCACATGTGACACATGCTCTATATCCGCTTGTTTGAAGCCCTGCATGTATACACATGATAATAGATCAACTATGGGAAAAAACAATATTTACAGTGTCTGAGTGAGGAGTGTCAATAGATCACCTGAGCATTCTGTTAGCCCGGGATAGTCATGCATGGTCCACATTAGAATGCCTCTGATCAAAGCATTCCGTCGTCCTGTGTGTCGGCTCATATCCACCACCTCTATGCCAATCCACAATTGTTGTAGCTCTTCCAATAGTGGACGAAGATACACATCCATATTCCCCACTTTATATCGCCCTGGCACAATCAAGCTTAGCCATAGGTGCCCCTTCTTCGTAGTCAACCACGAGGGAATGTTGTAGTTGACGATGACAACGGGCCATACACTGTAAGATGTTGATCTTTGACCAAATGGATTTACGCCATCCATAGCCAGGCCTAAGCGCAAATTTCGAGCTTCCCTGGCAAAATCCGACCATGTTCCATCTATATGTTTCCAGGCTGCGCAATCTGCAGGAATTCGTAGCACACCATCCGAAGATTTATTCTCCTCATGCCATGATGCTAGGGCGGCCATGGACTTACATTCGAAGAAATGCTTGATGCGAGGAAGCAAAGGAAAATGTCGCAAAACCTTTTGTGGAATTTTTGTCCCGTGGAGATCTACTCGATATCTTTCGGAATCACATTTCGGACACTTCTCCATGTCTGTGTATTCCCCTCTGAAAAGAATGCAGTCATTAGGACAAGCGTGGATAGAATTGTAATCCATCCCCAAGTTTCGCAAAATCTTTCTTGCTTCATCTCGGGAATCTGGCATCACATTGTCAGCTGGTAGTATGTGCTCTTTCAGCAATCTACACAACATAAAAATATGATACAGTCGTGTAAAAATCTATCAGATCATTATACATTTAGAGTTCTATTAAAGTAAACTAACTTTAATAGATCACCTGAAAAGCGTTGTGACGCTAGTGTCACTCCATCTAAACTTTGCCTGCATGTTGAGAAGAACCAGGAGTGCTTTCAATCTAAACATACGTGCTCCATTATACAATGACGTATCGGCTTCACTTTTCATATCATCATAGATAAGCCTTTTTGAATCCATGATCGTCTCGATCATTTCATCAATCTCGGGCTCAAACATTGCCTCGTTGGGAATGTGCTCTGCATGATCATCCCCCGAGCTGTCAGAGGCTACATCTTGTGGCCTCACATATGCTGCTTGACCAAAGCGCCTGCGAACACGTCTATTGGGTTGCAAGATTGCTGCTTGTTGGCCAGCGTCAGAGTCCGACGAGTTATAATTGGCAACAACTCGATCTATAATAGATGGATCGAACTCGCCAAATTCGCGAACGTGCTGCAAAGAAACACGTCTTGTCCGTCGCACAGCATGCTTGCATTGATTACAAGGACATAAGACCCTCGTTGAGAGATAGGTGTTTCGGTTGGACGGTCCCACATCCTCGTCGCTACTCATAATGAGGATAAAAAACTTATAACCTGGACAACAAATTTAATATTCTATTGGAATTCTTCGTCTTATCTCTCTCTCTCTCTCTCTCTCTCTCTCTCTCTCTCTCTCTCTTTACCTCACATTCTCTAGTCATGTCCAATCCCCGCACACCTCGGTCTAGAGGTGCACGGAGATCAGAACCACCGGGTTATAATCTCGTCTTTATTGGTCAATACCTATATTTGTGGGTACAAGAAATCTACACACCCATGTCTACATGATACTGCATGTAGTGGACAAAATCCCTTTGCCTCTTCTCTAGCTGTAGCACTTCACTTCATCTTAACATCTTTTCACAGTAGATCTTTTCACTGTTCGTCTAACTCTAAACCCTAAACCGTAAGTAATTCTTGCGTGGACTCGATCTAACGTAAATAAGCGTAAATCTAAATAAACGTAAATCTAACTAAAAATAAAGCTAAATCTAATTTAACGTAAGTCTAATGACTAGAGGTTGTCTAGATGGTCATTGTGTCGGGGATGTAGTGACTCTTGCCGCCCTGAAGATCCACCTTCTTCCCTATCTTCTGAAGACATTTCACCAGTACTTTTGGATCGACGGATCCCACCATGAGTGAAGGCAGCAATACCCTATATTCCATTGAGGGCTTTCTTCACCCGCTTCATGCAGACATCGCAGTCTATGGAGACCTAAATCTAATCTAATATAACGTAAATCTAAATCTAGCTTAAATAAACGTAAATCTAGTTAAAAATAAACCTAAATCTAATTTAATGTAAGTCTACATATAACCTAATATTTAACGTCTTTTAAGATAGTTTCCTACGACGTTATAACTCTCTTCTTCTTGTGTGTGTGCGCGTGTGTGGATGTGTGTGCCAATAAAAAGAGATAAATGGTATAACCTTTCTATCACCCATGCCAAGTATGATAGATTGATTATGCCATTTCCCTCTTGAATAATAGGTCTTCAGTTCAACTCCTCGTCGGCTAGATCTTTAGGTCTTTTAATTTTAATTAGTTTCCTACGACGTTAAATTAGTTTCTCTCTCTTTCTCTCTCAATGTGTGTGCGTTTTTTTGGATCGTATGCATGTTTTCTCTCTCTTTTCCTCTCTCAATGTGTGCGTTTTTTGTTTATGCATGTTCTCTCTCTCTTTTCCTCTCTCAATGCGTGCGTTTTTTGTTTATGCATGCTCTCTCTCTCTTTTTCTCTCTCAATGTGTGTGTGCATTCTTTGTTTATGTATGTGTGTGTGCGTTTTTGTTTTTGTTTGTACTCTCTCTCTCTCTCTCTCTCTCTCTCTCAAAAACACTATGTGTGTGTGTATGTGTGTGTGTGAGAGAGAGAGAGAGGGAGAGAGAAAGAGGGGAAGGGAACATGAGAATGAGGAGAGGGAAGGAGCATACATGGATCTCCTTCCTCTCCTCGTGTGTGTGTGTGTGTGTGTGTGTGTGTGTGTGTGGAGAAGAAAAAGAGAGAGAGAGAGAGAGAGAGAGAGAGAGAGAGAGAGAGAGAGTGAGGGAGAGCGTTACCTGCTCCTTGCTTGAGGGCGCCGAAAAACTCAGATCTGAGATCTGAGTTTTTGGGCGCGCTCGGTTATTTTTTTACCCAAGCCGGCGTCGCTATGAGCGTCGCAAATTTCTTTATAAATTTGCGACGCTCATAGCGACGCCGGGAAAAAAAATTTTGAGCGTCGCTGTGTGAGCGTCGCTAATATGAAGAGCCTCTTGTAGTGCTTCTTGCTCCAACTTGTAATCTTCGCTACTATGGCTACGGTAATCCAAATTCAATTTCGTTTATTGCATTGTGTTCCTCTTGCTTTGCTCTTCCATTCAAGTGTAATCATTCAAGATTCGGTGTAGGTTTTTAACTACGAGTTTGAGACCTTAAATCGTTGTTTTGAGTGTTTAAACGCGTATTTTATGTTGTTTTGACCCTAGGAGAGGCTTTAGGGACCCTAAAATGACCCTTCAGGATCACTTTGGAATGAAGTTTTTGCTGACTTTGGAATGAACGATTGCGACCTTTATACCTCTCCAGAATGCTGTGACAGTGATAGGATATGTTCCTTATAGTCCCCTGTAGCTCCCCTTCAAGTTTCGTGCGAATCCGATATGATTTGCATGGTAAACGGGCGTGATGACTGTAGAGCTGTGTAGAAGGACATAGGCAGATTACTTGGCTTTAGTGCGTATGATTTTCTTGTAGAGTTAGTAGTTGCATCTCATCGAGTTCACTTCATTAGGAATGACACCCTAGTGAGTTTCCATGCCTCATCCTGGTCGCTTCCCTTGTATTGATATTTTATGTTGATGCATGAGAGCTATGCTATGGACGTCCGTTGCGGCGACCTGCAAACATTGGCGCCGTTGCTGGGGAATGCACCTTAGGTGATGAGTGACCGAGTGCACAGTTAGCTTCCTTAAAATAAGATCAATCCACAAATCCATTTTACACCTCAGTTAGGCTGCTAGACATGGGTTTAGAGCTTAGTAGAGTCTAGAGTCAGTGGACCGGCTAGATCCATTCTTAGGAGATTTAGGGAGCTGTGAGTGAGAGTGTTCAAAGCATTTTTGCTCTTCAATTTCTCTAATTCGATTGAGTACTGAAATCTCACCCGAAATCCGTCTTGTTTGTTTTGTTTGATTCATTCCTTTATGTTCTTTCATTTCTATACTTAGGAGTAGGATAAGTAATTCACATTCCAGTCAAATTTGGGGCAAAAGTTAGAGTCGAGAAACCAGGAACCCATAACTTTGGCAAAAAGGCCATAAGACTCTGAAATTTAGAAAATCTGACCAAACAGGGTTGATATTGCCCAAGTGGTAGCAGAAAACACTGTAAAACACTTGACAGAGGGAGCAGAATAAATTTCATCAATTTGGCCCAGGTACTACGATCGCGATCGGTGTACCTTTGTGTCAGAGTTGTACAAGATTTGACATGTGCATTTCTGATAAGATTCTGAACAAGTTTGTCTAAAGCAACCACACCCAAAAACATCAAAAATCAAGGAAATCGGGCCACTTGGGTAAAACTAGCCTGACAGACCCAGAAACTGTAAAATCTTGACTTTTGGTGATCCAAATGCAAAAAGACTTGGGGAATAGCCTTAAAACACCAGTGTCTACAAGCATGCCAAATTTGGTCTAATTTGGGCTCAGTACTACGATCGCATCGGTGTACCTCTGTGCCTGATTTTGACCAGATTTCATCTGTGAGATCCTCAGGTGTATATGAACATAAAAGTATACAGGACCAAGAGCCAAAAACCTCAAAATACCTGTCAAACCATCTGAATACAGATCCAAGTCAAAACCTGCTATACTGGCATAGAAATTGACTTTCAATAGACCAAAACACATCAAAATTGGGTATAGACTATACAGCGGGAGAGCATGTACACAGGACAACCCCAGATAGCTTTCAAATCCCAAATCAAACACCAAAATCAAGTCAAACTAACAGATTCAAGAAAACAGACACTTCCAACCAAGAACTGGTAAAAGCTTGACTTTTTGGAGTCTGAAGACAAAAATATCATGTGGGTAGCTTTAAAATAGCCTAGTGAACAAGCTGGTGAAGTCTCTTCAAGTTTGGGCTCAGAAGTACAATCGCGATCGGTGTACCTCTGTGCCAGATCTGAATCATTTTTGACATGTTCATAGACCTAGACTATTTAAGATATAAGGAGTTTTCAAAACCCAAATTGGATATACTGTCAATAATCTGCAAGCAAAATTTTGTTGAAGTCATTGTGAAATTGTTGAATCTGCTGACAGTTAGAATGATACAGTGATCTCATAGCCATCAAGTGTATTCATTTGCAGAGACCGATCAAGTAACAATCCATGCAATCGTGAGAGTTGGAAGTGTTAGGAAATAAGACGTAGCTAAATAGATAATTGAGTGGATTACTTAATGGAGAGAGACAGATTTATATACACGAGATTATAGAGTAGAGAGAGACAGAGAGTACACACGATATACATGGTTCACCCAATGTGGGCTACATCCACGGGAAAGCAGCCACTCAATGGCTTTAGTACTTCAAAACAAGAAGTAGTTTACAAAGGGATTATACCCTTAATGGATCTCCCGCCTTGCTTCACTCTCACCACCTCACACTCACCTTGTTGCATCAACTTCACACTATGAAATGTGTGTAGAAATGGCCTCCTTTTATAGGCCAAAAGGGCTGCCATTGCTAGCACAAAAGCTTTCAAAAGCTTGGCTGCAATATTCGCCTCCATTGTCGGATCTGAGGCATTTAACCTTGGTACCTGTTTCATTCTCCACAAAGGCTTTCCACCTTTGAAATATGGAAAATACATCGGATTTATTCTTCATGACATAAACCCATGTTTTTCTAGTCGCATCGTCTATGAATGTTACATAGTACAATGAGCCACCAAGTGATGGTGTACTTGCAGGACCTCAAACATCAGAATGAACCAACTCAAGTTTTTTATTTTTTCTTTCATTTCCTGATTTTTGAAATTTTACCCTCTTTTGTTTACCATAAACACAATCTTCACAGAACTCTAAGTCCACTTCTTTCAAACCTGGTAAAAACTTCTTTGTTTGAAGGATTTGCATTCCTTTGGCACTCATATGCCCAAGTCGGTAGTGCCACACCGCACTGTCAACTTCTGTAGTTGCTGCACAAGCTGAAGGTTGCATGCTAACAGTACACAAGTAAAGTGTACCGACTTTTTCACCCTTGGCAACCACCAAAGATCCCTTTGAGATCTTCCACCGTTTGTTTTCGAATGCAATGTTGTAACCTTCATCGTCCAATTGTCCTGTAGAGATCAAATTTTTGCGAAGAGAAGGAACATGCCTAACATCTTTAAGCTTCCATTCATTTCCGTTAGCAGTTTTGACAAAAACTGTACCTTTGCCGACAATCTCACAAGCTTCATCATCTCCCAAGTATACATACCCAAAATTACCTTTGGTGTTGTCTTGGAAATGTTGCTTTTGTGGTGTCGCATGGAATGAAGCCCCGGAATCTACTATCCAGGAATTAGACACATTGTCTACTGAGAGAATTAGAGCATCTTGCTCTACTTTACCTGCCACATTGGCCTCCGATGTTGGCTTGTTGTCTTGAGACTCTGTCTCCTTCTTCTTCTTGGACCAAAAATCCTTCTTGACGTGGCCCTTCTTGCCGTAGTTCCAAAATTCAAGAACTGACTTTGTGCGTGACTTGCTCCGCCTTGAGCGATCACGACCCTTTTGGTTTTTGAACCTCTCCTTAAGCCTTCCTCTTGTTTCCACTGATAGTGCAGCACTTGATGATTCTCCTGTGCTTCTCCTTCTCATTTCCTCGCTTAGGAGAACACCCACAACATCATCAAACTTAAGAGTATTTGTGCCAGAGATAGAATTACTTACAGCCATCACAAGGCTGTCCCAACTATCCGGTAGAGATGATAGTATAAGGAGAGCTCGCACTTCGTCATCGAAATTGATTTTCACTGATCGAAGTTGACTTATGTTTGTGTTAAAGTCATTTAGGTGTTCTGTAACTGAACCCTTCTCTGCCATCCTTAGATTGAACAAGCGCTTCATAAGAAATACCTTATTGGATGCCGATGGTTTCTCGTAGAAGTCGTCAAGTGACTTCATCAAGTCCTCCGTGGTCTTCATCTCCGAAACATTGAAGGCCACTGTTGACGCCAAGCTTAACCGGATTGTTCCCAGTTCCTTTCGATCAAAAACAATCCATGCTTCATCTACCATTGTTGCGGGATTCTTCGCAAGACCGCCTAGTGGCAAATAGAGGTCCTTCTGGTAGAGATAGTCTTCAATCTGCATCTTCCAATTTTGGTAGTTTTTTCCGTTGAACTTCTCAATCTTGAGCTTCCCTTCCTCCGCCATAACTCCCACTCAATTCAAGGAATCCTTTCCTTGAGATAATTTAGCTACAAGCAAACCTTGCTCTGATACCAGTTGTTAGGAAATAAGACGTAGCTTAATAGATAATTGAGTAGATTACTTAATGGAGAGAGACAGATTTGTATACACGAGATTATAGAGTAGAGAGAGAGAGAGAGTACACACGATATACGTGGTTCACCCAATGTGGGCTACGTCCACGGGAAAGCAGCCACTCAATGGCTTTAGTACTTCAAAACAAGAAGTAGTTTACAAAGGGATTATACCCTTAATGGAGCTCCCGCCTTGCTTCACTCTCACCACCTCACACTCACCTTGTTGCATCAACTTCACACTATGAAATGTGTGTAGGAATGGCCTCCTTTCATAGGCCAAAAGGGCTGCCCTCTCTTATGAGAGACAGCCATGTGTAGCCGCCCTTGTGCGAATTAGTCCAAATCGGACCCTCCAATCCGCCCATGTGTGCCGCCCTTGAGAAGACAAGTCCGCTTATGAATTTGGCCACCGGCCATTGAATTCGGCCACCGGCCACCAGCCATTGACTTCCGACCATCGGCCACCGGCCATTGACTTCCGACCACCGGCCATCGGCCATTGACTACCGGCCACCGGCCAACCGACCGGTTGTTTTCCGACCACTTTCCGGCCGGCCATAATATTCCGGTGAAAAATAATATTCCCCGAGGCCTTTAAAGTTTCCCCTGATTCTTGTCCGTGAAAATTTTGGTTTCCGGTGAGTGATTTTCCTTCACGCACGATGGCTTCTCCTCATAATGGGGGCCTAACAAATGTGCGCTTTTACCACAAAAAATTACAAGGGTAAATCAGGCTCCATACTTAACAGGAAGATCACTCCATATCCAGGTAAGAGTTTTGGATTCAATCGGTAAATTCCACTTTCTTCATGTTTTTGAGATCGGGAAAACAAATCAATCATCAACACCGAAATTTAGCGGATCAAGTAAGTGTTTTATCACGAAGGAGAGCGTAAACCAAGGTGTAGTACGACCGTTAGAGCCGATCCCTGAAGAAAGTATTTTCGATACTTCTTCAGAGAGATCTTACGAGTATTTCACGGAAAACTGGAGTTTACACACTATGTTGGTTATGGGTTGGTTACACAAAACGGTTGCAAAGGGACAACAATGTTGAAAATCAAGAAGTTTCCTTGATTTTATTGAACCTCCTACTGAACTGTGTTTTTTTCAAATGAATAGTTGGATCCATGAAGGATGACACTGTGGAAAACATTAGTCTTCTTATAAGATACAATCTCTTTCCTTTTTTGAGGACAAAAACGCTTGTCCAAGGGAAAATAATGTCAGGTCTAGGGTAAGACCGGGCGGTAGGTCAAGGGCCAGGACAAACATGCCGTCAAGGGGGACCTATTAAGACCGAGGGGACTAGAGCATGTAACTCTCCACTTGACCATGCCATATGTAGGCCCTACCTATCTATTAATAGGTCCCCCTTGATGGCATTTTTGTCCTGGCCCTTGACCTACCGCCCGATCTTACCCTATACCTGACATTCTTTCCCCTTGGAGAAGCGTTTTTGTCCTCAAAAAGTAAAGGGGTTGTATCTTATAAGAAGACTAACGTTTTCCACAGTGGCATCCTCAGCAATGTTGTCAAGTAGTTGTGATCCATGTTTCCCAGTTATTTTGGAAGACTGTCTGTAAATGGTGGGGAAACACATCTCAGTACTGTCATTTATCCAAAGAGGATATACAGATCATAAGTGTAATCTTGTGGTAAATAATATGTGAAGTGCATACATTAGCACCAAGTAATCCACTTAGAAATCATATATCACTCTAGTTGGAGTTTTCTTACAATAAGGTAAAGTATGTTTGTGACTGGGTTTAGTCTCTTCATGCTTAAACCAGCTTCTCAACCTAGTTCTGGTGGGGTTGTTTACTAATACGATAAGAAAAAAAGTCAAGGACTTAAGTTTTGTTGATAACTTATGTGCGTACCTTAGCACCAAGTAATCCAATTAGAAAGCATGTATCGCTCTAGTTGGAGTTTTCTTACCATAAGGTAAAGTATGTTTGTGATTGGGTTTAATCTCTTCATGCTTAAACCAGCTTCTCAACCTTGAACACTAGTTATGGTGGGGTTGTTTGCTAATGCGATAAGATAACAAGTCAAGGACTTAAGTTTTGCTGATAAGTTACATCAGCCAGTTACTTTCATGGAAAGAGGTACTCTTTGGGTTACATCTTTGTTGTGATAACTCATTTAGCATGCTCATGTAGATTCTAAATGGAGTTTACACACTATGTTGGTTATGGTCTGGTTACACAAAACGGTTGCAAAGGGACAACAATGTTGAAAATCAAGAAGTTATCCTTGATTTTATTGAACCTCCTACTGAATTGTGTTTTTTTCAAATGAATAGTTGGATCCATGAAGGATGCCACTGTGGAAAATGTTAGTCTTCTTATAAGATACAACCCCTTTCCTTTTTGAGGACAAAAACGCTTCTCCAAGGAGAAATAATGTTAGGTCTAGGGTAAGACCGGGCAGTAGGTCAAGGGCCAGGTCAAACATTCCATCAAGGGGAACCTATAATTAATAGATAGGTAGGGCCTACATATGGCATGGTCAGGTGGAGAGTTACATGCTCTAGTCCCCTCAATCTTACAACAAGAGCGATGTAGACAACAAACGTGGCAGGGTAAAAAAGGAACTAGAAGAATGGGCAAAGGCTAAGCTGGTGGAAAAGCAAAAAGCCAAGGGAACACCTCAGTTAGTAACCAAGGAAGACATTTGTCTTAGCTCATAAGTAAATGTGTTAGAATGGTCTGAAATCCTTGCAGAGAGGAGAGATTTTTTGTGAGAATGGGAATTTTCCAAGCGTGTCAAAGAAGAAGAGATGATAGACATCAATCTAGACACATGTGTGGAGTTCTATCGTTGTAGCAAAATCCTAAAAAGATCGCAAAGATCTATTTGATGATATTATACCTCAAGATGCTCTACTCCAAAGGTAATCGGGATAATCAATCTACCACCGATTGAAAGGTGATTTTAGTTTTCTCAACTAGTTCAAGCCTAAGCTAAGACACTAATTACAAGATTCATAAAAGAAATAAAGTAGAGAAGTTTTATTTCTTTGTCAATACTTACAAATGTGATTTGAGATATATTATGAGGATATATTAGCTAACCAAATAAAATTACAAAGCTAGTCTTGCTCATGCCGAGCCACGACATCAACCACTATGTAGATAGAAGGATGAAGGAAAACCCCCAAAAGATTTCAAAGATATATTTGACAAGTCCAAACCTCAAAATGTGATACTCCAAGGCTAATTCAGGTAACTAATTGCATTCAAGTCATGATCAAATGGTGATTCCAATTTTCCCTTCTTATTCCCCCATGTACGTGCACACACACACATGAGGGAGAAATTTTAAGATTGAGGAATAATCGTAAGAGACTTGAAGGATCTATTTAGTAATTCTTGAATTAGTGATTCTTGAAATCTAGTATCTACATCGTAACCCACTAGGGCATGTTTGCTAATTGGACTCCAAGCTACAACCTTAATTAAGTTCAAACCTGTCTTGCTTGGCTGGCGTTGCTATAGAACATTTATGTGTTGCACCAAGAAAATGCATATGCATGGGAAATTGGATGAAAATAACGGACCTTGAAAATATTTTGTTCTGTAGTTGTTCTTGTGTAATCAAAACATCCACGTCTGGTGAATATATGTCCTCTCTGTCAGACACAAAACATGTGTTGATACAAATGCAAAAGATCCAAGAGATAGATTAAGCTTAGGCACGAATAGCTTCATGTTCTGCGTTATAGATGGTGTAGGGTTTACTATAATGATGATTTCTAAGTTCATAATTGTCTGCAGGTTTTTACATCACAAGAGGGTGTATTGAATACATACACTAATTCATTTGATCAATACATATGTCTATGAGCTATATTTGAGCAGGCTTAATACTTATGAATTACCAGAAACCTGGCCACAAGTGGGCAACAAGGTTAGTAAATTTCAAGCTATGCTTGTTTCTTTTGTAATTTAACCTTTTGTTTGGAAAATATTTCTCAATTGTGCAAAGCAAAGTGCTTTGTGATACTTCATACAAGGCAAGGTTTCTCTTATGTGCCAAGTTATTATCGATTGACTTCAGATCAACAATAATAGCACACATCTTTGGCACTACGTGGATATAATCTCATAGTTTATGCAACAACACACTGTGATGTATCCATGCGAGTGTAATGGTCCAGGACATATATACTAAGAGCTCACATGGTTGAGACTGTGATTGAAGCCAAGGGCTTATTATTCTATTTTTTTGATATGTATGCATGGCGTACTAGTACGATGGATGTATGACACCCCATCATTTCCGCTACAGTACTAGCTACTTTGTCAAGGAGGATGAGGTCAATTATTGATTTCTTACAACACTTTTATTTATGTTTATTCACAGGAAAAGGGCCATAGTTATGTCACCGTGATACAGTCACAAATCACATGCAAGGTAAGTGGGTCAAGATGTGACTTATGGTACCTCTCTCTACGAGAGCGTTGTACAGGCACATTGTTGTACGCTTATAGGATAAGCTACCACACAACCATTGTTTGCACAAAGGCATACGTAGGGACATATAACACAATAGAATAAGGGGTTTTCCTCAGCCCAATATTCTCTCTCTCTCTCTCTCTCTCTCTCTCTCTCTCTCTCTCTCTCTCTCTCTCTCTCTCTCTCTCTCTCTCTCTCTTATTCCTAATTCTCTCTGGGAAAGGTGAAATTAGGTATGATTTTACTAGAATCTTTTCATATCCATATGGTAGCACGAAGGGCTAAGAGCCATCTTTTTTAGAAGGGCTAAGAGTCACCTGTTTTGGAATGGATAAGATCTATTTGTTTGTAATCCATCAGTGATTTCTTTCAGGATTGAACAGTTCTATCCAGTAGTACCGATCTATTTTCTAATGGTAAAGCAAGAATCTTGCCATTACTGATTTTTTGGGTGTTATTTTACACTACATACTTTAAGCGTGAAGTTCAAGTTGAGTTTTTGAACGTCTTGAACTCCTAAGGGTGTACCTCTACCAACATGTATAGATGAATCTAGCATTTCAGATAGCACAGCTATTCACAAAAACCCAAGACTAGCACTAAGAGTGTTTATAAGAATACATTTTTGGGGTAAGACCTTGGGAGGTTCACCTCTTAGACATGTAAGTTACCACGTAAGTTTAAATGAATGGGTTTTTAAGTTGCCAAAATTTTAAAATTTTAACAATATTATATTAACAGAAGGGATTTATTAATTGATTTTAGAGAAAACCTCGTAAGTTTTTGAAGAAAAAGGGGTCATTTTATTACCTTAAGCATGTAAGTAAAGGGGTTTTTTTAATACCCTTTGAATGCAGGTTATATGAATAGTTTCTTAAAGGTGCACCCCCCGAGGGTAAGACCCAACTCATGATTACTAAATCACTAATTAAGTGTTGATGGTCAATTCTTGAAACATTCACACTTGCACTTTCAAGGAAAGAAGTCCACAAGTTGCCAAGGGGTAGTGGACAATTTCAACTTCCAAAGTTGACTTCAATTACTATTGGCTACTAGCTCAGCATTTTTCCTGCAAAGTCTAACCAAGGGGTTTGACGATGTAGATTTTAACCAAGGGGTTTGGATTGCAAAAGAAACACCTAGGGTTACATGTGCAATACTACTTGATTTTCACTAATTTTTCAATAGTGTTTCTAGGCCTCTGCAGGCGAGAAATTTGGGTAGGTGCCTTTGACTACATGTAAGTGTTTCAACCTCCAGGTACGCATCGCATTTGGTTTTTTTTATTTTTTTGATATATTTTTGTTTACTTTTCCAAGTAAGATGCATAGACTTCTATGTTTTCATCCATTTTTCTCTTTAAGATACATGACAAGGTCATGTAGGAGCAAATTATTTTGGCCCATAGTGTCCAATATACATTCTTGCACTATGCAGTGTTGTTGACACATATCATCACATGGGGTACAAAATGGTATAGGAATTCAAGGAGTTTGGTTTAGCCAATGTAGAGTAAGGCTATTGAGGGCCCCTCTCACTTCCATCGTAGAGTGTTTACAGTTACCTCCACACACCAGTACATCCCCTACTTGAAGGATGTTCTTTTTTTAGACATCTTTAGTTGAGACTCATATTCCACATGTGAAGAATATGAGTCTCTGAAATTGACAATGGCACCCACTATTCTAATTATGTGTTGCGACAAAGTCCCTATGTGCTAGCCGAATCCATTTTATAGACCACTTTTAGCATGTCGTATCAGAAACAATTTCATTGGCAAAAAATTATCAGATATGCAGAACGACACGTTAAGGTTACAAGTGCTGCTAAACAACATTAACGGATGGTTGTTTATGCATATAGCAAAGCTATGTGTTGTTAATGAAAAAGTTTCATTGTTTGTACCTAGAAGTGACTTATGTTTCACTTTCTATTATGGTTCAAACATTTCAACAAGGCTTGCAATTGATTGCAAAAAAAAGTATTTAGTTTCTTTTCAGAACTATCTACACTTCCCTTTCATGTGTGCTGGGAGCATCACATTTTCCATAAGCATTGGCAAGTATGATCATGGATATGTAGGTCCGGATCTGTTTTTTCTAAATGCATTCACACTAGGTGTTATGGGCCTAGTGTTTAGAAAAGGTTGTTTTGGAGTTGCATGCATATTCATCACATTAAGCACATTAAATACTTATGAAACATTTTGCACTCTAGGTGCAGTATTTCTATGAGATTACTTTTGGATCTACCAATCACCAATAGAGGTCATGGCTTGGTTTGGGTGCTTGTGGATCTTTCAAGCTAACCAAGATGGTTATTCCAGACATTGTTGATTCCTCAGCAATGTTGTACAACATTGTGATCCCCGTTACCAGTCATTTTGGTCAGTAAACCATTGAGGAACACACCTCAGTACTATCAGTTATTCAAAAAGAATAGGAAAATTACAAGTGTAATTAATCTTATGCTAGAGTATATGAGAAGAGCGTACGTTAGCACCAAAAAAAATCCAATTAGAAAGCATGAATTGCTCTAGTTGGAGTTTGCTTACCACAAGATAAAGCATGTTTGCAACTAGGTGTAGTCTCTTCATGTATAAGTGAGGTTCTCAACCTTGAACACTAGTTATGGTGGCGTTGTTTATTGATGGGATAAGGTAACAAGTCAAGGACTTCTACTTTGTTGATGAGTTGCGTTAGCCAGTTACTTTCATGGAAAGTGAAAGGCGGTACTCTTTTAGGTACAACCTAATTGTGATAGCTCATTTAGCATGCTCATGTGAGTTCTAAATGGAGTCTACATGCTATGTTGTATATGAGCTGGTTACACAAGACAGTTGCAAACGGACAACAATGTGGAAAATCAAGATGTTACTCTTGGTTTCATTGAACCTCCTATTGAACTGTGTTTTGGTCCAACAAAACAGCTGGATCCATGAAGGATGCCACTATGGAAAACATAAGTGTTCTTATGAAGATATCACCACTTTTTTATTTAAATACGAAAATGATTCTCCAAGGGGGAGGTAATGTGAGGCCTAGGGTAGAACCGAGCAGGCCAAGGGCTAGGACGGAGCCATGCGGTCAAGGGGACCCTATTATTAGCAAGGAAGGGCCTATATAGGGCATGGATGGGTGGAGAGTTGCATGCTCCAATCCCCTCAATTTCACAACTATCCAACTCTAACTCATGAAGTCAGATGTCTCTCACTTCAGCTCTCTCTCTCTCTCCCTCTCCTCGTATGCAATTTTGGCTTGCTTTTGCTCTGTCCCCAAGAATACAATTGCTTGCTCCTTCAACGCCATTGTTTTGAACTATCTCCTTGCTTGCAGCACCTACATCATAGCCTTATCCCACCATGCAATCACACCTTGCTCTCCCACATTGAGTTCCACATCCATCTCGATGGGGCAGCACCAATGGCGCCATCAACACCCTCTCCCTCTGCACCACCTCAACAGTGTCCCTATCTCAAACCTCTCCATTATGGCTATCGTCGTCCCCACCCGCAAGCTTGCCAACACGATCAACAGAGAATATATCTGAAACATGGGCAACACACATAGCACTACATCCTCCTCCTTAAGCCACATATTGGGGGACTTCCATACACCTACTGTAGGATGCTCGTCAACATCACCCCTTTCAGCAACCTTGTCATCCCCGACGCGTATGGCAATTCCACCACAACATCAGGGTTTATCTCCACCTCTACACACCCCCTCTCATCTACCTCCATCAATTCTGATATGCACATGCCGCATGCTCCCTCTTGATAGACGTGGTATTAGGATTCGGAGTGTCTACGGATGTAGGCTTCTCGATCACCATGACTTTGAGATGCGGTCGATTACCTGTACATCCTTCAAGGCTAGCAAAAACGCCTACAAGAGCTTACATGGCCATCTGCTCACCCATCCCACCTTCCTCTTCATTGCCTCTAGGCTTGGTAGAGAGAAATAGGAAAACCAACATACCCCTCTAATTTGTGGAAGTTCCCAAAACACCCTTGTATTTATTTGGTTGGATTCTTCAAGATTTTCTAATCTTTATATTTCTTTCTGACAATTGAGATCCTTTTTTGCATGTGATTTTTCACAATTATTCACAAAAAAAGGCAATTATGTCTAAAAATAATGAAGCAATTCATCTCCAAATCCTACATAACCAACTCAGATTCTAGTTTTAGAATCTTGTATAATAGACAATTAGTCTTCTTATAAAAAGCTAACAGATATTTATTTTTGAAGAAATTTACTTTCAAAACCAAGGGTATTTTGGGAATTTTGGAAATTTGAAAGGTACTATGGGAATTTCTACAAAAATAGAGAGGTATTTTGGTAATTTCTCCAAAAAAAATAAGGACATTTTTCAACATTTTGTGTTCACTTTTAAGGTCTAAATTTAAAACCTAGGGCTTGCCAAAAACATTTTCCTTAACCAAAAAGTTTACAGTCAAAATTTGAAGCGTTTGCCGATATTTACACTAAAACCCAGGCTTGCCAAAAACATTTTTGCGGACCTACAAAATAAGGGCACCCTTCAAACTTTTTGGTTTTAAGGTCAAAAATTGGGCTTAAATTTAAAGCATTTGCCCATATTTACACTAAAACTTGTAAAATTTACACTAAACTTGTAATATTTTTAAATGCAAGCTCAAGACTTAGCCAAGATTTGCAATTTTAGCCATGGGAAAGGGGTTGATGGTTAAATTCTCTCTCTTAATTTCATTCAAATTTGATAATATTCTCTCTCTCTCTCTCTCTCTCTCTCTCTCTCTCTCTCACACACACACACACACACACACACACACACACACGCACGCACACACACACACTCAATTCTCTTCAACCTCTTTGTCTAAATAAAAGCAAAGGAGAACCCGAGTTCTTTAACTTAACTTTAAATAGGCCTAGGAAAGTAAGCAAGCTAGAATTTGAATACTCATTGGTTGATCGAGTTATTGACTCAGGTATTGTCCCTTATATATTCCTAATATCATAATATTATTGTGTGAACAATGTTAGAAAAAAGCGGGTCAAACAACCAGGTCCATTGTATTTTAACCGATTGAGATTGTAAAATCCGATTGGATTTAGAGCTTGCCTTTAAACAGACAAAAAAAGTAGTGCACCATGTCAAGCAGGTCACCAAATACTAATTCTCATTATCACATGAACCAAACACCATAATTCCATTTCGACCCTTTTGCCCAATCCACCAATGTGTGGTGAATGGAGACACACACAAAGAAGCGCTTCATTTGCCTTTGTATGCACCAAGGCCTCCTACTATTCCTGCACTTTGCTCCAATTCAAAATACTACGGGTTGCTTTCCTTTTTGCTGTAGCTCGTTCCATATGCTAGATTTGTTGTGCACCTTCTATAATGTTTGTATTTTTTACCGCTGCTCGTCGCCTCCCCGGATCTTTCTTTCTGCCTACACCACGCCAATTTTACTTTATGCTGTAGCTCTCTATAAAACCTGCCAGACACTCTTTCTCGAATCAATATCCCAACTCCCTACTCGTGTTATCCCACCTAAAAGCAAGTGCTTGATTGTTAGCTCATGCTGTTCGGCGTTGTCTTGCCTGGTTTTCTTTTTTAACGCGCTGCTCCCTTTACACTTAGCTCGTCTCTGCTCTCTACTTTTTCTCTAAGTTTTCTCGTTGATCTCTTCCTTCAACCTTGACGGAGCTCTGACATTGTAGACACTGTTTTCCTCCCAAAACTAGTTATATATCGGGGTGCTTTCCCCCGTGTAGGTGCAGGTGACCGACTGGGTCGGTCATGCACTTCTTGATGGGGGCTAGTACTTTGGTTACCTTATGTACATTAGCTCTCAGGTGCCAAGATCAAGCCGTATGAGCACTGCGTTGACCTTTGTTGACTGAGTCAACGTCAGTTAAGAGAAGCTGCTCAAGACCGATGCACATCGAGGATGAATGCAAAGAAGCAGTAAAGATTGGAGTTACACATTTTTCACGTTTTCCCAAAATGGTCACATATTGTAAATTCCCGATTTATTTCAAGCCATTGTAATATTTTAATGTGTTAGGAGCTCAATGGGAGTTCCAAGTTGTAAAGAACAGGTCAATTAGTGTACCGAGTTAGCATATTTAATAGATGGTGGAGCCCTAAAGGCCTTGGGCGCCCGAACATTGTATATTTTTACCCTAGGTATATAAGGCAGTGTGTAAAATAAATTAAGGTTCTCAAACTCATTTGTGGAGAGCACTCTTTTGTGAGATCTCTTGAGGTGTGTGGTTATGGAGTCCTTGAGCTTCTCCTTGCTCATGTGACTTGGTTAACACTAATCAATGCTTAATTCTCTTTCACTATGCCTCTCTCATGCTTCTTATGATTGCCTATGATGCTTAGATTAGCTAGATCTTAACTAATTAGTGGTTAATTCCTCTCTAATCTTGTGTGATTGCCCTCTTTTGCTTGTGTGTGCATGTAGGTTTGATTGGAGTGTGGTGCTCGATAGATCTATGTGTGTGTGCTCGCGATTAGTGTGTTGCATGATAGAAATAGTGTTGTGTGTGTCTTGCAATCCTTAGTGTGTGTGATGGTGTTGATTAGAGGTGAAGAGAAGTGGATGAGGAGATTTCCCTTCATTGTGGCTTAGCTCCTCCATAGGCCGAGAAGCTCACCTCATAGAGTTAACCATCGTGTTGCCATGATTAGCTCACTCATTGTGTGAGTGTTTCCATTGCCCTAGCCGGGTAGCTCATCCCTTTGAATTGATAATTTTGTTGTTCATTGGAGCTATTGCAACGATGGGAACCCCAACATTTGGAGTCGTTGCCGAGGACAATGGCCTACGCTAGTGTAATTGTGGCATAATTGAATTCCTCACTAATTTCACTACTAATATCACTTGTGTATTTATGTTTTTGTGGATTTTGGATGTGTGTGCATGAAGCAATGTGTTCATACTTCCCTAATGTGTCACCGTATCTTGCCGATTGTGTGTTTACACACTCTAATTTTACGCTAACCCCTTGCTAGTTTCACTAATTTTTGCTAACCTACTAATTTGTTATGAAGGATTGGAGCTTTCAACCATTCAATTGATCTTCAATGGAAAGGTAATCAAGGTGGTATTCTCAACCTCCCTAGAATCTAAAGATGTGTAGAATTGTGTAGAGATCCCACCATGATGCAATGTAATGCTGATTCTATGTTATTGCAATGCAATGTTGATGTTATGGATTGAAAATTTTTGGATTGTTCGTTTTCATGCCGTCGTAATGCCGAAATTTTTAATTTTTGGTGGCGTATGAATTTGACAACTTTCAATTGCTAATTGGTGAATGTACGTAGCTAATTGTGTACCTAATTGAGTTAATTACATGCGTGGATGGTCAATTGCAAGTGTGTGCACACTAAAATCAAGTGTGTGCGCATTCTAATTGAGTGTGTATGCCTAATTTTAGGTGTGTGTACACTATTTTGCCCATGTTTTTGCACAAAAAATCAATGTGTGCTTAATGATTTTTCAATTGTGATGATTGATTTCTATTGTGCTCATGCCCAACTAATGATTTGTGAAGTCACATTGCAATTTCGACAAAATTTGCTCTTTTGTGTGCGTACCTAAAGATTGGTAAAAACTGTCAATTTTATTAGTGTGTGTGCCTTAAAAAGTGTTTAATTTGCATAATTGATTCAATTTTTGATTGCATGATTGATGTGTGTAATGGTTAACTGCTGCATTTTTGTGCTCAAAACAGGGATTTACACACTCCAATTGCGTCAATTTTTTACCTAATTTTGTCGGTTTAATTGCCTAGTCTTGATTTTATTGATGAAATTGTTTGGCAGTTGAATTAATGTGATTTGTGTGATTTTATTTGGCAGCACTATTTTCCTATGTGTGGATAATTTTTTTAAAAAAAATTGGATATTTTTCGGATAAATTTTGCAATTTTTGGCAATTTTTGCATTAATAATCCCTTAATTCCACAAAAATTTGATTTCTACGATCTTTACGAGCTATTTTTTGTGTATGTATTTACCACATCATTTTGTTCACATTTGTGTCCTCCGTGGTCGAATTTTGAGCGTTTTACTATTTTCGAAGGCCGGGTTGACGATTGTGTCATAAATTTATTTTCGATAAAAATTGCTATTTTTGGTGTGCTTCAAAAATGTTTGGTTGTAAATGTAGGTGATTTTCTAAGATTTCTAGAATTTTTAAAAAAACATTGGACTTTTTTGGCATTTTTTGAGATTTTCTGGTGATTTTTTGGAGTTTCAACTAATTTTCGGCCTATTTTTGGAAATTAAAAATTAAAAACAATAATAAAAAAGGCCGATTTTGAACTCAATACACGTGCCTTGCGGCGTATGAAATTTTCTCATGGATAGATCTTTACGGTCTGTCGCGATAGTTTTTGTCGACATTGAAATTCTCTTCTTCTTTTCCCGAGCCCTACATGACCCAACCTCTCACTCTTTCTCTCTCTCAACTCTCCTTGTCGATTAGATCTTTAATGTCTCGCGGGATAGTTTCCTGAGACATTAAAATACTCTTCCTCCTTCTTCTTCTTCTTTTGCCCTCTCTCTCTTTTGTGAGAACACACCCTCACTGTCTCTCTAACTCACACTCTCTCTCTCTCCCTTATTCTCTCTCGTGCCTAGCGTGATCTCCCTCTCCCCCTCCCTTGTTGTTTAGTCTGCCACGTCATTAGCACTGTCCTCTCTCTACTGCCCTTCAAAATCAACGCGCTGCGCACTGCTGACAAACACCCGAGGTCAACGGTCACCTGTCATCTCCGCTCTGCACCCGCCTACGCGCCAGGACCATAGCCCCCCCAAACTTTGCAGTCACAGACGCGCGCTGTCAGCAGTCCGGCGTTGTCCCGCGGCTCGCTGTCATGCTTAGTTAGCCAGGTGAGTTCAAAAAATTAGAAAGCTCATAAAAAGTTCAAAAAAATAAGAAAAACTTTTTAATGAAAACAAGTGAACAAACAAACAAACAAAAAGGAGTTTAAAAAATTGTTTAAAAATTCATAAAAATACATACAAATTTCTTTAAAAATAAAAAAATAGAAGAAAATTCATAAAAACTCAAAACAATTCCATTAAAAATCCAAAAAGTGGTCATAAAATTCACTAATAAATCACAAAAATTTCTTGATAAAAAAAATACACAAAGAAAATCACAATAAATCATAAAACTTTCAAAAAAAATCATAAAATTTATAAAATTCACAAAATTTTTGAAAATTATTAAAAAATTCTTTTAAAATCAAATAAAAATCCCAAAAAGTTTAAAAAAGTCAAAATTTCACAAAAAATTAATTAAAAAAAAGAAGAAAGTGTTGGAATTAGGGTTGCAGAGAAACACACACAGCTTGGAGAAGACGAAGGAAGCTCAAGGCACACAATAGAGAGTATGTTACTTAGTGTGCAATGGAAAGATAGATAGCCCTAGAGTGATGGGCGTATATACAATGCACGGGGGAAAAAACCTCCTAAAGAGGGAAAAAATGCCCCGACGGTCCTAGTGTGTTCACACACATTACTACCACATGTATATGGTAACAAATCCCCCCTGGAGTGATGCGGTGAACGAGAGCCGGCACATGAGTAAAGGGAAGTGCCATGCCCTGAGGACAGGATCAGTCCACAAAGGGGAGTAAGCCCAAAGCTTTGCGGAAAGCTTCAAGCTTCTCACGAGACAATGACTTTGTGAAAAGATCTGCAAGGTTGTCCTGTGTTGGCACATAAGCCAAGCTGATCTCTCCTGCTGAGAGCCTCTCCCTGACATAGTGGTAATGCACCTCAATGTGCTTTGTGTGAGCATGAAAATTTGGGTTCCTCGCAACTGCCAATGCGCTCTGACTGTCAGTGTAGATAGTGTTGGCAGTGTCCTGTCCAACACCCAAGTCAGCCATAAGGCGTCTGAGCCATACACACTCAACCGTAGCTATGAAGACTGCCCTGTACTCAGCCTCACAACTCAAAGTGGCCACAGTAGGTTGCTTCTTGCTCAACCATGATATACATGAACTGCCAAGCATGAAACAAAAACCACTTGTGGACACTCGCGTGTCAAAACAACCAGCCCAATCTGAGTCCGAAAAAGCATGTAAGTCTGGCGGCAATGATCCCCCCTTGGGATAAAACAAGCCAAGATGTAAAGTGCCACTAAGGTAGCGGAAAATCCTCTTGACAGTCTGCCAATGCTTAGACCCTGGGCTATGCATAAATCTGCTGACCTGCGAGACTGCAAACTGAATATCTGGCCTCGTGTTGCATACATAAATGAGGCAGCCAACAGCAGTTTGGTAAAGAGTGACATCAGCAGGATCGCCAGCATCATGTAGACTCAACTCAAACCTGTTTCCATGGGAGTGGCAATAGGTTTGCAATCCTCAAGTCCAAACTTACATAGCAATGTCTCTATGTAACTTTTCTGACACAAGGCAATACCACCATCACACTATTTAAACTGTATACCCAAGTAATGATGCAATAGCCCCAAATCTTTCATCTTGAAAGTAGCATTCAAATCAGCCTTAAATTCAGCAATATGTCTCTCATTTGGTCCAGTGATCAGCAAATCATCAACATAAAGAACCACAATGAGAAATACATCATCCTCACGCTTTACATACAATGTGCTTTCTGTTGGACTGTTATGAAAGCCTCGTTTAACCAAATGAGTGTCATCTTTCTCATACCAAGCACGAGGAGATTGCTTCAACCCATACAAAGCCTTCTTACATTTGCACACTTTGTCCTCTTGTCCTTTTATGACAAAACCGCGAGGCTGCGTTACATAAACTTCCTCAAATATGTCACCATTCAAGAAAGCAGTAACAATGTCTGATTGATGTACATCCCAACCAAAATGAGCTGCCAATGCACATAGAAAACGCACAGTAGTCATACGACAAGTGGGAGCGGAGCAAAAGTCTCTTCATAATCTATGCCTTTTTGTTGTGCATAACCCTTTGCAACAAGTCGAGCCTTATGGCAATCGATCTCACCATCCGGCTTGCGTTTCAACTTGTAAGCCCATTTCGTACCAATGGCCTTTTTGCCAGGAGGCAAATCACATAAAGTCCATGTGTCATTCTCTATAAGTGCATCATATTCTGATTTCATGGCAGCAATCCAATTTTCTGAATTCTGTGCTTCATCAAAAGACAGAGGCTCCTCAACATCATGTAAACTAGACACAGCCAAAGCATAACAATCTGATGCATAAGATGCATGGCGAGAGCCTGAACGAGTACGACTAGATAAAGGTGCATCCAATTTACTGTCACGCAAAGTGTGCACCAACCATTTTGGCATACCTCTAGCCTGCTCATTTTCAGCCCTTTCCTCATCAAGTACATCATGTACATCTGCATCAGTAATAGGCTGTTCTAAAACATTTTCAGAAACGCCCATAGGCTGTACATTTGCCTCATTGGAACTTACATTCGTATTTCCACCACTGAAAAGAGGCAACAAAGTGTCATAAATGTCCTGTGAGCTTACATTACTGTCTCTAGTACATGACAGCAAGGTCTGAACAGAGTCTTCCACAAACACTACATCCCGTGAAACCAGAATATGTTTTGTTTGCGGATGATACAACCTGTAACCTTTGCTTTCAGCACTATAACCAACAAAAATACATTTGACAGCCTTATCATCCAATTTTCTGCACTACACTTGTGGCACCAAAGCATATGCCAAACAGCCAAAAACACGCATGTGCTCAATAGAAGGTTTTCTATCATGCCATGCTTCATATGGAGTAATAGACTGCAAAGCTTTCGTAGGACACCTGTTAAGTACATAAGTGGCACACATGATGGCCTCAAGCCAAAAAGAATGCGGCAAAGCTTGACTTTTGACCATACATCGTGCCATTTCCGTTAGTGACCTGTTTTTCCTCTCAGCAACACCATTTTGTTGAGGTGTATAAGGCACTGTACATTGGTGTTTTATCCCACAACTAGCCAGAAATGCATTAAATTCATGAGACATATACTCCCCCCCTCGATCGGAACGGAGGGTGCCCATAGTACATTTTGAGACATTTTCAGCCATAGCCAAAAATTGTTTGAAGCACATAAAAACTTCGGACTTCGCTTTAAGCGGAAATACCCATGCATGCCTGGAGTAATCATCAATGAAAGTCACGAAGTACAGGTAATTGCCCAAGGACGGAGTTTGCATGGGCCCACAAACATCACTATGCACAAGCTGCAACCTGCATGTGGCCCTAACTGAACCATCCTTTGGAAACTTAGAACGCTGCATTTTACCCAGAATACAGCCTTCACAAACATGTTTGACAGGTGCTTCAAGAGGCGGAAAAGAAGCAACCATATCAGATTTCTGCAAACGCAGCAAACTGGCAAAATTCAGATCACCAAAACGTGCATGCCAAAGTTTTGCATCTGAAATAGCCCTTGAATCTGCAACAGCATTTGCAAAATTTTGTCCACACTTGTCATACAAAGTGAGCTTATACAGCCCACGGCACAAAAGCCCAGATGCAACAATTTCATCACCAAAACTGAGATCATGAACTGTACATCTGTCATCCACAAATCTGACTACAAGTCCAAGTCTAGCAAGTGCGGATACAGACAAGAGATTCTTCTTGATCCCAGGTACATAAAGTGCATCAACAAGTGTGAAGGAACTGCCATTAGCAGCAGTGAGCACAATCTTTCCAACTCCCTGAACTGGATAAGAGGCGTTGTTGGCACAAGTGACTGAATTCCCATGAGGGACAGACTCGAGAGAGGTAAACAATTCACGATGTGAGGTAATGTGCTTTGTAGCACCACTGTCGAAATACCACACATGTGAATCTGCTGCAACTGACAAGCATGCATCATGGACAGCAGGATTGTAAGTGCACTCTGCGCTAAAAGCCCATTCTGCATCAACATCAGCATCACAATCTCCTTTCACAGAAGACTCAACAATGGCTGCATTTGTAGTGGAACCAACATTTGCAGTGGAACCACCCTCTTTCTTCTTAGCCTCTTTGGCCTTCAACTTAGGACATGACTTGATCAAGTGATCATTGGCTTTACAATAATGGCAACGCATCTTCTTTTTGCCCTTATCACCAGAATTGCCAGACAAAGTGCTGCCAGCAGAAGCATTAGGAACAGAATTTTTGCCACTCGCAGCAGAACCATAAGAAGTGGCTGCATTACTGTTACCACCCTTTCTTTGAGAAGCAATAAAAGCCTGTTCAACTGCACGCTGCCTAGTCCTGTTTTTTCTAGAAAGTGACTCTTGCAACAGCAATGTGCATAATGCATCAAACTTGACAACTTCAGGATTTCCTTGGGTCATGAGTCTCCAAGTACTAGCAAAAGTCTGGTAGGAATCTGGTAAGGCATCAAGAATAGTCTGCACAAGGGAACTGTCCGAAATGACTTCACCTGCAGAAATGAGTTGCTCATTGATATCCTTGACACTAGCAAGGAAAGTGTCCATATCATCTTCCTCATGCATAATCTTCGACTCCAGCTCTTTATGCAGCAAAGCAATTTTAGCCTCATTGCGGCTTGCATAAAGACCTGCTAGAATATCCCAAGCCTGTTTTGCAGATTTTGCTGAACGGATGTGAGGAATAATGGTGCGCTTCACAGACAACGCAATCAATGCATGAGCCTGCGCATCCTTAACATCCCAACGAGCTTGTTCTGCCGTAGGCAAAACAACTCTAACAGCTGCAATCCTTGCAGCAAGACCTGCAACATCCTCAACATCGCCTACATCTTCAGAACCAGGACGTACATCAATGCCCTGCACAATGTTCCAGACACCTTTTGACACAAGAACATGTTGCATCATATAAGCCCACATAGGGTAGTTGTCCCCATCCAACCTGTCCTCAGCAGCAAACATCTTGAACACATCTGTGTTGTTGTTGTCAGCCATGGTAAATGTTGCACCTGATGTGAAAACTGCCCGAAAATAGGAGAAATGGAGCGGGAACAACTTGTGCTATATAGCACAAACCGTAGAAGACTATATGGCACTTGTTATGCAGAAAACGGCACTAACAGAAAATCTGCACAAAATGACGAAATAGCCTGTGCAGTACTGCCCGTAGTGGAAACGGAGGCCGAAATGAGCCCAAATCAAAATTCTGAGCAGACCAAGCTCTACAAGCTTGCCCAAAATATTTGTCGACCTGCGAACGCTCGCCAAAGCTCACTGAAATCGGAGAAAGTGAGCAGGCGTGTGCTGGAGTAGCTGGCGACTAAGCCCGGGAGGACGTGACCTGCTCTGATACCAATTGTTGGAATTAGGGTTGCAGAGAAACACACACATCTTGGAGAAGACGAAGGAAGCTCAAGGCACACAATAGAGAGTATGTTACTTAGTGTGCAATGGAAAGATAGATAGCCCTAGAGTGATGGGCGTATATACAATGCACGGGGGAAAAAACCCTCCTAAAGAGGGAAAAAATGCCCCGGCGGTCCTAGTGTGTTCACACACATCACTACCACATGTATATGGTAACAGAAAGTTGTCGAAAGAGAAAAAAAATCAAAAAACACACCGTCAGGAGAAACTACACACCGCAAATAGAGCAAACCACAAGAAAGCCAAAAACTGCAGAAGAACAACCAAAAAAAGCAAGAAAACAACCAAATCAAAGCCGTGAGGGGTAGAGAAATTTCTTAAATTTGTCAAAATCAAGCGTGTAAATAAGCTCTAATCGGATGAACAGGGGCACAAATCATGGTGGATTGCATATTACGCTATTCAGAGCCAAGATTTAATCATTCCAAAGGCCCAAATCTATTCTGACATTGTCAAGCTAGAGTTATTCAACTCTTGTGAGTCTGAAGAGCAATCAACTGCAAAAGTTCTTTGCCACAAGCAGTTTTATCAAGCCGAAGCAGCAAAAATTCTACTATTCACTACCAGGATCTGCTAGGAGACAGTTTTACAGAACAAGTCAACATGGACTCAAATCGAGCCGAGAGTTCAAATATAAAAGAGCAAGCTAGTAGGAGTGGCAACATCAGTACGACTGCAACAGAGCAGATTTTATAGCTATATGGCTACCATGGGGATAAATTTTTCTACACATATGCAAAATGTCATAAGTATCTTATGAGCATCAAAAGCAGCACAAGAGCCAAGATTCTATTGATAAGAGTGAAGCCAGATTCAGATAACTCCTAGATGTTCACAAAATTCAGTGGAGCTAGGTATTGGAAGCTCAAAGATGAAGTGGAAAAGATCAACCCATGTTTATCTAGAAATCTGCACGAGCCAGCAAAACATACAGTTGGTGCAAAAAATCAACCCAAGTGTTTATTTAGAAATCTACACGAGCCAGCAAAACATACATTTGGTGCATATGCAATCAGGGTCATTGTACATGGATTACAGGGGTCAGATCTATAATCAAGAACCAGAATTGCAAGATCCAACAAATCAACCAATAGGAGCCATTCTAATTAGAGAAGCAAGCCAAAGACTGTACAAAGGTCAAGACGGAGCAATCTATAGCTTGATGCTTACTGTTTTAAAAGAAGATGCCAACAACTTGGCCAACATAGAAGGAAAAACTTCTCAACTAGAGATTGACATGACAAAACCAAATGAAATACCACAAGTCATGGCATATTGCTCAAATTGTGGACAAAAAGGTGGACATTTTTTTGAAGATTATCCAAGAAATCTAGACAACAGGGACACATCAACCACCTAGGTATAGAGCAAATTGGAAATGCAAATCTTGATGCAAGTGCATTTAACTCATCACTTTTAATGCAATAGGATGATTTTTGAATTACCATTAGAAGCACCACTAAACACAGTGCAAGTTCAAAATCAGCATATAGATGTGCCTTCACCTGAAAAGCACAAAATTGATTCTTTGAACAACAAATTCTTGCATGAATTTGGTCAAGATGTCTAGATATCACCGAATGTTAGGTTTGCAAATGATTTTGCATCCAATACCACAAGTGTGCAATCATATATGTGTCTAAGGGACACATTAAACAGAATGATGTTAGCTTTGTATGGTACACATAATTCATATGCACACTATGTAGACCAAAAAGGAAAACTGTACAAAAAGGATCAACCAATGTTTGAAGGGCCTACATACCAGCTCATAGAAGTACGTCCAATGATAGATCAGAAAGGATGGTTCATTTTAGAGGAAAGAATCTAGTATAGCCCATCCTCTCTAGAGCTAAAGGATATCAACCCGATGAACCCAAAAATCAGTTCAGAGCCAAACTCTCCTCCATCGAAAATCAAGCTTCGATGTTGTGATCAAACGAGCATATACTTTGACCAAAACAGTCGTAGATATAGAGGAGAGTTTGGCATCTATGATGCCTTGGGTCCTAAAACCACAGAAGCTCATATCATAGGAGACCCATGGAATAGACAATATCAGGGCAAAGATAATGCTACCTACAGCTTGACTTGGGGAATAATTTGTCATGTTTCAAGGAGATACATAGGAAACTATGCAGAAGGTTTATAGATGCCGAATGTCAAAAGTGCTAGCCAAAGTATACCTTCACAGTCCCAAAAGGTGAGACTAAACCAAAGCCAAACAATTTTGAACTCTTAACAATGAAGCGGGCTATAGTGATCACCCTAGGAGGGGGGGGGGGGGGGGGGGGGGGCTGTAAATCCATCAAGCTCGGCTTATATACTAGGAAATGCTACACCAGTTAGAAGCCCTAGATCTTCCATCTAACAGACCTCTTCAAAGCAGAAACCATTGAAAGATCATATGGTTGTTGGAAGTTTCCAATCAGTGACCCAGATTCCATCAAAATCTGCAGACAAATGCTTATATGAAGATCATCAAGGACAGAAGTTTCAGCTGATTTCCACAAGTCAAAGCCAAAATCCGTTAAATCCAATAGTGTTCAAATAGCTACATGTGATCAAGCTCACATATGCATATCAAGATGCACATGGTAACAAATACCAACAACTTCATGACCTTGTACAAAACCCTATGGATGGTCCAACTAAATTCAAAGACTATCAGAAGATGATGCAAAACCTCAAGCTGCTAGAACAGGTGATAGAAAATTCAAAGTCAATGGGAGCTAAAGTCTAGAAAGCTACACATGGGTCACCACCAAAATCTCCTCCAAAGAGACAGATTTCGTCTCAGAAAGTATAGTGGATCTTCTAAGATCAAGGGTTACTCAGATGCAGGTAGACAATGCTCAACAATTGTAAGAAAAATGTGCAGTACCATAGTCATACGAGCCAACATCGATTGAAGCGGGTGGTTGAAGCAAAGAACATGTAGATAAAGCTCAATCAAAGGACGTTTCCACAACAAAAGCAATCAATATAGAAAGAAATCTTGAGATGATCAAGTCCAACATTCTTGGTGAAAACAAAGAAAAGTTTGTCAGGAGAAGTAAAGCTAGATTTTGAGTTAGACAAGAACCTCATGTCTTTTTTCATTTGGAAAAGATGTGGAAAACCACAGCTGGAAGATGCTCTTGAATTTTTGAGCATATCTGGAAACAAACGAGCAGAATGCTGGGGAATCATCTCCACCACAATTGAAGTAAGTTCATAGATCACCATAGCTCAATTCCACGTTATCACATCAAAGGATATGCCAGACAACATCATAATGGGAATTCCAATGGCCTAGAAGATGTTAGAGATACAGAATGCAACAAAAATGCAGTCTTTAGAGACAACCAAGAATGAAGACCAAGACTGGTCACCCTTGAACGACAACACAAAGTCCTCAAGCAGCTGTTTTGGGCAAAATGCACTAGTCCATCAACTTTGGAGGCTTGTAGTGACCAAGGGATGAGAAAAATTACAAGTTTCTCATTTTTTCCATATGTAGTAGTTATTGAACTATAAGCTCATGAAAGGATTTTTCAAAATGAGTGGATCTACTATGGTTTTGGAATTTTTTCCCAAAACCCTGAAAGGACACTTTTATGTCCTGTTAGGTTACCATTCTAGTGTTAAGGGGGGAGGTTCCAATAAAAGGTCTTACACCCAAAGGTAAGTCACAAGCATCAACATCTAGGGACCTTCCTGAGGTAACGGTGGAAGTGATTGAGAAGTTAAATGAATCTTTAAGCAGCTTGTCAATTCACCTTGCACAAGCTGTAGGTCCAAAGGGACAAGCAAAGAAGTCTGAAGAGCGAGATTCACGACCCAGGAGAGTCTTGCAATGTTGGAATTGCGGTGAGTCTAGACATGGGATGTATAATTTTGCTTGGCCCCGTGGGGAGCCAGGGAGACCTAAGTTGAATTACCCAGTGATGAATGCAGGAGAAGGAACTAGGCAGCAACCACGGCTTCTACAAAGGCCAAATGGAGCAAGACCACCTCCACAAGGAGTGGAAGGAGTTCCACCTTTCCCAGACCCAAATGTGCATGTTGTAGAGGTGACAAACTCAAATTAGGTTGACATGGAAGCAAATGGCATTAAGCGTGGCCGAGGAAAAGGTAAAGAGAAAGAAGGTGTCACATCACAGAGTGACCATGGACGAGGCAAGAAGGCAAAGGAGACCAAGGAAGCTAAGAAGACTCGACGTCGTATCAATCTCCAAGAATTCCCTCTTGGACATGGTATGGATCCATACAACCTGTTGGAAGATATGCGAGGTAAGGGTCCTAATATTTAATGGCCTCAGTTTCTTGCATTATGCCCACAAGTTAGGAGGGATTTAACAAAGGCAGTTAGCACTAGGAGAAAGGTAAAAGAGAGTGTGCCTGTTGTAAAAACTGCACATGCTAAAATGAATGTGGAAATTACACTTGTTCTAGATTGTTACATCAAAGGAAGATTGGTTAGGAAAGGTCTAGTGGATGGGGGTGCACAAATTTGCATCATGACAGAGGGACTCATGCAAAAACTAGGCATGCACATCCATGAGACACCTGAAATTAAAGTCAAAATGGTAAACAATAGCAAGGCTAGGTGTGTAGGCATTTGTAAAAATGTCTCTGTGGAGGCCTTTGGCATTAAGAAGGCGGTGGATTTCTATGTCATGTCTACCAAAGGAAATGGTTACCCATTTATCCTAGGGAGACCATGGCTAATGAAAAATGGAGACTTATATCAAAGCAGATCTTATTGAAGATGATTCATCTCTATCAATCAGAACTTTAGAAGAGCTTGAAGAAAATCAAGCAATAGCAAGTGCAGATCAAACAGAGAAAAGAGCAACCACAATGAGCAGAGAATGCCACCAAAGCCATAAGTTCAGAAGTACAAAATTGCAAACACCCAGGAAGCAATAGGAAGTCCAAAGATCAATCAGACAATATTTCCAGCAGAATCAGCTATTGTAAGTGAGATTGGAAAACAAGGTCTCAAGCCACCTTCCATAGAGACACATTTAGAACAAGATGAGACCATGGAAAAAGCAGGAAAAAAATCTTCAATAGAACCAACAGTAAGAATAGCTATAGTCCTCAGCAGTACAAAAGGAGCAAGTGTCAAATGCAATGCTCTACTAGATAAAGAAGCAAAGTGCAATATGGTTGCAGACAACATTCAGAGCATTCTAGAGATTACACAGAGCAGGCCAGATAATAGAGAAATCATGGGTAAGGCTACAGACCAAGATGAAATGGTTGCTACCCTTAGCATCCAACAGCATGAAGAGCAAGTAAAGTTTCAGGTGAAGCCTTCAAAGGAAATGCTTGCAGATGTCATCCTTGGACATCAGTGGTTAGACCAACACAAGGCCTACAAAGAAGATAAAATGCTAATACACTCTTCTCCAAGAGGTAGCCAACAACATTTACAGGTACCATTAATGCCAGATTCAGAGTTGCAGAAGTCGCAAGAATCAAAGACAAATCTTGCAGCCAAAGGTGAAGCTAAAGTGGACCCTCCACCGACTAGCACAGAACGTGTGACATTGTATGCCTCTACATCAAGGAACCCTCATGGATCAACTTCTTCAAGGAAGTCAGGCTTTCAAAAGTTCAAGTCAATTACTGACCCAATTGAAACCTCTAAGGAGACGCCCAAAAAAGCAAAGATATATCAGCCAAAGTACTCAAGAAAGCAAAGGAAAATCAAGCAAGTGTTTGTTCCAAACAGTTTAGTCAAAGTCAATGATCCGATTTGGATTAAAGAAAGGAAATCAACCCAAAAAGACAAACACGTGGGATGGATAGCATCACAATGGAGCTTAAAAGAACAGGAGTACTATGGAGGTAACAGACAGATATGGATACCAAAACCGCAGGTTAGAGAATATGAAGTAGCTTCAAGTCCCTCCCAAAAAAGAAGGCCCACAAGGTATCAACCTCAACAATATCCTAGGATACCTAAGAAGCAGGTATACATCAGAATAACATTGAAAGATGCTAAAGTCTACCACAACTCTCAAGAGGATACAAAGATCAGAAGACTCAATGGGAAAAGTATTTACCTTTGGTGGAATTTGCCTACAACAACACGATACACTCTTCGCACCAGACCTTCGTGAAGATCTCAAGAGCTCAACAAGACTTAGAGCTCAACAAAGTCAACAAAGGAGATACAAAGGTCATCAAGAGATTTGGATTCCTAAGTCTTCCAATGCTCCTAGTCAAAAGCCAGATTTCGATAGTGAACAGAGGCCTACAACAACATCAAAAACTCCTATCAACAGGCCCAATTGGAGAATCAAACAAATAATGGAGTCTTCATAGTCAAAGAAGGACAACTCAATGAACGAGAATGCAGACTCAAAGATGATAAAACATGTATAGAAAAAGAAACCTTCAATACCAACTTGGTCCTTCACTAATCCTCTTTTTGAGGATTCAAGTTTACTTTTATCTGAAGAAATGTTTGTATTAGTAAGCATAAAAATTTAAAAACTCAAGTCGCTAGGGTGCAAAAAAAATCTTTGGCATAGTCAAAGTCGGGCTACTGAGCCATAAAATGAGCAAAGCATTAGTCCCAAAGCTTCAAGTCATATTAAACTCTGTGCTAAGAGTCGTAGCTATTAGAATTACGCTCAAGCTAGAAGAGTTGAGCATATCTAAGGTGTGTAACTCATGCTGGATGAGATGAGCATAAGAGTTGAAGTCTATTAACTTAGAATTGGTAGAGTGTCGTAGAGTCCAACACTCACGCACAGTTCACAGTAAGATGAGAGCACATATCCTCGTCAACAAAAACCATTCTCAAAGGGATGCCAGCTTGCAAAGCCATGTCATACACTTTTATAGCTACACCATCTTTCTGAAGAACCCCTCAAAATCCTTCTTGCACAGATATTGTTTTCCATGCATTTTGTGTATGCATAAATAGGATGTCCCATCATCGGACATATGCATTAGAAACTCTTTTTGCTACCACCTACGTACCTTGAGTGACTACAATAGGCAACAAACCAGTGTCATGCAGTGGGGTCACTACTGAGCGACTAGGAAGCATGGGGACTACCCAATACTCCCCATCGCTTGGTGTTGACCTAGGTTTTAAATCCATTACAGGCGATGGCAAAGACATTGGGGCATGACAATCAACAATAGAAAGACAAGGCATGCAGTAAGTCAATACTGAGTAAATAAGACGCTTGGAGAGTGCCCAACACTCCCCATCACTTAGTGTTGACCCTGCTGTTAAAGTCCTTACATACGCCAGCAAAGACCTTGGGGCAAGATAACCGACAACGAAAAGACAAAATATAGTGAAGTAAATACTCAACAAATAGGAAGCTTGGGGACTGGCCAACACTCCCTATCGCTTGGTGCTGACCCTGGTCTAACCAACGATGAAGACCATCGTAATGTGATTAAAAAAATATGACTAAGTCACTACTACTGGGCGAATAGGAATCTTTGTGACTGCCCAACGCTCCCTATCGCCATGTGTTGATCTTGCTCTTAAAGTCATTGCATACGACAGTTGAGTCAATATGGGGTGAATAGGCCATTGTCCAACGTTCCCTATCACTTGATACTGACCTTGGGGTTAAAATCATTACATGCGATAGTAAGTCAATACTGAGGAGACTTGGGGACTGCCCAATGCTCCCCATCGCTTGGTGTTGACCTTGGCAAATTGGCATCAGCCAAGTAAAATTCCACGAATATCACATTTTTTAATTCCATATCTATTAGTAAATACCCCCTTCAGTACTTTATTAATATTTTCCATGTTAATAAGTACTCCAATAATGCACTTATCCCAAAGGAATTTTTTTCCACTGAGTTTTTTCCCGTTGGTCATCTAGGTATTAGACCCTAATTTAGAACCTCATCATTCTACTCCTCTTGTACATATTTTTCATAAATAAACAACAGCCTCATCATTATGCTATTACAACGGACAAATGCAACATCATCTCTCACATCAGACATATTTAGACCAATCAAGATGCTGCAAAAAATTGAATCTCATCAAGTAATTCAATGACAAAATGAAGACAATCAACCCATCAACAACCAATCAAAAACCTTCCACAGCCTCCACCACAGACACTTTTCAATAGTGCCCGAGGACGGGCACTAAAATCGGAAGGGGGGAATGTTAACTGAGTCAATGTCAGTTAATCGAAGTTGCTAGAGACCAATGCACATCGAGGATGAATACAAAGAAGCAGTAAAGATTGGAGTTACGCATTTTTCACATTTTCCCAAAATGGTCACGTATTGTAAATTCCCGGTTTATTTCAAGCCATTGTAATATTTTAATGTGTTACGGGCTCAATGGGAGTTCCAAGTTGTAAAGAACACATCAATTAGTGTGACTAGGTAGCAGATTCAGTAAATGGTGGAGCCCTAAAGGCCTTGGGCACCCGAACATTGCATATTTTTACCCTAGGTATATAAGGCAGTGTGTCAAAAAAATTAAGGTTCTCAAGCTTATTTGTGGAGAGCACTCTTTGGTGAGAGCTCTTGAGGTGTGTGGCTATGGATTCCTTGAGCTTCTCCTTGCTCATGTGTCTTGGTTAACACTAATGAATTCTTGATTCTCTTTCACTATGCCTCTCTCATGCTTCTTCTGATTATTTAATGATGCTTAGATTAGCTAGATTTTAACTAATTAGTGGTTAATCACCGTCTAACTTGTGTGATTGCCCTCTTTTGCTTATGTGTGCATATAGGTTTGATTGGAGTGTGGTGCTCGATAGATTTATGTGTGTATGCTTGCGATTAGTGTGTTGCATGATAGGATTAGTGTTTTGCGTCTTGCTATGAAAATCTCCAAGTGTTTACCGCGTTGTTTTATCGCGTTTTGTAGAGAGAAGGTGCAAACTCAGGTAAAGAAAGAAGAGAGAGGAGGATGGGGGTTTTGTTTGTGCCGCAGTTGTTTTTGCGTTTATTATCACTGTTATTATGGCATATATTACCGCATTTATTTTCAACTACAAAATTTTAGGCCTAAACTTTCAAATTCTAGCTTAAATATCCCCCCCCCCCCCCCCCCTTCAAATTTGGGTGTTTACCTCCTCTCAAAAAAAAACAAAGAATATTGTATAAAATTTTCAAATTTAAAAAAGAAGAGAAGAAAGAGAGAGAGAGAGAGAGAGAGAGAGAGAGAGAGAGAGAGAGAGAGAGAGAGAGAGAGAGAGAGAGAGAGAGAGAGAGAGGGGGGGGGGGGGGGGGAGGGGGGGGGGGGAGCAGGAGGAGATAAAAAGATTACACTTGGTTACAACAAAATAATCACTATCAATTGATTAACATAATTGAGCATGTTCCCAAATCTATAGAGAGGAAGAGGGGGGAGAGAGAGATGAATGATTGCACGACCAAAAAATTCATAACTACAAAATGTTTATGAATCATCTTCCAAAAGATCTCTACATGAGGCATCATCCAATTCTAAGTCCATGGCTCCTAAATCAATAAAGAGAGAAACGGAATTGTCATTTGTGGATGCATTGCCTTCATCATCTTCAAGTTCGTCATCCTCCATCTCATCCTCTTCATCATCATGAAAATCATCCTCGCTAAGACTTGTTGCTGCCGGACTTGATTCATCGACCTCCCTCTCCTCTGTTTTCCCCTCATCCAAAGTCGGAGGTGGAAGAGGGTCGAAGATGGTCTCCACTTCATTAGTGGAAGAAATGGTTCTCCCTTGAGGTGTTACGGGAATTACGAACCAAAGTTTTGGTTGGTGGATTGTTGGGATATAGATGACCTATAAAAGAGAATCTCAAAGTGAGTAACATTGGTATAATTAATGCTACAAGCAAATAAGAATAAAAATGGTACATGTGACTCACCTGCTCACAATTGCGTAGTCAAACTCAATTGTCATACCTCCCTGTGTGATGCACACTAGAGTCCACCATGTAGAGGCCATTCGCATGTTGTCTAGACACATTTGCAAACCACTTGCACTCAAAGATGAAGGTATGAAAGGTTCTAAAATTAACCTTTAGTATCCTTTCAATAGTTCTGCAGTACCTGGCTTCATCACCGTCTGTGTCAAAGTTGCCCATGATGGCACAATCCATGGTGGTTCTACGCTCTCGTCAATGTGGCGCGTACGAAAGTACGACCCTTTGACCACATAGAGTTAAAGGAAAGGCACTACAAAATAGACAAATATATTTTAGCAAATACATATTAAAGATAATTTCATTAACAAAAATTACAATATGGTTTAGGTATATGAGTACTCTACCTTTGGTACGCAGCCTCGTGCATACTCCCATTCTTTGCTGGTGATATCTTCTCCGCGCGCTTTTGCCTCGGTCATTCTCTCATGAATCCACTCTGCACTAATTAGATATGGGAAACAGGCAAGGTGTCTAGGCACTGGGGCTACCCTCCTTCCTCCATGTGCTTCTTTCCATGCTTCTCTCTCTTGCAAACGCCTTGCCTTTGCCACTGTCCACAAGTCCACCCACTTGGTCATAATCTTTGCATTGAGAATACAAAAGTTTTTGACCACTCGGGATAGATTCATATCCATGTTAATTAGTTTCCCCTTTCCACTTGGAAAGTGTGAATTCATCCTTGCATCTTTCTCGTCTGACCACATGCGAGGCATTGAAGGATCAACTTGTTCCAAATAATCTGATATGTAAACAAATGCCTCTTGAACGATCCAGCCTTCGGCCATACATGCCTCTGGTTGAGACAGTAGCCACACAAAATCTTTGAGAGTCTTAAAAAACCTCTCTAAGAAGAACATCCATCGTGCATGCACTACTCCACATATAGCGATCTCCTCCACCACGTGAACCAAGAGGTGAATTCGACTAAGAAGTACCAATCAAGGAAATGCATCTTCAATGGCTCACACAGTTCTGTTGCAAGTGTTTGA
Source organism: Adiantum capillus-veneris (assembly GCF_014529385.1). NCBI lineage: Eukaryota > Viridiplantae > Streptophyta > Polypodiopsida > Polypodiales > Pteridaceae > Adiantum > Adiantum capillus-veneris. The sequence continues at coordinate 118,371,155 of NC_140952.1, read as the reverse complement.
GCAGCAGGAATAGCATCTATTTTGATTTCCTTGGAGCTCACAAATCTGCAAGAAAACACACAAGGACACACTAAGTGCTAGTTGAAATTATTGTGTACATAAAAAAGGTGTAGTTAAGTGGAGTCTTGTGGTGTACCTTACTAGCTCTCCTAGTTTGAAAATAGCGTCCCTGACTTTCTTGTCCCGACATATACACATACTCACCGGCAGAATGAACTACAATTAAATCAGGGGAAGGCAAAGTGAGTGAAAGTCATACACACAAATTATAGATAGAGTAGGGAGTATGAAGATTACATGAAGCATCTTGTGCCAATCATGGGACTTCAACCCATACAATTGAACGCTTCCACCCTTCTTTGCTTTTATGGAAGCTCCCTTTAGTGACCACATGCATCATGTTGGTGTGCGAATAGAGGCAATGGTACCCTTCACCTTGTCTAATTCTTCTTTGGCTAGCATCCATGGTGCTTTAGGAAGCACAATCGTTCCATTTGGGACACGACGTGGAGTAGCAGAGGTAAGAGACATTTTAAAAGCCTCAAATCCTCCCTCGCACCCAAAGAATCCTTCTTGCCAATAATGTGGTCCCATAGTGTTTGGGCTACATTCTTGAATATGTGCATGGGATCCAAGAGGTGTTGTATTTTTAAGTCCTTCCAATATGGAAGCCTTAAAAGTATGGAATACCTTGACATAACTTTTGGTGGAGGACACGGAGACGGATTGTTTGTTGTGGTGTTCTTCCCAAATGGTTGCCCAATCTGCCATCGTGAGCTTTAGAGGGGTCTTCCCATTTGTTGGAGCCTTGTGCTTGTTATGCCTTGGGGTAAGAAATGATGGTTGTTTGGATAGATTACCTTGCACAAGGAATCGACCCTCTCTGTCACCAACAATGGCCCGCAAGTAGGACATGCATTGTGCCCCGATGTGAACAACCCTATATACATATCATATTGTTAGAGAGATGAGTGAACTAAAGGGAGAGAGGAAAAGATAGAGAGAGAGAGAGGAAAGGGGGTTACTAGAAATCTCTCCAACCCCAGGATAGTCATGCATATTCCACATAAGGATTCTCCTCACAGTGGCCTCTCTCCCCCCTTTTGCAAGTGAGACATCGACAACAAGAATGCCTCTCCATAACTCTTCCAACTCCTCGATGAGGGGCTCGAGGTAGACGTCAATATTTGACACTTGTACTTCCCTGGAACAAGCAAGGAAATAAGTATATTGCCCTTCTTGGTTGTCTCCCATGGTGGAATATTGTAGTTGATGATCACCACAGGCCAACTGCTCCATGAATAAGGCTTAGTACCGAAGGGCTTGACACCATCACTTGCTAACCCAAGCCTCAAGTGTCGAGGCTCCAACCCAAACTCATGCCATTGAGTTTTGATGTGTCTCCATGCAGGTGAATCGGCAGGGACATTCTCTTAGGAGTTTTTTGGATGAAGTGATTACGCATATTTACATACATATGCATGGTGCATCAAATAAAGAATTGCCCATTTTCCAAAGCCAGGTGGTTACGTGGGGCCCACATGTGTACAGGTAGGACAGCATGTACATAGTGCATCGATTTTCACTATCACCAGTACTAGTATATTTTTAATAATGAGGAGTTGTTAGTGCGTAAAACTTCTCTAGGAAGCTATCTGCGGGCCGATTAACATGAGGTAAGTAGGTGCGTCAGATGGCATCTAGTGGCGTCATGAGGTTGAATGGGGTCAATACTTGCACGTAGATAAGTACGGGTACAACGTGGGTGTTTTCTTGTGATGATTATGCAAAAAGGTCATCATGAGGACCATCTTTTGGGGCCACTTCACGTGGTGGTGGGATGCATTATTGGAAAAAGTTGAGGGCTAGGTGTGCGGATGGATGTTCGGGGTCCGTTTGAGGTCAACTAAAAGGCCAAAGGTGCCCAATTAATAAATCTAAGTGTGGGAACTGAAAAACATGAGAGAAGACCACAAAAAACGTGGAGAGAAGAGAAGGAACAGCCGCAATTGAGTTTTTGCTGTTTTTGGAGCCTGTTTTGGTCATAAATTGCTCATCCGAGGTCGGATTTGAGCACTTCAACATTGTAGATTGGGGTTTTGGGCCGTTCCGGACGCAATGGCACTGTCCATTTTGCCAAATTACTCACATATTTTTTGTTGTTTTTCTATGTAATCTTCTCCGGTGAGCGAAGCCTCTGCTTAACTTTGTGGTTGTATCTAGTGTATATCCTTAATACTGTGTAAACTATTTGCCCCATTGGTGTTGGGCTGAGCTTCAGTGAGTCTAAAGAACAACAATTTTCCTCCTTTGAGCTGAATTTATAGTGTGTGTGTGTGTGTGTGTGTGTGTGTGTGTGTGTGTGTGTGTGTGTGTGTGTGTGTGTGTGTGTGTGTGTGTGTGTGTGTGTGTGTGAGTGTGAGTGTGTATGTGTGAGTATTGAGTGGGAAAGTGGGAAATCTCTCTCTTCTCACTCCATCTGTGTGTTCCCTATCTCGGACAGGTTGGTTGTGTAAACCGAGTGGTGCCCCATAGTGTGTGCGTGTCTCATCCCAAGAGTGTGTGTCGGATCATTATAGAGGCGTTGTGTGTGTTTCCATCCCGCTCACATTCTTTTGGCGTCCCCACGGAGGATCTTCTTCGAGCACCTTCAGCTTTGGGTATACAGGTAGCAGATTATAGATAACAGGTTAAAGGGATAGGTACAAGTATAGGTATAGGTATAGGTACAGGTACAGGTAGCTCGAGTAGAGTGATACACTTGCAAGTGGGAGTCACTTGCAGTTGCCGTGGGTATGCATTATTTGGCCACTGTTTGAGCGCATTGTCTGGTATTATATGTTACTTGTGGATACTGCCATTGTACGCCTTTGTGGAGCCATACTTGGCAGCCACTTCTGAGACTTGGTCTGAAAGATAGTCATTTCTGAGACTTCACTATACGAGGTTTGCATAAGACATCCTGAGAGGGTCAATAGCGTGAGGTTTTATTGAGCTGGGGGATTCTCAAATGTGAGATCCTTTTGGTGATACAGGTGGCTGAAGCACCCTGTTCGTGACCTCGCCATAGGCTGTGCACTAGTGATTCCTACTTGATGCTCGGGTTCTATTGTCGGCGGGTTATGCATACATATGCAGTATATATTTTGAATTCTTACTACTCTACTTTTGGGGAAACTCTGCCAAAATTTTTCCAAGTTGTGATGGCTAGTTTTTTTGTCTTTTGAGCCATTTACGTTGTTATGCTGCTGAAATTTTGGCAAAATCAGAGGATTAGTCAGGTGTGCCTTCTTGGGAGCTGCATGGTTGGCTTTAATGGATGATCAAAATGGACCTCAATTCACTCCTTTTCATTTAACACAAAGAATACAGATAAATGTTCATGTGTCTAGGAAGATTTTTTTCCAGCAGCGCATAGTCTTTATGTTCGAGCCAAGAAGATTAAGAGAGATACTGGAATGCCCTTTGCTTGTTGTAATTCTGATGATTAACTATGAAAACTCATTTGATGTGCATGTGTTTATCCTTATCTAAAGACAAGCTCCATTGAAGTTTCTAGGGAATCAATGTGTCGAAAGTTTTGGGTTCTTGCACGTGTGTTGGAAGGGATTCTCAAAGCATCGTAGCTTGGGTAGCCATGGATTTCTCTTATCCGGAATTTCATGGACGAAGTGATGAAGATGTGGAAGACTTTTTGGAAAATATGGAGGTTGCCTGCATTAGCGACCAGATTCATGACCTGGCACAGATGTTACGTCTTCTCTAGATCTGTTTGAAGAGTGAAGCATGAGTTTGGTCCAAAGCATTTGAAGAGGAGTTGTGTGTGGTTGATCCACCTGTAAGATTGAGTTGGGAAAATCTAATACATGGATTGGAAGTGGAGTTTGTGAAAGCAGAAGATCCTAACAAAGTACAAGAAGTACAAGGTTTGGTGCAAAATGAAGGTGAGCAAGTAGATGTGTGCATACGTAAGTTTTCATTGGCATGGGAGCGTATCTGCAAGGCCTTAGCACCACAAGTACCCCCACTGACATGGTGAAGAAGGACAGATTCTTGGCTGGTCTTTGGGAGAATATATGTTGGAGAGTGGAGCTAAACAAGCCTAGAGCAAATGAAGATGCATTGGAGGTGGCAAGGAACAAAGAGTGGAAGCTGAAGAAAATGAGCGAGTTAGGGGTGGAGTCTTTGCCCAGGAGGTCTAAGTTTCAGCCTATGGACTCTTTACAAGGTCGCATGCCAGGGGTTCATCATGAACCAGTGGTTTCTATTACTCCTCAAGTTATGCCAACAGTGGTCACTACAACAATGCAAAATGATGGGCTAAGACAAGACAAGAGGCAAGTGGTAGATTTAATGAAGAATCTCAGCCTCAACATGCTAGGTAATGTGGGAAATAATCGAGGTCGAGGGAGGTTTGCAAATCAGTCAGGAGGTGAAGGAAAACCTAGGAATGGTGTTGGACAAAGCAATGGTAGGTTTTGGAGGCAAACACCCACGTGTTATAATCGCGGAGAGTTGGGCCACATCAACCCGCAATGTGATAAGCCACCAAGGATGGGGGGAGGCATGTATCCATTGCCAAGAAAGGTGCTAACTAGGTCAAATGATTATGGCATCGAAATTAAGGGAGAAGAAGGAACCAGTGGACTAATCCAGGAGGAACACGGAAAGACAAAAGCGATAAGTGTAGTCACCTTGGAGAAGGAATCAAAGCTAGAGGATACATTAGTGATGCCTATTGGGAAGAGGACCACAGAGGACAAGGAAGGAAGAAGTACCCCACGTCTTACTAAGAAGAAGGGAGAGAGCCATGAAGGCGAGGATGTCAAGGCCAAGAGGAAAATAAGGGCTCGTCGCAAGTTTCATATTTTCCACTAGGGAATGGGCAATTAAGCTATGACTTGAAGGAGTATTTGACAAGCAAGCAGGTAGATCTTACTCTTGGGAAGCTTATAAAGATGGTGCCTAAGCTAAAGCGACAGTGGAAGAGGATGGTTAACCCAATGGAGAAAGAGCCAGAGAGAGGTTCAGTAAAGGTGTTGGCAATGGACGAGCTACCAAACATTTGCCCAATAGTAGATGTGTGGCACAAAAGAAAAAAACTGGGACAAGGTTATGTGGATGGTGGAGCCCAAATATGTGTCATAACACACTCATGCATTGAGAAGATGGGTCTGACAGTGACTGGGGTGTCAGGCTTTAGGATCATATTGCCAAACCATCGAAAGTAAAATGTTTGGGTGTTGTAAAGAGCTTAGAAATGGAGGCGTATGATGCAAAGGTAGTGGTTGATTATCATGTGATGCTAGCAGGGTTGGGAGCATATCCTATTATACTGGGCAGACCATGGTTACGTGTAGTGGGAGCTGTTCAAGATTGGAGACGTGGTACGATTAGCCTCTATGGAAAGACAGGTTCCAAGAAGCTATATAATATGGACACAAGGAAAGTATTGGAAGAGCTTTATGAAGATGAGGATGAGTCTAGTGATGAAGACTATTCCATAGTGACTGATGAGGACACTGATAGTACTACTAGCAGTGATGAGGATGTTGATGTTGCATTTGTTTTGATGGACAAAGAAATCCAGGAGTCTAGTTTAATTTCATTTGAAAATGATATTGAAGATGAAAGTGAACGGCCTTATGAAGTGGTTGAAGTGTTGATACAAACCAAGGCTGAATTGTCAAAGAAGCAGGAATTGATGACACAAATGATCAGTGGAGACCTCTCAGCTATGGAGAAGGAGATATATTTGCACATGCTGGCTAGTTTTCCTGATTTTTTCATTACTTCATATGAAGAGATTAGAGGGTTCAAAGGAGAAGAGATGCATATAGAGTTGAAAGAAGGTGCTAAGCCAGTGTGGCAAAGGCTAAGAAGAATGGGTCAAGAGCAGATGGAAGCCTTGAGGGAAGAGGTGGACAAGTTGTTGAAGGTAGGGTTCATAGTCCCTGTGGAGACCACAGAATGGGTGAGACCAATAGTAGTAAGTCCAAAGAAAGATGGAAAGTGGAGGATTTGTGTAGATTTTAAACCCTTAAATGCAGCCACCACTAACAAGAACCCATACCCTCTTTCATTCATCGATCAGATCTTGGATTCAGTGGTTGCAGGTTATGAGAGGTACAGTGTGTCTGATGGTTTTTCATGCTATTTTCAATTGAAGATTGCTCTCAAAGACCGAACAAAGACAGCTTTCATTACGCCATGGGGCTGTTATTGCTATGCGATATTTCCATTTGGGTTGTCAAATGCACCATCTTTCTATCAAGAGAGAGCAAATTGGGTATTGGCACCATTCATTGGTAGTTTTGTTAAAGCTTTTATGGATGACTTCTATCTCTACAGCAGTAGAGTTGAACACCATGCGAAGCTGCAGATGGTAATGGCTCAATATGATGAATGTGAAGGACAACTAAATCCAAAGAAATGTCATCTAGCACATCCCAGGGTGAAGTTAGTGGGGCATATGGTGTCAGAAAATGGCATTGAGACTGATCGAGACAAGGTTAAGTCTATTATTCTTCTTCCATCACCTACGAGTACAAAGCAATTGGCAACCTTTATACACAAAGTGAAGTACATGGCGTGGTTTATTCCATTGTCTTCGCAGCTCCTTTATCCATTACAACAAGTGGCAAAGCATGATCCATTGCAATGGGATGACAAGTGTGAAGAAGTGTTTCAAGAGGTGTTAGGGGGGTTGTCGGCCATGCAAGCTCCTGATTGGGAGCAAATGTTTTATGTAAACCCATCAGTAGGGGATGATGCCATTGGAGCCATGCTATTGCAAAAGGGGAAGGGCAACCATTATATGAAGCCAGTGTATTGTGCAAGCCGAGTGAAGTTGCTAGCAGAGAGAAAATTCTCGGAAGTAGAGCTAGTGATGGCCAGTGTAATATTTACTTGTCGACAATTTCGTCACTACTTGCTACCACGACCTTTTGTTTTCTTGACGAGTTACGCCTTTTTGCCACAGTTAATTAATGGCATTAACATGTCAAATGTGGTCAAGAAATGGGTAATTGAGTTGCAAGAGCTTGAGTTCTCTTTTTTAGTTGAAGATAGTACAAGGGCTACCCTAGCTGATTTGTTGACTTACAAGGAGAATCCCCTCCTTGTTAAGGAAGAGGTGGTGAGAAGGGTAGATGAAGAAGGGACACAAATCAGCAATGCACAAGGGCTACCCAGTTGAAGACGGTACAAGGGCTACCCTAGCTGATTTGTTGACTTACAAGGAGAATCCCCTCCTTGTTAAGGAAGAGGTGGTGAGAAGGGTAGATGAAGAAGGGCCATAGATCAGCAATGCACATGTGTTGTTATTTGATGGCTCATACAGAAAGAGCCATGATGCAGCTTCAGGGCGTATAGCAGTTTACGATCCAGATGGGAAGCTAGTATGCAAGAGAGGGTTCAAATTGGATGCTCATAGTAACAATGAGGCTGAATATGCTACTTTGGAAGCCGGATTACACATTTGTTTGAAGCATGAGATTAGAAGGTTGAGCATAAAAGGTGATGCCTTGTTAGTCGTGAAGCAAGTGTTGGGTGTGTGGAAGAGTAAGAACACCTCATTGAAGGAAATGTGTTTCATAATTAAAGGCCTGTTAAAAAATTTCAAAGCATGGAGCATCAAACACATAGAACATGCTCTAAATGGAGAGGCACATGAAGCAGCTCAAAGCATGATTGGGGAGCTATTTGTCATGATGGCCAATTTACCTCTTTATCATGGCTGAGAAATTTTGGCTCAAGAAGAGGAGTTTTTGCTAACAGAAATCATTCCAAAGGATATTCACAAGTCTAAGAAGTATGGTTTTGTGCGTAGAACATCTAGGTACAAATTGATTGGGGATGTCTTATACATGAAAGGGGCTGATCTCGTGTTGAGACGTGTATCTTGGAGGGAGGAGCTTCATAGAGTGTTGGAAGAGAATCATGAAGGCGTATGTGGCGGACATTTTGCTCTAAAGATCACCTTGCATAAGATCTTGCAAGAGGGGTATGTATGGCCTAGTTTGCACAAGGATGTTCACCATTGGTGTAGGTCTTGCAATAGGTGTCAAACATTTGGGAAGAGAGTGGTGAAGCCGGAGCTACAAAAAACCATTATGGAATTTGATGTGTTTGAAAAGTTGGGGATTGATGCAATAGGCCTGTTACCTATCACAAGCAGGGAAAAAAGCTATAGTTTGAATTCACTGGACTATCTCTCTAGATGGGCAGAGGCTATAGCAGTAAAACAAATCACTACAAAGGATGTGGCAAAATTTGTGTATGATGAAATATGTTGCAAGTTTGGGGTGACACTAGAGCTTGTTTCGAATAAGGGGCCAGGATTTAGAGCTAAACTGCTAGACTTCTTATGCGTGAAGATGAAGATTAGGCACCAACATACCACTCATTGTTACCCACAGTGTAATGGCTTAAATGAAAGATTCAATGGTGAGTTGGTACAAATTCTTTCAAAAGTGACAGAGCACCAAGGAAAGAATTGGGATTTGGAATTGCGTAGTGTATTCTGGGCTTACCGTACTTCGGTGAAGACAGGTATAGGGTTTACTCCATTTCATCTGGTATATGGAAAGAAAGCACTATTGCCTGTGGAGGTAGAGTTGCCTGCAGTAAAGATGTTAGAAAAGGTGCTTGGGCATTCCGGTAATGCATTCAAAGAGAGGCTCTTACAGTTACAAGAGGTTCAAATGGATAGGATGAGTGCATTGGAACATTATGGACAAATGCAGGATAAGGCTTTGGCAAAGATAAATGAAAAGGTCAAAAGTAAGGGTATCAAGAAGAATGACTTGGTTTTGCGCTACAATAGTAAGATGGACAACACATTCCAAAGAAGTTTCAAATTAAGTGGGAAGGCCCTTTCAAGGTAGTGGAGTGTTTTCCAAATGGTACATATCAGCTGGCTAACCTGGATGGGATTTTACATAAGTCAAGGGTAAATCGATTGCATCTTAAATTGTATCATGCTAGATTGATGATGGTGGAGCAAGATGAGTTATCGTAATATATATGAGGGATGAAGAGACCTTTGACGTGGCAAGTCATGTATATTTTCTCAATAATGACAATGATGTTATAACTATTACATTTGCAAAGCTTAACAATCAAGTGATTTTTCTTATGACGTGTACAATTGTCATTGATTTACTTTCATCAATTTACTTTTGTCAGTTTTGTATTTTTATTCTGCAAACAACACTATGGATGATGGAGTTAATGGTTATATTGTCTTGTGGGTGACTACTTTGGGTCTATACCTAAGCTTGCACTTTCTTTCAAAGGTGAATCTGATCTTATCTTGGATTCATTTAGGTTTACTCTATTATTGAAACACTCAATATGGTTGAAAGGTGGCAAGGCATTCAATGTCCTGCCACCAAAAAGTTTTACTCTCGGGCATCGTTATAAGCGTCGCTATATAAGGCTCTGCAGCGTCGCTATGAACGTCGCTATAGGTAGCCTATAATAAGTGTCACTATGGTCGTCACTATATGCATCACTATATAGAAACGGCTATAGCAACGCTTATAGCGACGTTCCCATATCGATGCTGTTAGTGACGGTCTCAGTGACGCTGGGGAGTATAAAAACCCAATGTATTTCCGTCGCTAAAAACGTCACAAGTGCACACAACCTCTTGTAGTGCAATGGACCCGAGTCTTGAGTCGGTGGGAACAAGAAAAGAAATAAATAATGTTTCTGGCTAGTTAACCCTAAACCATGACTGTCATAGGTTTATTTTCGTTATTTGCAGGCATGGCCATTCTACAGCTACCCTTTTCAGGTTCCTCCACCGGTCGTAGATCCACACCTACATCGGGCTCTCTCTTTACGAGACCAGTACCTCCGAGAGAAAGAGAATTTGTTTGTTTGCTACACTCCGCAGCAGCTTGCGAGCTACGGTATTTCTTCTTAGACTACACCATGGGGAGTCAGCGAGGGACTCCTTACCTACAGATCCTCGCCAACGGCACCTCAGTCTACAGCCCCTTCTTATTGTCCTACTCCCCTTCCATTGTAGGGTCCTACTCCCCTTCTATTGTAGGGTCCCACTCCCATCGCATCACAGGGTCCTACACCACTCCATTCCACTCTTGCTTTGCCAGAACACCGTCAACAAACTTTCTCTAGCAACACGCATCGACGCTCGTCTCGGGGCAGCGGAGCGCCATGAGAGACGAAGCGATGGTGGATCTTGTGGTTTTGCATGTTTTGGTAGTGGCAGGGGAACGGAGTCCTCACTTTCAAAGCATGCTACCCCTGACGCAGAGGACAACGAACTGTGCCAGACATGCATGGACGCTACTACAGGGTTAAATATGGTGGGGAGGTGGACTTTGGCACAGCACAGGGCAGGGCATTTCAATGCCATCTACAAATTCTTATACATTCAACATATAGGAACTATTTTATAAATTTTAGAGACCAACTACCCAATCATGCACGGTACATTAAGGACGCTTTGTTAGCTAGATTTTCAAATGCCCCCAATCAACATTTTTCACAAAAATGATTGGAGGGCTACATAAAGACATTTTTGAAAAACAAGCAGTCCAATGTGCGACGTGCAACAATCAAACAGGTTAGATATCCAGACAGGAGCTACCGTGGTGGCAACATGGCAGACGCGGAGTGGGAGTGGGAAAATGAAGAAAAGAGCGATCAAGCTGCGACGGGCTCATCATACAGACAACACGTGAGGCTCGCGCCAGACAAACTCCCACACACTATGGCTCAAGAGGCAAGGGAGCTTGGAAGGACAAATATGTAAGATTGATTAAATTATAACGTTGATCGGTGATTATTAAGATTGTAGTTGATGATTTGTTATTTTTATTGCTGACTTAGGAAAATATCACTCTTTCTCGACCAACCAAAGAGATGGTCAAGTATCGGGAGCGACATACAAAATTTGATACTTGGCAATGGTTGTTCAAAAACAACCACATCTCTCGTTAGCAGTTCGATGCAGCGGTTGGATCACTACAAGCAGTAAGTTTAAACAAGTAATTTTGTATCAATTGTTTTGAAATGTTGTTAATTGTTTAATTTGGTTTGGGTTTATGTAGAGTCAAGGTTATCAAATGAACATGCATGTGGACGGCGACGAGATAGATAAGGATTAGATACAATAATATTTTGTCCAAACTTTTGTAAAGTCCCAATGTGACACAATGTATATACAACTATTTACTTTTTATTGTAACTTTTCTTAATAGTTGATCTTTTGCATATTAAATTGTCAAGGTAAAGTAAATTCAATTTCAACTCTTTGGTTTTTTTTATACTCTTCCAAAAAACAATTGATGTTTCCTTGTTTTATGCAGGTCAAAAATAAAGGTGCTCATTTGGGCCACCCAATTTTGGGTGGCCCAATTGAGCACCTTTATTTTTGAATGGGCGTGTAGCGGTAATAAGTGCGGTAATAGGAGCGGCAACTATCACGGTAATAGCAGTGGTTATATTGCCACGACTATTACCGTGCTTATTGCTTAGAAACCACTACCGCGTCCATAGCCCCGGTTATTGCCGCTCCCACAATTTTTTCTCTCTCCTTTTTTCTTTGTTTTTCCACGGCAATGCTAGTGGTTATAGATAACTCCTCTTATAGCCATTTTTTGCAGATTCGCCACCACCTTATTAAGCCTTTTTGCTCATCAAGATCCTACTAGGGTTAGGGTGCTTTTACTAGAGCGATAAAGGTAAAGTAGTGTTTCGCTACTAAAAAAGCTGGCACAAGCATGATGCACTCAAGACATAGTTGAAAACTGACAAGCGCTTGTTGTCACCGTGGCCCTAAGGTGGTTGAAGGCATCCTTAGTGGAATGAGGAACTTCTTGTAGGGAACATGCATCTTGGTCCTTGGCTGTGACTACAAAATCGTACGCATAGCGTAAGGTGTCAACGTTCGTGTCCTTATCGGTGGCCACTTTGTGCTTGCCAGTTTTTCACTTTTCGGCCTCGGACGCCTTCTTGTGGGCAGTCCCCCAACCTCTGATGCCTTCTCTTTGGCACCCCAGCCTCCACCACATTCTGCTTGGCACCCTACAATATATACGTATTGGCACAATAATTAGATGGCAGTAACAACCCCACACCCACAAAAGTGAAGCATAGAATATACTTGGGCGGTGGTGTGCACTTGGCCAAAGCCCTTGGATTTCTCCACTGTCAGGGGGTTGGCCTCCTTGGCATGATGGTTAGCTTCAGCCTTCTACCTCTCTTGACGTTACTCGTGAAAGATTTTCGATGATAGGACCTTTCATGCGTTATGCAGTGCCTACCCAGCTCACTTTTATTATAGAATAACGTATATTCTGATAAAGGGCTATCGGTTTTCCAAGTGGCTCACTCCAATTTCAAGAAAATCAAAAGTATCTTAGGATCACCAAGTAAAGTGCTTCGTTAGCCGCATTTGTATTGAATAGAAGTGAGTCTGAGGTAAGAGAAAACAAGAACCTAGAAGAGAAAATCTTGGAGAGAGAGAGAGAGAGAGAGAGAGAGAGCTTGTGCTTCTTTTCCACAAATCCTATTACCTTAAGGTGGCATGGTCTTGTGTTTACAACACAACAATCTTGATGTCTCAATTTTGATATGCCTAAATATATCCTTAGCTTTTAAATTGTATTAATTTTTTGATTCAATCTCGCTCTATTTTATGCATTCTTATCATTTGTGTAACTGTGGTTTTGTCATTTGGAGATTCAACAAGAATATATATCCCTAGTGAAGAAAATAGAGAGAGAGAGAGAGAGAGAGAGAGAGAGAGAGAGGTTGATACCATCCACCAAAGCAAGTTTTCTTGGTTCTTAATTGGTACAGGTTGATATCCTCCACCAAAGCAAGTTTTCTTGGTTCTTAATTGGTACCGTCTCTAGTACGTTACAATCGTGATGTCCCCATTTGGAATCGTGTACCTCGCAAAAGAATCATAAGAATTGTTAAAATTTATATAAAGTAATGATATGGATCATTTGAAATATGTTCACTTTTAAATGTTGTTCCCTTTTTATGTTTGAAAAGAAAAAACATGCAAGTCTCCTTGCATGGGGGAGTTTGCATAGTCCTCCCCTAAGGGAACGCCATTCGCACGGCAATGTACAATTTTTAGTGCGTTCATTTCATTGTGCCCACATCAGCATCTTGCATAGATCCACATGCCTTCAAGATGCATCAGTAGGTCATTGCATCTGGAGAGAGGTGCTATGTTTGCATCTGCTGAAACAAGACTAGATATTTCTCTTATGGGGTAAACCCTGCAATCAGTGTATTCCAAGATTCCACAGTCCATATAGGAAGCTGAAACAACTTAGAGCTTTCTGGCCCTGCTCCTGTGGTGCATATACCGCAAACAATGGATTTCAAAAGACGCCAATCCCATCATTCAATGCATCTGGGATGCAACATTTCAGGCAAAATGCTCATAAAGAGCATGTTAGCAGTTGGACACACCCTATGGAGCTCGACGGAATATTATTTTTTGTAATTCTTCATTTATTGAGAAAAACCGACATTTCACCTTTGTAAGTATTGGGGCTTACAGAAGCTTCCAGATTGTATCCCATTTTTGACATTTAGATTGATAAGATGGTTAAATTGGAACATTAGGGTTTGCCTTTTGTCATTTTAAAACGTTATGTCTATGAGTGAGCATATTGTGTACGAGAGAGAGTGAGAGCTTCATCTTGATGCTACGCGCGCACCAGTGGTTGGAATAGAGTGCGGAGAAGTGCAGCGTGTTGCCCCCGACGAGAGCTATGCGCCAATACCTACATTGCGAGCGTACGGTCTGGTTTTGCGAGCTCGACCCTTGAGCTTCATCTGGTGATTCAGTGAGCATACTTTATCAGTTTTTGCATTTCAACATATCCATGCGTTCTCATTGAGTAGAGATACACATTAGGCATTTTAGTTTTTGGAAACGACGACCTGCAGATTTCGGCCAGACATCCTACGTGATTTTGCACCAGGTGTTTAGGGTTGGGATTTTGGTTCATGGAACTTAAGGAGAGCAGCCTATTGGTGTTAGTAGGGTCTCCTTCAAGTTCTGTGGCGTTTCGAGTGAGGGGTATTTGGCTCTTGGAATCGTTGTAGGAAATCTCCTCTTATGCACTCCTGAAGGTTTTAGCTTATACATTGGGTAGAAACCTCTATAGGAATTAGTCGAGAGTCGGTCGAGTGTAGGTTGACACCCTATGCTTGCTTCCACGTTGTCGGGGGATATGTGTTAGCTACATGAGCCGGGCAGGCATTTGAGATCTAGTCTCAAATTCCTCTATTGGTGGTAGAAACACTCCTCGTTCATCACCACTCTTGTCTACTCGTCTTCTTAGGTCATCGGCTTCATTGGCCTCTCTGACTTGTTTCCACAATACTTCAAAACCATCTACCTCTTTACAATCCTCAGGTATAGCTTGGTGAAATCCCTCGGAAGAGTTATCCGTGGTATTCAGTACTATCCTTGGTTCTAATGCTGGGTCTTTGAGATTTGGTATGTGCTCATGACTAGAATCTGGCTCTTTTAGTTCCTGGTTTGGTGCGATTACTTGTGAAGGCATGGCACGGATCACATCCTCAGGTTTTGCACCTGGTGGTTCTAGTAAAGCTTGGGCTGTTTGAATCATTTTATGGCACATTTCAAACCTTTGCTTTTCTAGTTCTGTATAGGGATATGTCATCCACCTGTGTTCTTCGGTTTTGTTGTTTTTGAGCCTCGCATCATAGGCTTTCAAGAGGGCATTTAATGTCTCATTAACCTTCTCTACCAACACAGATCCTCCTGAACTAGCACTTCTCGGTTTCTCATCCGTGGATGGTTCTTCTAGAGGTTTAACCATTGAGGTGGTCCGGGGCGGGCAAGGTGAAGAGCGGCCTCTAAACACCCTTCGAGGCTCCCATGTTGCTCAATTGGGGCTGGGGCAAGCACAATCAGAGACAACAACAACCCATAGCCAGAAACCAAACAAGAAAAGGGGCACCACCTAGTTGTAGATGCGAACTAGGATGCATGTGATATCTCCTTGTACTCAAACGCACAAATAGAGGGGAATGCAAGATAGCCACATACACCAAATACAAACATATCCCACGCCAAAGAGAGGTAAAGAGCACAAATCAACTTGAGCAACTCTATCTTAGCCTTAAAGACTAGATGCACACAAAGCTCGATGAGAAATAGAGAGACAACACAAAACTTCACCTTGTTGCCATTACACAAATTGTCTCAGGGTCACGGGAGCCCTCTCACCGAGCACCCTCTTACAATTGACCTTTTAGGCAAAGAATTCAACAAGCCCTCAAACCATCAAGCATGAAATGGTACAACAAACTTCAAGGACAATATACCTTCAACCACCTGATTAGCAGACTTATCAAGTCAAGTTGAAGAGAAGAGTCGTAGTTGCAGCATACAATTGCACCCAAAACTATAAATCTTATTTATGCACAAGAGTAGGCTACAAGTGTGATGAAGAGTATGGCATGCACTCCACTCCTCTAGATGGCATAGCTAACTTCAAGCTTCTCCATGCACCTATGTGTAATGATGGAATAGAGCACTCACGATGCACACACTCTACACAACTAGGCTTGAAGAGTGGTGTGTTATGTGTTGAGAATGGTGTGGTGTAGTGTGATCATGGGATGATTTACAAGGAAGAGAAGGGCTCTATTTATAGGTTTTAGAAGCCCCGATTAAGATTAGGCCTAATCAAGTTTATTTGAAGGAATAAAAGATTATGCATATATATATTTTTTTTTTAATGAGGGTGGGTCTCTCTTGTCCTTTGAGTCACATGGATGTGGGCTAAAGGGAAGAGCATTATTGAGGATGAAAGGAGAGAGGATGGAGTGAATAATTTGGGAGTGCCTACTCTAGTAGAGGGTTCAATTTACAATAAGGTTAGTGGTTAGTAGTTAGTAATTATCACCACAAAATATTTACAAAATCATTCACCAAATGGTGAGATATATGATGAGAAAAGTTAGAGAAGGGATGAGCTTGGAAAGAGAGGTTGAAGCTTTGGAGAAGTTGACATTCACCTCTTTACAGCACCGGAAGAAGAAGCAGTCAGCATGGCGAAGCAGCGCGTGTCGATGAATCTATGTTATTTCAAGCCTTGGAAAATTCATGATAAAAGCCTTCATTTGCAGAGGTTATCCTCGGATTTTTTTTTATTTTTTGAAGTTCTTTACAAAGCTGAAGAGAGTATGGTAATATGGAAATATATGTAGAGAGAAATGGGGACACATAGGGTGTAGAAATGGAGGATGAAGGCTATGGAGGTGTGAGAGATGTGGCCATGGTGAAAAGGGTGAATTAAGACATGGGAGTTGCAGGTTTGGGAGTGGGAAGGAGAGGGAGGAGTGTGTGTGAAAGAGGAAAATGATAAAGTGGAAGAGGGAGTGTGGCTGCATAGCATGGGCAAACTGGGGTCCACCAATAAAATCATAGCTCACAACTCGTAGCTCAAAAAAATATGAAAAAATTTGAGGTGAAATTTCATCTCACGAGCTATAACTTTTTTCTGTATCACATTTTCAAATTCGGGGAGCATATGATCTTTACAAATTCAGCAAAACCGACTGTTTTTTCCACTACACAAAGTCCTTGTGAGCTCTTTCTTTGGATGATTCTTTTGAATACCTCCAAGAGTGAGCTCCCCATGGTGCATGCATGCATTCCACATACCCTTGACCTTATTTGGTAGGTCTATAATTGAAGATATTGTTGAGATCATGATATAAGTGAATAGTACAACTAAGAAAATCAAATATTGAGGGGTCTAAAAAATATGTATATGTCAAATATAAATAATATAGGTGGAAAAAATATAAAGGGGTTAAAATAAATCTCTCTCATTATGAGTCTACCATAAAAAGATGAATATTTTTTGTGGTCTAATTTATGAGAGTAATAAAGAATAGATGTAGGAAGGAAAAAATCACAATAGTGAAAAAATATACACATAAATAGAACTAGTTTTTTTGGATTTTTGTTGGGATGGAGTTACACCAAAAATAAGAGAAGCTTGCATGAAATTATTTTTATATGGAATAAAGAGTATGCAAAATGATAAGAAAAAATATGGTAATGGTGAGTCAATGTACACACCATAGGTAGAAATATTTAAATAAATACCAAAATAATTATGAAAATTCCTTTTATTTAGGCCCTATATACAATGAAATATTTACACACAAATGGGCCATAATATACTTATAATTATTTTTTTATTTTTTATTTTGGCTCAACTAGCCCAGTGACTAGCTAATTGAGGGTTTTTAAGAAGATATGGGAAAAGTCCCCTAACTCACACACACCTATATACAGTGAAATGGTAGGGATAGCCACAGTGTTTGGATAGGGTGGGTTAACTCACTATGGAAATTATAGAAAGCCAAAAAACGGCTATCATTAGCCCTCCCCCAAGATGATGGTATATTCATGTACCATCATAGAGTATCTTTTCCAAAGAGAGTGCTTCAGAGTCCTTGACGATATTTTTATTGTTTGGCCCCTCAGAATTTTGGTTTGAGTTACACTCATGCTTGATGTAACATTACTTACATGAGACAGCTGCCCTTTGACAGATCTTTGGTAGATCCTTTGGTTGAAGGCGACTCAAATAAGGCTTCAAGCGATACCCGTTTACCTTCCTAGAGTGCTCTTTCCCATTCAAGTCCATAAGTTGATAGTAACTTGAATTGAAAGCCTTCTTAACTATGTATGCCCCCTGCCATCTTGTTTCAAATTTGGCATCAAAACGATTATCGAGTCGATTGTCATACCTTAGCACCAGATCTCCTTCCTTGATGCCTTTGTCCTTTAGTTTCTTGTCGAGCTTTTCTTTCGCCTGCGTAGCTTTCCTCTTGTAGCACTCATATGTTGCTTCTCTTTTCCACTCAAGCTCAGCTAAGGTAAGAAGTCGATCCATCCATGCTTCTTGATCATCTTGTGTTTCTTTGCCATGAAGTCGCATTGTTGGAATGTTGAACTCAATTGGTTGTAAATCCTCTTGACCATAGACCAAGTGAAATGGTGTGAACTCCGTGGCTTCCCTATATGTGGTTCGATACGCCCACAAGGCACCATCCAAGAAGTCATCCCACAACTTTGTCTTGTTTTTCACCATCTTTCTAATGATGCCTGCAATGACACCATTAGCTTTTTCTACCAAACCATTTGATTGGGGATAGTAGGGTGTACTATGACGATGTAGAATTTGAAGTTCTTCACAGACTTCTGTGAGAAAGACCTTTCTAAACCCTGGACCATTATCAGAAACAATCTCCAAAGGTGTGCCAAATCTACAACAAATGTGAGTGTAGACAAATTTGCTCACTGTCCTCTCATTTACCTTTGCCACACTTTGTGCTTCTACCCATCTTGTCATGTAGTCTATGGCCACCAAGATATACGATTTCCCATTTTTAGTCCTAGGCAATGGACCCATAGCATCAATGCCCCATTTTTCAAATGGACCATTTGCAAGGACTAACTGACGTGGACCATGTAACAGACACTTGTTTCCATTAATCTGACAATTATGACAGCTTTTACACCAATGTTGAACATCAATGTGCAAGCTTGGCCAAACATATCCGGCAAGCAAAATCTTTTTTGCAGTGAGTTCCTGTGCAAAATGACCACCACACACTTCCTCATGCAAACCTTTTAGAATGGCTCGGATTTCCTCAATAGTTGGTACTCTTCTGCACACTTGATCCTTCCCTCTTTGGTAGAGGGATCCTTCTAGGAAGAGATATGTGCTTGCCTTCTTCATGAGTCTCCTCTTCTGAGCATTCGTGAAGTCTTGTGGAAACTCACCCTCCAAAATGTAGCTAATAACGGGAGTCAATGACTCCAATCCCTGGTATCTTGGTTGCTTGACAGTTGCTACCACCATGATGACCTGCACTTCTTTCTCAACACATGTAACTGCTTGTTGTGCAAGTAAATCGGCATCTTCATTTTGTTTCCTAGGAATATGATATAGTTGCACTTCTTCAAATTGATTAAACAATCTACGAATGGCATGAACTTTTGTCCTTAAGCTTTCATTCTTGCATGCCCAAATGCCTAAAATTTTCTTCACAATGAGAAGTGCATCCCCTTTTACCATGAGACGTTGTATACCTTGGCCAATGCATATCTTTAAACCATGAAGTAGTGTGTCGTTTTCTGCTTCATTGTTGCTAGTTGAACCTGGTAGATTGCCCTTCTCTTTCAAGACCACTTCTCCACATGGGTTGAGCAATACACGCCCTCCCCCTGCTTTTCCTGTGGCTCGTCGAAAAGCTCCATCAAAGAACAAGGTAAAAGCATTAGGAATACTTTTAGGTGGTGGCAATGGTAGGGTCTTTACTTCAGGCACCTTAATCTCCTTCTCATGTACCCTATAAGTAAGGATCCCTGCCAATTATGCACGCACACTATCTTCTACTTTGAAAGAGTATTGAAACTCTTGCAACTCCATAATCCACTTTGAGATCCTAGTACTAAGACTCATTTGAGATGACACCCAAGGGAACAAATTTTCTGCAGTGAGAATTACAAAAGGTTTTGGTAGCAGGTACGATCTAAACTTTCTCACCGCAAACATGAGAGAAAGCATCATGAGTTCTGCCTCTGTGTAGCCTCTCTCTAAAGCATTCATGACCCTACTAGCAAAGTAGATGGGTCGCATTCTGGTACTGTGGGGATCTTGTTGTAGCAAAACCGCACCAATTGTTTCTTTCCCAACACTAGAGCTAAGAAAGAATGTGTACTCCCAACAAGGAGGCATGAGTGTTGGTAGCTCTGACAAAATGACTTTAATATTACAAAAGTACTCTTCAAGCTCATAAGACCATGCAAATTCTACTTGTTGTGTCAACTTTTGCAAAGGGTGAAGCAACTCCGAAGCTAAGTGAATGAAGCGTGACACATACTTCACCTTTTGAATGAATGAGATTACCTCTTTGAGATTCTTGGGTGATGGGAGCTCAATAAGAGACTTTGCCTTTGAAGGATCCACCTCAATGCCTTTATAGGAAACCTTGTGACCAAGCAAGATCACTTCATCGTCACCTATGTGACACTTGTTGGCGTTGAGTTGACCTCCCATATCATAGAGCTTCTTTAAACCTTCTTCTACCCTTTGTAGATGCAATGATTTTGAGCTATAAATGCAAAAATCATCAATAAAAACCCTAATGGACTTTCCAAAATATGCTTGAAACACCATGTTCATGAAGCGTTGGAAATTTGCAGGAGCATTTGTCAGTCCAAATGGCATGACTCTAAAAGCATAACAACCCCAAGGAGTGATGAAGGTTGTTTTCAACTGATCTTCCAATGCGATACCTATTTGAAAGTAACCCGAGTAGCCATCACACACAGTGTACTTCTCATGACCAGCTACCTCATTTAGTATCTCATCTTGAAATGGGAGGGGAAAGTGATCTCTTTTTGTTGCCTCATTGAGTGGACGGTAATCCACACACACCCTCCACTTGCCATTTTTCTTAGGAGTGACAACAACGGGAGAGACCCACTCTGAATTCTCCACTGGATAAATGAAACCTACTGCTCGAAGCTTTCTTACCTTCTTGAGTAAAGCCTGCTCCTTGATGACTCCTAGCCTTCGTAGCTTCTGAGCCTTAGGTGTGGCCTCTGGCTTCAACTCAATTTTGTGTTGAACAGCATCTACTCCATGCACATCGGTGTAGTCTTTAGCAAAAAGTCTAGGAAATTTCCTTAACACACCTTTGAGCTCCTCTCTTTCATCCTTTGTAAGTGTTGTAGATAACATACCTTCTATCATTCTTTCATCTTCCACTTTTTGGTTTTCTTGGGAACCTACCTCTTTCAAACCTGGGCAAGAGGTCTCTTTCAAACCTGGGCAAAAAACAAGACCAATTTTTTCACACAGTTTAGGTTCAAAAATGTTGTGCAAGAGTAAGGTTAATGGTGAGATCGATACTAAAAGAAAAAAGCTAAGTTTTTTTCAGCTCATAAGGCAACTTTGTGGATATATAGCACCTAGAAATTCATTTTCATACTCTTCAAATAATTCAAGCAAAATGGTCACTTAACAGGACACAAAAGTGTCCAAGGACATAAAAGTATCTTGTTACCATTCTAGTGTTAAGCACTTGAGTTTCCTATATTTCTCAACAGCCCTAGTTTCAGCTGCTTCAAAGGTAGCAGGTGCACTGGCCTCAACTTTTATCTTAAGGTCAGGAAAGAGTCCGGCTATGAACCTCTCCTTCTTTAGGAACTCTGCACCATCACCAGGGTTAGCAACATTTCTCACCCATACAGCCCAAAGACGTAGAAAATCTTGCTTGTACAAGTAGTAGTCATCTAAGTCTTTTTGCTTATGAGAAACAATGTCTTGCCATAGCTTTTGAGTGTTTTGGGGATCAAAGAAGTATCTCTTGAAATGATTCACAACTTCCGTGTAATTCCCTTTAACTTCCTTAGGAAAAGAGTCAAACCAAGTGCTAGCATCTTTCCTAAGGACCACCTCAAACATCTCTACACGTTCTTGATCAGTTACTATCCTCTTGATACGACAAGACATCTTGAAATTTGCTAAAAATAATTATGCATCCTCTCCAGGCTCTCCAAAGAAAAGAGGATATCCGGACATTTGGCGTTGGGCCTCCATTGAATCGGTTTCAAAGTGACAACACGTTTTTGTTTTTCTTTCTTAAAAAATTTACACAATAATGTTTTCTAAATTGCAATTTATTCTACAACAAAATAAAAATATTCACATCAAATGACCTATGATAATCAATAAGAGGCAGGATGACACGGTTTGGTGATGCGAGAATTTCTCCTACTCTTTGGGCACCAAACATGAACACCATACGTTATTGAAAATGGATTTTTCTACTAATTGCAATGTTTATTCTAATGTGTGAAGTGAAATGAAAGGGGAAAACCTCTATTCTTGGTCCATTATCCATGGTCTATGCATGACCTAATTCTTAAAACAAAACAAAAATATAGACGTCCAAACTAAGGTCGTACCTAATGAGAGGAAAAATAAAAGGATTTATTGATGCGTTTATCTCTGCCAACCTAAGAGCACCTAGAATTCTATGCATTACACGTTGAAATTGCAACTTAGTACTAACAATTATGTGTACCTTTTGCCTTGCAATGGGAATGAAGGGATCATACAAATTCCCATGATTCATGCAAGCTACTTGATTATGCTAAAGGTTGAGCCTACACAAAACATACACAAGCCGTTCCTCAGTGGGGGCACCAATTTGAGGTGGTCCGTGGCGGGCAACAAGAAGAGCGGCCTCTAAACACCCTTCGAGGCTCCGGTGCTGCTCAATTGGGGCTGGGGCAAGCACAATCAGAGACAACAACAACCCACACCCAGAAACCAAACAAGAAAAGGGCCACCACCTAGTTGTAGATGCGAACTAGGACGCACGTGATATGTCCTTGTACTCAAACGCACAAAGAGAGGGGAATTCAAGATAGCCACACACACCAAACACAAACATTCACCACGCCAGAGAGAGGTAAAGAGCACAAATCAACTTGAGCAACTCAGTCTTAGCCTTAAAGACTATATGCACACAAAGCTCGATGAGAGATAGAGAGACAACACAAAACTTGACCTTGTTATCAATACACAAATTGTCTTAGGGTCACGGGAGCCCTCTCACTGAGCACCCTCTTACAATTGACCTTTTAGGCAAAGAATTCAACAAGCCCTCAAACCACCAAGCATGAAATGGCACAACAAACTTCAAGGACAATATACCTTCAACCACCTGATTAGCGAACTTATCAAGTCAAGTTGGAGAGAAGAGTCGTAGTTGCAGCATACAATTGCACCCAAAACTATAAATCTTATTTATGCACAAGAGTAGGCTACAAGTGTGGTGAAGAGTATTGCATGCACTCCACTCCTCTAGATGGAATAGCTAACTCCAAGCTTCTCCATGCACCTAAGTGTAATAATGGAATAGAGCACTCACGATGCACACACTCTACACAACTAGGCTTGAAGAGTGGTGTGTTATGTGTTGAGAATGGTGTGGTGTAGTGTGATCATGGGATGATTTACAAGGGAGAGAAGGGCTCTATTTATAGGTTTTGAAGCCCCGATTAGGATTAGGCCTAATCAAGTTTATTTGAAGGAATAAAAGATTATGCATATATATATATATATATATATATATATATATATATATATATATATATATATATATATATATATATATATAATGAGGGTGGGTCTCTCTTGTCCTTTGAGTCACATGGATGTGGGCTCAAGGGAAGATAATTATTGAGGATGAAAGGAGAGAGGATGGAGTGAATACTTTGGGAGTGCCTACTCTAGTAGAGGGTGCATTTTACGACAAGGTTAGCGGTTAGTAGTTACTAATTATCACTACAAAATATTTACAAAATCATTCACCAAATGGTGAGATATATGATGAGAAAATTTAGAGAAGGGATGAGCTTGGAAAGAGAGGTTGAAGCTTTGGAGAAGTTGACATTCACCTCTTTACAGCACCGGAAGAAGAAGCAGTCAGCATGGCGAAGCAGCGCGTGTCGATGAAGCTATGTTATTTCAAGCCTTGGAAAATTAATGATAAAAGCCTTCATTTGCAGAGGTTATTCATGGATTTTTGCTGATTTTTTGAAGTTCTTTACAAAGCTGAAGAGAGTATAATAATATGGACATATATGTAGAGAGAAAGGGGGACACATAGGGTGTAGAAATGGAGGATGAAGGCTATGGAGGTGTGAGAGATGTGGCAATGGTGAAAAGGGTGAATTAAGACATGGGAGTTGTAGGTTTGGGAGTGGGAAGGAGAGGGAGATGCGTGTGTGAAAGAGGAAAATGATAAAGTGGAAGAGGGAGTGTAGCTGCCTAGCATGGGCAAACTGGGGTCCACCAATAAAATCATAGCTCACAGCTCGTAGCTCAAAAAAAATATGAAAACATTTGAGGTGAAAGTTCAGCTCACGAGCTACAACTTTTTTTTGTATCACATTTTCAAATTCGGGGAGCATGTGATCTTTAAAAATTCAGAAAAACCGACTGTTTTTTCCACTGCACAAAGTCCTTGTGAGGTCTTTCTTTGGATGATTCTTTTGAATACCTCCAAGAGTGAGCTCCCCATGGTGCATGCATGCATTCCACATACCCTTGACCTTATTTGGTAGGTCTATAATTGAAGATATTGTTGAGATCATGATATAAGTGAATAGTACAACTAAGAAAATCAAATATGGAGGGGTCTAAAAAATATGTACATGTCAAATATAAATAATATAGGTGGAAAAAATATAAAGGGGTCAAAATAAATCTCTCTCATTATAATTCTACCATAAAAAGATGAATATTTTTTGTGGTCTAATTTATGAGAGTAATAAAGAATAGATGTAGGAAGGAAAAAATCACAATAGTGAAAAAATATACACATAAATAGAACTAGTTTTTTTGGATTTTTGTTGGGATGGAGTTACACCAAAAATAAGAGAAGCTTGCATGAAATTATTTTTATACGGAATAAAGAGTATGCAAAATGATAAGAAAAAATATAGTAATGGTGAGTCAATGTACACACCATAGGTAGAAATATTTAAATAAATACCAAAATAATTATGAAAAATCCTTTTATTTAGGCCCTATATACAATGAAATATTTACACACAAATGGGCCATAATATACTTATAATTTTTATTTTTTTTATTTTTTTGGCTCAACTAGCCCAGTGACTAGCTAATTGAGGGTTTTTAAGAAGATATGGGAAAAGTCCCCTAACTCACACACACCTATATACAGTGAAATGGTCGGGATAGCCACAGTGTTTGGATGATTTTGGTAGGGTGGGTTAACTCACTATGGCAATTACGGAAAGCCGAAAAACGGCTATCACCGTCTGTGTAAGAGAAGGTGCCTCCTTTTCCTCATGTTGTTTTATCTTCTCCTGAGCTTCGGTAAGCTTCTCAGCTAGGGATTTTTGCTCTCGTTCCCTGCGTGCTTTCATCCTAGTCTTTCTAGCTTTCCAACTATTTCGTTTGCTCTGGGTTTTCTGACTAGGTGCGTCTGTCTTTGGTCCATCATCTATCTTTGGACTCATGTCTCCTTCCGTGTTCTTTGTCTCTGGATTCTCATTAGCTTTCTTTTGAGCTTGTGCTCTCGTAACCACTTGAACCGGTACGACATTTTCATTTTCTGAGCTACTAGGTAGCTGAACAATCCCTGATATATTTGTCATGATTTTCCTGATTTCGTTTGGTTTTTTTGGGCAATTGGGGATCAAGTGAGTGATGCCACACTCAAGACAATAGGCATTTACTTCAGTGATCTCCGTATGAGGACATTGTTTGACCAAGTGGTTGTGACGACTTTTGTGACAATCTGTCTCTGGTTGAGGAGATTCTTTTAGCATTTCCTCTTGGCTAGAAGCAAGCTTTGACCTAAATAAGCTGCTATTTGCAATGAATCGCAATGTCCTTTCGTCCATTTCATACCTTCTTTCTTTCGACTGAAACCCAGGAGGTGGAGGTTGTACCGGCCTCACCACTCCATGTGTTTCTCTCACATTTTGTTGCTCCGAAGGGTAGTACTTACTTTGGTTGCTATGCCACATTGTAGCTGGTACTGGCATTGGTTTATTTGATGCTTCCATCATTGGCATGTATCTCATGTCTACCTGCATTCTAGCGCCTGGCAGCAGAGGTTGTTGTCCTAAGACAAGCTGTGGCCTTAAAACTCCTACTGGTCCTAGCGCATTCCCCGTAATGTATCTAGGTGGAGTAGGTGCTTCTGGAGCAGGTTGTACATACCTCTCCCTAGCATTTTCCATGCTATAATAGCACTCTTCCCCCGTATGGTTCGTCCATTTTCTCTCAATTTCACACCACTTCGGCTCTCTTGAATCAGACCTTACAAGAGGAATCAACCTCCTGACCAAGTCGTCGATAAACTTTTCTTGATCAATAGGTGCCGTTGGCTTGGCAATGGACTCACTTATCTGTGAAACACTGTGCTGAGAGTATGTGTCATCTCCTTGACTCTTTAAGTCCTTTTCTTTGTATGCCTCACAGTTATCCACTAGATAAAGAGCTTCTTTGATCAACTTGTTTAGCGTCATCCTCCTTATCATATGCAGATTCTTCTGAAGGCCCTCATCTCTCATTCCGTGGATAAAGATCAGCATCAGTCGTGCTTGCGTAGGTAATTCCGCTCTCGGACAGAGCTTAACATATCTCTTGAGCCGTAATGATGCTTTGCGTACTGACTCATCCTCTTTTTGTTTGAATCTATGGATTTGCGAGACCGTGTTGTGAGCAATGCCTTTTGGCGATAAGTTTTCAATAAACTCCTCAAACAGCTCATCTAGGGTCTCAAAATCCCATTTTTCCACCGAGTCGAACCATGTAGCTGCAGCATCTTCTAGAGTCAATCCAAATCCCGCAAACTGTGTCGCAAAATCTGAAACTTCCTCTGCTCTAATCACTCTTCTAAAAGCCGCTATGTGATCTCTCGGATCTTTATCTCTGGAGTATTTCCTGTTTACCCATTTCTGGACTTGGGATTGTCTAACTCGTCTATTGTCTACAAGTCTAACCAGAGACTCTCCCAATCCTTCTCTCGTTATCGCTCTTGAAGGGAATTCTAGTGGCTCTCTTCTTGGAACTCCTATAGGAATTCTCGTGTTTGGTGGAGGCATTTGTGATCCTTCATTGACCAAATATCCACCTCTTTCTAGTACAGTCTGTGGATTTGTGTTTTCTACAACTCTGTATTCTTGTCCATACTTGTCGACAACTATAGATCTCCATTGACACTCGACTCCGTATGTGTAGACATATAAGAGCTTGTAATCCGTTATCTCTTCTAGGTATGGATCTGAGCACCTATAAAGATTGACCTCATTGTCATCAATGTATCTATATAGTCCTTCACTCTCATGACCGATCATCCAAACTCTCTCAACAAGATGGATCTTTATCAATTGCAAGTTTGGAAGATCCATTGTGGGAGGATATTCTGGGCTTAAAAGAGCTTTTGCTTCGTTCAGGTAGACTTAGTCCACTGTGTTCAAATGCTTTTGTTAGGGAAAAGTCGAAACTATGTCCAAAACTGCAACCGTTTCGTCACAATTCTCGCAAATTGTCGCTTTTAGACACCCCTGACTTCCGGATGAATTTTGAGGCCTCAAACGATGTTTTTTTCAAAGTTGAACTAAAAAATTGTTGCCAGCATGCATTTAGCTCAAGTTCTACTCTAAGATCTGTAGAGCCGCTCTCAGGCTACGTTTTGATATAAAAAGTTTTCCGATCGGATACCGTTTGTGAAAGTTATGGCCAAAACACTGAATTGCAGTTTAGACTGGTCAAAATGAGTCCAAATTCAATTTTGAAAAGATATTTGAGATCTTTGTGACACTGTGAACACTTCTATATGGTCAAAAGTATAGTTGGACCCTAAAACTGGCCTAAATGTCTATATGCTCAGAATTTAACAAAATTTGGTCCAGAGACTCCCCTTAAGTCCAGCAACACAATGGTATGCTCAGAATTTCATTTGGATTTAAAAATGGCCTTGAGACATCCTACGCGTAGGATGTCTTTTTGCTCAGAATGACTTGAAATTTTCACCCCAGCTTCTCCTTGATGTGCTGATCACAGTGGTGTGCTCATAAGTTGGTTTGGAGTCCTAAATCAAGCTAGAGACATCCTACGCGTAGGATGTCTTTTTGCTCTGTTTCAGCTCAAACTTGCACTGTAGCTTCCCCTTGATGTCAGTAACCCAGTGGTATGCTTAGATTTGAGTTTGGATTTCAAAAGACCCCAATTTTAGCTGTTCTTGCCTTTTTTCAATCAGAAATGCTAAAGTTTGTTCAATCTTCTTTTCTCTGACCCAAATGAGATGAAATTTATCACATGCGCTCAAAACATCATGTATAACATGCACATGAAGTCACCCTATGGTTTGGTCTCAAAATTAGGCCTTGGACACAATTTGGGTAGGATGTCTGGCAATTCTCGTCTTTTGGCTTTGAGCTGTCAAAATTTGGTCAAATTTCCACTTTCCAGGTGAAAATAGGGTAAAACCTACCTTCTAAACACACTGGTAACCTCAGATTTTCAAAATTTCCACCAGATCACCCTGTAAACATCCTACGCGTAGGATGTCTACTGCTGATTTTCTGAGACTGAACTGTCCCTGATGCTTCCTTATGCTCTCAGCAAGTGCAAGTATGCTTCACAATTGCAAAAACATGCAAAAATCACTCAATTTAAGCCTTTTCTGAAATTTTACATTTTCTGACTCGGCCTTTTGGCTTTTGGGTGTCAAGAGTTGGTCAAAACTCTAGTTTCAATGTATACTTAGGGTAAACCCCCCCTTCTGAACACACTGGTGCAATCAGAATTTTCAAATTTGGTCTCCAGAACCCCCTTGAGACATCCTACACGTAGGATGTCTATGTTTACAAAATTGCAGGTTTTCTTCACAAAACCCTTGCAAATGCTCTTTTATATGCACAACATCAATCAGTCATACAAAAATGTCCACAAGCACTTTAACAAATAATTCAATGCTGAATAGCTCTAGATCAGAATCGGATCACTTACCTAAAGCTACTCCTACAAATCATATGGGGTTTTGCATCTACGAGTAGAAAAACGCTTCACTGCCACACACACATGGACTAGTAAACGCTTTTTATCACCTCACAAATCACTCGACCACCAACAACTACTCTAATCCACAGATCCTAACGAAACCTATCTAGTCGCAGACCCTCTGCAAGACACACGCTTCCTGGCTATACACTTGATCACGGAATATCCTCTTCCGGATCCACTTAAGAAGCCGAAACTAAATCAAGCAACCATCACATGAGTGTTAGAGGAAACCTACTTAGGTCCTTGTGTCCCCGGCAGCGGCGCCAATGTTGGACGAGGAGCGACTCACACACCCATGAAGTGCATGCAAACACTACCTAGATCAACATAATGTCAATCGAGGACACGGATGACACGATAGGCACACGGAGGAAATCTCTTGAGCTTGTCAGGCTGAGATCATCCCACACATACAACACTAAGGAAGGCCAACTAAACCACAATCAAGAACCTCACTGCTCTCAACTACACCACCTAGCCACATACACACATACGGAAGGTAACTCACCTAATCATGCCAGATTCATACGAAACTTAAGGAACACCATCCCCTCACTAGGATACACCTGTCCCTAAGCTTCTACACTCAAAACCCTCACTCTAAACCCATCTGCGGAAAACGCATAGGATGACAGACCCGAATTTTGAAAGTGCCAGAAACTGAATTTATGAGTACCTATGCGTAGCTTATGTTGCCACGATTCTATAGACTACTAGCACGCAGAAAACAGACATCGTTTGATAATTTACAGCCACAAATAGCGCGTAGATGCGTTGGCATGTGCTCTTCGTCTCGCGTGGAATGCTTGGCGTTGTCGCGTAGCTCTCCTCGAGCCTGCCGCAATGGTGCAGTCGGATCTCCAATGTGTTGAGCGAGCCGGGCGTAGCAAGAGGATGAAGCTCACACTCACTCTCTTTCTCTCTCACACATAGTAGACGGCAGCGCTAAGTTTTAATTATGATTAAAGTCTCCTTACAAAATAACCTAGGTACCTTATATACTAAGACTACCTTAGGTTTAACCAAAAATGGGGTTGAAAGGGTCAAATGGCTTTGTATTTAAAATCTGGAAGTGCCATTGCACCTCGGCTTCTGAAACTAGAATAACTACTCATTACAAATGATGTTTATAGCCATAATCCGCAACATTTCATAACTCGCAAAAGATAAGACTTTGGTACGAAACTTGAGTTATGTTGTGTTGTTGACCCAGCGGTCAACATTCATGCATGTTATACTTGATGTTAGGTTCATTCCAAGGTTGTAAAAGACACAAAAGAGTGGTTGAAAGCTGACGTGAAGTTTAAAAGTTTCTGTGAGTGTTTCTGAGGGAGCTGTAGAGCATCAGGAGCATTTATGTTAGGAAAAAATTACATTTTTAGCCAGGAGACATCCTACGCGTTGGATGTCTACAGGCTGTGATCTGGTGGAAATTTTGAAATTTTGAGTTGACTTGTGTGTTTAGAAGGTAGGTTTTACTCTGTTTTCACCTAGAAAGTGGAAATTTGACCATATCTTGACAGGATAAGGCCAGATAGACAGAAATTGCCAGACATCCTACCGAAATTGTGCCAAGGCATTATTTTAAGACCAAAGCCATAGGATGGCTGCATGAGCATGATCTGCATGATATATTGAGTGACTGAGAAAGGTTTCATCTCAAATGGGTGAGAAAATTGGGTTTTAAGCAGACTTTAGCATCTTTGACTGAAAAGGGCTAGAACAGCTAAAATTGGGGTCTTTTGAAATCCAAACCAAAATCTAAGCATAGCACTGGGTTGCTGACATCAAGGAGAAGCTGTGACTCAAGTCTGGGGTCAAACAGGCCAAAAAGACATCCTACGCGTAGGATGTGTTCTGTGTGATTTGGCACTCCAAACCCAGATTTGAGCTTACCAAAGTGATCAACACCTCAAGAGGAGTTTGTGCTTTGCATTTGAAGCCATTTTGAGCAATTAGACATGCTATGCGTAGAATGTATAATGCATGAATTAGAAGCCAAAAACTGATTGTAGGCATAGCAGGCTGTTGTATAGCCTGAGGCAAGCCTCCTAGTCAATTTTGGTCCAAATTGGAGTTGATTTGACTGGTCAGACCAACAGCAGGCTGCTGGAACAGATTTTTGATCCATTGACCACCTTATAAGTGTCCAAATCAAAGAATAAAAACAGTTGTGGACTCAGCACATCAAAGGGGATCAAAAGTGAAAAAACTAGGCAAAACAGAGCAAGAGACATCTTACGCGTAGGATGTCTATTGGGACTTAGTGAAGAGAAAAGCTGACTGAGGAAATAGGGTGATGTTCCATTTGACTTGAGGGTTCCAGAACTTCTTTCAGAAGTGAATTTGGACCTTGTTTGACCTTTTGACAGAGCAAAGACAGAATTAACACTTTTCATGTAAATTGACCAACAATCAAAGAAGGTACAGTTCCAAATTAGCAGACCTAATCCACAACATCATAAGTGTATAAAATACAGTAGTGGTTGGGGATAACCCTCCAGTTATACCAATCATTACTAAGACCACCTCTAGCGATTAAATGCTTTGATTCGATTTCCGAGATTAAACGCTTATGTACAGGTAT
Source organism: Adiantum capillus-veneris (assembly GCF_014529385.1). NCBI lineage: Eukaryota > Viridiplantae > Streptophyta > Polypodiopsida > Polypodiales > Pteridaceae > Adiantum > Adiantum capillus-veneris. Next base: position 118,339,877 of record NC_140952.1, on the reverse strand, counting down.
ATTCTGTGGCAAAGCAAGAAGTTGTGCAAAAACTGGTCCTTTGCCAGGTGAGTGGTTGGATTTGTGTTAAGCTGCATTGCTAAGTTTGATGAATTTAAGATCAGGAAGACACATTTTTAGATACCAAAAGGTGGTAGGTGATCAGGGTAGCTTAGTGTCCACCAAGGAGAGTGTAACTCAGGCAAGGCTAGAGCCACTAGCACCGATTATTGAGGAGAGTAGTGATTCTGACACTTCATCAGAGACAAGTCCTTCTTCATGATGGGTAGTCAATAGCCAGGAGGTTTCTCCAATGAAGGACCAGTGCTAGGAGGAAGCACCTCCCAAAATCCTTTGAACGATTCCAAGTTCACTATAATCTTCTTAGAAGGAACAAACTCGAGGGGAGCCCTAGTTTATTTTGACTATCAAGGACACAAGTGTATTTGTATCGAAATAAGGCCCGCTCAGAGATTGGAGATAATTTGAGTCTATGATGATGGGGATAGATTCCGAGACAAAAAGGGAACCACTATTTGATAGTTAGTAACCCTGAGGATTACAGTAGATATGGAGATAACGTGGCAAAAGGAAAAATAGTTTCAGAAACTCAAGAACCGCCTCCAAACATTGATCGACCTAGAGCGCTTTTTATGTATGATAAGAAAACAACCAGGGTCTCTACTCATAATGAGAATGTGGGAATTTACAAGCATGAGAGCGAGAGAATAGTCTCTTACTTTCAATGCAAACAACCCTACCCAAACGAATTAAGCAAAGACAAGGTTCTTTACTTATTCCCTTATGAAATTGCTATGGGGAAGGATATTGTTTTTGTTGATAGGTACGGGCAAGAATACAAACATATTCTCCCAGAGGAGGTAGAAAAGGCAACAGTTCCAGGAGCATCAACATATGCCCTCGAAGAAGTGCCAAGGGCCACCTACACCCCTAGAAAATCGACAAATCCCTTTTCAGAAGAGTATGACGTGACCTCACATTCTACCCGACAATAGACATTCAACTACCAAAACCAACCAGCAACCCAACCATCATTGCAGGCATTGCTTCAATAGAGTGCAACATTAGAATAGGACCTAAATCGAGATGGTTATCCAGCCACACGAGGGCTAAGGGATTTACACGAACCACCACTCTATTCACAGTATCAAGCCGAGAGTAAGCCAAAAACTCAAGGGTCAACAGAGCCTGTAAGATCACCCATAGAACGAGTTCGAAGAGATGAACTATCTCTTGCAAGAACCGTTAGAAATTATGGCTTAGGAGCACCACTGGGAGAGGAACCCGCTCACTACTGAAGGCTAGAGGAGGTATATCGATTAGGACGAGGAGATCCAATGATGAGATTTGTAGACCATCGTATAATTAGACCTTTTCAAGTGCAAAAATGGGTAAACAAGAAATACATTGGAAACAGAGATCCTAGAGATCATGTAGCAGTCTTTGTGTCTGTAATTAGAGATGAAGAGGTGTTAGACTTCCCTACCCAATTTGCAGGGTTTGGACTAACGCTAGAGGAGGATGCTGCTACCTGGTTTTCGACTCTGTGGAGCGTAGAGACTTTGAGTCTATGGAGGAGGTGTTTGACGAGTTTATTGAGGAATTCTCACAAAGGGGGATAGCTCATAATACAGTCTCACAAATCCATAAATTCAAACAGAAAGAAGGGGAATCTGTGCGAAAGGCAGCCCTAATGGAAGAACTGCCAGCTCAGTCCAGACTTATACTATTTATCCAAGGACTAAGGAATACAGATCTCCAGAAGGACTTACATATGAAGAGGAGCACGACGTTAAACGAGTTAACTAAGGAGGCTCTTTATCTTGTAGACAATTGTGCGGTCTACAAGGATGGTAAATTCAAGGATCTTGACGACGATTCATCCTCACAACAAAGTGGAAGCAAGTCCGCTAAGATGACACCGAAGGAGAAGTAGTTGTAAGCCAGGAGCAGCTTGTAGAGGAGGCGCTAAAAAATATTAACCTGTACGCCAAACCTCAGGCTTACCAGCCCAAGTGGTGTGCTATTGAACAAAAATGGACAAACCATGGGATGGAGGAATGTTATTATAACAAGGGGTATGTGAGAGAACGACCTTATGCTCCCCAGGCTGGGGTAGCATCTCCTCAACTTCCACCGATGCCTAGGTATCAAGCAGACAACCTACTAGGACTTGTAGGTGTAGAAAGACCACAACCAGTGTTGGGGCAGCAACCACCCCTACCAGGATTACAGCCAGTCGGCATAAGATACACACCAACAATAACCGAACCAGAAGAGAAGGCTTTGGTGCCTATGCATGCATATTATGAAGATCCCAATGGATATGCTGCAAATCTTGCCTATTATCCACCGAAATAACCCTCAATTCCAGAACCATGGAGCATGATAGTAAGTGCAGGACCACCAATAGTTGCACAGGCAACAGGAGAAGGAAGATATATCTTAGATGAACGAACATTGTTGTTCATAGACAACGGAGGGATGGGCGAGCAGAGACATACATACCAACACAGAGGAGCTCAAGGAGCACCTCAACAGCCTAAGGGACCCTCCTACAAGTGTGGTGGAGACCATTGGCTACGAGACTGTCCTCATGATGAAATCATTAGAGTCAACACATATTGCACCGAGTGTGGAATTACTCATTTAATTCTTGATTGCCCTAAGAACCCGAGCAAAGGAGCAAAAACTACCTTGACCATGCTGGAAGCAGTGCCTTCCAGTGGAGGGTTAGAAAACGAGACAATAATACCTATTCAGGCAGTGACACAAGCCCAAGCTCAAAGAATGACAAACGAACCCATAATTGAAGAGCCAAAAACCGATGCCCCAAGTTCAGAAGTGAAAAATCATAGAATCACTTGAAAAGCTAAAAAGACGTGTATGAAAGCCAGGAGAGAACGAGAGAAAACGGCTCTATCCGAGGATTTAAAACACACAAAGGATAGATTAGAGCGGTTAGAGGATCTAGCTAGTCTAAGCTCACACACTACGGCAACCATAGCACCCAAGGAAATAGCAGAATCCAAAAGTGTAGGATCAGGAGGATTAGCATTGGTAGAAAAGGTAAATGAGCAGTTAGACGCAGTTTTAAAAGCTTACGAAGCCGGACTCAAAAACAACCAAACCCAAGAGCAAAGATGGATGGCTTATCCATATGCAGAAATAGAAAAACAGAGGTTGGAAATGTGTCGAAAGATGATTGAAACAACTCAATCCTTGATAGAAAACCCGCTTGGTAAACCTCCAGGTTGGCATGAAATACCAGCTCCAACCCCTATCAAACCAACTTTAGAGAAACAAGTAGAAACAAAGGAGAGACTCACGAATGCCTCTGAGTCTAGGAGAGAACCTATCATTGTGCCAAATACAACAGATGAGACAAGTAATGATTTTCAACCTAAAACATTGGTACAAATGGGTAGGGATTGTAACGATCTAGATGACCTATGGAAGAAAATCCGTGATGCCCACGAAGCTAACAGGGTGAGTTACCACATGAATAGCACGAGAAAAGAGAAAAATGAAATCTTACCTCCTATTGAAGAATTTGAGGCAAGATCACAATTGAACTTTGATATACATTCGCAAGGGGGAGACCAGGGATCAATTAGTTCGGGGCACAGCCAACCAGACTCGCTAAAAACTCTACCCTCTTACCTAGGAGAGTATGAAGCCAAGTCTGAGGTGAGAGCAATCCCATCTCAAAGACTTTCTTCTAGAAGAGTGATGGATTCACAAGGGTTGATTGAGTTATTGTCCACCCCTGTGGCATGTACAATCACATTAGCCGAACTCCTGAACGTTACGACCAAACATGTGACCACCGTAGGCAAATGCTTAGAAAAACTTAGAGTGAAAGACCCCACCTTGAAGCTTCAAGAAGGGATCAGAGAATTGGACAAGCCTCAACTAAACACTAGGCCAGTACCATTAAACAAGATTGGAGAGTATTACGAGGGAGAAGATGGAAACACCACGCTACTAGTAGAATTCCAAGGAGTAGTTTCCAAAGCTATTCTTGACATTGGACCAGGAGTCGCTATCGCCACCAACGAAATCTGGAAAAATGGAAAAAACTGGCTTTGAGAGCTACCAGAACAAAATTGCAATTGGCATATGGGTTCATGGAAAAGCCTCTAGGACTCTTAGAAAAAGTAATTGTCACCTCGTGCGGAATCGAGTATGAGCATACATTTGCAATAGTCGATTTCCACAAAAAGAACAATTACAAGATCATCTTAGGAAGACCATTCATGAGGCAATTAAAGATGGTCCAAGATTGGGGTTACGACCACATATACCTCAGACATGGCGAGACTACAACCAAAATACACCTGAAATACCATAGTTACAAAGATGTGAACCAGACACCGGTGGAAGACTTTGATTCAGCTACATTGGTAGGGTCTGGACTCCCAGCATGGTTAGGGCAACAAAAAGAGCTATGGATGTGCGGAGGTTCACATTGTGGGAGCTTAAAAAGAGAGGAATGCGTCTTAGAGAGAGCTATTGAGGACAAGCATTATATTCCGGAACCTTTTCCTGAAGATGCGTTAGAACCTTTGGAATGGGAACACATACTAGCAACGTTGGATGTCTGTACCATTACAGATAGCCCAACGACAAAATTTTGCGATAAGGATGGCTATGATGTGCTACCCTAGTACATGGTAAACCTTATACCAGGAGGAGATGAGATAGTAGAACCACCAGAAGAAGAAGAGTTTTATAACTCCTCTGAGCATCTGGAGGTAAATAACGATGCAGATAACGAGTGTTCGGACAGCTCAAGCGAGCATGGGGAGAAAGCAGCGAATATCAAGTTTTATGATTTTGCCAATCAACACCCTAGACGCCAGGAATGCTATAGGAAAAAATGAGAAGAAAAAAAATGAGAGAAAACCCTATGCCCGGGATAAAAGATAAAACTCACTATCTAATGCTTGTCAAAGCAGAGGATTGTGTAAAAGACCAAATATTAGGAAAATTCTCAAAAGTTCGAAGGGAAAGAACGCAAGAGAAAATAAAACAGGTACGGAAAGCTAAAACAGAAACAAAATCTCAAAAATCAAAACAAGAAACAACAAAAGACCCAGAGTGGACCAAATTGGAGCATAAAAAGAAATACCAAGAACTAAAACGGTCTTTACAAGAGGTATAGACTACTGAGGGAGAAAGTGATGGTAAGGAGGAGTAAGAAAAAGAAAACATGAATGTACCATCACACTATCGAAAATTCACCATCTAGGAAAGAAAAATCATAATGACACCACCAGTCAGGGAAACAATAAACCAGGAATCTTACGATGGGCCGGAAAATGCAAAACGGATAGACCTCGCTGAACCAGGTGAAAATCTTCAGCCGGTCTATATTGCAACTGATTTAGATCCTGACGAAGAAGAACTGCTCACACCACGTCTCAAGAAGTATAAAGATGTGTTCGCATGGTCCTACAAAGACCTCAAAGGAGTTGATCCATCGATATGCCAACATACAATTCCTTTGAAATTAAATGCCAAACTTAGCAAATAGTGTCCTTATACATATAATGACACATTTGCTAAGCGAATCAAAAATAGGAGATTGACAAGCTGATGGATGCTGAATTCATCTATGAAATCGAGCATACAGATTGGGTGTCACCCATTGTGGTTGTCCCCAAAAAGAACGGAAAGCTGCGAGTGTGTGTGAACCTCAAAAAGGTAAATGCAACTACCATAAGGGATAATTATCCCTTGCCGATCACAGAACATGTACTTGAGAGGGTGGCCGAGAAATGGGCTTATTCCTTTCTAGATGGGTTTTCAGGTTATAACCAACTGGCAATTGCAATAGAGGTTCAACATAAAACAGCGTTTACCACGGAATGGGGAATATATGCGTATAGAGTTATGCCTTTTGGCTTAACTAATGCCCCAGCTACCTTTCAAAGGTTAATGACTCATGCGTTCAAAGAATACCTGAGAATATTCTTAGAAATATACATGGATGATCTTTGTGTACATTCTCTTCTACGAGAGGAACATATTGACCATTTACAAAAGGTATTTGAGAAGTGCAGAACATATAGAATCTATCTTAACCCGGAAAAGTGCATTTTTATGGTTAAGCAAGGCCGCATCTTAGGACACATTGTATCAAGAAATGGCATAACCACTGACCTAGAAAAAATCAAAGTCATAGTAGACCTGCCCAGGCCTACTAACGCGAAACAAGTGCAATCCTTCATGGGACACTGTGGATATTATCGAAGATTCATATATATGTATGCAGTCATCGCACAACCTCTGTATCGCTTGTTAGTCAGTTTCGACTGGACTGAGAAGTGTGAAACTTCATTCCAAAAGCTGAAGGAAAATCTTGTATCAGCACCTGTACTTAAAGAACCAGATTGGGAAAAGATATTCCATGTCCACATTGATGCTTCTGCATATGCGATCAGGAGTATTCTGGCTCAACCCGGAACAATGGATTTTCCAGTTTGTTATGCAAGCCGACAGTTAAATAGTGCAAAAAAGAACTACACAACCACCGAAAGAGAGGGGTTAGGAATGATTTATACTGTAAAGAAATTTCGGCATTATTTGCTCGCAGATAAATTTGTGTTCTTCACAGATCCTCAAGCTCTTTTGTATTTGGTAAATAAACCATGCAATACTGGGAGAATTATACGCTAGTTTATTATATTGCTAGAGTTTGATTTCACAATGGTGGTCAAAAAAGGTAAAACACATCTACGGGCGGATCATCTTTCAAGGTTGAAAAATGGGGAAGCTCCTGAAGGAGTAGATGATGACATACCTGATGCTTATCTTTTCAATATTGAAATGATACACAAATGGTCTCAAGAAATTGTTAGTATTCTTTCCTTTGGAGGTAGATTTGATAACCAGGAAGACAGATCCAAACAACAAACAATTCGACAAACAAAAAACTTCCAGTTGATTGCAGGATGACTGTATCACCTAGGCACGGACCAAATTCTACGATTATGTATAAATCCGGAGGAACTCGAGTGTTATCTTGAAGAAGAACACATCCAAGATTGTGTATTTCATTGTTCAACAATGAAAACACACCAGAGACTGAAAAAAATTAGCGATTCATTGGCCAACTATGTTTGTCGACACACATGCTTATGTATGTAGTGCCAAACGACCAGTGGATCACGAGACATTGTTTCAGGTAAACATTTCACCTGCATGGAATCAATATATCATTGATTTCTTAACCACAAGGACGTTTCTTGAAACCATAACAAGAGCACGGAAAAGGGCTATAGAGCTGAAGGCTTGCGACTATAATTTAATTGGGAATCAACTCTATAAGCGAGGAAAGGACAATCAACTTAGCATCTGTGCAAGTGAAAGTGAATACCTACTAATTCTAGAACATGCACATGGAGGTATAGGTGGAGGCCATTTTTCAGGCGATAAGACGACAAAAATTTTCTTGATCGCAGGAATATGGTGGCCTACATTGCATATGGATGCTGAGGAGTTTGTAAAGCGTTGTGACGCATGTGAGAGCACCAAGGTGCCGATAAAAAGAGATGAGATGCCACTACGTCCAATGATGGGAGCAAGGGCATTTGCAAAATGGGGCATTGATTTTGTGGGGCCTATTTCACCCCCTGCATATCGCACCCATACCCAATATATCATTGTGGCTACGGACTATCTCACAAAATGGACGGAAGCCAAGGCAACACAAAAAGCAACGCAACTGCACAATTTTTGTATGAGAATGTTTTTGTATGATACGGATTACCAATAGAAATTGTCAGTGATCAAGGAACATATTTTCTTAATGAAGTCATTGAATATCTACTAGAGGAATTCATGGTCGTACATAGAAACTCTGCTCCATATCATCCACAGGAAAATGGACAAGCTGAGGCCACAAATAAAACACTGTGCACTGTTCTGACTAAAATTGTATCAGAATCAAGGACAGACTGGGATCAGCAGTTACACTCAACACTATGGGCATACAGGGTAGCTTACAAAACATCAATAGGAACAACACCGTACAACATGGTGTTTGGCCTAAATTCTATATTACCCATAGAGTTTTTAATTCCAACTCTATGAGCAGTGAAACGCTTAGAATGGACAGGGCATGAGCTCTCTTCAAGAGTGGATGATCTTGAAAAGCTAGATGAACTTCGCTTGAGAGCTGTAGCTTCGATCTATGCTAAAAAGAGAAGACAAAAAGAGTTTTTTGACAAGCATGTGCGCACGAAAGAGTTCAAAACAGGTGATTATGTACTTGTTTATACCTTGAAGCAACATGCCAAGAAACTTAAAAAGCGAGGGATGGGACCCTTTGGGATTAGTGACTTATCACAAAGTGGATCTGTCAAGCTTGCTACATTAGCAGGGGAGGAAATGCCAAATTGGATTAGTGGGTGTCGATTAAAGAAATATCATTTACCACTAACACAGGATATGCTTCAACAAATCCATCAAGAAAAACAACGGATGAAGGAGAAACAGAGGGTACGAGAAGAAGCTCAAGCAGAAGCAAAAGAACGCATTGCAAAAAGATGGCTTCTACGACAACAACAAAAATGTGGATCACCGTTGCGAATCAATGCCATTCGACTAACGAATTTTAATGAAGACACAGTGGAGCCAATAATTGCAGTCAAAGTGGGTAGCAGTCAAGTTGAATCGACGGCATTGCTTGATTCTGGAGCTCAAGAAAATCTAATCTCTTACAGATTATACAAACAACTAAAGCCCACAGGTCAACTACCTCCTACTCCACAAGTGCTTTGAAAGTAGTACATCACATTCGCTAAAAACATTGGGCTGGATTATATTGCATGTACAACTACATCAATATATTTACCCACACAAGTTTTATGTGGTTGAGGATGAAAGCATACAACACCCCATGTTGTTGGAACAACCTTGGCAAAAAGAGTATAATGTGCAGATAGATTGGAATGCGGATGCGGTCAAAACTCAACATGCACAAGAACAACAGGTGGTAGCCTTTGCTCAGCAACCCTGCAAGAACCAGCTAGAAGCAACACAATCAAGGGAGAAAGATCCAAAAGGATGGGTGCCACTAAAGAACAACATGGCGCACAAACATGGAACTTTCAACCATGTTCACTACAAACAAATAAACAACACCGACCGCAGTGTAAAGATCAAGGTTAGCACCACGCGAAAAACAAGTATGGGTGTGGAAGGATAGAGGTGACATGGCAGACAAACCACAATACAACAGAGGAAGTCAACAGAAGCAGACAGTTCAACCAAAAACCAAGGGAATAAAACAGATATGGATCCCAAAGAAAATGCTCAGCAACAACGTAAATGCAACTCGCATTTGGATCCCGAAACCGAAGCAAATAGAACTCCCTTCAGAACAAGCAACATCGGCATGCAGACACACACAACATACGAAACCGGCAAACCAATCTATGTGGGTGTCGAGCTCATATATCAAGTTTCAAGCCATTCCCATCACATTTGGCCCCCAACACCTCCAAGATGCACTTTTTGAGCCCAAAAACACTACACATGCTCTTACCAACACCAATTCTTGTCCAAATCAAAATCCAAGAGCAGGGCCATGTTCCACATGCTAAGGGCTACCCCCATAACCAATTTCAAGCTATTTTGATGAAAAAGACATCCTACGCATAGGATGTCTCCAGCATGATTTTGACTTACTGTGCAAGAAATGACCTCATGGGAGCCATTACCATGGTGAAAGAAGCTCATATATCAAATTTCATTTGAATATCAATTTCCACCTGTTGAGGACATCCTACCCAATTTGTGAGCCTAAAGCCTGAATCTGCCCAAAAATGCACCTTTTGATGCCCAAACCCAATTCCAATCACATAGCCATGTTGCACATGCCAAGGGCCACTAGCCTGCCAAGTTTCACCAAAAACTGATGGAATAGACATTCTACGCGTAGGATGTCTAAATGATAATATTTGGCCAGAATGCTACTGTGAGCACATGCACATTTTCCCTAGTTCCTTTTAAGTTTTATTTTCAATTTTTAAGTCATTTGGATAGTTAGAACTAAGTTTCTCAGCTAATATCTAGAAAAAACGCTAACTTCGGACTACTGAGTGCAACAGGATCTATGGCAGTCGCAAAATCACCGGCAAAGAAGAAGAGGATGACAATAAAAGACTATTTAGAAGAAGTGGAGCCATTTGTGATCTCAGAAGGAACTCTAAAGCCGACAAGCACATGGATACAGGATGATTTTCTAGAGTACAATGATTTGAAGATCTACCAAGGCGTATTCAAAGATCCTGAAGGAAATGCAATAGAGCTACCCATGATATCACGGGAGCTCAATGAGTTTGTCAGAAGCAAGATGGGAGATTACCTAGAGTAGATAGATCTCCATAACTACTTTCAAGCTTTGCCAGTGGGGATTGACATCAAAAGAGTGTGGGAATTTGTAACCACTATCAAAGAAGATGGAGTGGCCAGAGTCACTGATCTGCAGGGCAAGCAAGATACCATGATTGTCATCATAGAGAGGGTGGTGGCAGCCGCACTTGACATCTCCAACAAAGAAGATAGTGTGACAAAGCGGCGAGATGAAGTCAAGGTGTACTCAAAAAAGAAGAACAACTACACTTTTGAAGATATTGCAAACCCTAAAGTGGCTATCATGAACCAGCTCTACAACCAGTACTTCGACATGTGTACAAAGCGGCCACGGAAGTACAGAATGCCGTCTGGAGCCATTGCTACCACCTTCACCTGGTCAATGCAAAAGAGCAAGCCAAAGGTGATAAATTATGCTGCTTATATCCATGACAACCTAGTGAAGATGAGCAACAAAAGTCCCACCTACATTGTACCTGGTGAGCAAATAACAAAAGTGGTTTATGGAGCACTGCATGCCAAGGGAAACTGGCCTGAACCATCTTCACAGAATGATTGGCTAAAGCTAAAGGAAGATAAAGAGGAAGAACCGCCCAAAGCACCCAGAGTAGCCACACGTTTAAAGCGCCGGTTAAAAACCGTGCTAGAAGAGCCGCCGGAGTCGAAGAAAGGAAAGAAAGAAAGTCTACAAGTGCCAATCAAAGAGACCAAGTCACAGAAAGCGGCACGGCTAGAAAGGCTAATGTAAAGCTTCAGAGCCGAAAGAGCTCTCAAGGGAGATTTGAGGGAGCTGTGGAAGCCCTCCCTGGAAGCCATGTCGGGATCATCCCGAAGGGTGCACAGAGATCGGTTTGAAGACTACATCAAAAATTTTGAGATTTTAGATGCTACAACAGAAAATATTCCCAATGTTCCTTTTACGGAAGAAGAAGTGGAAGAAGTAAGACGACAACTCCTAGAAGAGCAGAAAGGCCAAGAAAGGGAGAGAAAGACCAAGGCGGACAGAGACTTCAAGAAGAATCCAGCAACTCCACCATCAAGCCCGGAATTCAGCCCACCGCCATCACCACCTCCTCTTAGCCCTCCACAAACCCAACAAAAGGAGGAGCTGGACAAATTTGATGATCAAAAAGACTCCAAGCAAGAGAAGACCAAAGGGGAAGAGTAGAAAGAAGAAGCTAAGCCCAAAGATGAGCAGCCAGAGCCAGAGGAAAGAAATTTTAGCGCATTTCTTGATCTACTAGCTGCAGGGTACTCTCGAGAAGAGGCAGCTATGGTAGCATTTGAGTTGGCAAGCACAAGGCCGAAGGATCAGATGCAGAGCTTGTGGTTACTAGAACTAAAAGAGATGGCCACAGATACAGTGGACCTAAAGCCACCGACCAATGATTGGGATGTGGTGATGCGAAAGCCAACCGGGCTCAGGGCAAGATCAATGACCACATAAAGTGAGATTGATAATCTCAAGACAAATGAAGTTCAGATCAAGGCTGAAGTCAACTCACTACAAAGACAGAGCCAAGAGCATATGGAAAAATAAACAAAGTTGCAAGCTAGTTTGGATGCGGCATTACAAAGATGCCAAGAGATGGAATGAGAGAATCAGGCAGCCGAACAAAAGCTTCAAAGAGCTGAAGAGGAATACAAGAAAATCAGCAATTCATTGACAAATGCAGAGAGAGAAAGGGACAACCTAACCCTACAACTTGCTAAAGAATCCAAAGAAGTGGAAACACTGAGGAATGCCAAGGAAAAGGTAGAGATAGAGCATGAGGCGAGCCAGGATGAGGTAATAAAGCTTAAAGATCAGATTAAAGTCAAAGATCAAACCATCCAAAGGCTATGGGCATCTCCTACCAGAGTCAGAGCTACTAGCTCGACTGGCACCACCACTTCGGAGAATGAGCTTTATGAAGAACAAATGAAGGAGCTCCAAAAGGAGTTAACACTAGAGAAGAGGCAAAGGTTGATGCTAGCCGAGGGGTCATTGGTCATGCAAAACCGCGTAGAATAAGAAAATCAGGCCATGAAGAATGAACTAGAAACCATCAAGAGAAAGCTTGAGGAGGCAGAAAAGATAAATGCATATCTAAACGACCTCCTAGTAAACATGGGAGAGCAAGTGGAAGAAGAAAAGAAAACACTTCAGAAGCAGATAGAAGAGCTGAGAGGGCAGCAACAAACGAAATAGCAGCAGTTTAGCAGCGGGCCAGCAGCCATGGAGGGAATTGACATAGAAAATGTGTCAGATCCAGTGGACACCACCATGCAAGAGGAAACCCTGGTGGGACCCTCACAAGAGCCACAAGATCTGACACAAGAAGAAGAAGAGAAGCTGCAAAAGGCCATAGAAGCGGCAGTCAAAGACACAGCCAGAAAAGCATTGGAGTGGGAGTAGAGGGTGTTTAAGTCGATGAATATTCAGAAGATAGATGCCAGTAACCTTCGGCGTTAATGGCTACAGCCCTCTCTCCCATATCCTCTGCTAAAATATGAAGTTGCCACGATCAACAAACGAATAAAAGAGGAGCCAACAGTGCCATTGTACAAAGCATATATCTCCAAACCTGAAGGATTCAGGCTGATAGTAGATTCTCATCCCAGGTGGAGAAAGGCATGGCTGACAAAGTATACTCAATATCTAATCCATCTGGTAGAGGCACCTAAAGTGATCAGAGATAACCTCAGTTTCTGCCCTCTACCAAGAATGAGGATGTGGAAAGCCCACGAGCTGCTGCAGAGAAGCCAACCTACTTGGCTAAATTACGCGAAGCTGCCAGGCTTGAAGGCAGGCGAGAGAATAAGTGAACAATACATGGTGAAAACCCTAACGGGCGCCATCAAATTGTTCACTGGCTCGCCTGACCTATCTTGCATCATGATGAGAAAGATATGTAAAACCCTTTTGATAGTCTTCGAGACCTTCAAACTAGGCCAGGCGACGACAAACAGTATCTTTTTCTTTCAAGATACATACAGATGTGCATACGATCTGTCTGGTCAGCCTTCTCACGAGGTGATACATGCATTGTATCAAAGGATTATGTTTTTGCCATCTTATCACCTCCAGGCCTTTGAAGAAGCCTTCTACACCGGCTTCTTCACAATCAGCACAGATATATTCGGCCCGACGCTACTGGCTCAACATGCAAGATATGAGTCCCTTCTCAAGATGAGAGAAAGCCTACGCTGAAGAAGCAGCTCAACTGCCAAGTCGGGGACGACATGAACAAGGAGGGGGGGAGTGTTAGCAGCTGGACACACCCTATGGAGCTCGACGGAATATTATTTTTTATAATTATTCATTTATTGAGAAAAAGCGACATTTCACCTTTGTAATTATTGGGGCTTATAGAAGTTTCCAGATTGTATCCCATTTTTGACATTTAGATTGAGTAGATGGTTAAATTGGAACATTAGGGTTTGAGATTGTAAGGTATTTATACCACTTTTGACCTTAATGAAAAAATCCTTTTGTCATTTTAAAAAGTTCTGTCTGTGAGTGAGCGTACTGTGTACGAGAGAGAGTGAGAGCTTCATCTTGATGCTACGCATGCACCGGTGGTCGGAATCAAGTGCCGAGAAGTGCAGCATGTTGCCCCCGACGAGAGCTACGCGTCAATACCTACATTGCAGGCGTACGGTCTGGTTTTGCGAGCTCGACCTGCGAGATTCATCTGGTGATTCAGTGAGCATACGTTATCCGTTTTCACATTTCAGCATATGCACGCGTTCACATTGAGTAGAGCTACACATTAGGCACTTTAGTTTTTGGAAACGACGACTTGCAGATTTCGGCCAAACATCCTATGTGATTTTACACCAGGTGTTTAGGGTTGGGATTTTGGTTCATGGACCTTAGGGAGAGCGACCTATTGGTGTTAGTAGGGTCTCCTTCAAGTTCTGTGGCGTTTCGAGACCGTTTGATGGGTATTTGGCTCTTGGAATCGTTGTAGGAAATCTCCTCTTATGCACTCCTGAAGGCTGTAGCTTAGACATTGGGTAGAAAACTCTGTAGGAATTAGTCGAGAGTCGGTCGAGTGTAGGTTGACACCCTATGCTTGCTTCCACGCACCTGCGGGTCGAGCTTCGTCCTTAGCTGACAAATCTTGTTAGGTGAGTTCTCGCTGTGCTGACGTCCGTCGCGGCGTTCCGCCAATAGAGCATGCCTAGGTTGTATTACATCTAAGGAAAAAAAACCTTTCAGAGATTCCTCACCTCCTCTTGCTTGGCATATCCGCAAATAAAAGCACTCCAAGAGACTTTGTCTGGTGAGAAACCCTCACTTTTCATGTGGTTAAAATAGCCGAGAGCTTCCTTGCCACAACCATGTCGATTAGCGTGCTCCAAAAGGCGACAATTGGTAGAAAAAGCTCATCCAAAACTTTTTGTAGTTCCATAAGGGAACCACATTTGGCATACATGTTGATCAACAAATCATAGCTAAGCTTGACATTCCCCTCGAACGGCCGTGACTAGCAATACATCATGGATTCTCAAACCCATGTGAAGGTCTAGCATAAGGTGACTAACTTTCAAGGTGCAAGCATGGATGAATGCATTTGGAAAAAGGCCTTGCCTTTGCAGCAACTTCCTTGCCACTCCCATGTTGGGAGTATCCTAAATATTGCAGTTGGGGAGGCACCCTTGTGTTGCATCCAACAAAAAATATTCAGCCTCGTATTGCATCCAACTATTGTGGAGCTTTGGCTTGGTACAAATCCTTCTTCCGAGCACACCTTTAGGTGCATATATAAAAGAAAAACTCCTCAATATCTAGATGGGCATAATCACGGGAATGTCATCATATTTGGTATACGTATAGACCAAAGCACTGTCAAGCTCATGTTGCATCCAAAAAAAATAGATGAGACCTTCCTCTTGCCGGACATATTCTCTACAAGAGCACTCCAAGAGACTTTGTATGGTGAGAGACCCTCATTATGCATCTAGTTAAAACATCACAGAGCTTCCTTACCAGAACCATATTGCACATATCTTTTGATAAACACACTCCAAGTGATGAGATTATGGAGATTATGACCATAAAGAACTTTTTATCATTCTCCAACAGTCTCTGACTAGCAATCTCATTGAGAATTCTCTCGGTCCCAAGCACATTGAATATTATCTCTGATCTCATCGAGAATTCTCTCACCCACGTCAAATCAAAGTAGCCTTCAAGGTTCAAGCATGTGTGAATGCATTTGAGGAGAAGAAAGACTTTACCTTTGTATTTGGGTAAAACATCCCAGAGCTTCCTTGCCATAGCCATGTTTTTGACTCCTCATCATGCTCTTCCTGTCTATGCTTGATTTGTGTTGAAAGTACTGCTTCTTCCCTGGAGTTGTTAGTGATGTTTTGCCTCTCTATAAATATTTTTGGAACCACAATTGGCATACATATCAACCAGCGTACACACTCACCAGTATGATCCTAAATATGCGACTTTCTGATGTGAAGTAGCACAACTCACTGTTGACTTGGTGCACCTGTTTCTATTTCAAATGCATGAAGACCATGATGAGGACTCAAGCCCTTTTTGTGCTTTTTGAAGTGCACCACATCTGGCATACATGTTGACCAACACAATGCCAAGCACGACATCTCTTTTCAAGAGCACCTTGCTAGAACCACATGCCTTCAAGATGCACACATAGGTGTTAGCGTCTTGAGAAGCGCCCTCACTTTGCACCTGCTAAAAATAGCCAAAATCTTCCTAGCTCGGCCCTTATCAGGCATATCCTGCAATCAGTGTGTTCGAATAGAAGACATCCCACAGAGGAGCACCACATTTGGCATACATATCAACCAAGGCATTGCCAAGCACAACAATTTTTTGCAGCAGCTCATGACTAACAATATGGGAGTGAATTTTTAACCTCATATCAGCATCTTGCGTATGCTACCATATACATGTGGTAGTGATGTGTGTGAACACATTAGGACCACCGGGGCATTTTTCCCCTCTTTAGGAGGTTTTTTCCCCCGTGCATATACGCCCAACACTCTAGGGCTATCTATCTTTCCATTGCATACTAAGTAACACACTCTCTATTGTGTGCCTTGAGCTTCCTTCATCTTCTCCAAGCTGTGTGTGTTTCTTTTCAACCCTAATTCCAACAATTGGTATCAGAGCAGGTAACGTCCTCTCTGGCTTAGTCGCCAGCTGCTCCAGTACACGCCTGCTCACTTTATCCAATTTTAGTGAGCTTTGGCAAGCGTTCGCATGTCGACAAAAATTTTGGGATATCTCGTAGAGCTCAGACTGCTCAGATTTTTTATTCGGGCTCGTTTCGGCCTCCGTTTCCACTACAGGCAGTACTGCACAGGCTATTTTGTCATTTTGTGCAAAATGTTTGTCAGTGCCATTTCCTACATAACAGGTGCCTTACAGTCTTCTACGGTTTGTGCTATATAGCACGTGTTGTTCTCGCTTCATTTCTCCTCTTTCAGGCAGTTTTCACATCAAGTGCAGCATTTACTATGGCTCACAACA
The DNA here is from genome assembly GCF_014529385.1 of Adiantum capillus-veneris. Classification (NCBI taxonomy): domain Eukaryota; kingdom Viridiplantae; phylum Streptophyta; class Polypodiopsida; order Polypodiales; family Pteridaceae; genus Adiantum; species Adiantum capillus-veneris. The sequence continues at coordinate 118,322,992 of NC_140952.1, read as the reverse complement.
ACACAGATGTGTTCAAGATGTTTGCTACTGAGGACAGATTGGATGGGGACAATTACCCTATGTGGGCTTACATGATGCAACATGTTCTTGTGTCAAAGGGTGTCTAGAATATTGTGCAAATCATTGATGTATGTCCTGGTTCTGAGGATGCAGGCGATGTTGAGGATGTTGCAGGTCTTGCTGCCAAGGATTACTGCTATTAGAGTTGTTTTGCCTACGGTAGAACAAGCTTGTTGGGATGTAAAGGATGTGCAGGCTCATGCATTGATTGTGTTGTCTGTGAAGCGCACCATTGTTCCTCATATCCATTTAGCAAAATCTACAAAAGTGACTTGGGATATATTGGATGGTCTTTATGCAAGTCGCAATGAGGCTAAAATTGCTTTTCTAGGTAAAGAGATGGAGTCGAAGATTATGCATAAGGAAGATGATATGGACACTTTCCTTGCTAGTGTCAAGGATATCAATGAGCAACTTATTTCTGCAGGTGAAGTCATTTCAAACAGTCCCCTTGTGCAGACTGTCCTTGATTCCTTACCAGATTCTTACCATAATACTTGGAGACTTATGATCCAAGGAAATCCAGAAGTTGTCAAGTTTGATGCATTATGCACATTGCTGTTGCAAGAGTCACTTTCCAAAAAAAACAGGACTAGAAAGCATTCAGTTGAATAGGCTTTTAATTATTGCTTCTCAAAGAAAGGGTGGTAACAGCAATGCAGCCACTTCTTATGGTTCTGTTGCAAGTGGCAAAACTTCTATTCCTAATGCTTTTGCTGGCAAAAATTCGTCTGGAAATTCCGGTGATAAGGGCAAAAAGAAAATGCATTGCAATTATTGTAAAGCTAATGATCACTTGATCAAGTCGTGTCCTAAGTTGAAGGCCAAAGAGGCTAAGAAGAAAGAGGGTGGTTCCACTACAAATGATGGTTCCACTACAAATACAGCCATTGTTGAGTCTTTTGTGAAAGGAGACTGTGTTGCTGATGTTCGTGCAGAATGGGCTTTTAGTGCAGAGTGCACTTACAATCCTACTGTCCATGATGCATGCTTGTCAGTTGTTGCTGCGGATTCACATGTGTGGTATTTCGACAGTGGTGCTACAAAGCACATTACCTCACATCATGAATTGTTCACCTCTCTCGAGTCTGTCCCTCATGAGATTCAGTCACTTGTGCTAACAATGCCTCTTATCCGGTTCAGGAAGTTGGAAAGATTGTGCTTACTGCTGCTGCTAATGGCAGCAGTGAGCAATGGCAGTTCTTTCACACTTGTTGATGCACTTTATGTACCTGGGATCAAGAAGAATCTTTTGTCTATATCTGCACTTGCTAGACTTGGACTTGTAGTCAAATTTGTGGATGACAGATGTACAATTCATGATCTCAGTTTTGGTGATGAAATTGTTGCATCTGGGCTTTTGTGTCGTGGGATGTATAAGCTGACTTTGTATGACAAGTGTGGACAAAATTTTACAAATGCAGTTGCAGATTCAAGGGCTATTTTAGATGCAAAACTTTGGCATGCACGTTTTGGTCATCTGAATTTTGCCAGTTTGTTGCGTTTGTAGAAATCTGATATGGTTGCTTCTTTGCCGCCTCTTGAAGCATTTGTCAAACATGTTTGTGAAGGCTGTATTTTGGGTAAGATGCAGCGTTCTAAGTTTCCAAAGGATGGTTCAGTTTGGGCCACATGCACGTTGCAGCTTGTGTATAGTGATGCTTGTGGGCCCTGCATGCAAACTCCGTCCTTGGGAAATTACCTGTACTTCGTGACTTCCATTGATGATTACTCCAGGCATGCATGGTTATTTCCTCTTAAAGAGAAGTCCGATGTTTTTATGTGCTTCAAACACTTTCTGGCTATGGCTGAAAATGTCTCGAAATTTACTATGGGCACCCTCCGTTTCAATCGCGGGGGGGAGTATATGTCTCATGAATTCAATGCATTTCTGGCTAGTCGTGGGATAAAACACCAATGTGTAGTGCCTTATACACCTCAGCAAAATGGTGTTGTTGAGAGGAAAAACAGGTCACTTTCGGAAATGGCACGATGTATGGTCAAAAGTCAAGCTTTGCTGCATTCTTTTTGGCTTGAGGCCATCACGTGTGCCACGTATGTACTAAACAGGTGTCCTACAAAAGCTTTGCAATCTATTACTCCATATGAAGCATGGGATGATAGAAATCCTTCTATTGAGCACATGCGTGTTTTTGGCTGTTTGGCATATGCTTTGGTGCCACAAACACAATGCAGAAAATTGGATGATAAGGCTGTCAAATGTATTTTTGTTGATTATAGTGTTGAAAGCAAAGGTTACAAGTTGTATCATCCGTAAAAAAAACGTATTCTGGTTTCATGGGATGTAGTGTTTGTGGAAGATTGTGTTCAGCCCTTGTTGTCATGTACTAGAGACAATAATGTAAGCTCACAGGAAATTTATGACACTTTGTTGCCTCTTTTTAGTGGTGGAAATACGAATGCAAGTTCCAATGAGGAAAATGTACAGCCTATGGGGGTTTTTGAAAATGTTACAGATCAGCCTATACTGATGCAGATGTACATGATGTACTTGATGAGGAAAGGGCTGAAAATGAGCAGGCTAGAGGTATGCCAAAATGGCTGGTGCACACTTTGTGTGACAATAAATTGGATGCACCTTTTTCTAGTCATACTCGTTCAAGCTCTCGCCATGCATCTTATGCATCAGATTTTTATGCTTTGGCTGTGTCTAGCTTACATGACGTTGAGGAGCCTTTTTCTTTTGATGAAGCACAGAATTCAAAAAATTGGATGGCTGCCATGCAATCAAAATATGATGCACTTATAGAAAATGACACATGGACTTTATGTGATTTGCCTCCTGGCAAAAAGGACATTGGTACGAAGTGGGTTTACAAGTTGAAGCGCAAGCTGGATGGCGAGATCAATCGCCATAAATCTCGACTTGTTGCAGCAAAAAGGCATAGATTATGAAGAGACCTTTGCCCCCACTTGTCGTATGACTACTGTGCGTTTTCTATGTGCATTGGCAACTCATTTTGGTTGGAATGTACATCAATCAGACATTGTTACTGCTTTCTTGAATGGTGACATATTTGAGGAAGTTTATGTAACGCAGCCTCGCGGTTTTGTCAAGAAAGGACAAGAGGACAATGTGTGCAAATGTAACAAGGCTTTGTATGGGTTGAAGCAATCTCCTCGTGCTTGGTATGAGAAATTTGACACTCATTTGGTCAAGCAAGGCTTTCGTAAACAGTCCAACAAAAAGCACATTGCATGTAAAGCGTGAGGGTGATGTACTTGTCATTGTGTTTCTTTAAGGCTGATTTGAATGTTACTTTCAAGATGAAAGATTTGGGGTTGTTGCATCATTATTTGGGCATACAGTTTAAGCAGTTTGATGGTGGTATTGCCTTGTGTCAGAAAAATTACATAGAGACATTGCTATGTAAGTTTGGACTTGAGGATCGCAAACCTATTGCCACTCCCATGGAAACAGGTTTGAAGTTGAGTCTACATAATGCTAGCGATCCTGCTGATGTCACTCTTTCCTCATTTAAGTATGCAACACGAGGCCAGATATTCAATTTGCAGTCTCACAGGTCAGCAGATTTATGCATAGCCCAGGGTCTAAGACTTGGCAAGCTGTCAAGAAGATTTTTTGCTACCTTAGTGGCACTTTACATCTTGGCTTGTTTTATCCCAAGGGGGGATCATTGCCGCCAGATTTACATGCTTTTTTGGACTTAGATTGGGCTAGTTGTTTTGACACGTGAGTGTCCACAAGTGGTTTTTGTTTCATGCTTGGTAGTTCATGTATATCATGGTTGAGCAAGAAGTAATCTACTGTGTCCACTTCGATTTGTGAGGCTGAGTACATGGCAGTCTTCACAACTACGATTGAGTGTGTATGGCTCAGACGCCTTATGGCTGATTTGGGTGTTGGACAGGACACTGCCAACACTATCTACACTGACAGTCACAGTGCATTGGCAGTTGCGAGGAACCAGTTTTTCATGCTCGCACAAAGCACATTGAGGTGCATTACCACTATGTCAAGGAGAGGCTCTCAGCAAGAGAGATCAACTTGGCTTATGTGCCAACACAGGACAACCTTGCAGATCTTTTCACAAAGGCATTGTCTCATGAGAAGCTCGAAGATTTCTGCAAAGCTTTGGGCTTACTCTCCTTTGTGGAATGATCATGTCCTCAGGGCATGGCACTTCCCTTTACTCATGTGCCAGCTCTCGTTCACCGCATCACTCCAAGGGGGATTTGTTTCCATAAACATGTGGTAGTGATGTGTGTGAACACATTAGGACCACCAGGGCATTTTTTCACTCTTTAGGAAGGTTTTTCCCCCGTGCATTGTATATACGCCCATCACTCTAGGGCTATCTATCTTTCCATTGCACACTATGTAACACACTCTCTATTGTGTGCCTTGAGAAGCCTTCGTCTTCTCCAAGCTGTGTGCATTTCTTTGCAACCCTAATTCCAACAGCGTAGAGCTACATGCCTTCAAGCTGCATACGGAGGTGATTGCATCTGGATAGAGGCCATCACTTTGCATCCGTTGAAAACAGCCTAGAGATTTATGTCCTTGGTCCTGTTGTGCGTATCCTGCAATCAATTGACATCATTCCGAATAGCAAATTAAAATCCTCAAGCATTTTTTATGCTTATTGAAGTGTCCTACAATTTGCCATATATATCGACCAAGGCAATGCCAAGCATGACATCTCTTTTCAAGAGCATCTTGCGTAGAGCCACATGCCTGCCAGATGCACACCCAGAGCTTCCTGGCCCGGATCTCGTCGAGAATATCCAGCAATCATTTTGTTCCAAAAGACGACATCTCCTAGCACATTTGTCATGCATATCGACCAAGGCATTGCCAAGCACGTCAATTATTTGCAACAGCCCCTAACTAACAATATCAGAATGAATTTTCCAGCATCTCAGCCTCACAGATTCGATGACCAATCCATAGATAGGGGCCTTCTTATCTGGATGATCCAAGGGTAACTTAATCCATGGCATCTGCTGTCATATGCACATACAAGAGGAAGCATGGATCTAGCCGTAATAACTCTATGAAGAAGCCACACAATTCCTTGAATGGACATTATGGCCTTGACATCATTAGATGCGGGCATGTGTGGCATACGGCTTGGATCAATAGAGCACATGGGTGTGATGGCTTTTCAGTCAATGGAGAGAGAGAGAGAGAGAGAGAACACATTGAAAAACATTCTATTTTTAACGAGGCCACGTGGACGAACCTCCAGCCAAAATTTTAAATCTGCGTGTATGCTAACGAAGTAATAAAAGCTTTCACAAACAAGTGTCTCACTCCAGGTTCAAGCAAATCAAAAGTGTCTTAGGCTCACAAAGTAAATAAAAGCTTTTGCAAAATACATACACTGATGTTTTTTTCATTATTCTTTGATTAAAAAGCAAGAAAAAAACCAAGATGTAGAGCAGGAGTGCGCCAAACTATGTCTGTAATATTGGGGGCTATGATAATGAAAAGGCCGTTTTTAAAGGTGAATCTTAGAAGATGCTTGCCTTTTCCTAGACTTAAAAAGTGTTGTGGCTTGAATCAAAATTGAAAAGGAACAAAGGGGACTAAAGGCGACGAGGCAAGCAAGGCATCGGAGCTGGTTGACATGCGAGCAAAGGAGTAGAGAAGCAAGAAGTTGGATGTCGCACGACAATGCTAGGCAACAAAGCAGGGCGCATGAAGGACCATTATTTTTTTAAAAAATAAGCATCGCACTTGCATCGAGCAATTTGTCTTCTCCATGAAGTGTGATGGAGCAAATTGGAAGCTCAATACCTCGTGGCTACATTGAGAATTTTAGTGCAGATGATTTTGACATCAATATATTGAAAGTTGGAATCCATAAAGATCCTATCTAATGAAATAAAAAGGAGACAAAAGATCAAGAGAGGGAAATATCTAGATAGAGAGAATCTCAAGATTCTTGGTTCTTGCTTGGAAGGCAGTGTCGGGGGATATGTGCTCGACTTTTGAGCCGGGAAGCGCGGGGCCTCTGGCTGTGAGAGGTGTGAAAGAGAGAGAACGAGAACAATAGATGCAAATGGCTCTAGCAATGATCTTCGTAACCTTCAATTAATTAAGTCAAGGTTTAAGTAAAACTTAATACTTAGCCAAGGTGGACTGTTAATAGCACCATCACTAGGATCATTTCATAACCAGGAGTTTAAGCTCTCGTTTTACAGGATAAACCGGGTCGTTTAACGACAACAGGACTTAACAAGATGTTTAATTAATCTCTAGCTGATGATGGTGATGGTAATTCTCTCTTGTCTCTTTATCTGCTTCAATTGCCCTTGGATTCTGCAAACTTTAATTCTTCTCACTGCCTCAATCTTCGTGCTTTAATTATTGTCGAATATTTTGCAGCTTCCTGCTTTGTGTGATTTGCATTGCCTTTATTGCCGCTCACAAGCTTTGACTTTCTCCTCTAATTGACTTAATCCCTTCAAGCTCTGTATACCCTTGATGATTTCTCTTTTCGAGCTCGAGAGAGTTTGCTCTCCCTTGCTTTATGCATCATCGGCTTCAAGCCTTCCTCCTTGATGTCGTGAGCAAGAAAGAAATCACTCTTCCTTGCCAACTCCTTGCTCCCCTCTTCTCTAGCTTATGTCTGAGAGAAAGAGAGAGAGCGGCTTCTTCTTATGCACAAGAGCGAGAGAAAGAGAGTGTCTCTTTCTTCCACTCATTTTCCCTTCCCTCTCTTGGTTGTCTTACTCCCCTTTTCTCCCTGCATATACATGAGAGCGTCTTAATTCTCTTTTCTCCCGACTCCTTCAAGCCCATCTCGTTTGCTTCATGCAACACCCTTCCTCCTTCAAAACCGCCCTTCTTGCTTCAAAGTCCCAAGATAGAGAGAGAGAGAGAGACACACACAGAGAGAGAGAGAGAGAGAGAGAGAGAGAGAGAGCTCCTCTTCCTCCTTCCTTGATTCCCCCTCCAATTTCACGTTCTCCCCTTCCCCCCCATTACCCCTCATGCTCCTCTGTTATTCTTGCATGCTCAAAAGCTTTTCCTATTAATAGCCTCTCCATCCCTTAGCAATGATGGCGCCATTGTTGCTAGGGAGCATTAAAAACACCTCCTGGTGACATGGAAACTTGACCCGGACCTGCATGATTTCGATAGCCGATGGAACCAAGTTTTTTTGCCCCTACATGCTTTCCATTTTTTGCTTCATGGATGTCGCGATCTGAGAATCATTGCACTCACTGCAAGCACTTTTTTCTCCCACGTGTTGCTTGCTCGCTGCCTTCACACCATTGCCTCCATAATTTCCTCTTGTTCCCACACTAAAGCCCTTATTTAATTTTAACGGGCGGGCGGCCATTGGTTCAATTGGGTGGCCTTTGAAGCTAGGCGACCTTTAAATGGGCACCGTATTTAGCATACATAATGATCAAGGCATTGATAAGCACGGCATTCTCCTCCAACAATCTTTGACTAACAATATCATCGTGAATTTTGATGCCCGTAACAAGGTCTTGAATAGTGCCACATGCCCTGATGATGCAAGTATAAGTGATTGCATTTTGAGAGAGACCCTCGACTTTGCGTCTGTTTAAGCCATAGGCGTGTTGGGCATTTATTGCTATGAGCGGTCTCCAATAAATGAAATGTTTGTCAAGCACAACATATCAACCAAAGCATTGCCTGTCACAACACATTTGGCATTCATATCGGCTAAGATACTGCTAACCACGACAGGGCCCCTTTTAGATGAAATCTCATCAAGCACTTACTGCTCTACTAACTGCATGATATTCCAGAAGTGGCTGAAGCCCAAAAATTCTCAAACGGCACATTGACTGAGGTTACCAAACCGATATGGAACGAGCCCTCGATGAAACTTAATCTGCTAATATCTTGGCAACCAGAGCTCCAATTAACAATCTGAAAAGACTAACGTGCTCCACAAAGTGGGCACTTCAGGCTTATGTGGTAACTTCTTCCTTGATCCCACATCTGCATTTGTCCAATCCGGTAGGGATCTGCATCAACTTAAACTTCAAACTTCCATAACTTTTTCACTGTAGCTCCAATTGACTAGTCATAAAGTCAAGATGGTAGAGCACTTTAAGCACTGCAGTTCTAGATCATAAACTCCTATATATGCTTACTTCATGCATACTCTTTTTTAGCATCATTAAGGCATCTGTTGGCCCTTTTAAGCCGCATCTGTCATACCTTACTCATAAAGGTAGCTTGTTACCAAGCCCTAAACACTGATCATTAACCAAGTAAGCCTCAAATAAGCTCCACGTGCATCTTTCTTAGCATGGGAGTGGAGTTGCACGACATCCACCCCCCTTAACGTGCACAACCTACGGTCTGTGTCAGCTCAATCTGCATCTGCTATAGGTACCTTAAGGTCTTTACCATCATCAGACTCACATAGCTGGTAAACATTTGGAAAATAAGATAAGCCTCTACCCTACCATCAATGTTCTAGCTTAATCATTAAATACCTGCCCATCAAAAATCTTTGAACCTATCTGTCATATCTCCAAAGCACTCAATTATGGAAAAACTGTTTACTGAACCCCGCCAGACTCAAGTGCTCCAGTTAATGATGCGCACGGATTGACCTTCAAGCTCGCATTAGGGAACTCTCTCAAGCTCAAGTATGCCTTACTCTATCTGCACATGAAATGGCCGTCAAGTCCTTTACTTCAAGTTCTGGTAGTAGAACCAACTCAAAATATGTGAAGATACTTCATCAATTGGGTGCACAATTTCTTCTTGAGCTTTAGCCACTTCATTGTTTTGATCCCCTGATTTTTTTTCCTTGTGTACTGCATGTATAGGTTCTTTGCAAAATTCACCCTGTGTATCTTGAGGCTGTAGAGCCTCACCCTCAAAAACTTTTACTTCATGTAAGGCATCTGCTAAGCCCAGTTTTTCATACATAGCTTCAACTATATCTTCATCATTAGCATGTAAGAAGGTAGCATCTTGTACGATATACTCATCAATCACAACTTCTAGTTTTGATCGTACTTGTCCTCGAATATCTGCGTAGTTTGGTATACTTGGAGTATGTTCTTGATAGCTTGCATAATGCTCATAACTTACTTGTACAATAGATTCTTTGAAATATTCCCAGTTGTCATTGCAAGCTTTGGTAACCTCTTCAATCTACTCCTTCAAATCTAAGATCACTAACTACTCAAAGGATCTGATCATTAACTCTTCTGGTATCTCTCTTAACTTGATTTCCAACTCATAACACTCTAGGTATCCTTTTGGATAATATCCATCGAAGACTCGCCTATCGTCGCTCGTACAACCCATCTAAATCTGCATCCAAAGCTTCATTCATTTGATTCTTCTTCTTCATGGTATCCATTTCAAGAAGAGATCCTTGAACCAACTGAAACATCTTCAAAAATTTTGGAACTGTTGACTTATCATCAAAACCATTTTCACTTAACTCTACAATCAACTTCATCATCTGCTCTAAATTCTCCATCTTTACCTCCCACCTCGGCTCGATTTCACGTCGGGTTCACCAAATATGTTGGGGGATATGTGCTCGAAACGTGAGCCAGGAAGGCGCGGGGCCTCTGGTTGTGAGAGGTGTGAAAGAGAGAGAACGTAAAAAACGGATACAAATGGCTCTGGCAATCATTGTAACCTTCAATTAATTAAGTCAAGCTTTAAGTACAGCTTAATTCTTAGCCAAGGTGGACTGTTGACAGCACCGTCACTTGGATCGTCTGATAACTAGGAGTTTAAGCTCCCATTTTACAGGATTAACCGGGTCGGTAACGACACCGAGACTTAACAGGATGTTTAATCAATCTCTAGATGATGACAGTGATGGTAATTCTCTTTATATGCTTCAGTTGTCCTTGGATTCTGCAAACTTTAATTCTGCTCACTACCTCAATCTTCATGCTTTAATTATTGTCAAATATTATGCAGCTTCCTCCTTTGTGTGCTTTGCATTGCCTTCATTGCCGCTCACAAGCTTTTACTTTCTCCTCTAATCGACTTGATCTGATTGCCTTCAAGCTTTGTATGCCCTTGATAATTTCTCTTTTCGAGCTCAAGAGAGTTTGCTCTCCCTTGCTTTATGCTTCACCGGCTTCAAGCCTTCCTCCTTGATGTCATGAGTGAGAAAGAAATAGCTCTTCCTTGCCGACTCCTTGCTCCTCTCTTCTCTAGATTATGTCCGAGAGCAAGAGAGAGAGTGGATTCTTCTTATGACGAGAGCGAGAGAAAGAGAGCATCTCCTTATTCCACTCGTTTGCCCTTCCTCTCTTGGTTGCCTTTCTCCCCTTGTCGCCCTGCTTATGCATGAGAGCGAGAGAAAGAGAGCATCTCCTTGCTTCTCTCTTCTCCCAACTTCTTCAATCCGATATTGTTTGCTTCATGCAATGCCCTTCCTCCTTCAAAACCACCCTTCTTGCTTCAAAGTCTGTTTGTGGGTCACCGCAACGGACGTCCAGCATAGCCTTCAGGCATTAACATAAATATCAATACCAGGGAAGCGACTCGGATGAGGCATGGAAACTCACTAGGGTGTCAATCCTAATGAAGTGAACACGAAGAGATGCAACTGCTAACTCTATACGCAAATCAAACGCACTAAAGCCAAGTAATCTGCCTATGTCCTTCTACAAAGCTCTACAGTCATCACGCCTATTTACCATGCAAATCATATCGGATTCGCACGAAACTTGAAGGGAAGCTACAAGGGACTATCATGAGCATATCCTATCACTGTCACAACATTCTAGATGGGTACACGGATCACGATCATTCGTCTCAAAGTACTCAAAACCAGTAAACAAATGATCCTAAAGGGTCGTTTTTGGGTCCCTAAAGCCTTTCCTAGGGTCAAAACAACATAAAATACGCAAATAACACTCAAAATAGCGATTTAAGGCCACAATAGTTGCGTTTGATACCTACACGGAATCTGTAATGCTTGCACTTGAATGAAAGAGAAGAGTAAGAAGAACACAATGCAATAAACAAAACTGAATTTGGATTACCGTAGCCACAATAGCGATGATTACAAGTTGGAGCCAAGAGGTCGCTCTCTGTGCGTACAGCAATAGTCACTTATCTTCCAAAAATAATCTCCCTTTCCCACTAACCTTAGTGTATTATATACCTAGGGCTTTCTAAAGTGGCCGGCGGTCAACTTCTCATGGACCTTTACATACATCATTGGAAAAATTACATATTTGACTTAGACTTGACATAGACGATTAACATTAGGCTTTTATAGGGTTTGATGTATTAAACATCGGAAAAATAATGTGACCACATCAAAACTTTGGCCAGCTGACCCAACGGGCGCCTTGGCTAGGTGGGCACTTGTATGTTGTTATCACCTCCAAACACTCCCCCCTTCCTAGCTCGTGTCGTCCCTTGACATGACCATTTGTAGTCTGGTCTTCTTGTTGATGTGACTCCCCCCTTCCTTGATTGAATTATATCTGGCATGTTTTGCTTGTTCAAATGAGGTACCCATTTTCCTTTGATTGATGAACATGTGTTCTTTGTGATTTGGATGTTGTGGACGAGGCATTTGTGCATGTTGTTGCACATCCTGCTTTACCTTTCCGTTTGTGCAGTTGATCGATGATACCTGCTTCTTTGGATACTTTGTCTCCTGGTGCAGTTGACGTTTTATTGGAGCTCGTATCTCAAAATGTTTGAGACTTTGACATGTGTGCACTGGCATCTCCAATTTGATTTTCTTTGCCACTTTGTTGGTATCTTTGAAGATAAGAGCTGCTCTTGTCAAAGCGTAGTTGAGAACAATGTGGCCCCACTTTATCTCTTTGAAGATCGTGTAACAAATTCTTTATTGGTTTCATTTGATGGAAGGAATATATACAATAGAATAGTGATGGGTGTTTCTAAATTAGGGTCTAGAACCTGAATGACCAAAGGGAAAAACCCAGTGGGAAAAAATGCCTTTGGTATACGCTCTTATTGGGGTTGAACACTTGGAAGTTGAGTACCTGTTCATGCAAGGTGAGTGCTTGGGAGAAATAAAGTAAGAGTGCGTAATGCAAGTGCCAATTATGGGACACTCTATATACACACAAGAGTTCTTTCAAGAAAATCATGCGGTGTGAAAAATGAGTTGTTGGGTGCTCCAAGGAACAAATGTAGCACATGTGATATCTAAGGACATCTCAATAGCTTCCACATTTCCAAGAAGGGTTTTTGATGTTGAAGCTTCTCCATTCATTACTCACTATGCATAGTGCGTGAGTGTCTTTTGGACTCTCTTCTTCACTTTACCAAACTTAGAATACATAGACTTGGACTCTTATGCTCACCTATACCAGCATGAGCGACACAACATAAATATGCTCAACTCCTCCACCTTGAGCAGTACCTAGAATAGATAAGACTCTTAGACCACAGACAATATTACTTGAAGCTTTGGGACTAATGCCTTGCTCATTTAGTGGCTCAGCTGCCCGACTCTTGACTTTTATGCCATGTATTTTTTAATGGCGACTTAGACTTACCTGTTCATGGTGTGAAACCCAATGCCATAAGTTCTTGAGATTAAGGCCTCTATCATTGATTTGGTCTTTGGATTCCACCATCTTCTCAAGTAAGTTGGCATACTTTGACTCCTCTAGCTTCTTTTATTGCATGGGATGTTCCGTAAGGAGGCCGCATTGTTGTACCTTTACTTTTTCTTCTTTGTGAGAAGCCTGAGTTTTCAACAAAGTGGTTTTGGGACCCACTTTGTTCTTGCTTCATGAGTTTCTCCCTTGACTTAACGGACACTAGGCTTTTGTATCCATACTTGGCTATTACCATTGTAAAAGCCTTGCTTTTGTAGTAGAAGACAAGGGATCCATTTTGAGGTTGTTTCTCCCTTGGTTGTGCTTCGTCTCCATTGGCTCTTTGTTGTTTTTGATTGTCTTTGTGTGGGGTCCTTTGATACTTGGTTGGTCTTAGTGGCTCTAGGTTGAGCAACTACTTTGGGTAACCATATTTGGGTGTTACCTTCATAGAATCCTTGTGCTTCAAGTAGCTTGATGGGAACCATTCTATTCTTTGTCTTCATTTGGCCTTGTTGGGTAGCTTGATAAATCTCTGACTTTGGTACCCATATTTGTTGTATTGTTTGCTTCTTTGAAGCTCTTTTATTTTGCTTCTTCTTTCTCCTAGTTGAGTTGGTTGTCTTGCGTTGAATGATCGGCTTGTTCTTTGTGGGGTTTCTTTGTAAGGGTGAGAAGTTCCATGCCCTTACCTTGGGCTTTTTGGCCCAAACATCATTTGAAGCCACCCACCCTAGCCTTTTGTTGTTGAGATTGTTCTTGAGAGTGTATCCAAATTGGATCTTTGACTTTAATGTGTTCATTACATACCAGCACCTGCTTGACATTTCTTTGCTTCTTTTGGAGACTTTGCTGCGATGGAGATTTAGGTTGCAAAACCTTTTGTTTAGGGATCCATTGCATTGTTGAAGCTTTCGTTCTTGACGTAGAGGCTTTGCTTGAGCTTTGATGTGGGCTTATCGAAGGTAAAACTGACTTGCGAGGATTATCTTCTTCAATGTTTAGTTTGGCCTTAGCTTTTTCTGCTCTGCACATGGTTGTGTCTTTTATGTTGATGTCTCTTGGACCGTCTTTGTTGTTGTTGTTGATGCTTTTTGTTGTTGCCCGAAGAAGATATTCTTCCAACTCTTTGTTAGGACTAGACTTTCTTTGATGTGATGTGAGTCAACTATGTTGAAGTTGTCTTTGAACTCCCTATGACTCAACTTGAGTATTGCCTCCGCTATGCCAAAACTTGGGATTGGTGTTTTGGCACTGGTGTATACTCTTTCCTCCACTTCTTTAATTGTCGGCTTTCCCATCATTATCCAAGTGCCATATGACATTATATTCTTAGTAGCATAAGGATCAATTGCGGCCGAACATGTAACCTTGAACCCTGTTTGTCCTCATAAATTGAATTTGATCAATGTGGGATATTTTTCATCTTTGTCTTCTTCCTCATTCTTCCTTTGATCTTGAGTTTGTAGAACATATGTTGATGTGGAGCTTTGCACATCTGATTCTTCCTGTACTTTCAACTCTGCATCATTTGAAGTTAGTTTCTTTGGAGTAGATGTTGTTAACTCTTCAAGTATGTCAATGATGACATCTCCACATGGTTGTATTGCTCTCCTAGTTTGTGTTTTTGCAGCATCCTCCATGACATAGCTATTTGTCCCTCTATTTTCATTCTCACAAATCTCATTAGCATTTCTCAGCACTTTCAACATAAAACATGAAACTAGGTCGTAGCCTTCTTCATTACAAAACTTGGTTAGAGTTAGCTCATTTACACACACATCCAAGGTTGCCAATATTTGAGTCCATCCAAATGCCCCAAATAATTGCTCTGGAAAGGGTTCCGGTATGTAAGCTTCATCGTCCATTGATCTTTCTAGGATGCAATCCTCCTTCACTGAGCTTCCACACTTTGAAGCACCACACATCCAAAGTTCTTATTTGTTTGTAGCCACACAGGTATCTCTTTCCCATTGACTATAGTAGAGTCAATTTCTTCTAAAGGAGTTCTATTCACATCTCTATAGCTATGGTCTTTTATGCTTATTTTTGTGGTGATCTTTTTATGTCTCAAGTAGATATAGTCATAGCCCCAATCTTGAACCATCTGAAGTTGACGCATGAAAGGTCTTCCTAGAATGATATCAAAATTGTTCCCTTTTTCAAAATCTACTATTGCAAATGTATGTTCATATTCAATTCCACAAGAAGTCACAATAATATGCTCTAGGATAACCAGAGGTTTTTCTGTGTATCCATCTGCAAGTAGCAGCTTCATTCTAGTTTTCCTAAGCACTGGTCTACCCCATTTTTCCCAAATGTCTTTAGTGGCTATGGCTACTCCAGCTCCACTATCAAGTATAGCCAATGTTTTAACTCCTTTGGATTCCACAGGTAAGGTGGTGTTTCCTTCTTCTCCTTCGCAATATTCCCCCACCTTGTTTATTGGCACAAGTTTAGCGTTTGCACTTTCTTGTTGAGTTTTGTTTGATTGTTCATTTGAGGGTAGATCTTGAAGAGGTATCTTTAATCCCATCTTCCCCAAATTGTTGCCTACTTCATCCCATACATGTGGTCTAATCTTAAGCAGTTCAGATAGAGTAATGGTGCACTGTATTGGAGCTGACATCAACTCTTGCATACTCTTTGTATCCATCATCTTGGATATGGCTTTCCTCTGAGATGGCACCACTCTAGTCTCTGAGTCTGCCTCATGTTCTCCTATTATGAGGGTAAGGTCTTCAAGGACTCTGGTTTGTCTTTCAATTGAAACTTCCGTCCCTGCATCTCCATTTAGAGATTGAATGTCTCCCTGATAGACTTCATGCCCTGTATTGACCTCAGTTATGGGTGCAGATTGGAAAGTCACACTTCTAATTGCTTCCCACAATTCATTTGGCCATGGCTCATCTATAGGTGCCATAAATTGGGATCTTGACCTTGCATCATTAGTGGTGTTGGCCACTACTTGATCATCTAGTTGAATTTCTAGGTTGTTGGTTTCTTGTGTTGCAATCTTTGCTTGCTTATCCTTTTGTGATTTTAGCTCAATGTTTTTTGAGTTAATGTTTCAACAACCTTTGCCTTAGGCATTTCAAATCCAACACTTTTTGGTTTTGTTTCTGGAGGTGGAATTGGTGCTTCAGGCTCCATCATTGCCTGTGCAGTTTTACCAATTCCTTACACATTTTCAACCTCTCAGTCTCTACCTCAGAATGAGGATATTTCATCCCTTGTTGCTCTAGGGTTTGGTTGGGTTTCAACCTAGCCTCATATGCTTCCAATGCAGCATCTAATGTCTCTAGGACTTTGTCTACCAACACAGATACTCCGGAAGACGCCTTCCTTGGTTTCTTATCGCTCACCACCATTTTGTTTTCCCGTTCTTGTTTTAACTGCTCCTTTGTCTCTTGTGATTTTTTTTGTAGCGCAGTTTGATTTGTAATTTTTTTTGCTTTAATTCTGTCTCTTTTGGCTTTCCAGGATTTTCTCCTAGTCCTCACTAACACACTAGTTGTTTCCCCTTGTTTGGGTTGTTGATCTTTCTCCTCATTAGCTTGGTCCTCAGCATTTTCGTTTTCCTGGGCTCTAGTCACTACCTTCATAGGAATTTTGGGTTCTGCCTCTGATCCACTTGGAGAAGGTAACACTCCTACAACATTCATTGTTGTTTCCCCTTGTTTGTTTCGGTGTTTTGGACGATTAGGAACAACGTGTGTAATGGCACACTCCAAACAATATCCAATTATCTCTACACGATAACAATTCTTGGCCCAATGATTACCTCCACACTTGTAGCATGGTCCATCTTGTTGAGTCACCGGTGGCACAATTAATGGTTGTTCTTGCTTAGCCAGAATGGTCTCTGATCTATGCTCTTGATTGGCTATGAACATCAGAGTGTCCTCATTCAATGAATAGAGTTTTCTCATAGGTTCTTACCCTAGCCTAGGTTGTGATACCTCAGCTCTTTGTAAAGCCCTTGATACAACTCTATTTTGAAATAATGGATGATTTGGTAATGGCATTTGTTTTTCTATTTGATGTCCAAATAGTATCCCCCTCGTGTAGGTTTGATTATAGTAGCACTCACTCATCTCATGATTGGTCCATTTTTGCTCAATGGCACACCATTTTATTCGTTGTGCTATTTATGCTGCTAGCTCGTCTAGGTTGGTCATTAATTGAGACATAACCACTTGCCTTGTGTTGGTTTCACTAGATGCTAAAGGAGCATTATCCATAGTGATCTTTGTATCACCAATTTCCTTGCCATAGGCTTTACAATAGTCAACTAGGTATAACGCTTCTCTCGTGACTTGTTCAAAGGAAGTACATCCTTTTAAGTGCAAATCTTTCTTGAGAGTTTCATTTTCCAAACCCTCTATGAAGAGAATTGATAATCTTTCATCCTGTGGTAACTCGCGTTCCGGACATCTCTCTATATATTTTTTGAAGCGTAGCGATGCTTCCTTCACTCTCTCATCTTCTTTTTGCTTGAATGCATAGATTTGGGACACTGTGTTATGCTTGATTCCCCTTTTAGAGAACTCCACAAAAAATTCTTACAACAGTTGTTCAACGTTTGAGAAGGCATTTTTGTCCAACGGTTGGAACCAATTCAATGCTATCCCTTCCAAGGTTAAGACAAATCCCTCATACTGTGTATGAAAATAAAATACCTGTTCGGCCCTTAACACTTGTTTGAACAAGGATGCATGTACGTATGGATCCCTTAATCCATCATACTTCTTCTTGACACATTTGGCCAATTGATATGGTCTCATTGGTTCTAGTTCAACCATGTATCTTAGCGTGTTGGGGTCTCTCACAAAGACATCCCTCGTTCCTTCTTCTCGTCTTGGAGAAAATCCTAGTGGAATCCCCTTTGAGATATGTTTTGGAAATGTTGATGGATTTGTAAGTCTAATTGGTGGTCTCTTGGTTCCATTCAATGAGGTAGAAGCTACACTCCTGTGAATAGCTATTTTGGATGTTTGAGGTCCATTTGATCCCATAGTTTCAATGTTAGCTTCTTGCAAATCAGTCTCAAAAAACCTTGGTATGCTTACACTCGGTTGAAAGTAGTAAGCAGAGATTGGATTACCCATGTATGTATATCTTTCTAGCTCAATTGGGCTGATAAGTTTGTACTCTCGTCCATACTTATCTACCATTAGAACTTGCACTCCCTGGTTATCTGTGTATGTGAAGGCATAGAGGTTCTTGTAGTGTGTCAACTCTTCAATGATGGAATTTAAACATCTATAGAAGTTGTTTTGATCCCCAATAGGTAACCTATAAAGGCCATCATAAGTCTAAACCTTTAGAACTCTCGTGGCTTCATTGGTTTTTATGAACCTCACGTTGGGTTTGTTGATTAGAGGATGCTTCTCCTCTAAGTCTCCAGCAATTTCCACTGTTGCTCTTCCAAACTCCCACATTTTAGTTGATTGGTTTGGCTTCCAGTGAACTAAATGATCACTTGACAAATATTCATGAGCCATGCCTTGAGGTTTGGCTTGATATGGTTGATAAGCCTCATGGTCCTGTCTCAACCCTCTTGTTATAGGTGTTGCAGTATTTCTGGTTGTTTGTGTAGGTGGCATAGCTCTGAGTTGAGTGGGAAACCCTAATGATGGATGATTTGTCATGTTTAAGCCTCACTCAATACTCTCAAGATGGTCCTTGATAAGAACACCTTGGCTTAGTGCACACAATCCCTTTTTGCCCTTGGATTGCCCCTCGTCAATTCTCTAAAAAGTCAGGCTTTGGTGTCCCACTGACCTTTGGATACTGGTTTTGGGTACCCTAAAAGTCTAGGGTAGCTTCCTTATCTCACAAGCTTTCTTCCTAGCTATAGGAGACTCAGTTTGGAGTTGTGTGTCAAAAGTTAGAGCAGTTTTGGTAAACTGCACTTGAAACAACACTCAAAACAGTTTCAGGATTAGGACACAAAGAGATTTTGTGCTTGTATCTTGGCTTTGAGAGGGTATTTTTCACTCAAACTTGATATTTGGGATGTACTCAAGTAGATCTACAAACTTACGAAGTCAAATACCCTCACTATGTAGAGGTACACCGATCGCGATCGTTGACCCCATGTCACAGATTTGGAAGATTTTTTCACAGTAGCTAGCCCTTCATGTCTTGATACCAAGTGTCTTTGTATTTTTGAATTTGGAGATGTTTTGACCAATGAAAATCCAAATCCCAGGTGGTTTTGCGGTTATTGGCCTGATTGTGTAACTGGGACTTTTGACCACTTTCTTTTGCTTTTTTGACCTTGCTCCTTTTGGAAAATATGTTGCACTAGATGTCAGCTACCTACTCACCAAGTCTCAACTAAAAATTTCACTGGGGTACACTGATCGTGATCATAGTTCTAGATCCTTTTAAAGTGAAACTTGTGGATATGGTAGACAATTATGTGTACAGTCTACTCCTCAAATATTTTTGAATTTGGACAAGAAAAAGTCAAGTTTTTACCAAATCTTGGTCCTGTGCATGGTTTTCTGACTGTCAGCTGTTTTGGTGACTTTTTTAAAAATTTTGACATCTCCTGGTATCTTATATAACCTAGGTGTATGTGTGGGTCAAATCTGGGTCAGATCTCGGACTGAGGTACACTGATCGCGATCGTAGTTTAGAGCCCAAATTGGATGAAACTTCACCAGCTTGTTCACTAGGCTATTTTAAGACTACCTGCCAAATACTTTTGTATTTGGACTCAAAAAAGTCAAGAATTTACAGTTTCTTGGTTTGAAGTGCTTGATTTTCCAATTTTATCAGGTTTAATTGAATTTGATGTTTGATTTGGGATTTGAGAGATACCTAGGCTTGTCCTATGCACAGGCTATCCCTCTGCATGGTTTCTTCCCAGTTTTGATGTGTTTTGGTCTACTGAAAGTCAATTTCTATGCCGGTTTAGCAGTTTTTGACTTGGATCTATACTCAGTGGTTTTGACCAGTTTTTTGTGGTTTTTGACCCTAGGTCCTTTGGACTTTTATATCTGGTACAAATCTAAGGTCTAGGTACACCAATCGCGATCGTAGTTCTGAGCCCAAATTCAACCAAATTTGGCATGCTTGTAGACACTGATGTTTTAAGGCTATCCCCCAAGTCTTTTTGCATTTGGATCACCAAAAGTCAAGATTTTACAGTTTCTGGGTATGTCAGGCTATTTTTACCCAAGTGGCCTGATTTCCTTGATTTTTGATATTTTTGGATGTGGTTGCTTTAGACAAACTTGTTTAGAATCTTATCAGGAAGGCACATGTCAAATCTTGTACAATTTTGACACTGAGGTACACCGATCGCGATCGTAGTACCAGAGCCAAATCTGATGAAATTTTATAGGCTCTCTCTGACAAGTATTTCCTAGTGTTTGGTGCTACCACTTTGTGATTTGAATCAATTTCAGCTCTGTTTGGTCAGATTTTCTAATTTCAGATTCTTATGGCTCTTTTGCCAAAGTTATGGTTTTCTGGTGTTTTTGACTCTATGTTTTGTCCCAAATCTAACCGGAATGTGATTTACTTATCCTACTCCTAAGTACAGAAATGAAAGAACATAAGAAAATGAATCAAACAAAACAAACATGATAAAAAACGGATGATGGATCAGTACTCAATCAATACAAAGAAATTTGAAGAGGAAAAATGCTTAAAGCAACCTCACTCACAACTCCCTATATCTCTCAAGAGTAGATCTAGCCAATCCACCAACCCTAGACTCCATTAAGCATTAAACCCCTGTCTAGATGCTTCACTGAAATGTAAATGGAATGGAAATTATCTTTTGGAACAATAAGAAAACTCTGAATACGCACTCGGTCACTCATCACCTAAGATTCATTCCTCGACAGCGGCGCCAATATTTGCGGGTCGCCGCGACGGACGTCCATAGCATAGCCTTCAGGCATCAACATAAATATCAATACCAGGGAAGCAACTCGGATGAGGCATGGAAACTCACTAGGGTGTCAATCCTAATGAAGTGAACTCGAAGAGATGCAACTACTAACTCTACAAGCAAATCAAATGCACTAAAGCCAAGTAATCTGCCTATGTCTTTCTACACAACTCTACAGTCATCACGCCTGTTTACCATGCAAATCATATCGAATTCGCACGAAACTTGAAGGGAAGCTACAGAGGACTATTAGGAGCATATCCTATCACTGTCACAACATTCTGGATGGGTACACGGATCACGATCGTTCGTCTCAAAGTACGCAAAAACAGTAAACGGATGATCCTAAAGGGTCGTTTTTGGGTCCCTAAAGTCTCTCCTAGGGTCAAAACAACATAAAATACGCATATAAACACTCAAAACAGCGATTTAAGGCCACAACGGTTGCGTTTGATACCTACACCGAATCTTGAATGCTTACACTTGAATGAAGAGCAGAGTAAGAAGAACACAATGCAATAAACAAAACTGAATTTGGATTACCGTAGCCACAATAGCGATGATTACAAGTTGGAGCCAATAGGTCGCTCTCTGTGCGTACAGCAATAGTCACTTATCTTCAAAAAATAGTCTCCCTTTCCCACTAACCTTAGTGTATTATATACCTAGGGCTTTCTAAAGTGGCCGGCGGCCAACTTCTCATGGACCTTTACATACGTCATTGGAAAAATTACATCTTTGACTTAGACTTGACATAGACGATTGACATTAGGCTTTTACAGGGTTTGATGTATTAAACATCGGAAAAATAATGTGACCACATCAAAACTTTGGCCGGCTGACCCAACGGGCGCCTTGGCTAGGCGGGCACTTGTATGTTGTTATCACCTCCAAACAAAGTCCAGAGAGAGAGAGAGAGAGAGAGAGAGAGAGAGAGAGAGAGAGAGAGAGAGAGAGAGAGAGAGAGAGAGAGAGAGAGAGCAGATCTCTTCTTCCTCCTTCCTTGCTTCCCCCTCCAATTTCACGTTCTCCCCTTCCCAAGTTTTTTTGCCCCTACATGCTCTCCATTTTTCGCTTCATGGATGTTGCGATCTGAGAATCACCGCACTCACTGCAAACACTTTTTTCTCCCTTGTGTTGCCTGCTCACTGCCTTCACGCCATCGCCTCCCTAATTTCCTCTTGTTCCCACACTAAAGCCCTTATTTAATTTTAATGGACGGGTGGCTATTGGCTCAATTGGGTGGCCTTGCCTTTGGGCGGCCTTTGAAGCCGGGCAACCTTTTAATGGGCACCGTATTTAGCATACATAACGATCAAGGCATTGATAAGCATGGCATTCTCCTCCAACAATCCTTGACTAACAATATCATCGTGAATTTTGCTGCCCGTAACAAGGTCTTGAATAGTGCCACATGTCCTCATGATGCAAGTATAAGTGATTGCATTTTGAGAGAGACCCTCGACTTCGCATCTGCTTAAGCCATAGTTGTGTTGGGCATTTCCTGCTATCAGCGGTCTCCAATAAATGAAATTTTTGTCAGGCACAACATATCAACCAAAGCATTGCTTGTCACAACACATTTGGCATTCATATCGGCTAAGATATTGCTAAGCACGACAGGGCCCCTTTTAGATGAAATCTCATCAAGCACTTACTGCTCTACTAACTGCATGATATTCCAAAACATGGTTGAAGCCCAGGAATTATCAAATGGCACATTGATTGAGGCAACCAAATTGATACGGAATTGGGACCCCCGTGAAACTTAATTTGCTAATATCTCGGCAACTAGAGCTCCGATTAATGCTATAAAAAGACCGACACGCTCCACAAAGTGAGCACTTTGGGCCCATGTGTTCACTTCTTCCCTGATCCCACATCTACAGTTGCCCAATCTGGTATGGATCTGCATCAACTTAAACTTCAAACTTCCATAACTTTTTCACCGTAGCTCCAATCGACGAGTTGTAAAGACAAGCCGATAGAGCACTTCAAGCATTGCAATTCTAGATTATAAACTCCCATATGTGCTTACTTCACACATACGCTTTTTTAGCATCATTAAGGCATCTGCTGGACCTTTTAAGCCACATCTGGCATACCTTACTCATAAGGTAGCTTGTTACCAAGCCCTAAACACTGATCATTAACCAAGTAAGCTTCAAATAAGCTCCACGTGCATCTTTCTGGTATCTTTCTTAGCATGGGAGTGGAGCTGCATGATAGCGATGCTCTCTCTCTCTCTCTCTCTCTCTCTCTCTCTCTCTCTCTCTCTCTCTCTCTCTCTCTCTCAAAGCACAGTAGTGTGTAACATTTAATGGCCTAAAATCTTATGTGTAGCGGAAATTAGCATGAACATAGTGGGCATTTCATTAGAATAGATTCCTAATGAGAATTACAAGAGTGCTTGGGTGGAGAGAGCAACAAAAAGCATAACACCTAGTTAGATAGCATCGACAATACTTTCAAAAGAGAGAGATATTAAGCTATTGACAACAGTTGAGGACCGGATTTGCATGGAGCCGGTCCCCCCTCCAAAAGGCTTTGTATTATGGTTTCTCCCATCAAGAGAGACATTGTACAATACAATTCTTTGTGTTCCTTCAAGACTAGCTAGTGCAATGAAGATGGAAGCTTCATACACCAAGCAAAACACTTAATCAAACACAACTTGAATTATCCCCGTTCTCAGACCCAAGACCTCACACACCTTCGAAGATGGTGAGAGCTAGCAGGGTATGAGAGTAGATTGAGAGGAAAAAGAAGTATCTTACGAGAAAGATGTACATCTCCTCACATAATCACTCATATTAGCATAGCTTAGCTTAGTAATTAGCTTGGTAGAGAAGATGAGCATGCATTGAAGCTTGGCTCTTGGTTGGATTTGCATCCACATGCCAAGAGAGTGTTGATGTAGGCTTCTATCTCACAAGCTTGGAGTAGGTGATGAGCTCTCCATTAAAGCTTGGGAGGAGATAGAGTATTCTTCCTTCACACATAGTCAAGTGTGAGTGTGTGTGTGTCCATCCAAGCAAAAATCAGCCCCCCCTCTCTCTTGGGCGAGCCCTAGCTGCTAAATAGGTCTGGCTTTTGCCTCATTGGACCTCCCCAGGTCAAGCCAATAGGAATTAAGCAGCATAAGTGATAGCCTTCTGACATGTGTCCCCCTTTCCCCTTTTGTGAGAGCTTCAGGTAATTAAATAATTAAACTAAACTCTCATTGGACCCCTTTGCCTCCTGGCCAATAGGAATCAGGCAAGCCATGGGGCTCCTGAATGCTCATTGGACCCCTTGGGAGACTGCCCAATAGTCTTCTAGGAGACTTAATTCTCATTGGTTTCTTTTATTAAATGTTTTTAAATTAATTAAACTAGATTTACTCTAGCTTAATTCTCATTGGTCCACTTCAAGGGTCTTCCAATAGGAATTGGGCACACCTTGTGGGCATCTGGCCTAGGGAGCTGACATGTGTCCCTCATTCCCTTTGTGTAAAGGGAGCCTGTGTGTGTGTGTGTGGCTTTCTCTCTCATCTCCTACCTTTGGGGCTCGCCCCCTCCCATGTAGGGATGTGCAAAGACTTTTAGGGCACACACTAAGCATCCAATTTTCCCTAGGGTTGACCTTTGGACACAACCTTTGAATTTTGGAACCTTAGCATTTTGGAAGTCTTAATGGGCTGAACCTTAGGGTCTTTTTGGCCCATTGTTTCACATGGCTCTTTTGCAGATGGCCCCCCCTTTGGATCCCTATTTTCCCTCCTTTGGATCCCTACTGTGGCCGGTCTGCTAGCTTAACCAATATTCTAGCTTTTTCTCCTTGGCACTTCCCCACATTAAATGATCAGTTTAATATGAGAAAATCATTTAGGAGAATTAGATATTGATTATTATGACATTACCTCTCTCTTGAAATCATAGTCGTCCTCGACTATGGTGTAGAGAAGATAAAGCATATGCATGAGTCCTTTTCTTAGCGGGTAGAGGATCCCTATGTTACCCTACGACATCATTCCATAATGGATGACTAGTCCATTTGGCGCTTGAGAGCCTGAGGCTGCCGCAAGCATGTCTGCACATTAGTCCTATCAGTCTTCCATAGTAGAGTGACAAGCTCTACTTGGTGTTTGGGAGACGTCGTCTCCGCAAACTTGATCTAAGCATGCATACTACTTCATTTTTGTGCACAAATAAAGAAAAAGAGAGTATTATAAGACAAAAAATTTTGTTCATTTTTAACATTTTGTACATTTGCTTACTCTTGGGAAGCATTGTAAGCATTGACAAGGTTTAGGTTATCCTTTAATTGTATGCCTTGCATCCATCTAGCATCTTCAAAAGGATAATTCTTAAACTTAATAAGATATCGTCGGATAGTCTTACCGCCTCTTAATACCTTGTCTTCATGTCGGAGAATGGACTCGGGCTGCAGCACCTCCTCGTGGTCCTCGATCTCCGGTGGGTCTTCAATAGTTGGTTCTTGAGGTGGCTCTCCTTTGTAAGGCTTTAAGAGGCTCACATGAAAAGCATTGTGTATGAGCCAATGATTGGGCAACTTAAGTTGATAGGCCATCTCATTGATTGGCCTAAGAATCTGGAAGGGACCATAGTACCTTTTTGCTAGTTTAGCATAGTACTTTTGGTGGCCCGTAGGATTCTTGCCCGTCGTGTGCCTTAATCGAGCCTTGGGAAACTTTAACAAGACCCAATCGTTTTCTTTAAAGGCTTGGGCTCTTATGTGCTTGTCAGCAGCAGCCTTTTGCCTTTGCTGTGAGATAGAGATAGCATCCTTAATCTTTTGGAAAGATTCTTGTAGGTCTCGGCTATACTCATCTGCAGCGAAGATCTTCCCATGTACCTTAAGTAGCAAGGGACTTTTTTATCTTCCCTCAATTACCTCGAAAGGTGCTTTTCCTGTGGAAGTATGTACAGTGTTATTGTAAGCATACTCTACTAAAGGAAAGTACTTCTCCCATTGGGATCTTTGATCTACTTCCATTACATAGGCTTTTAGTAGATCAAGAATGGTTAGGTTAGCTATTTCACTTTGGCCATCAGTTTGTGGATGATAGGCCGAAGAGAAGTTTAGCCTTGTTCCTAAATTCTCAAAGAGACCCTTCCAGAAATTACTGGTCATTCTAGGATCTCTATCCGACACTATGGACATTGGCAAGCCATGGTACTTGAAAATTTGTGAAATGAAGAGGGTTGCCATTTGATGGGCTTTGATAGTCTTTTTGACAGGTATAAAATGAGCTTGTTTACTGAACCTGTCTACTATCGTCCATATTCCCGTATTCCCATGGATAGACTTAGGCAATCCAAAGATAAAATCCATGGATATGCTCTCCCAAGGTGAATTAGGGATTGGCAAGGGTTGAAGCAATCCAAGTTGCTTCCCTCTATCAAATTTTGTCTTTTGACATACCACACATTTGGAAACATACTCGTGTATGTTCACTCTCATGGTAGGCCAATAGAAATATGTTTCAATTCCCTTTAGGGTAGACTGAATCCCTCTATGCCCCGCATATGGGGGAGCATGAGATTCATACATTACTTTCTCACGTAGTGAGTTAGTAACGCATAGTCTATTGCCATAGAGAAGATAACCATCTTGTAAAGTAAATGGTTCTTCTTTCTTCCCTAATGCAAGGGCTGAAATCACATCTCTAAAATCAGGATCAATAGGATACTCATCTATCATTGAAGATAGATCATTGTGAGTTGCTATGGAAACCGCATTCACTCTCGGTCGTCTTGAGAGTGCATCGGCTACTTGATTATGCTTGCCAGCAATGTGAGCAATATGAAAATGAAATTGCGAAAGGAAATTTGCCCACATCATTTGTTTGTCGGAGAGCTTGGTCTGCGTCATGAAGTACTTAAGACTTTAGTGATCCGTTCGCAGAATGAAAGGAGTCCCCAATAAATAGTGCTTCCATGAGTCTAAGGCATGTAGAACTGCAAGGAGTTCTTTTTCGTATATGCCTAGAGCTTGCTCAACAGGGTCGAGCCTTCGACTCTCATAGCCTATGGCATGCCCTTCTTGGAGAAAACAGCCCCAAGGCAATCACCACAAGCATCACATTGGACCTCAAATGGTTTTGAGAGATTCGGTAGTGTAAGCAAAGGTTGAGAGATAAGCTTTTCTTTAAGCTTTTCGAAAGCATTGTTCTCCTTAGCAGACCACGTATACCTAACATTTTTCTTTGTTAGGTCATGTAATGGTCCCGCAATTTGTGAGAACTTTTCTATGAAGCGTCTATAGTATGCACACATACCTATAAAGATTCTTAGTTCATGAAGATTCCTTGGTTTAGGCCATCCTTTTATTACCTCTAACTTAGATGGATCCATTTCGATTCCATCTTGAGAGATAATGTGACCTAAATATTGAATCTCTTGCAAGAAAAATTCACTTTTCTTTCGATTAACATAAAGTTTATTCTCTCTTAAAACTTGAAATATTACCTGGAGGTGTTGCTTGTGTTCCTCCAATGAATTAGAGTAGATGATAATATCATCAAAGAACACTCCAGTGAAGGTTCGATGAGGCCTGAACAGCTTCTCCATCAAGCGGTTGAATGTGGCTGGTGCATTAGTCAAGCGAAAAGGCATGACAATGTATTCGTAAAGACCAAATGTAGTACGAAATGCGGTCTTTACAATGTCTTGATCAACTATCCTTATCTGATGATAGCCAATTTTTAGGTCAATCCTACTGAAGTAGGTCGATCCTTGTAGCTTATCAAATAGGTCTTCTACCCGTGGAACGGGAAACCTATTCTTGATAGTGATCCTATTTAGTGCTCTATAGTCGACACACATACGATATGTGGCGTCTTTCTTTTGCACTAATAGCACAGGTGAGCAAAATGGAGATGAGCTAGGCCTAACCATGCCCTTCTCAACTAACTCATGCACTTGCCGCATAATCTCCTCTTGTTGAGCTTGAGAAACTTTTTAAGGAGGTTTGTTAGGCGGTGAACTTCCTGGAAGAAGTTCAATTGCATGGTCGTCATTACCTCGTTTAGGAGGTAGCTCACAAGGGATGTCGTCAATAAAGACATCTTGAAACCCCTTGAGAAATTTGGATAACTCTAATTCCTTTTGGTTGCTTTTATTTTCTTTTGCTAAAGCATTAGGTTCATTTTGAGAATCTTTAACAAAAATCATGTACACGGAAATAGAGCTCTTTATTGACTTGTTGAAAGCTGGTGTATGTACAATGGGGATGGTGTTACCCATCTCCTTAGCATCTATATACATGTCCTTTTCCCTGAACTTAAAGGAGATTCTCCTTTCATGAAATTTAACATGGGCAGCCAGGCGGTCAAACCATGGTGCCCCTAGGATTACATCCTCATGCTTGAGAGGAGAGATAAAGAAGTCCTCTTGGTCCACATAGCCTTGGACATGAAGCCTCAATTTCCCGATTAAGGGAGTGACTGAAGCTTCTTGCCCCTTGAAGGCACTGTCTGCGGGTAGGATATCTCCCATCTCGTAGGATTGTATGCCTAGCTTGGTGGCTAACTCCATAGATATGAAATTGTGAGTAGAACCAGGATCAAAGAGAATAAAAGCATCATGTTCTCTTACCTTTCCCCAAGCATGGCATAGAGGAGATCCTTTGTGGTGAGTTTGATGAATCTCCTCCTCTTGGATTTCAACCAAAGAAGCTCTAGGAGGATCTTGGCGGTTGTTCTTTTGGGGACAAGCGCGGTACGCATGCCCTTGTTCGCCGCACTTGAAACACCGGTTATCTTTACGATAACGCTCAAGCTCTTCAGGAGAGAGTTTATTCTTTCCTTTGTAAACTCCCTTCTCTTTAGCTTTGTTGGAATTGCCCTTAGGAGACTTTTGGACATTGTCCTTCCCCTTAGGCTCATTGGAACCCTTGTTTTCCGGGGGCTTATTATTTCTTTTACCCCCCGTTTGGAAATTGATTCGCGAGGCCACCATAGTATGGTGTATTACCGCCGATATGGTACGTGGCCTTTGGGAGTTGACATACTCCGCCATTTCTTCGGTTAAGCCCGCACAAAATTGTTGCTTTTGCTCTCCAAAATCCAACTTTTTGAAAACAGTGGCTTTGAGTTGTAGGTCCCAAATCTTGTCTACATATTTGTGGATGGATTCATTGGGAGAGAGCTTTAAGCTTCGCCATTCGGTGAGTACTTTGTCTTTGGCATCGGTGGCCAAAAACTGCTTCATAATGGAAGCTCTTAAAGCCTTCCATGTTCGTGGAGCTTCACCGTTGGCTCGTAGGCTAGACCACCATTGTCTGGCGGACTTTTGAAAGTGCATAGCTACATGGCGTAGCTTAGAGGACTCCGTGAAGCCCTCATCTCCAAACGCCGCATCGAATTGTTGGATAAAGGCCAAAACTTTGTCTGTAGCGCCGAAGGTGCCATCATAGGTAAGGAAAGAGATGCTCTTCCCTCCCTGATCTTTGAATTTCTTCAGCTTGGACGACCTCTTCCATGCGGCATAGGATTTCCTATGGCCTCTTCTTTTTGATGGTTCAAAAGTTGCACCATCACTTTCTTCAGAAGATGAAGAATTTGAAGAAGGTGGAGAAGAGGGTGACCTCTTTCTCGCCTTTTTCTTGTCTTGATCTTTGTCGTCTTCACGATAGCTTTCATAAGAGGAAGAGGATGAAGAAGATGGAGAAGTAGGGTGTCCTCTTTCTCGCCTTTTTCTTCTCTTGCTTTTTATCATCCCTCTTTGAATTATGGCGTGGAGAAGAGTGTGATGGTCTTCTCCGCTTTGGTGGTGATGGAGAGCGTTTAGCCCGCCGTCTTCGTGGAGCCATCTCCGCCGAGGTGGCGGGAGACTCGCTTCTTTCTCGTTCCTTCGGTGGAGGCTCTTGAGTTCTCCTTTGGGAAGGAGATGCATCATCAAGAAGGAAGTTCTTGAGCCCTTCATATGGATTCTCTTCTTCTTCCCGAATCGGAGAGAGACCTCTTTTGGTAGTCTCACAAGGAGGCTTCCTAGGTGTTCTCTCGTCATGGTGATGAGCTTGGAGAATCCCGTGAGCACGGAGCTGCCGTTGCACTTCACTTTGGAGAGATGGATTGCCCATGGCTTGTTGAAGCCTAGAAACAAGATAGTTAACAAGCATTGAAGCATCATTAGTAGCTTGCTCATGAGCAAAATCAAAGTTATCAACATTAATTTCACTCTCTTTACTATTGTCAGCCATTCTAACAACTTTTAGGTGTAAACTTTTTAGGTGTACTTTGGCACTTCAAGCCCTAGTTGCTACTCCTCTTTACCCCTTTAGAAAAAGCACTCAAGCTACTGTACCCGCGGCTCGAATACCATTAATTGCAAGGAATAGAAGAGAGGGTCTTTCGACACCAAGACAGCACCGGCTCCTGTCAAGCTTCTAATAGCTCAATAGTGGTTAAGCCATAGGCAAGCCCCGTAGGACTCCACTATTAAGACCATAGCTCTCGACGGTGATGCCCCGTTAACTGCACAAAGGCAGGCGCACTGCAAGGCTGAAAAATCCCTATTCTACTTACTCACAGGCAATTAATAATACCAACCATTTGTAGCTAGCTTGAGGACCTCCCTTCTTGAGCAAGAAAAGAGAAACCTTGAGCTCTGATACCAATGTAACATTTAATGGCCTAAAATCTTATGTGTAGCGGAAATTAGCATGAACATAGTGGGCATTTCATTAGAATAGATTCCTAATGAGAATTACAAGAGTGCTTGGGTGGAGAGAGCAACAAAAAGCATAACACCTAGTTAGATAGCATCGACAATACTTTCAAAAGAGAGAGATATTAAGCTATTGACAACAGTTGAGGACCGGATTTGCATGGAGCCGGTCCCCCCTCCAAAAGGCTTTGTATTATGGTTTCTCCCATCAAGAGAGACATTGTACAATACAATTCTTTGTGTTCCTTCAAGACTAGCTAGTGCAATGAAGATGGAAGCTTCATACACCAAGCAAAACACTTAATCAAACACAACTTGAATTATCCCCGTTCTCAGACCCAAGACCTCACACACCTTCGAAGATGGTGAGAGCTAGCAGGGTATGAGAGTAGATTGAGAGGAAAAAGAAGTATCTTACGAGAAAGATGTACATCTCCTCACATAATCACTCATATTAGCATAGCTTAGCTTAGTAATTAGCTTGGTAGAGAAGATGAGCATGCATTGAAGCTTGGCTCTTGGTTGGATTTGCATCCACATGCCAAGAGAGTGTTGATGTAGGCTTCTATCTCACAAGCTTGGAGTAGGTGATGAGCTCTCCATTAAAGCTTGGGAGGAGATAGAGTATTCTTCCTTCACACATAGTCAAGTGTGAGTGTGTGTGTGTCCATCCAAGCAAAAATCAGCCCCCCTCTCTCTTGGGCGAGCCCTAGCTGCTAAATAGGTCTGGCTTTTGCCTCATTGGACCTCCCCAGGTCAAGCCAATAGGAATTAAGCAGCATAAGTGATAGCCTTCTGACATGTGTCCCCCTTTCCCCTTTTGTGAGAGCTTCAGGTAATTAAATAATTAAACTAAACTCTCATTGGACCCCTTTGCCTCCTGGCCAATAGGAATCAGGCAAGCCATGGGGCTCCTGAATGCTCATTGGACCCCTTGGGAGACTGCCCAATAGTCTTCTAGGAGACTTAATTCTCATTGGTTTCTTTTATTAAATGTTTTTAAATTAATTAAACTAGATTTACTCTAGCTTAATTCTCATTGGTCCACTTCAAGGGTCTTCCATTAGGAATTGGGCACACCTTGTGGGCATCTGGCCTAGGGAGCTGACATGTGTCCCTCATTCCCTTTGTGTAAAGGGAGCCTGTGTGTGTGTGTGTGGCTTTCTCTCTCATCTCCTACCTTTGGGGCTCGCCCCCTCCCATGTAGGGATGTGCAAAGACTTTTAGGGCACACACTAAGCATCCAATTTTCCCTAGGGTTGACCTTTGGACACAACCTTTGAATTTTGGAACCTTAGCATTTTGGAAGTCTTAATGGGCTGAACCTTAGGGTCTTTTTGGCCCATTGTTTCACATGGCTCTTTTGCAGATGGCCCCCCCTTTGGATCCCTATTTTCCCTCCTTTGGATCCCTACTGTGGCCGGTCTGCTAGCTTAACCAATATTCTAGCTTTTTCTCCTTGGCACTTCCCCACATTAAATGATCAGTTTAATATGAGAAAATCATTTAGGAGAATTAGATATTGATTATTATGACATTAGTGACTTGTGAGTTCTATTACTAGAGGCAGCAGAAAAGCGTTGACCTCCCACACAAGTAAAAATTCATAGAAAAATACCTATAGGCCAAAATACAAGGCCCGTAGGCATATAGCCTCTAAGAGGCCACCATAGGCCAATCTCTCTCTCTCTCTCTCTCTCTCTCTCTCTCTCTCTCTCTCTCTCTCTCTCTCTCTCTCTCTCTCTCTCTTATCCTAGGAAGCAGTGTTAGAGAAAAATTAATATCGCAAACACACAAAATTCCCTTTAACGTAGATTCAAAGAAGAAATTTTAAAAAATAACGGGATTGTTCGCAATTTAATTTCTATTTTGTTAAACTTTTTCAAGCGTTTTTTCTTCTTGTCCCCCTCTCTCAATCAGTTGTTTTGATTTTGTGATGACTAGCTCAAGGCTAAGCTGTTAGATAAAGGCAGTGTGCCTCATCTTGTTTTGCCCGTGTCCGTCGGTCAGTGTCCGACCGCTCACATTTATCTCTTATTCTTTATACATACAAAGAATAAGGAGCTCTCACTAATTCTCACATTGTGCTCATACAATGAGATTTGGGAGCTCCACCCCACATCCCTCTCTCTCTCTCTCTCTCTCTCTCTCTCTCTCTCTCTCTCTCTCTCTCTCCCTCTTCGCTACACACATGCATGCCTACGATCCATTCCTTCACAATTGGTACGAGTGCTTGGTCGGGGAGGTACGCAGGTGCGCATCTACAACACTGTGGTCGTAGTAGTTTTTGGTGAGCAACCACCAGATCTGTGCTCATGGAAGCTTGAGGGACATTCCCAAGCTTTAGAGGAGGGTGTATTACAAGTGTGTATTCTTTTCTACAGCTATACTTGTAGGAAGAATGCATATTTTCATTTATGCGGGTCATTCTTTTGGGCTCAAAATATTGATTTTTGCATAACTTTTGCATACGGAATGCGGTTTCCCAACTACAATTTGAGTTTAATACTCCCACAGGTGTTTCCATTTGTAGTTGTGAGGACATCTTCTGCACTGTTTTGGCTTGTATACCGGTTTTGACACAGCAGGTGTCTTGAGCTTTTGCTTTGTGTATGCTTTTGTGGGATAGTGGCTGGAGTTTACTTGCCATAATTTGTGATCGAGCTTAGCTCTCACATTGACAGGTTTATAGGTAGGTTTGAGGGTCATTTGTGAGTTGAATTTTTCAGCCATCATTCCCTCTTTGCAGGTGCCTAGTATGGCTCAATTGTAAGCTAATTTGTGGCACAGTTGTGGCCTATTTCTTTAGCTATTTGAGAGCTGAATTTGGGACTGATTTGTAGCCATGTTTTTCAGCCATACATGAGCTTGTGTTACTCTACAAGTACAATTCTTGTTACTCTCGATAGTGGTTGAGTTTTGTCTCCCACTTTTACACAGGTTGTGTATGCTACGATTTTTTGGCACATTGTTCATTCATTTACACATTTTGGCTCTGACACACAAGGAAATGTAGTCTTTGTGTATTTGCAGCATGTTTGGAGCGAGAGACGAAGCGTGTCTCTTTTGCAGATGTGCTGCATGGAGAGCAGGTTGTGCATTTTTCTTGTGGTGATGTTCAGGCAGACAATGGTATCTTTGGCTCATGCACAACTTGGTCAGTCATCAGTTGAATTGACATCAGTTGAGCTAGACACCGATGCATTTTCTATGACACGTTTGATACGTTTGAGGGTGACAATGTCCTTCAGACAGCTGTGTGTGATTGCAATGGTGCTGATTTTTTGATTTTGCAGTCATTCTCAGTAGATATGCCTTTGCCAAATGATGCTGACATGGTGATGTATAGTCAGGTGGTTCCTGATGAGGATGCATATGGCACTAAGGTTGCTGACAGGGATAGGTTGGCATACATAGTGCATGTCTCATCGGCTTTCGGGTCTCTCATGTCTGACCTTTTGGTCTCGAGACCTGATCTTGCTTATACAATTGGTGCATTTGCAGTGGGAGATGTCAGTTGTGCGATGTCTGACACTGGCATTGTGCATTGTGGAGCCATGCAGGTCGTCACTCCATACTTGCATCAGGAGTGTCATCGTGGCTCTAGCCTAGTGGTATGCATGTTGCATTTCCACTAGAGTTGTTACAGATGCACTCACTTGTTTGGAGTGAGTCAGTGGGCATAGGTTGAGAGTCGTCTTCTCTCATCTCTTGTATATACTAGTTGTAGGCTAGTCGTGTTGCCACCTATCGACACACAGCCTTTAGTGGGAGAATGTTAGGTAAAGGCGGTGTTCCTCACCGTGCTTTGCCCATGTCCGTTGGCCAATGTCCGACCGACCACATTTATCTCCTTATTCTGATACATACATGCAAAGAATAAGGAGTTCACATTCTTTATACATACAAAGAATAAGGAGTTCTCACTAATTCTCACACTGTGCTCATATAGTGAGATTTGGGAGCTCCACCCCACATCGTTGTGTCGTGCTCTCTCTCTCTCTCTCTCTCTCTCTCTCTCTCTCTCTCTCTCTCTCTCTCTCCCCCCCCCCCCCCCCCCCCCCCTATATGTCTCTTTCACACTCTCTCCATCTTCGCTGCACACACGCACACCAACAATCCATTCCTTCACATAAACCGAGGCACACTTTTCTTGAACAATGTTAGGAAGCAATTGCTGGTACGCTTTTTGAAGTCTCCCATAACTTTTCTTTGGAACTTTTCCATGCAGCTAAAACTTTGGGCACAAAACAATTGTTGCATCTTCCAAAGAGGTGTGCATCTTACTCAACGTCTGTCAGCTGTAGCTACCAATATTTCCTTCTTTCTTCTGGTGAGTTTGGGAAAACTTTTTGGTTTTTTGCACGGCCTTTGACATTAGCTAGTAGTGCTTTCCAAACACAAGCTTGTTGGTTTCCAAAATCTGCAAACGTTTCACAAATTTGGCTTACTGACACTAACCACTTTCTCTAGGCTGCATATTATGTAAAGTATGCCACGAATTGCTACCTAGGATGTGAGAGAGAGAGAGAGAGAGAGAGAGAGAGAGAGAGAGAGAGAGAGAGAGAGAGAGAGAGAGAGAGAGAGATGAAGGAGAAGAAACAAAGAAGTTAAGAGAGATGATGAATGCCACCTTCACGAATGCATTATCAATTAGCAAAATCGCAAAGTACAACGTTCGCTCACAAATAGTTGTATAAGGGAACATAATCACACCCCTTGGGATGCGTACGCCTATACCTCCTAGTTGTTCTATGATTAAAATCTGAGACAAAATAGCATCGAGAGGTTGGGGGATTGCAGGGTGGTCAAAATTCAACCAACACAGCCAACGGAAGGTGTCGCTTACGCAGCACCGCAAAAGGAAGGTGTGGCTTGTAGTGTTTTTCCGATTGCAGACTAAAGGTGGAGGTAATGGCAGGTCTGTCAGGAGAAGCTGCATTAGTGTTGAATTTTTGTTAGCCCTACCACTCTTTAGTTTTTTCCCAAATTGGCCCAACAAAGATTGAACTTATACAAAAGTGGACACAATCTGTGGCACGTCAATGTAGAAACCATAATCTTCCTCATGCCATGAGTACCATGTGCAGCTCGTAT
Organism: Adiantum capillus-veneris; assembly: GCF_014529385.1. Taxonomy (NCBI): domain Eukaryota; kingdom Viridiplantae; phylum Streptophyta; class Polypodiopsida; order Polypodiales; family Pteridaceae; genus Adiantum; species Adiantum capillus-veneris. Next base: position 118,287,691 of record NC_140952.1, on the reverse strand, counting down.
CCGTAAGGCTAGACTCCATTTCAAGAGGAGGGCCTTAGTAGTGCAAGAGAGGAAGCCATAGGCCTTTCCTATGATTCTAAAAATGAGGGAATTTCTCCCCTTTTTCCAATATGTTTCACATTAGGAAAAAAATGAACCTCAAGTGGGCCCTTTAGCTTAAGGGGTGATTAAGCATGGATTAAGTTTTGAACTTCACATCATAACCCACTGGCCATGTTTGCTAATTGGACTCCAAGCCTATGACCTTGAGTTTAGAGCAGAGGACCAAATACGGTGTATTTTCAATTTCGATTTAGATATCTTCTGCCATAGGTGACGGGAGTCTCACTATCAACGAATGGTCTTTGCGAGTTTCTAATGGTTAAGCATTATTGTTCACCTTATTTTGGATAATTTGGTGTATTTCTACAACATGTTTATTATACTTAATTTTTTGTGTATAATTACTTTGTAGGATAAATTACCAAATTTGCAAAAATTCTAAAAATACCCCTCAAATTCCCAAAATGCCCTTCAAATGTTCTGAAATTCCCAAAATACCTTTGGTTGTGAGATTTAATTTCTTCAAAGATAGAAAAAATTGTAGCTTTTCATAAGAAGATTGATTGTCTATCAATACAAGACGATAAAACTAGAATTTGAGTTGATTATGAAGGTGTAGGGAATGGTTGCCTACTGACCATTCCCGTTAATCATGGGCAAACGAGGGAGGTCGGGATCCTTGATTACGGGAATGGTCAGTAGGCGACCATTCCCGGCCGTCAATGGTCGAGAGGAGGGGGGCCAATCATCGTAAGGAGATGTGTACCTGCCAGTCACGTAGTTGCACTTAGTCGTGCCAGGGCATGGCACTCAGTTGTGGTGCTCTGATTACGACGCCAATGATTGGTTGCCCTATTACAGTTACACATGCTGGGGTGTCCACACCTCATCGTTTTTTGAGAGCTGACCTGTCGTTACCCCATTGGAGGCTCAAGGTCTCGATTTCGTGTGCTGACGTGTTGTGCATATGACGACTGCGACGAAAACCTTGGACTAGAATGTGTTGCAGATGGACGGCTCACACTCGCTACCCCCTGACTCTCGACCATGACGGCTTTGGAGATGAATTGCCTCATTAATTGTAGACATAATTTCCGATCTTGCGAGGTTATTTGTGACAAAGTGCTTGCTAAGCAGTGAGCACTCAGAAAATGATCTCAATTGTCAAAAAGGAAATAAGATCAGTCAAAATAGGTACAAGGGTATTTTGGGAATTTTGAAATTTGAAGGGTATTTATTTGGGGAATTTCCACAAAGTCTCCAGAGGGGTATTTTGGTAATTTTCCCTATTTTCTACGAAATTTTGCCGGTGTCGGCTAGCATCACATTTTCATAAAGTTGAAATTTGAGACTGAAAGTGAGGGGGAACAATCTTGGTTTGCGTGAGGTGAAAAGAGGGCGCGCGTGTAGTGCGTGCGACTCTCTCTCTCTCTCCCTCATTCTCCCAAACACACACACACAGACACACATTCTCTCTCTCTCTCTCTCTCTCTCTCACACACACACATGCGAGGCTGCGAGCGGGCACGTATATGACAAATTGTACGCTTAGAATTTCAATGCTGTTAAAAGGGAGCACAAACGGCGAGCCCACAAACGCATGTAGAAAAATGATACGATACAAACGCAGCTGCCAGCGCCCTTAGCTATCTACAGCACTCGCCATCAGCTCGTTTTTCGTGGTCTTTTATCTTTTGCTCATCAAATCTCTCTCGCACCTCCTCTCTTCTGCCTTCATTCCATTCCACAACCATCTTTTCGATTTCTCCATCTCAGAAGTTCTGCTCCCAATAATTCCTCGCTGCTTTAGGAGAGCTTTCTAGTCGGTACTGCGCAGATAAAAGCTTTTTCTTATTCTTGTGCGAGTATGATATTAACGCATCCTTAGTTTATACACACGAGCGCATAGTGTGTGTGTATAGCTATACGTCCTCTCCCTTGAAGTACTCTGTGCATGCATATGCTACCCATGATGGGCTCCTGGCTTGATTACTTAAGAGGATCAGCAGACACTCATACTCGGCCTGCCCGCTTTGGTTATCGCTCTACTGCGGAGGAGGTGACACAGGGCCTCCGCTTGTCGCACTTGACTGTCATCGTCACCGGTCGGTAACACATTCAATGCTCATTTCTGATTACTGCATTCCTCTTTAATGCTCATTAACATGCATTAATCCATTGTATGGCATTGCTCAATTGCTTGTTCATTTCTGTATGGCAGGTGCAAGCTCAGGGATTGGTGCGGAGGCCGCGAGAGTGCTTGCCAAGGGCGGTGCAAGGCTCATTCTTCCTGCAAGAAGCTTGAAGAAAGCAGAGCTATTGAGGGAGAATATGTTGCAGCAGCTCCCAAAGGCGTGCATCATTGCACTGGAGTTGGACCTGGCCTCTTTTGCTTCCGTTCGGTCATTTGCGGCGCAGTTTCTGAGCCTTGACCTGCCCCTCAACATCCTCATGTGAGTAATATAAATATAGCTCTTTGGTTGGTTCTACAGGCATTCAAGAGTAGTGAGCTTAGTATGGGGAATGGTAGAGCAGATTGTATATACATACATGAATGTGAGAGAGAGAGAGAGAGAGAGAGAGAGAGAGAGAAAAGAAGAAGAAGAGATTTTTAACGTTGTAGGAAACTATCCAAAGTGACCTTAAAGATCTATCCGGTGAGGAGAGTTGAACTCAAGACCTGTTATTTAAAAGGGAAATGGCATAACCAATCTACCACACTTGGGTGATAGAAAGGTTATACCAATTTCCTCTTATTAGCACCCACACACACATGAATGTGAGAGAGAGAGAGAGAGAGGTTTTTTTTGAAGATGTAGATCTCTTCATTGCAGAAACAATGCTGGTGTATATTGCAAAAGCTTTAAAAGGTCGGAGGAGGGATTTGAAATGAGCTTTGCAACCAACCACTTAGGTAAGTCTGTTTTCAAATCTTGCTTGAACAATCATTTTTGGGGTGAAAATTGTAACCCTCTTTGGAATTTCCACATGTTACTTCTTCTAAATGTTTGTGTGAGTATAGCCTAACATGTTCACATATATTGATGTGTACGTATGCGCGCAGATAGTAAACTAAATAAATAAATAAATAAACAAATATATATATATATATATATATATATATATTAAGATATAATATCTATTATTGTGGACTATATATATATATTTGTGTGTGGATACATATACATTGTAGATTTGCATGCTTGCATACATAGATATATGCATACAAAGTGTGTGTGTAAGGGTGGATTTATGCACAAATATAAGCACATACCGACATTTACATGTGTATGTACATATATATTTGCATGTGTGGCTTTGTGCATGTATGTGTATACCATAGACACATGGAACAAGCTGGACAGATTCTCACAATAATTCCCACATTATGACTTAGCTCAACATCATGAGCTTCTTTGAGGGAGGCACGGCATACCTAGCTAGGTACGATTGGGGGCGGGGGATTGCCGGCCTGGTGAGGATTTATGCACACATATAAGCAAATTCCTATTAGGCCTCCAAGTAATTCATCTAATGAGGTAAATGTTGACTGCTTCCTTCTCCTCGTATGTGGTGTATAGGTCATTGTGTGGCAACGAACTGTATGGAATGGATCTTGTCTCTTGTGTTTTGCCAATTCATGTTACCTAATGTGGCAAAGAATGGTCGTCCCCAAACGTCCACATGTCACAATCGCACCCCCAACCCAAACTTGAACTCAAGACCTCATCCACTTTTGTGTTGGAGGGGGGGGGGGGGGGGGGGGGGGGGGGGGGTTGGAGATGCACTTGTGCCCTCATAGGTTTTGAACCAACGCCGTGGCTTTTGATAATTTTAGGTCACTTTTTGCTGACAAATCTGGTGATGGAGAGGATGGTGGAGAGCGCCAAAGAGAGTGGCGTGGAAGGGAGAATTGTGAACGTATCCTCCTGTCTGCACTCGTGGGTGGTCGCCCCTGGCATACATTTTACCTCCCTTCACGACCCACACAGGCAACTCTCTCTCTCTCTCTCATACACACACACACACACACACTTTTTTTTTGTACTCTCTCTCTCTCTCATACACACACTTTTTTTTTGTACTCTCTCTCTCTCTCTCTCTCTCTCTCTCTCTCTCTCACACACACACACACACACACACTCACACACGCACGCTCACACATATTCACTGCAAAGGCAAAAAGCGAACAGAATGTTCCCTTTCCTTCACTAACTAGAGAAAGCAACAAGAATGTTTCTTTTCCTTTATATCTAGACGGGATGGTTACGGCGAGAGACTGAGAAAAACACACACACACACACACTCGCACTCACAAGTGTGAGAGAGAGAGAGAGGGGGAGAGAGAGATTAACTAAGGTTGCAAAGCCCCGGCTATATTCCAAGCTTGCCTTGAAGAAAACTGGTAAAATTTTACGAGGTTTAGTTGTGCCGTAAGCGGATGTTTCAATATAGGTCTAGCCACAAAATTGTTTGGATCCAATGCCTGCCCACTCACAGCCAGGGGCAAAAGCTCTCGAGTTCGTGTTCGGGTAAAACGTATTTTATAAAAATACACAAATCCCATGGAGGCAATTCTCAACAGGGACTTTTGCAACTTGGACCACATATTTCTACGTATTAACACTAGTTTCATTCAAATTTAAAGCAAATTTTTTCTTGCTTTGGTGCTCCTCGATGGGGCGCGGCCCGGGCTGTTTTGAACAATGATTGTAGTGCTTGCTTATGCTGTAAATTGTAGTAAAAGAGTCCCAATCTTTCTTTATGCCAAGGTGGTCCCCTTTTGTCTTGTGGTGGGGATAGACTTTAGTGTTGCATTCTCTAGTTCTAGGTACTTGTTTGTACAGGAAGGTACACCCACACAATGATTGTTGAAACCTTGTCATTGTGACATCAGCTCCATTGTAAATGTCAAAGCTTCAGTGTATACATTGGGGTAATTGATGACATCATTTTTGGCTCCTCTTGTGGTCATCCATGTGGTGCTCATGGAAGATCGAATCGTGTTTTCAAAATTGACTTATCGCGCATTACAAAATTAGCTACTCATACTTTTCACTTTGGGTGGAAATTGTGCTCTTCACAGTTTTGTGGAAAGCATGAGCTATGCGCAATCAAAATTGGCAAACATTTTACATGCCAAAGAGCTTGCACGGCGACTCAAGGTAAGAAATTTCTCTCTGGAATCAGCATGTTAGAAAGGGAAAAATTAGGTTATTACTTGCATTCGGTAAATCTCGCCAACCCATGTTCTTATTGGATGTTTGGCCTAATAATGCAAAGAGCACACACACACATTAATGGTACATCTGTGCACTAGCACTTAAATGCTTTGTGAGTTCTTCGTAGATGGCTTGATGGCTTTCGTAGGCTGGTATGGCTTTTTTGCTCTTAGCAACTAGGATGATTCCATCATGTTTAAATATTATTACTACTATAAACAGTAGATGATGGAAGCCGATGCCCATATGTGAATTACTTTTCATATCTGTTCTTTGTTATTATTGCATTCAGTCTTGCCTCACATGAAATGCAGGAAGCTGGGGTTAATGTTACAGCCAATGCACTACATCCTGGAATTGTGAAGACAAATATCACGCGAGATCGCCGTGGACTCCTCACAGGTTCTAGTCCTTTTCCACGTGCTCGTATTTTATTGCAAGGATTCTTAGTGTACACACCTTTACAACGTTTAGATGCTCCAACCTCATTGCTCTCTCTCTCTCTCTCCCCCCCCCGGCCCACACTATCTCGGGGGGGGGCAACAACTTGTTGTGAACCGTCCAATCGCCTGAATCTCTGCCCTTCATCGATCTCAGTTCTATGGTGTTGAAAAGGGAAGCTGTCTAAAACTTCTTGTGGCAGGTTAACTTGATGCATGCCTGTGTGGGTTTTGTTGCTGCCCTGGCTACTCCACTTGCTGTCTCTTTATGCTGCTCGTTTCTTGCTCTTTGAAAGGCTAGTTTCTCTCTCTTTGGACATGGACTGAGTTTTGTTCTCCTTGGTACAGATGCTATATTGGCTGTGGCGTCCAAGTTCTTTATGAAAACTATTCCTCAGGTTTTTCTCCCCCCTATAATTTGTAAAGTGAGTTCCATTTCTTTTCAAGAGAGTGTGTATAATATAACAAACTAGAAGCTAGGGTTACTCTTGATCGCGAGACAGTTGAAATTGTTTTGCTAGCTGCCTCTGATGTGTGCAAGAAAATGTTGGGCAGGGGGCCGCCGTCATTTGTTATGTTGCGACACACCCCGATCTGGTGGGAGTGTCAGGAAAGTACTATGCTGATTGTGCTGAGGCAGCATGCTCTCCGTGTGCTAGTGATGACAAGCAAGCTCACCTACTTTGGAGCTACAGTGAAAGGGCCACTGGCTCTGTAGAACATGATTTTTCAAAGGGATCGGTGTATGGCCCTTGAGGCCAATTTTTTTTGCCTTTCTCTTTGATCTCTTTGTCTCTCTCTCTTTGTAAAAATCCATGACTATTAAATGAAATCCAACTTTGAGTATTTTCAAAATGCTAACATACCAAAATTGTAATTAGATCACAACAGTTTCTTGAAGAAACTCGCAAGCAAAGTAAAAACAATCAAGTTTCCTTTTCGGTTTCAAGGAATTCTCTCCTTGAACTGCACTTTCAAATTGGGTTCGAGAAGCAGCACCACTAGTGTGAGCATAGTGCATGGTGCCATACTTTCTCTTTTGATTTGTCAATGACCATGACTTGGTTGCAACTAAGCTGTAATTACCCCTCATGTGAGCCTCCCTCCCTCCCTCCCTCGCTCGATTTACCATGCACACGACAAGCATATTTTTCAAAAAGCTCTCCCTAGTGATGGGCAAATCACACAAGACCTTCCTCAACAACCCTCCAAGAATGGATTCTTGATAAAATGAGAAGTTCATGAGTTTAATACTCTCTAATCAGACTCCAATTAATAAACATTCATCATTGACATGGTGTTGTGATGTCTACCTTGAGTACCAAATTCTTTGAGCTACCAGGCAAGCCATAATCCTATTGACCAAGTGCAATGTTTGAGTTCTTACATATTCTTTGAGCTAGCAGGCAAGCCATAGTCCTATTGGCAAAGTGCATCCCTAACAAAGATATGTTAAGGACATTATATTGAGCTATTTTTTAAAATGTTAAGAACATTATTTTGAGTTATTTTTTTTAGCGTTTGTTCTTTGCTTCTTTTAAGATTGCATTATATCAATAAATAAGCTTAATTTTTTATTTGGTAGGAGCTAATACCACATCTTGCCACATGTAAAGTCCCTATGGATGGATCGTGAAACAATCACATCATTTACACTACCTGAAATCTGTGTAGTCAAGTTTGATGCATTATGCACATTACACTTGCAAGAGTCATTATCAAAAAAGAACAGGGTTAAACACAATATATATATATATATATATATATATATATATATATATATATATATATATATATATATATATATATATATATGTATGTGTGTGTGTGTGTGTGTATGTATATGTATATGTGTGTGTGTGTGTGTGTGTATATGTATATGTATGTGTATATATGTGTGTGTGTGTGTGTATGTATATGTATATATGTGTATATATGTGTGTGTGCACACACACACACACACATATATATATTGTAACATTTAATGGCCTAATAACTTATGTGTAGCGGAAATTAGCATGAACATAGTGGGCATTTCATTAGAATGGATTCCTAATGAGAATTACAAGAGTGCTTGGGTGGAGAGAGCAACAAAAAGCATAACACCTAGTTAGATAGCATCAACAATATTTTCAAAAGAGAGAGAAATTAAGCTATTGACAACATTTGAGGACCGGATTTTCATGGAGCCGGTCCCCCCTCCAAAAGGCTTTGTATTATGGTTTCTCCCATCAAGAGAGACATTGTACAATACAATTCTTTGTGTTCCTTCAAGATTAGCTAATGCAATGAAGATGAAAACTTCATGCACTAAGCAAAACACTTAGCAAACACAACATCAATTATCCCCGTTCCAAGACCTCACACACCTTCGAAGATGGTGAGAGCTAGCAGGGTATGAGAGTAGATTGAGAGGAAGGAGTATCTTACGAGAAAGATGTACATCTCCTCACATAATCATTCATATTAGCATAGCTTAGCTTAGTAATTAGCTTGGTAGAGGAGATGAGCATGCATTGAAGCTTGGCTCTTGGTTGGATTTGCATCCACAAGCCAAGAGTGTGTCGATGTACGTTTCTATCTCACAAGCTTGGAGTAGGTGATGAGCTCTCCATTAAAGCTTGGGAAGAGATAGTCTTCTTTGCTTCACACATAGACTGTGTGTGAGTGTGTGTGTGATAATTCCTTGCAAAAATCAGCCCCCTCTCTCTCTCTCTTGGGCGAGCCCTCTTGCTATTTGCTCTTGCAAGCTCCCCATTAGACCTCCCCAAGTCAAGCCAATGGCTATTAAGCAGGATAAGTGATAGCCTTCTGACATGTGTCCCCCTTTCCCCTTTTGTGAGAGCTTTAGGTAATTTAATAATTAAACTAAACTCTCATTGGACCCCTTTGCCTCCTGGCCAATAGGAATCAGGCAAGCCATTGGGGTCATGAATGCTCATTGGACCCCTTGGGAGACTGTCCAATAGTCTTCTAGGAGACTTAATTCTCATTGGTTCTTTTATTAAGTGTTTTTAAACTAATTAAACTAGATTTACTCTAGCCTAATTCTCATTGGTCCACCTCCAAGGCCATCCAATAGGAATTGCGCACACCTTGTGGGCATCTGGGCTAGGGAGCTGACAAGTGTCCCTCACTCCCTTTGTGTAAAGGGAGCTTGTGTGTGTGTGTGTGTGTGTGGCTTTCTCTCTCATCCCCTAAAAGAAAGGCTCGCCCCCTCCTATGTAGGGATATGCAAGACTTTTTTTGGTCACACACAAAGCATCTAATTCTTTAAGGTTGACCTTTGGACATAACCTTTGAATTTTGGAACCTTAGCATTTTGGAAGTCTTAATGGGATGAACCTTAGGGTCTTTTTAGCCCATTGTTTCACATGGCTCTTTTGCAGATGGCCCCCCCCTTTGGATCCCTATTTTCCCTCCTTTGGATCCCTACTGTGTCCGGTTTGCTAGCTTAACCAATATTCTAGCTTTTTCTCCCCTGACACTTTCCCACATTAAATGATCAATTTAATATGAGAAAATCATTTAGGAGAATTAGATATTGATTATTATGACATTACCTCTCTCTTGAAATCATAGTCGTCCTCGACTATGGTGTAGAGAAGATAAAGCACATTCATGAGTCCTTTTCTTAGCCATGTACCTTAAGTAGCAAGGGGCTTTTTGATCTTCCCTCAATTACCTCGAAAGGTGCTTTTCCCGTGGAAGTATGTACAGTGTTATTGTAAGCATACTCCACTAAGGGTAAGTACTTCTCCCATTGGGATCTTTGATCTACTTCCGTTACATAGGGCTTTTAGTAGATCGAGAATTGTTAGGTTAGCTATTTCACTTTGGCCATCCGTTTGTGGATGATAGGCCGAAGAGAAGTTTAGCTTTGTCCCTAAATTCTCAAAGAGACCCTTCCAGAAATTACTGGTCATTCTAGGATCTCTATCCGACACTATGGACATTGGCAAGCCATGGTACTTGAAAATTTGTGAAATGAAGGGGGTTGCCATTTGATGGGCTTTGATAGTCTTTTTGACAGGTATAAAATGAGCTTGTTTACTGAATCTGTCTACTATCGTCCACATTCCCGTATTCCCATGGATAAAGTTAGGCAAATCAAAGATAAAATACATGGATATGCTCTCCCATGGTGAATTAGGGATTGGCAAGGGTTGAAGCAATCCAAGTTGCTTCCCTCTATCAAATTTTGTCTTTTGGCATACCACACATTTAGAAACATACTCTTGTATGTTCACTTTCATTGTGGGCCAATAGAAATATGTTTCAATTCCCTTCAAGGTAGACTGAATCCGTCTATGCCTCGCATACGGTGGAGCATGAGATTCATACATTACTTTCTCACGTAGTGAGTTAGTAACGCATAGTCTATTGCCATAGAGAAGATAACCATCTTGTAAAGTAAATGGTTCTTCTTTCTTCCCTAATGCAAGGGCTGAAATCACATCTCTAAAATCGGGATCAATAGCGTACTCATCTATCATTGAAGATAGATCATTGTGAGTTGCTATGGAAACCGCATTCACTCTCGGTCGTCTTGAGAGTGCATCAGCTACTTGATTATGCTTGCCAGCAATGTGAGCAATATGAAAATGAAATTGCGAAAGGAAATTTGCCCACCTCATTTGTTTGTCGGAGAGCTTGGTCTACATCATGAAGTACTTAAGACTTTAGTGATCCGTTCGCAGAATGAAAGGAGTCCCCAATAAATAGTGCTTCCATGAGTCTAAGGCATGTAGAACTGCAAGGAGTTCCTTTTCATATATGCCTAGAGCTTGCTCAACAGGGTCGAGCCTTCGACTCTCATAGCCTATGGTGTGCCCTTCTTGGAGTACAACAGCTCCAAGGCAATCACCACAAGCATCACATTGGACCTCAAATGGTTTTGAGAGATCCGGTAGTGTAAGCACAGGTTGAGAGATAAGCTTTTCTTTAAGCTTTTTGAAAGCATTGTTCTCCTTAGCAGACCATGTGTACCTAACGCTTTTCTTTGTTAGGTCATGTAATGGTCCCGCAATTTGTGAGAACTTTTCTATGAAGCGTCTATAGTATGCGCACATACCTATAAAGCTTCTTAGTTCATGAAGATTCCTTGGTTTAGGCCATCCTTTTATTACCTCTAACTTTGATGGATCCATTTGGATGCCATCTTGAGAGATAATGTGACCTAAATACTGAATCTCTTGCAAGAAAAATTCACTTTTCTTTCGATTAACATAAAGTTTATTCTCTCTCAAAACTTGAAATATTACCTGGAGGTGTTGCTTGTGTTCGTCTAATGAATTAGAGTAGATGATAATATCATCAAAGAACACTCCAGTGAAGGTTCGATGAGGCTGGAACAGCTTCTCCATCAAGCGGTTGAATGTGGCTGGTGCATTGGTCAAGCCAAAAGGCATGACAATGTATTCGTAAAGACCAAATGTGGTGCGAAATGCGGTCTTTACAATATCTTGATCAACTATCCTTATCTAATGATAGCCACTTTTTAGGTCAATCCTACTAAAGTAGGTCGATCCTTGTAGCTTATCAAATAGGTCTTCTACCAGTGGAACGGGAAACCTATTCTTGATAGTGATCCTATTTAGTGCTATATAGTTGTCTTCACCATCACTTTCATAAGAGGAAGAGGATGAAGAAGATGGAGAAGAGGGTGTTCTCTTTCTCGCCTTTTTCTTCTCTTGCTTTTTATAATCCCTCTTTTAATTATGGCGTGGAGAAGAGTGTGATGGTCTTCTCCCCTTTGGTGGTGATGGAGAGCGTTTAGCCCGCCGTCTTCGTGGAGCCATCTCTGCCGAGGTGGCGGGAGACTCACTTCTTTCTTGTTCCTTCGGTGGAGGCTCTTGAGTTCTCCTTTGAGAAGGAGATGCATCATCAAGAAGTAAATTCTTGAGCCTTTCGTATGGATTCTCTTCTTCTTCCCGAATCGGAGAGAGACCTCTTTTGGGAGTCTCACAAGGAGGCTTCCTAGATGTTCTCTCGTCATGGTGATGAGCTTGGAGAATACCGTGAGCACGGAGCTGCCGTTGCACTTCACCTTGGAGAGATGGATTGCCCATGGCTTGTTGAAGCCTAGAAACAAGATAGTTAACAAGCATTGAAGCATCATTAGTAGCTTGCTCATGAGCAAAATCAAAGTTATCAACATTAATTTCACTCTCTTTACTATTGTCATCCATTCTAACAACTTTTAGGTGTAAACTTTTTAGGTGTACTTTGGCACTTCAAGCCCTAGTTGCTACTCCTCTTTACCCCTTTAGAAAAAGCACTCAAGCTACTGTACTCGCGGCTCGAATACCATTAATTGCAAGGAATAGAAGAGAGGGTCTTTCGACACGGCTCCTGTCAAGCTTCTAATAGCTCAATAGTGGTTAAGCCGTAGGTAAGCCCCGTAGGACTCCACTATTAAGACCATAGCTCTCGACGGTGATGCCCTGTTAACTGCACAAAGGCAGGCGCAATGCAAGGCTGAAAAAACCCTATTCTACTTACTCAAAGGCAATTAGTAATACCAACCATTTATAGCTAGCTTGAGGACCTCCCTTCTTGAGCAACAAAACAGAAACCTTGTGCTCTGATACCAATGTAACATTTAATGGCCTAATAACTTATGTGTAGCGGAAATTAGCATGAACATAGTGGGCATTTCATTAGAATGGATTCCTAATGAGAATTACAAGAGTGCTTGGGTGGAGAGAGCAACAAAAAGCATAACACCTAGTTAGATAGCATCAACAATACTTTCAAAAGAGAGAGAAATTAAGCTATTGACAACATTTGAGGACCGGATTTTCATGGAGCCGGTCCCCCCTCCAAAAGGCTTTGTATTATGGTTTCTCCCATCAAGAGAGACATTGTACAATACAATTCTTTGTGTTCCTTCAAGATTAGCTAATGCAATGAAGATGAAAACTTCATGCACTAAGCAAAACACTTAGCAAACACAACATCAATTATCCCCGTTCCAAGACCTCACACACCTTCGAAGATGGTGAGAGCTAGCAGGGTATGAGAGTAGATTGAGAGGAAGAAGGAGTATCTTACGAGAAATATGTACATCTCCTCACATAATCATTCATATTAGCATAGCTTAGCTTAGTAATTAGCTTGGTAGAGGAGATGAGCATGCATTGAAGCTTGGCTCTTGGTTGGATTTGCATCCACAAGCCAAGAGTGTGTCGATGTAGGCTTCTATCTCACAAGCTTGGAGTAGGTGATGAGCTCTCCATTAAAGCTTGGGAAGAGATAGTCTTCTTTGCTTCACACATAGACTGTGTGTGTGTGATAATTCCTTGCAAAAATCAGCCCCCTCTCTTTCTCTTGGACGAGGCCTCTTGCTATTTGCTCTTGCAGGCTCCCCTTTGGACCTCCCCAAGTCAAGCCAATGGCTATTAAGCATCATAAGTGATAGCCTTCTGACATGTGTCCCCCTTTCCCCTTTTGTGAGAGATTTAGGTAATTTAATAATTAAACTAACCTCTCATTGGACCCCTTTGCCTCCTGGCCAATAGGAATCAGGCAAGCCATTGGGCTTCTGAATGCTCATTGGACCCCTTGGGAGACTGTCCAATAGTCTTCTAGGAGACTTAATTCTCATTGGTTCTTTTATTAAGTGTTTTTAAATTAATTAAACTATATTTACTCTAGTGTAATTCTCATTGGTCCACCTCCAAGGCCATCCAATAGGAATTGGGCACACCTTGTCGGCATCTGGGCTAGGGAGCTGACATGTGTCCCTCATTCCCTTTGTGCAAAGGGAGCTTGTGTGTGTGTGTATGTGTGTGTGTGGATTTCTCTCTCATCCCCTAGAAGAAAGGCTCGCAAAAACTAATGTCGAAATTTCTCCAAGGAAAACTGCATCCCTAAAGCCTCACACTCCATAACAGTATAGTTCTTCTCAGCCGGTTTCAACATCCGACTTGCATAATATACTGGACTGAACCATCTGTGGATCTGCTCCTGCATGGCACTGATCTTGTCTGCATCTATGGAAATCACTTCTTTAGAAATGATATTCCCTAAAAAAATTCCTCTTTGCAGTTGCACACTTATATGGATTAAAAAACATCCGAAACAATCGGCATCTTTCCAAACATTTCCTCAAATATTCCAAATAATTAATCTTCTCACCAAATACCAAAAAATCATCCATAAAAATCCTTATGAAGTTTGTCAAATAAGGTTCAAATGTTTTAAATGCTACTTTGGAGTAAGAAGGGGGTCCATTCTTCAATCCAAAACTCATCACTATGTAAGCAAAAGCTCCCCACTCAGTAATAAATGTTGTCTTAGCTACATCCTCATCTGCCATCCGAATCTGATTATACCCTGAAAATCCATCAAGAAAACTGTACATCTCATGTCCTGCTACATCATCCAAGATTGAATCCACAAATGGCAATGGGAATGGATCTGCAATGGTTGCTGCATTCAACTTCCTATAATTCACACAAACATGGATTTTCCTTGACTTCTTGGGAATCACCATTATAGGTGACAACCATTCTGCTTGACCAATTGGAACTATAAATCCCACTTGGAGAAGCTTGTCCAACTCCTCTTTAACCTGCATAATTGGGGTTCATTCTATATCTCTGCTGAATCACTGGAACTGCATCCTCCCTCAAATTGATTTTGTGCTTATACATAGCCGGATCCTGTTAGGAAATAAGACGTAGCTAAATAGATAATTGAGTAGATTACTTAATGGAGAGAGACAGATTTATATACACGAGATTATAGAGTAGAGAGAGAGAGAGAGAGAGAGAGAGAGAGAGAGAGAGAGAGAGAGAGAGAGTACACACGATATACGTGGTTCACCCAATGTGGGCTACGTCCATGGGAAAGCAGCCACTCAATGGCTTTAGTACTTCAAAACAAGAAGTAGTTTACAAAGGGATTATACCCTTAATGGAGCTCCCGCCTTGCTTCACTCTCACCACCTCACACTCACCTTGTTGCATCAACTTCACACTATGAAATGTGTGTAGAAATTGCCTCCTTTTATAGGCCAAAAGGGCTGCCCTCTCTTATGAGAGACAGCCATGTGTAGCCGCCCTTGTGCGAATAAGTCCAAATCGGACCGTCCAATCCGCCCATGTGTGGCCGCCCTTGAGAAGACAAGTCCGCTTTTGAATTCGGCCACCGGCCACCGGCCATTGACTTCCGACCACCGGCCACCGGCCAACCGACGGTTGTTTTCCGACCACTTTTCGGCCGCCGTCCGGCCATAATATTCCGGCAAAAAAAAAAGTCTCGAGGGCCTCCGCCCCCGAGGCCTTTAAAGTTGCCCCTGATTCTTGTTCGTGAAAATTTTGGTTTCCGGTGAGTGATTTTCCTTCACGCACGATGGCTTCTCCTCATAATGGGGGCCTTACAAATGTGCTCTTTTACCACAGAAAATTACAAGGGTAAATCAAGCTCCATACTTAACAATCTCCCACTTGGAGAGTGATATCCAAACCAAACCTGTGACTGCTTTCCATTATGGCTTCTTATCCTTGAATGCCGATTGAAGATGAGCAAAAGCTCAACTTCTCCTTGTTGACCACCTTTGTAAACATGTCTGCAGGATTTTTACTTGTATGCACCTTTCCTAGCTTTAGTTGTCCCTCTTCCAAAAGAGTGCGTATGAAGTGATATCTCACCTCAATGTGCTTTGTCCTTGAATGAAAGGCTGAGTTCTTCGCAAGATGGATAGCGCTTTGGCTATCACTGTACAAGACACAATTGTCTTGTTTGAATCCAAGCTCTTCTAAGAATCTGTGAAGCCACAGAATTTCTTTGCTTGCCTCCGTCATTGCTACATACTCTGCTTCGGTGGTAGAAAGTGAAACCACTTTCTGCAGCTTTGAAGCCCAGCTTACTGCTGTGCCTCCAACCGTGAACACATAGCTAGTAGTGCTCCTTTGAGTGCCATATCTGCATCAGCATAACCTTCTAGAAAAATATCAGTTCCTCCAAAATGCAAAGCATTTGTTGTTGTCCCTTTTAGATACCTAAGTATCCACTTCACAGCTTGCCAATGCTCTTTACCTGGGTTGTCCATGAACCTACTCACAACTCCCACTGCATGTGCAATGTCTGGCCTTGTCCAGACCATAGCATACATTAGAGAACCTACCGCTGCAGCATATGGAACTTTAGACATATAGGCTATCTCCTCTTGTGTCTTTGGACACATATCCTTCGTTAGTTTAAAATGACCAGCCAAAGGTGTAGAAACTGGTTTTGCATTTTGCATTGCAAACCTTTCTAGTACATTCTTGATGTAATCTTCTTGAGATAGCTTTATTGTCTTCGTCGTCCTAGCCCTTGATATTTTCATACCAAGTATCCTCTTTGCAGCACCTAAATCTTTCATTGAAAAAGATTTGGACAGCTCCTCTTTTAGGTCTTTGATGTCCTGCATGTTAGCACTTGCAATCAACATGTCATCAACATACAACATTAGCATGATGAATTTCCCATCTCCCAAATTCTTCGTGTAGACGCACTGATCCGAGTTGCATCTTGTGAATCCATGATCCAACATCCATCGATCAAACTTCAAGTACCATTGTCTTGATGCTTGCTTTAAACCATACAAGCTCTTCTTTAATCTGCAAACCATTTTCTCCTTACCTTTTACTTCATACCCCTTTGGTTGAAGCATGTAGATTTCCTCCTCTAAGTCACCGTGAGGGAATGCCGTATTTACATCCATTTTCTCGAGATTTAGATCATGAGCAGCCACAAGGCTTAAGACAAGCCTAATTGAGTTCATTTTTACAACAGGAGAAAATATTTCATTGAAGTCAATGCCTTTCTTTTGAGAAAAACCTTTTACCACAAGCCTAGACTTGTACCTTTTCTTCCCACCTTCTTCTTCCTTTAGCTTGTACACCCATTTGTTTTGAAGTGCCCGCTTACCTTTAGGCAACTCAACCAACTCCCATGTTTGGTTGCGATGTAGTGAGTCCATCTCCACTTTCATGCTCTTCGTCCATTCTTCTTTGGATTCATGTTGCATAGCTTCTTCATATGATTCCGGCTCTCCAGAATCTGAGATCAAGAGATGGTTGAAGGAAGGAACAAACCTTTTTGGAGGTCTTCTTGCTCTTGTAGATCTTCGGGGAATAGGTTGAGGCTCCTCATTTGGTTGACGTTGTTGCACATTGTCACCGTTTGCAGTCCTTGAGTCTTCACCGTCCTCAAGCTCCATGTACTCATCACCTGTTTCTTTTGTTTGTTTTCTTTCCAAGTAATCTTTGTACATATTTTTTTCGTTAAAAATTACATCCCTACTCCTTAAGATTTTACCATCTTCAGGATTCCATAGGCGATACCCAAAGTCTCCTTCTCCATAGCCAATGAAGAAACACTTTTTGGACTTTGCATCTAACTTTGATCTTAGGCTTCTATCTATGTGCATGAAAGCCTCACACCCAAACACTTTGAGAAATGCATAATTCACTGGTTTACCTGTCCATGCCTCTTCTGGAACTCCCCCATCCAATGCCGTTGAGGGTGACCGATTGATTAAGTACACAGACGTACCTACAGCTTCCGCCCAAAGCTCAAGCGGTAGGCCTGCATGTAGCCGCATGCTTCGTGCTCGTTCCATGATTGTCCTGTTCATCCTTTCCGAAATCCCATTTTGTTGAGGTGTCCTTGGGGTTGTCCTTTACCTCCGAATGCCATTGCTAGCACAAAAGCTTTCAAAAGCTTGGCTGCAATATTCGCCTCCATTGTCGGATCTGAGGCATTTCACCTTGGTACCTGTTTCATTCTCCACAAAGGCTTTCCACCTTTGAAATATGGAAAATACATCGGATTTATTCTTCATGACATAAATCCATGTTTTGCTAGTCGCATCGTCTATGAATGTTACATAGTACAATGAGCCACCAAGTGATGGTGTACTTGCAGGACCCCAAACATCAGAATGAACCAACTCAAGTTTTTTATTTTTTCTTTCATTTCCTGATTTTTGAAATTTTACCCTCTTTTGTTTACCATAAACACAATCTTCACAGAACTCTAAGTCCACTTCTTTCAAACCTGGTAGAAGCTTCTTTGTTTGAAGGATTTGCATTCCTTTGGCACTCATATGCCCAAGTCGGTAGTGCCACACCGCACTGTCAACTTCTGTAGTTGCTGCACAAGCTGAAGGTTGCGTGCTAGCAGTACACAAGTAAAGTGTACTGACTTTTTCACCCTTGGCAACCACCAAAGATCCCTTTGAGATCTTCTACCATTTGTTTCCGAATGCAATGTTGTGACCTTCATCGTCCAATTGTCCTGTAGAGATCAAATTTTTGCGAAGAGAAGGAACATGCTTAACATCTTTAACACTAGGTTGGTAATGGGACACTTTTATGTCGTGTGAAGTGACCATTTTCCTTGAATTATGTCAAGAGTTTCAAAATGGATTTTGAGGTGCTATCTATCTAGAAAGTTGTCTCATGAGCTGAAAAAAACTCCACATTTTTTTGGAATATCAATTCCATCTTTAACCTTGTCCTTGCACAACATTTCAGAACCTAAACTGTGTGAAAAAACGGGTCTTTTTTTTTGCTTTTTTCAACTTTTTGCAACTATACCACTCTAGAATTCATGTTTGTGAGGTCTATAATGCTAGAGAACTATCTTTAGTAGTCCTCAACATGTTCTGATGCTTCCAGGGAGAAATAAATGTTAAAGTTGTAAGTTATGACCAAATTACAAAAATTGTCAAATCCTGTTTTTGAGCCAATTTGAGCTCTTCTATGATTTTTTTGGTGGCTTTCATGATATCCAAATGCAATTTTGATTTTCTATGTCACATATTGTAACATAAAGCTAATATATTCTTGAGTTTTGGGGCACCTAATACCCTATTTTGCATAGTAGACAACGATGGTTGATTTTTTCAATTATAGAAGAAAACGAAACATTCTAGTATATCAAGTATAGCTTTTTCAATATTGTTAGTTTCTTGTGACAACTACATGCATTTTTTAGGTAGTAACCATATTTAGTCATAAGGATCAAATTTGGGTAGATATTGAATAGTTTCTATGGGATTCTACAACTCATAATGTTGAACCCAGTTTTTTCATGTTTGCTGTATTTAGCACTTCATATTTGTCCCCAAGATTCCCCTTGGTAAGAGATACAATATTCTTTTGACATGCTCCATGGCTCCTTATGAACCTAAAGGACAATAGGGAACTTAGAAAACATGCATATATTATTTGTATTTAGCATGGCTATAGAAACTTTGATGATAGGTTTGCTGAATGGTAAAAATTCAACTTTTTTATACCTATTTCTTTTGGGAAAACAAAAAATAGTGAGTGAGAAGCAATCATATGTTCTGATCACCAACCCATTGAAGTTAACTAGGGAATTTATCTCAAGTTCTACAAAAATCCCTAATCTTATTTTTATGCAACAAAACGTAAGAAATGACTGTTTTGATGAAAATGTACTGGTCCATCAACTTTGGAGGCTTGGTGTGACCAAAAGATGAGAAATTTGACAATTTTCTTAATTTTTACATGTGTAGTAGTCCTTGAACTATAACCTCATGAAAGGATTTTACAAAATGAGTGGATCTACAATGGTTTTGGAGGTTTTTTTCAAAACCCTGAAAGGACACTTTTATGTCCTGTTAGGTTACCAACCTAGTGTTAAGCTTCCATTCATTTCCATTAGCAGTTTTGACAGAAACTGTACCTTTGCCGACAATCTCACAAGCTTCATCATCTCCCAAGTATACATACCCAAAATTACCTTTGGTGTAGTCTTGGAAATGTTGCTTGTGTGGTGTCGCATGGAATGAAGCCCCGGAATCTACTATCCAGGAATTAGACACATTGTCTAATGAGAGAATTAGAGCATCTTGCTCTACTTTACCTGCCACATTGGCCTCCGATGTTGGCTTGTTGTCTTGAGACTCTGTCTCCTTCTTCTTCTTGGACCAGCAATCCTTCTTGACGTGGCCCTTCTTGCCGCAGTTCCAACATTCAAGAACTAACTTTGTGCGTGACTTGCTCCGCCTTGAGCAATCACGACCCTTTTGGTTTTTGAATCTCTCCTTAGGCCTTCCTCTTGTTTCCACTGATAGTGCAGCACTTGATGATTCTCCTGTGCTTCTCCTTCGCATTTCCTCGCTTAGGAGAACACCCACAACATCATCAAACTTAAGAGTATTTGTGCCAGAGATAGAATTACTTACAGCCATCACAAGGCTGTCCCAACTATCCGGTAGAGATGATAGTATAAGGAGAGCTCGCACTTCGTCATCGAAATTGATTTTCACTGATCGAAGTTGACTTATGTTTGTGTTAAAGTCATTTAGGTTTTTTTCAACTGAACCATTCTCTGCCATCTTTAGATTGAACAAGCGCTTCATAAGAAATACCTTATTTGATGCCGATGGTTTCTCGTAGAAGTCGTCAAGTGACTTCATCAAGTCCTCCGTGGTCTTCATCTCCGAAACATTGAAGGCCACCGTTGACGCCAAGCTTAACCGGATTGTTCCCAGTGCCTTTCGATCAAGGACAATCCATGCTTCATCTGCCATTGTTGCGGGCTTCTTCGCAAGACCGCCTAGTGGCAAATAGAGGTCCTTCTGGTAGAGATAGTCTTCAATCTGCATCTTCCAATGTTGGTAGTTTTTTTCGTTGAACTTCTCAATCTTGAGCTTCCCTTCCTCCGCCATAACTCCCACTCAATTCAAGGAATCCTTTCCTTGAGATAATTTAGCTACGAGCAAACCTTGCTCTGATACCAGTTGTTAGGAAATAAGACGTAGCTAAATAGATAATTGAGTAGATTACTTAATGGAGAGAGACAGATTTATATACACGAGATTATAGAGTAGAGAGAGAGAGAGAGAGAGAGAGAGTACACACGATATACGTGGTTCACCCAATGTGGGCTACGTCCATGGGAAAGCAGCCATTCAATGGCTTTAGTACTTCAAAACAAGAAGTAGTTTACAAAGGGATTATACCCTTAATGGAGCTCCCGCCTTGCTTCACTCTCACCACCTCACACTCACCTTGTTGCATCAACTTCACACTATGAAATGTGTGTAGAAATGGCCTCCTTTTATAGGCCAAAAGGGCTGCCCTCTCTTATGAGAGACAGCCATGTGTAGCCGCCCTTGTGCGAATAAGTCCAAATCGGACCCTCCAATTCGCCCATGTGTGGCCGTCCTTGAGAAGACAAGTCCACTTTTGAATTCAGCCACCGGCCATTGAATTCGGCCACCGGCCACCGGCCATTGACTTCCGACCACCGACCACTGGCCATTGACTTCCGACCACCGGCCATCGGCCATTGACTACCGGCCACCGGCCAACCGACCGGTTGTTTTTCGACCACTTTCCGGCCGCCGTCCGGCCATAATATTCCGGCGAAAAAGAATATTTCGGCGATTCTTTAAAGGCCTTTAAAGTTGCCCCTGATTCTTGTCCGTGAAAATTTTGGTTTTCGGTGAGTGATTTTCCTTCACGCACGATGGCTTCTCCTCATAATGGGGGCCTTACAAATGTGCGCTTTTACCACAGAAAATTACAAGGGTAAATCAAGCTCCATACTTAACAGATCCATGCCCTTCAAATCAGAATAATCCCAAGCAAAAACATCAATAAACTCTATCAACAATTGCTTCAATTCTTCCTTAAACGCATCATCCAAATGAACACTTATTTTGACAACTTTAGGACTCCCTTGAGATCCCAAACCAAGATCCTGCAATTCATCCTCTTTGACTCTGGAAACCTTCTCCATCAATTTATCATAAAGAAACTCTGCTCTGAGGATTGCCTCCTTTGGTGCAATATCCCCTTTTGAATTATCCGGATCCTTTTCTGCACGACTATGACCAATTTGTGACTTCTTCTCTGACTTCATATCTACATCTACTGCTTCTAACTTATTAGTTGACTTCTTCAACTCTCCCTGATTCACATAATTCTCAACAATCTTCACAACATCCACTTCAAACACTAGAACCACTGTATGATTAGCCTCTATAAAACATGCTTCCTCATCATCTTCAACTTCCTCAGCTAAATTTATAGTCTGAGCCAACATTGGTTTCATCAATGTCAACAACTGCTTCTTGGAACTCATCGAAATCCTCATTGACTTTTTACCCTTCTTCAAAATGACCTCATTCTTTTCCCAATCCTGTTTAAGCTTTGTTGACTTAAACCATGGTCTACCCAACAACATAGAATAAGCATTACCAACATCTTGCATCTTCAGTACCACAAAATTTGCAGTAAAAGACAATCCATGCACTTTAAGAGTTTGACATCTCAACATTCCAATAGGCTGCACTCTCCGCCGCTGGTCCGCCATCTGCACTTGAAATGGTGTAGGCTCCAACTTCACATTTGTCATCTTCTGAAATTCAGTTTCCGACAGAATATTCACCTCGGATCCACCATCCAACATAACTTCTGGTAACACACGGCCATCAAACTTGAGCCGCATAGTTGGTATAGTGAAATCCACATCATCTGGATTAATTTGATAACTCCCAATTGATTTTTCCAATGCATTTGAATTCATGGGGACTTTTGTCATCCTGGTTGCAGAATAAAACCCATCTTGAAAAATTGGTACCAACAAAAGCAACTGATCCAATGTAAAGTGCATAGGAGTATTTAGCAGTTCTTCAAACAATGCTGCTGACGGTAATTCAAAATTGACCACTTTTTGCATCTTTTTAGAAATTGTCTCATTAGGACCCAAGTTTTAAACTTCTTCAACTGCTTCATCTGTTACATCTCTTTGCTCCTCCCAATGCAGAGGTGGTTTAAGACGTGCTTTTGAATGTGTTACTGCCAAAATATCCAAATCTTCCCACATATCCTTTGAAGGACTACATTCGAAAGGACAATCTACCAAAATCGTATTTTCTTTGTGATCCGGAAACACCTCAACACCAACTAAACTGCTCTGAGCCGCTTCCTTTGTTGCTGTTGAGGCGGTCCGGGGCGGGCAACAAGAAGAGCAACCTCTAGACACCCTTCAAGGCTCCCGTGCTGCTCAATGGGGCTGGGGCACAACACAACACAAACCAAAACAACAAACCCACAACCAAATCCCAACTACACAAGGGGCACCACCTAGTTTAAGAGCGAACTAGGACGCAAAAGAGGAGAATCATTAGAGCAACC
The DNA here is from genome assembly GCF_014529385.1 of Adiantum capillus-veneris. NCBI lineage: Eukaryota > Viridiplantae > Streptophyta > Polypodiopsida > Polypodiales > Pteridaceae > Adiantum > Adiantum capillus-veneris. Next base: position 118,264,810 of record NC_140952.1, on the reverse strand, counting down.
CACAAACAAGCAAGGAATTTACACTAACCCTAACACCAATGGAACACTCTCACACACCAAAACACGAGAGAGAGAGAGAGAGAGAGAGAGAGAGAGAGAGAGAGAGAGAGAGAGAGAGAGAGAGAGATGGTGTACAACTTAGCTTCAACTTTATATTTTGCACAAAAAAGAACTTAGAGCTTGCGGAATCAAGTGACAAGATTTGGTTATAGCATCACTAGCACATTGTCTTAGGGTTATGGGAGCCCTCTCACCATCCACCCTCTTACAATGGTAGCCAAACAATAGCCAATGAATCACAAGCCACAAAACAACAACCTTCAATGAAAGAAGTCACCTTATGAAGCTGAATGAGTTTGCCAAGCCAAATTGGAGGAGAAGCGTGAGCCTTTGGACATGAATTGCACCCAAAACTACCAATTCATTGATGTTGGGGTAGATACAACAATGGTAGGAAGAATATCTTCTACTCACACTCACTCAAACTAGCTCAAGCTTTTCTATGCACCAAGGTGATGGTGTATAGAAAGCTTACTCTCTCTTTACAACCAAGATAGAACTGGCGTGTGGTACGCTCAATCTAGTGTGCAATGGTATAGTGATGTCTTTTACAAGGAGAAATGGGTTCTATTTATAGGTTTTAGAAGCCTTGATTAGGATTAAGCCTTATCAATTTTATTAGGAAAGATCAAGCATTATGAATTTTTATGAATTTCAAATGAGAATGGGGTCTCTCTTTTCTCTTGAGTCACATGGATGTGGGCTCAAGTAAGAGAATTATTGATGTGGTGAAAGGAGAGAAACTTCCATGGGAGTGAGTGAATTTGGTTTACTTGTGCGGTTGCCTACTCCATATGTTGATAGTGTGGGTGCATTTTTACAAGAGAAGTTAGTTGTAGTGGTAATAATCACTAGAATTGTTAGTGATACATTTACAATGGGTAGGATGAGTTGATTTGATGAAGGAAGAGGGGTGAATTAAAAGAGAATCATTGAGATGGTGAAGCTTTGAAGAAGTTTGAACTCACCCTTGTGTAGATTGTGGAAAAAATGACCGCTAGTCTTCTTCTTCTTCTTCGCTTCTTTATGCCGCCGCCACGGTTGACCACCACGATGAAAAGAGGATTTGTTGATGAAAAATCCTCAATTTGCAGAAGTTATCATGGTTAAGATGCTGAATTTTAGATATTTTTAGGAGAGGTAAATGAAATTGTAACATAGAAGCAATAGAGAGAGACATGGAGAGGGTGTATGTATGTAGAGGTTCATAAAAGAACTATAGGGATGAGAGAGAAGGGTAATGGTGAAGAGGGTGGGAGAAGCCATGGAAATTGCAGGTTTGAGTGAGGGAAGGAGAGGGAGGGATGTGTAAGAGTGAGTAGGTGTGTGGAAGGGTGAGAGAAGACTAAGGGCTACTTGTGAGAAAAATGGGCAGAATGGGGTCCACTCAAAAAATCATAGCTCACCGTTGGTAGCTCCAAAAATCATGAAAAAATTTGAGGTGATTATTCAGAGCGTGGGCTACATTTTCTCTTTTGACTACCGCTCCAAAGTCGGAGTGGAGATAGGTGCCAAAATTCTCACCAAAAAGCCTGTTTTTATGCCTGCAAAAGTCTTTTAGTGGCCCCCTCCTTTGTTGAATTTGTACAATGCATCCAAGAGTGAGCCCCTCCTTTGTCATATTATAATACAAAGCATCCAAGTTGCCCTTGACCCATGCATGGAGGAGGGTTATTGGTGAATAAAGAAATATATACATGGTGGGAGTAGTGTATGGACTATTCATGGACTTTAGCTCAATGAGCACATGGTGTTAGAATAATGAGTAAAAACAATAATAAAAATATGGAGGAGTTATGGATATGGAAAGATATTGGAATCATATGATATGGTCTCTCTTTGAATTATTTTGGGTGAAAGAGGAAAAGGTATGCAAGTAAATAATATAATAAACATAACCAATGAGTAGAAATCAATTTTTTGTTTTCACGAGGGTGAAGGTGAAAATGTGGGAGTGATTTGTATAAAGGAAAAATATGAGGTTAGAGTATGTACATATTGGCAAAAAATATAATTATGGTGTAAGAGGATGAAAGAAGGTGTACATAGGTTTAATAAAACACACACCTAAGTAGAAATATTTAAATAAAATACCAAAATAATTATAAAAAATCCCTATATTTAGGCCATATATACAATGAAATATTTACACACAAAGAGGCCATAATATACTTTTATTTTTTATTTTTTGTATTTTTTTGGCTCAACTAGCCCAGTGACTAGCTAGCAGAGGGTTTTTAAGAAGATATGGGAAAAGCCCCCTAACTCACACACGTCTGTGTACAGTGAAATGGTAGGGATAGCCATAGCGTTTGGGTGAATTTGGTAGGGTGGAGTAACTTACTATGGCAATTATGGAGAGCCGAAAAACGGCTATCACTGCCTGTTGTGCTGGTGGTGCAGGCAACTGTGGTACCTGTGCATTCCCTATTTGAGGATTCCACCCTTGTGGATTCCAATTTTTGTAGAGTGCGCAGGTGATGGAGAAGGTAGGAAAGAAGATTACGCACACACACCAACACACATCGAGACACACATACACACAATTGTTACCCTACAGCAGCCATTCGACGAGCTACTCTTCTCTCCTTCTCTTTTGAACTATTATCCAAAGTATATTTACAACATAGTATAGTCAGTGTCCAGCCGCCCATAGCACAATGGACATATTCTTTAACATCATATTCTTTAACACTCCCCCTCAAGCTCAGAGTGAGCTTGCATATGATGGATTCCCAATGCTTCACGAAAGTAGAAAAACTTCTCCTTTCCAAGAGCTTTTGTGAATATATCCGCAACTTAATCATTTGTCTTCACATACACCAAATCAATCTCATTTGCCAAAACTTTTTCTCTAATGAAGTGATAATGTACCTCAATGTGTTTAGTGCGAGCATGGTAGACTGGATTCTTTGCCAACATGATGCTGCTAATATTGTCACAATATATAATGACACTGTCAAGATAGTCAAAACCAAATTCTACCATAAGTACTCTCAACCATGACTCTTCACATGCTGCCAAAGCTGCTCCATGATATTCAGCTTCTGTACTTGATAATGCTACAGTTGATTGCTTCTGCTACTCCAACTTATCATGCCATTGCCAATGGAAAATGCATAACCACTTGTAGATCTTCTATCCATAAAATCTCCTGCCCAATCTGCATTTGTGTAACCATAAAGACAAAGCTTCCCATTCTTTTCATAAAACATTCCATAACTGACAGTGGCTTTCACATATCTCATAATCCGTCTCACTGCATCAAGATGACTTTTACATGGATTTTGCATGAATTGACTCACAACACCCACTGCATAACTCAAATTTGGCCTTGTTATTGTCAAGTAAATAAGGCTTCCAGCCATCTTGCGATACATAGTGACATCCTCAATGTAATGTCCATCATCAAACAACTTCACATTTTGATCAAGAGGTGTATCAATCGGTTTGTATGCTGTCATTCCATACTTCTCAAGCATATCCAATGCGTATTGTCTTTGTATCATCCAAATTCCTGATAATGTATTGACAATTTCAATTCCCAAGAAATATCTCAACTCACCAAGGTCCTTCATGTTGAATTCTCTCAACAAACTCTTCTTGACATGCAAAATTTGCTCATCATGACTTCCAGTGAGAATCAAGTCATCAACATAGATAACAATAACGACGATCTCTCCATCAACATGCTTCAAAAATAATGAGTGATCAGCAGTAGATTGTTTAAATCCAATCTTCTTCAAGAATCTGGTTATCTTTTCACACCAAGCTCTAGATGCTTGCTTCAAACCATACAATGCTTTCTTCAACTTACACACATAATATGGAAACTCTGGATGTTGATAACCCTCTGGCTGTATCATATAAACTTCTTCTTCCAAGTCACCATTCAAGAATGCATTATCCACATCCATTTGCCGTAACTTCCAACCGAACATACTTGCCATTGCTATCACCAATCTGACTGTTGTCATCTTTGCAACTGGACTAAATATCTCATCATAATCAAGACCTTTTGTTTGTGCATAACCTTTAGCAACAAGCCTCACTTTGTATCTTTCCACACTACCATCTGACTTGCCCTTGACTTTGTATACCCATTTTGAACCAATTGCTTTCTTTCCACTTGGCAAGCGAACCAAATCCCAAGTGTCATTCTTCACAAGAGCATCCATCTCATCAGCCATAGCTGACTCCCATTCTGATTTTCCAATTGCCTCTTGAAAACATGTAGGCTCTTTATGTTGCACACGTGAAACCATGTATACATAATGTGTACGCATGTAACCGTTGTATGTCAATCTATCAACTGGATAACGCACCCTCTCGGATCTTCTCAACTGTGGTGCACTCTTCTCTTCAACTCTTGTATATGGGGGTACATATTTCTCAATATGCTTACTGCCAGGTGTCCTCAAATGTGGTAAACCATGCTCTTCATCGAGTCTTTCATCTCCAGAACTCTCTTCAACCACTTTCTTCTTGCCTTTCTCGTCTTGCTTCTTATCTCGCAAAAGACCACTCCATGGGTTGACACTTCCTGTACTCTCCTTTGTCATATGTGGTCCTGAAATAGTTCTTGTTGATGGTCCTGGCTTATCAACAACATGACGCACATTCTCTTGCTCTTCATACTCATCTTCTATCATCACTGGCTTTGGTTTATACCATGGTTCATGCTCACAAAATTTGACATCTCTACTGACATAAACTTGTCTTGTCGTAGGATCATAGCACTTGTAACCTTTCTTTTCAACTGGGTAGCCCAAGAATATACACTTCACTGCCTTTGGCTCCATCTTCTTCTCTGAATCAAAATCTGAGTCTAAACTCTCATGGGAGTCTGAATTGCTGCCAAAATCTGAATATGAATCTGTGTCCGTATCCGTATCCGAATTTGAATTGGAATCTGACTCATCCTCACTACTGTCATCTGCTGATCTCTTCTTCTTTTTACCCTTTTTCTCTTTCTTTTTTAACTTCTTTTTAGAGGAACTTGGGTTAACAACTCTAAACCTCTTCTCTGCCCTTGTGGCAGTTGCTACCAAATTATCCAATCCTGCTCCAACATCAACACCTGCAACTGCATTCCACAATTCTTTCCGCAACCCATTCATATAATATCCAGATAACATTTCATCTGTAGGCCTCTCTGCATAGGTAAGCCTATTCAAGTACTGATTAAACCTCTGAGTATGATCCTCAACAAACATTTTCTTCTGCTTAATTTGCTTCACTTTATTAAGCACATCATTTGGTGTCTTCTCCTTTCGGAATCTGTTCAGAAATGCATTTCTCAATGCATCATAATCCACAAAATGTCCCACATTGAAATTACTCAACCCCACTACATGGATTTCCCCTCCAATGTTGCTTGGAATTGTTGCATTTTGGCTGCTGCATCATATACTCCGTCAAATCCTCTGGCCTGCCATCTTGTCTCAAATTGAGCTACGTGGCAATTAGGGTCCTGTTTGGATTTCCCTGAGAAGGTCCCAAACTTGACGCGTAAATCTGCTCTAGCCGCTGCCGCCATATTCCTTTGTGGATTTGGAGATAATTACCCTGCTGAGGATGATGATGATGATCCCGGTATTACTGGTTGACGTGGAATATTTTTGCCAATGCCCAGAGGGTCATATTCTAATCTTCTCCTTGTCAAAAACAATTGTTGCAACACTTCACCTCCAACATATCCTGGGTCTAATGGCCTATTCTCCTCAGCCTCATTGAAAATTCCCCCATATTGCTCAATGACCTCTAAATCCTCTGTACTCGGCTCTGATGCTTCCTCCCAATTGTCAATTTGGACACCTCTATCTTCACGATTCTCCTGTCCCGATTCACGCTGTTCCTCCTGTTGCGGCAACTCCCGCTGCCTCACAGCCAACCTTGTCAAATAAGAATGTGATGGTTGTGGTAAATTATCCAGAACTGATTACCCAATGGCACTTAACCTCTTCAAAACCAAACTGTCATAATAACTGCCGATGCGTTTTCGATTCCACTTCATCCTGGCACTCCACCTTCTCACAGAAGAGAGTAACTTCGTCCATGAACACACGTCACCAATACCGTGATCGCCAGTGTATTATTGCCCTTAACTCTCCCATTTAAACATCATTCAATTCTGGCAAACAGTGTGACAAACACTCTGAACATCCACAGAATTCCGCCATTGCTACAAACTTCAGTACAGACTCGTAGACATACTCTGAAAAGACTTGCTGCTTCCATTACGCATTCGGAATACTACATTGATGAGAATACAGAAAGAGAGAAAAGACAACAGTGTTGACCAAACATTTGACACTTCCTTAATACTGCAGGAATCTGCCATTACATCTTCTTCATCATCGTAATGGAAAACCTGCCTATTGCCGAACACACCTTGACATATAGAAACATCCCTACACTTAAGATCCCAAAAGACACACCCCATATTAAGGTTCATTACATACTCACTTTTAAAGTCAAAATCCTACTCCACCAAGGTGTAGCCTTAACACTGTAGCTAAGGTTTCTGTAAATATCACTTTGAATCAAGTTTCCCTCACATCTTGAGGGGTTTTCATCACCTCTCTCTCTCTCTCTCTCTCTCTCTCTCTCTCTCTCTCTCTCTCTCTCTCTCTCTCTCTCTCTCTCTCTCTCTCTCTCTCTCTCTCTCTCTCGGTGTGCAGTATTTGTGCTATTTTAGATTACCTCTGTCCGCGTCCTAGCTGCTCAAAGCTAGGTGGTGCCCCCTTTCCATTTCCCTTGACAAGCTTGGCATGCACGGTCTTGGCGTAGAGGCCATCGTGGTTCGTGTTGCACTTTGCACCCATCAGCATGAATCTCTTCAAAAGTGAGAATATCTGCCATATTTTCTCTCACTCTATTCTCTTTTGTAAAGATCACATTGAAATGCTGCAAAGTAAGCAGCCACTTTGCAATTAGGACTATCCACATAATACCTTAGTGCAAGACACAATAAGTTACACAATGTCAACACCACAAAATGCTTACAAATAAGATAAGATATCAGTCTTCATACACCAAGGTCCAAACCAATTGTTCAACTTCATGCCAAGATTTTTGGACATCATTCTTCACTTTACTTTTTTTGTAAACCGGCCTCATAAAAGACTGTTCTTTTCCTTGTTGTATTAATACTGCACGAATAGCATGCTCAACCACACCCAAGATCAAGTAAAACATTTTATCCCAACAAGGAGGCATCATCAATAGGTAGCTTTTCCTTAACATATTGAAAAGTTGTCTACTCATGTTCAATCCAAAGAAAAGGGTCTTTCTAGGTTGCCTTCTGCAAAGGGTGTATATAATCCTTACAGGAAGACCTTGAAAAGTGCCTTATATTTTTCACATAATTCATCAATTCTTTTGTACTTTTAGGCCTATCCATCATAAGAAAACATTCCACTTTTGTAGGATTTGGAGCTATCCCATTCTCACTTACCTCATGGCCAAGAAGTATCACTCTAGCTCTTGCAAATTTACATTTCAAGGATTGAGTTGACCATTAATCCTTTAAAACACCATATCAAACTTTTTCACATGGAGCATTATGTCACTGTAAACACAAAAATCATCCATAAAAACTTTCAAAAAGCTTCCAAGGTAAGGCCCCAACACTTTGTCCACCAACTCTAGAAGCTAGCATAAGAATGCATCAAACCAAAGGGAATTACCCAATAGCAAAACACTCCCAAAGGAGTCAAAACTCTCGTTCTTTTTGTAATCTTCATAAGAAATTCCAATTTGAAAATACCCACTAAACCCATCACAAACGGAATATCTCTCATGATCTGTAATAGTGTCCAAAATCTCATCCTGAAAGGGAAGTGGATAGTTATGACTCTTGCTTTTGCATTTAGTGGCTTATAGTCCACACATATCCTCCATTTATTACCCTTTCCACTGTGCATCATCCACGAGATAGATAAAACTAGCTTGCATCTCCAATACCTTTCACTGAATGATACTACCAAGTGTCCTTCACTTTTAAGCAATAGTCTTTACACCTTCTTTGAGCTTTATTTCATAAAGAAAAGTCTTTTTTCCCCTCATGAGAATAATCTTTGGAAAAAAACTTGGGATACTTATCGAACAATGCATCATATGCCTCTCTTTCTTGACTAGTTAAGTCACCTGCAAGCATATCCATTAATTCATCTTTTGGTACATTCAGCCTGTAATCAACCTAATGATTATGTTTTGATTTCATAGATTTTCATCATATACATTTACCCCACAAAGATCTACATCAAGATCAAGAAGACTTTGATCATAAACCTCATAATATGTACATGTATATGACGCATTGGAATAATTGTCACATATATTGTAGGTGGATGGCATAAATCTTGATGCATAGCGGGTTCATTATCCATTTCCAACACCTTACATGTTTTCATATCATATTTAATCTTCTTGTCTTTAGGAATATCCACAAAGAGGTCAATGCATCCCATGTACCAGGTCTACCATGACCTCATAACAATCAACCAAGGACTACCCAATATAATTTGACATGCCCCAAGCTTTTTAGGCATCACATGAACATCCCTGACAGCCCTTTGACCCAAAAACTTAAGCTCCAAGTCATGAATGACTCCCAAGCATTTCACTCTACTACTATTTTCCATCTTCACACACTAAACAAAGAATTTCATGTAAGCTGCAATCACAATTGTTGCATTGTTTTCTCTGTCATAATGCACACGGGGATTTTTTTTGGCGAGCTTTCATTTTCAAGCTTTTACAATTGGAACTATTTTTTTGAGCTTTTGAACCCTAATTTTACACTAATGATGTCTTTAAGTATCATTGTGTAGCCAAAAAACTTAAAACCTCATAGTAAAATCCTTCAACTACCAGACACTATGTAGAAATATGGAAGCACAATAATGCTTATGCAAAATGAAACTTTACAAAAAGCACCATTTGTATGTGTTTTCAAGCTTGTACATAAAACAAGATTCCAAAAAATTCCAGAGTCTCCTTTGTATGGAGACTGTATACCGTTTCTTGGGTTCCCACATGGGATTTCCTTCACATAAACTCTTATTTACATTACTTAAATGATTTTGTTATCTCACACAAATCCACATACAAGCCAATCGTGTAAGCATAATACAACTACATAGGAAAGCACAATCAAAGTCATCTCCCCATCATGTGGCCATCATCCATGTACCAAACAAACACAAAAGATAGATCCAAATGAAATGTATGGAGCACCCCAAAATGCCATGTCAATTTCATATGGCTACCATGTACATCAAAACATTAACCAAAACATCAAGATATGTACTGTTAGAATAATGTTTCCCCAATCAAGTGTGCATCCACAATCAACAATTAACAGGTCCACATGCAATGTCGGTCGAACATCTTTCATAGCTCACATCATCTAGCTCTAGACACATGCAATGCCTCATATCTTCCACAGCAGCTTGGCCCAAACCACCACACCCTGGAAACAAGTCCAAAACATAGTCTTGAGGCTCAGTAAACGTTGCTAGCAACCACCTAGCCATATAAAAAGTAAATTAGAAACATAATGCAAACACATATATACCATAACATTCATTAGTATCATAATTTAGACTAATCTTACTGAAAGAACAAAGATGACCACTCTGCACCGCCTCTAAGAATGACACCATCAATCTCAATGGGGAAGACTACATCATCTATCATGTAGCTACAATCTGCTGGAAACAATCTTTCGTCAATTTTCTCCCCTTCCTCTCTATCATGGTGTGGCACAGGATGGCCAATATGATACCAAAGACACATGGTAAGATCAAGTACCTGCATAAATAAATAAGTCAAAGAATGAATGTCATCTAGCTATAAAGTTTTTAGTTAGGACATACAACTATGAAACTAAGTTTGTTATCTCACCGCCTCTCTAGTGAGTGGATGCCGATATGCTTTCTTGTTACACATGAGGGTCCATGTACGTAACAACACAAGTCCTATCCTAGTAGCATCTGCAATAAAATCTCCAATATGCTCGGCCATGCACATGGTGACTAAAAACCCCTCATCTGCCAAAAACTCACGAGCCACATCCATGCACCCTGTCAATAGACCCCTGGAAAATGTGTTCCACTTGGGAACACTCATGGCCTCTACAAAAGTGAATGATGTTATGTAAGCATAAAACCATAGTTAGATGTAGGTTTTACCCCAAAGAAATTGGTCCTAGACCATCCACAAGTAAACTTGTAGGAAAATCTGCAAAGATAAGCCTAGCCACCTCACGACAAGGCACACTATCTCTACTATATAAATAGGTATTTTGTGCCGCAAAAAATTTGTTGATGCTACAAGAAAATTAAACATGACTCATGATCAAAATCATAGAACAATGCAAAAAGAAAATGCAAATAAGTAAGCATTATGGAAATCCACCTATCAATGGCAAACTTATCGATTTGTGATATATCCACAAGCAAAACACCTACAACGGTTTGGTAATGGAACCCTACAAGAATTATCCATATTAGCTTTGAATTAGGAAATATGAAAGACAAATTTTCTAGCAATTTATTAAACTTACCAACAGATCGTGTGATCGGCCTTCTCTCCCAAGCCTCTCACCCAAGTGAGGACTCTGCAACAAATGAAGTAGTGTGCGCCAATGACAATGTAGTGAGCACATTAGAAGAGGGTGTCATATGATGGGATATATTGTTTTCCAAATAGGACATGACACGCTCCATAGATGGAACGATGGGAGGCATCAAAGAGGGAGTAGGTAATCTTGACGTACTTGGTGGCTCCATGGTCCCTTTACCCTTCTTGAGTACATTGCTTGCTAGTGGAGTACCTTAGAGCCACTCTCAATGGTGTTTTGAGTAACTCCATGTGAAATGGGAGGGAGGGACTCTTCTTGTGTCTCCTCTAAGTACTCATTACTCTCTTTTTGAAACTCTTCATTCAACAACCATACAACACAATATCACATAAATTAGCAACGAATTAAGACATACATTCTCCATAGAAAAGAGCCACAAGTGTAAAGGTACTTACTCGCCCGTAATTCAAACTCTTGCTTTGGAATAACTCCTAGTGGATATCCAACCACCAAGGATAAACATTGGCTTCCCATGTTGTCAAATTTCTTTCAATTAGAAATGGAGGAAACATTGTATTCTCATCACGCACATTAATCCATGCGTCTCAATGCATTGTATAAACCATCTACAAAATTTTAGGGCATCATCCACTTTGAAAAGCACATACACACAATACTATAAGAATTGACACCTAACCCAAAAAAAAACATCAGAGTCTCCTTTGTATGGAGTACACTTTCTCAAAATAAACCATAAACCCTGTCTTGGGCTCCCACAAGGGATTTAAGTGTTTTCAACACTGGCATTACACACACTTGTATTGTCAAAAAAACCATCCACCCCATATTGGGCTTCCACAGGGAACTTAAGGATTTTTGTAAACAAAAATTGATATGCTACCAATCTCAATACGACCCTTTGTCACCTAACTATGACAAACAAATGAAATGCTCTTATTTTTCAAAGAGTGCATGTGGAAGATGCAAACCTATAAATCACTCTCTTAGGCAACAACACAAGCTCCGGCATCTTCTCACTAGAGTCAAAAGATTTCACCGCATCCATTAGAAAAATAAAAGCCCGCACAAATAGTAACAATAAAAAAACGTGCTCAACTTGATCTTGTGTAAATTAAAACATGTCTATATTCTATTAAAAACAGTGTTCAAATATCTGCCTGCAAAATATGATTTTTCAAGCTCATCTTGTAGAATAGATCAAAAGAACTTGGAAGTGGTGGACCTTCTACTTGAAGCCTTTCCATCATAAGTGTAGCTTCCCCATGCAAGTGAGCCCAATAAGTATTAGGAAGTGAATGGGGTGTAGGAGGGCGTCTTTATTTTCCATGAGCTTATGGAGGTGATTAACAATTTGATGAATAGGTTCACGCCATGTGTGCAAGACTGGTGGGTGTGTAAGAGATGTGTAAGAGTGGGCAGAGGATGCACTTTTCTGCCTAAAAAGGAGGTGGACAATTTTATGATTTTCGGCCTTCCATAACTCCCACACATGATCTCCGCGTTGAGCTCTTTCCATAGATATGCTACATGATATGTTTTTACCCACCCACTAGATTTTAAATTCCATTTTGGGGGGGAAACTTTGAATTCAAATAAACTAGCTGTTTTGCCTATTTGAATTCAGAAGTTTTCCCTTGATTACTTTCTTAATACTAAAGGTTTTACTTTCTTAATCTACCAAATAAAGAGACCCTCCTAGACCCCGTTCTCTTTCTAATGTCTCCTTTTTCATGTAACTTTTAAAAAGCTTGTAATCACCAAAATGAAGATATTGTGGATCCTTAGACTTGGTGAGGCTCATTAGGTGCAAAATTATCTTCTTTATACAAGGAAAAAAACAACAAATCACACAACCATATAGCAAATCAAAATGCTCGAGTACAATTACAAATGAGAAACTAATAGCTACAATACCTCTCAGAAGTGATTTTAGAGCTTGTCAAACAATAGAGCTTATCTCTAGTGATCTTTAGCATTCCTCGTTCATCCCATTTAATGCTAAAAAGCAACTTGAAGAAATAATCACCATTAAGAGGATTGGCGATTGATAGGTACTTGTAGCCCCTATGTTTCAACCTTTCCTCTTCTACGTTTATGGCCTTTTCAAGTCTCTTCTTCTTCTCAATCATTTAGTCCAAGAGCATCTAGCTTTGCTCTTTCTTTGGACATAAATGCAGTGAACTCGTCCTAATACAAAACATTGTATTAAAACCACAATAAAATTTAGCAATAATTACCAATTATGTAGAGTAGTTATCACCTTCCACGCTAGTTGCAATACCAATCCATATGGAGTATTGTACCATGGTGAAGCACCATGGTAATACCGTGCCTCAACAATCATCTCCACTCTAGCCCATTCTCTCATATCGGGTGTCAATTTTTGAAGGATAGACTCTTTATTTGCCATGCCAAATCCTTGAAATATATACACTTCATGAGTGATGTTTGGCATGACATGTGCCCTAGAAATGTTGCAGCAAAATATAAAACAAATAGTAAAACACAAGCATTGTTTGCAAAAAAACAGATAGTCAACATACAATTAGAAACTTACGCATTATAAGTGTCAAGTGCAAGAAGCAACTCTGGTTCTTTTGATCTAGACAACTCAAGGAATTGGCAATGGACACTAACATGGTATTGAACATTGTCCGAATACTCTATCACAAAAACAATAATCACAATTTATGTAAACGAAGGTTTATAACAAAAAAGTGAAAAAGGCAAAAGGTCTCACTTTCTTTGATTCTTTTCCACCATGTTTTAAGCCGGTGGTTTCCATCCCACACCAAAAATTTCTTTCCTTTGAGCTCCTTCCACTCTCTACCAAGTGCTCTCTCAAACTCAACATTTATTTCCCGCCAGAGTGGTCCCCATTCCTCCATATCCGCCACGGTCACGGGAATGGTATCTCCTCTAGAATCCCCAACGGACACAAGGAAATACCCCATAGTTTCTAAATACCCAGCAGAATGAAAAGAGGAAATGAGCCATTCTACATCATTTCTAGCAAACCTAACAGCCTCATGCACCATAAGTCGACAAAGTGGAACAGGAGGAGGCAATGTCTTCTTCTTGACATAAAACTGGCTTAGAACATCTTTCATCAAGCCAAACAAAATTTTCTTGCCTAAGTGTTTGGAATGCTTATTCTTATCATCCCCTTCATGATCACTATCTTCTTCATTGTCGTGAGGATCTTCAATGTGAACATTGGTCTCTACATACATACAGAAAACACACAAACATTTAATTGTCAAAAAACATATGCAATTAGGATTAGATAGTCTAAGAGTCTCCTTTGCACAGAGACAACTTTTATTAAAAAAAAAACGCACACCCTATATAGGTCTCTCGCATGAGATTTAAGGACCTTATCTCAAACATAAACAAAAACAATACTTAGTATTTTCTCAGCAAATGGTATGTATATAGAAAATTATACAACCTTTCTTGATCTTTCACATTGTTGAGCACAACCAAACTTTCTCAACAAAAATCAAACATCCATAGAATTTAACTATCCACCATTGCAATTGAAATTGTAACATATAAGCATAGTTTACTTGTGATCTCTACATCATCTTCGACATTGTTGGAGTCTTCATCAACCTGAGCCTCATCATCAATAAAAACACACCTTTTAAGATTCCAGTTTTCTTTTTGCATTTTTTGTTAATAGAGCAGATGAATATCAACAATTTAAGCATTTCTCAACACATTTCGCATTTCTCAATATGCTTATCCACAAACATCTAGTACATTTCCACGTCACTTGAAGCTTCAAGACAGTCCACCCACAACCCAAAAAAGCGAAGAAAAAGGGGGGGCAGAGCTCCCTTATCATCGGCGCACTGTCTTGAAGCTCCAAGCGATGGGAGTAATTGTGAGAGATAGAGAGAGGACACCATTGCTTTGAGCAAGGGAACGTACTTGTTGTGCACAAGTAGCACGCCGAAAACCTTGCAATGAGGACTAAGAGCCCCCAATTGAAGCAGGTGAATGACTTGTTGCAAGTGGAAAAAACTTTAACCCTAAGAGCCAGTCCATATTATGCCCGGACAAAAACTATATTAGTTCATAGTATATTATATTAGTTTACTCGTAATTATATGGATAATATATAGTATATAATATAATATACATTTACTAGTTAATATATAGTTTATAATCTATATGTTATGTACATTATATAGTATATAATATATTATAGGTATAGTAGTTAATATATAGTATGCAATATATAAATCTTGTATATTATAAAGTATAAAATATAGTATACGTATGTTTGTATATGATAGTAATGTTAAATAGTATATACAATAAGTGATAGTATTATATAATTACATAATACATTATAAAGCTCAATATAATATGATATAATAACATATAATATTATACGTTAAGTATATATTACAAACATAGTAATATTTTATTAGTATATTGTAGCTTATATTATAGATACGTATAAATACATCATAAGTATATGATATACATTTGTAAACTATAATTATATAAAATGTATACTTTATATCTTTACAATATAATATAGTACGTATAGTTAAGATACTATATTATATATCTAATTATATAGTAGGTATGGTTAAGATAATATATACTCTATATTTTATTCATGGTTTTATATTAAATAAGTATATAATATAACTATAGCTATTACTATTTATTGAACGTGGTATATATTATAAGTATAGGTTATTATATATAAAACTATAATTATATATTTATACTTATGAAGTTATACTTATAGCTATTATATTCATACTACTATATTAAGCAAGTATATCTAAAACTATAAGTATATATTATAGGTATAAGTATTCTACGTAGGTATTAGTTAGAGCTAATAAGTATAAGTATATCTCTATATATATTATCTACTATTATTCTATATTATGTACGTACTATATTCTATTATTCTATATATACCATATATAAGTATAGTTGTATATGTAATTATAATTATATTACCTAACTATAATATTAAGTATATATTATATCATTATAGTTTAAATACAAACTAAACGTATAGTATGTATAGTATATAATATATCAATATATTGTATACTACAATAAGACTATTATATTTTAGTATAGTTCTATATACTATACACTTAAATCCCATTTTTATTAGTTTATTGATCTAATATGCATTTAACTCTATATACTATATACTTAGGTACCATACATTCTATATATACTATGTCCATCTTGATTTTAAAGTGCTTAATTGGGGATATATTAAACTATACTCTACACAATATATATACTCTATATTCTATTCTATATATAATTTCTAAAACATCGTATATTTTATATATCAGATTCTATTTTTTTGAATGAAAAGAATTTGAAAACTCTAAAGGTTAATAGATGGATTTGACAAAATGCTGATCCAAATGAATCTTAATGGCTATTATTGTTCAAATCTTAAAGATTGAATATTCCAAATCTAATTAGAACAGTTTTCAATGAACACATTAACTTCTTGCAGATGCATGATTTTACTCTTTCTTTGTACCTTATACACATTTTCTTCCTTCTCTTTTCGTCATTATATTTACCTCAAGTATTATTCCTCCATGTCTGTCTCTAACATGACAACTACTACTACAGCTATGCTTTCATGGACGATTAATGGTGCTGAAATGGATTACAGAGTCTCATTACAAAATGGAGAGCTTCTGCTTAGTGAATATTTTCTTCAAAGTTTGTTGCCTCCTTCTACTAAGTTTGAAAGCTTGTTGGCATTAGTTCAGACAGGGAGCTTAGAGTCTAAGGTCAATGTTTTGCCAAGATGGGATCATGAAGATAAAAAACATTACCTTCTTGACCATACTTTGTCCTTTTCTTACCACATTATTCATTCGAATGACTTTGTTTATGTAGCTGAAAGTTTGGAAACAAGTGAAGAAGTCGGTGATTTTTTTGTGCTAGCTACACCATGTAACAAAATATCGACTACATCACATTTAAATGTTGATATTGATGAGGGTACAGACGCAACTATTTTAGAGAATGTGGAACTAACCAGGTCAACAGAGGCCTTTCAAGACACACAAGATGGGGTGGAGCATACAAGGTAGGATACATCCATCATTTCATGGATGAAAGATAGAGGTAAAGCGTGCAGGCTGTCTAAACTTTTAGAGAACTGTGGATCTCCAAAAAGGTTGACGAGCTCCCTCTAGTTCAAAACAATCAAAGGATGCTCGGTATGGAGCATAAGTATGACGGTCACCTTTGGTCTCACCCAACATCGACAAACATGGCCATAGATTGCATTGTACGTTTGAGTTATTGTATTGGAAGCCTTTAATGTTGCAGAGTGACATGACCTTTTTACCTTGGTGAAAGGAGATACAATGATGCCTTCTTTCATGGACATTTGGACAGACAAATCAGCATGGGATATCCTGCTAGTGAAGGTACATCTAGAATAACCTACCACTATTGTGACATAACAGACACCTTTTTAAATGTCTGCAAGTGTATGATCTATCATGTGATTCCAAAGGAAACAATAATAACACATTTTATGATCCATCTAGGAGTGCATGACAACAATGTACAGCCAAGAACTAGAAGGGCAGCTTTAGAAAGGTACACAATCTTGTTAAGACAGTTTTAAAGATTGAGAAGAGGGGTCCTAGAAAAATACAAATGTTATTTACTCGTCAGATGCTATTGCAATATTTGACTAGAGAAGATGATGTAGAAGCCACTGATGTAGAGCTTAACCATTTCCTTGAGGAAATGATGCCCCTTGTTCAGAATAGGGGCTTCAAAAGTATTGTATCAAATGAGAAAGCTAAACAGGGTCAAGTTGTCGGTGATGGACACGAAAATATACTATTGCTACAGAAACTGTGTGTTTTTTCATTCTTTCATGGAAGTCATTTTCCAGGCCAAGGTGGGCCTGATGATAAATGCTACGTATTCAAAATGTCCACAAAAGGACCAGATTTTGGAGTTGATCTAGTCAATAGACTGAGGCGAGGAGGGATCAACAGAAGATTTGAGTAGTGCTTGGGTGCACTTTGATCATACTCATTGGATTGAAGGATGGGCAACTATGTCCTGCTCGGTTTATGATCCTGGGTAAGTGAATTTATAAATATAAGATAGATAGAGTGTTTTCTTATAAGTTAACTTTTTTAACTTATTTGTTCTATGTGTACAGCATGAGAGCATTGCAGGTGATAGTAATATGTGAATGTAAAGAAGAAGATGAAGATACAAGAATCTTGTTTTGGAGAAATTTAAACTCAGTTATGGAGAGGTGTGGGCATGAACCAGCAGACTTTGTTGGGTTTATGTTTGATGAAGCCGGGGCTCATTGGTTGGCAATACAAGTTGTATACAATGGAGGACGACATAATGTAATGGAGGGGAGAGAGCGCTCATGTATTTTCCATTGGGAACAGAGCTACACAAACACACAAAAAAACATGTCGCTATAGATAGACAAATGCATCACATTGAAATGTGTGAAACATGGCGCCTAGCAAAGACTACAAATGAGGCCTCCCATATAGCTTCCACAATATGAGAATGGTGGGTGAAAAATGTGACAGGGGATAATAAAAAGTCTTTAGAGAGATGGTTTTATTGGTGGTGGGAGCAACAGATTGCCCATTGGGGAAGCTCTGAGACAATGGTATATCAGCGAGATTTTTTATTCTTCTTAAATACACAAAAATAGAGATTTACATGTTTATGGTTTTACTTGTTTTGTATTTATAGGCTGGTAAGAGTCCATGGGAGAAAGCTCAAATACCGAGCACAAACTTGTCAGAGAGCATCCATGCTAGTTGGCTGGTAGGTGAAGGTGGTAAACGTAAAATATTACTATATGATGCATGTGTCAGTGATGTTTTGAATGCATATATTCAATGCGCAAAAAGATTGGGATACACCATAGGCAGATACATCGGAACGGGTCCTTCCATAGAAGCAATGATGGCCAGCTCCAAACGCAGAGAATCTCCAAATCCAACTTAGTTTGTGAGTACCTTAAAAGGCTTGGTTGTTGGTAATCCTTTGTATGAGGAGCCTTTGATGGAAGGTGACAAAGAGACAGTACAACTGAGGAAGAAAAATAGTGCACTCGGTACAAGCTCACATAAACCTGGATATGTAATGGAAGTAAGACAGTGCAAAACCAGAGGGAGACCACGGACTATAGAATTTGATGGAGAGGATAATGAAGAAGTATATGTTGTCACTAACAATGAAGCAGAAGAGCGCATTCCAGTGCAGCCTAGAGAGAACTCAGCGATGTGTATTCAAGAGGTCAAAGTTGCCCGCGAAGAATGGGCTTTATGAAGGATGCCAGCCAATTGCATGAGGAAATGTTTTGGAATGGTAGGGAAGAAAAGTTGTGGTAACAAATTAGAGCGTCAAGTTGGAATGGTTGCTCCATGTTTTTGGTCTGAGAGAACTTTTAAAGACAAGACAGTCGCCCAGTGAATATGGTTCTGCAATTTTAAAGTTTCCCACACACAAAAAGTACAGAGGCAAGTAAAATTCTCACCAAACATTCCTACTTTCTGGCAAGTGGTATTGGAACAAACTTATCAAAGGAAGAAAAAGACAATTTGGTACAAAGTGGATTTCAATTTGCAGATTTTGCAACACCACTGTGATGCATAAACAACACAAATGTTGCTCTTACACAAGGAGGCTCTAGTAGCAAGAAGCGCAAGTGGAGACATGGTATTTCCAAAGAAGCACAAAAGAGATTGGAGTCATTTGCAAGTATGGTTGGAATGTTCTTGGACGAGAAACTAGAAAACAACCAACACATAGTTTTTTGGGTATTGACAGAGAGTTTTTATGATGTACACATTAAAGTAGAGCCTAGTTGCACTTGTCCCAATTTTTAGAAGAGAGAATCTTCACATAAGGTGTTTTTGGCATGTAAGCACATGTACTATGTGTATGTGCATATTCAAAGGGCTAGCTTGCACTAACTCCCACAGACCTAGCATTTGTATCGGGGCAAACCCACAAGATAAAGGCTGTGGTGTAGTAAACCTAAATCTTGGAGAATGTCATGTAGAGGTATGCAGTCACAAAGATCTCTCTTTTGTATTAGATGTGGAGTAGCTTTTCTAGACCAATGGAACTTTATTTGAATTCCTTCTTGAAAAAGAAGCATGCATGGTGGTATCTACCTTGACAATTGTACAAGCTCAAAACTATGGCTTTTGGAAACTTGTACATGTTTTTGGTGTGTATTGTTGAAAGAGACTCAAAATATTTAGCTAAATTGTTGCAAGATGATAGATGTTTTTTTTTGTGTATAATATCCTAATCTCTTTGTTTTGAATTAACTTTTTGTGTCATTAGAAAAGGCGTTAAATCTAAAATCAAAAAGCTCGCAAAACTAGTTTCGATTGCAAAAGCTCGAAATTGGAAGCTCGCAAATAAACCACACTCAATGCACACTTGGGCTCCATCATCCATGTCCAAATTATGCACCCTTCTTGCATGTATATAAGCATCCACATGTAAAACATCAGTGACTTTATGAAGCTGCCTATATGTGCACCATGCATCTTTACCTTCACCCTTCTAACTGTCTAGATAGTTTATGGCAGTGCATCCTCATACTTGAGCTCAAATGCAAGAGTTTCCCGTATGATTGAATCAACCCTATTATTCTTCAAGTCTTCTAAGATTTTTTAGGTAGATTGATGCTTCCGATGTTGAAAATCATCCATGCCTATCTTCTGTCTCCTTGCTCTTGCCCTTGCTTGCTTACTACTTCGAGTCTCTTCCATAGGTTCTTTGCCTTTATCCACATCCCTCTTTGACTTTTTCCTTACTCTTTTTTATTTGAAAATTCCTTCACTCGTTGATTTTTGTGCCCTTGTTCTCTTATTTGCAAAGATATCAACCTCATCATCTTCATCTCCCTCGTCAACCGCCTCCAAAATTCCTACATTAAATTGTGGAGTTTCTTGAGCTTGATTTTTTTCATGTTGTTGTGCATGTCCTTGGCCTTGGAGTGGTTACACATTTTCATTAACATTGCCTAGTTTCCTTTGTATGATTGGATATATACCTCCTATCCCTCTCCTTGGTTGATTGCAATTAGGTGAGATATGCCCTCTCTACCCACAATTATAACACATTAAATTATCACTTATATTCCTTCCGGGCTGCTCTCCTTGAGATGTCCTTACTTGCTTTTGGATAGCTTGCATAGCTAGGTTGAGGTTTCCTACGTGCTTTGTCAATCTTTGGACGTTATGGTGCAGGGATTCATGTCCTCTATTGTCCACTCTTGAAGCTTCCACATGGATTTTCCTTTCAACATGCATATCCAAAGGTGAAGGATCAACCACATTATTCATCAGTACATAGGCATCCCTTTGATGTACATTTTCTTCTCTTTCTCTATTTTCCATCTCGTGTATTCTCACCTTCTTTCTCCATTGCTCTTTAGCAACCTTTACTGACTTGTAGGTTCTTGGATCCTTGAGCTCCACCTTTTCTCTAATGCTTTGATGCAAGAGAACCACAAACCTATCTTTCTTCAAGAAATCAGGGGTATTTGATTCTCTTCAAGTCTTTTTATAATCTTTCTCTAACAAGCTTCAAACATGTTTATTTGTACATTGATTTCTTCATGTTCTCCTTGTTGCAGTTTGCATAGTTCCCTCCAAATACTCCTTCTCAAACTCTTCTCTCAAGACATGAGAAAGATATTGTAAATTTTCTTCATCTCATTTTCTAGCCTAACTTCATACCATTAATGTGCTTCACCTTCAAGTAGCAAACTCACGAGATGTACCTTGAATGCACCATCATCCCTATTGATTTTCAATGCAATCAATTCACTCCTTCATATAAACTTGTCCACGTCTTCTCATTTCCCACCTTTGAAGACTTCATATCCATCTCCTACCACATGCCTTGATTTGGCCTTCAAATGGATGTCAATTTATAGCTGAAAACCCTATTGGAAGGATTCTCTTCGCCTTTGGGTGGGGGTGCCAGTTTAAGTGAATAATTGGGGGTTTGGCCTCTACAACATCTCAAGCTAACACAAAGCAAAGAGGATAAAGAGAGACACACAAGCCCCACTAGCCTCGACTAGCATCTACTACTTCAACTTCCATTATACTCCATTGCACTCAAAGCCACAAGCAAAAAGAAAAAATATGAAAATCTTTGCACTTTTTGTGATAACTTCAAGGGCTTCACCCATCCATTTACCTGCAAAGACACCATGTGCGCTCTTATAGACACATAAACCATTCTAATTGAAATCTAATTTAAATCATCAAAAGTTCACAATAAAATTCAAAAAAAGTCATGGAAAACATGGAAAAACACCTCCCATTGATAGACACACCATAGGGTATATATAACAAAAATGTAGTAGAAAACTTGGTCATAGAAGAGAGCTCTTTTCCCACACATTCCTTCACCAAAGCAAACAAGTACAAGAGTGAATTTGTAGAGCTAAACCTCCATGTTAATGGCCTCCTTGATGAGAGACACGCTCTCAAAGAAAGTATCAAAGCCCTCAAACAAACACATGGGAACCTCTATTGCAAATTCCCATCCTTCCCTACGAGTTGCATCTGTGTATGATTGCTTCTTCTTCTCCAAAACCACAACAACACTCACAACCTTAAACTAATAAAACGTTCAAATTTATATATATTATTGTATGTACTTTGTCGATTTCTTAAGCAAACATAGTTGTATGTGTCTGAAGTTTATATGTGAAGGTACTCTACATAAGCCCATTAGAAAGAGAAAGGGGTTTAGGAGGGCCTCTTTATTTTCCATGAGATTATGGAGGCGTTAAACACTTCTACACACTTTTGGGGTTGCACTCTCTCCGTATCATCTCTATGTTCTTGTCTTCCTCTGTCTTCTCAACATGGTATCGGAGTGTGGTTGCTTTTTCTTCACAAAAATAGGGTGTTTTTGGCCTCCTGCATCGCACGTAGCAAAAATCTACAATTCAAAAAAGACATGAATAAATGCCTCAAGAAACTTTCAAAGACTTCTACTAGGGTAGCTGGCCTAGAGGAATCAATAAAAAACTAGATACCAGTTTAGAAGAAACTTTTATAACCTTCTTGTTACATTTAAATAAGTAACTCGGGACCAAATTTGGGATAGATGCAAAATGTGGCTTCTTTTCACAGAAATGGCTACATTCTATCTGTAAGATGACGTCCTTTCCTCCCAAATTTGGCATCCAGCCACTCTTGCCTTGGCTCCAAGCCTTTATACACATATACACAGCTTTTTTTGAGAAATGATTACTAGGTTTTCAGCATAACAACATTAAATCAAATAAAAAAATCAACAACAACAATGAAGTAATTCTCACAATTTCTCAGCACACGTACACTACTAGCACCTTCAAATGGACGTGCACTATTCAAAAAAACCATTCTATGATGACTGATCATGTCCTATGGTCTAGATTGCACCCACATATCAATGGGCATGAGCAAAAATTGAGACTAAATAAAACCTGCACTGCAAGCTCATGCTCACCCTACTAACATACTAGAGTCTCACCACAAAAATTCTCACTATCATCCTCTGCCTTCCCTGCAGCCATTGCCCACATGTACCTTTGAATATCAGCTAATTTTTAGAGCTATAGTCATCATCAGTAAGAGCCAGACAATCTCATTGTGGCCACTTGTAGCGCAAAACTCTTCCTTACCAATCATCCACTGCACCTTCATTTTTTATTTTGCAAGACAGATTTATGTTCCAGTGAAATCCCCTTGTTAACCAAGCTCCAAAACCATTAGGACAAACATATACACATTTTAGAACAGATGCAATCATATACTATTGGCTTTAGTGGATCCATGTAAGTGTAAAGCATGCATGTTGGTAAGGAATCCTCAATTGGATGACTTTATGTGTGCTTCAATTCTCGTACACAGACATGGAGGTCACATGTGTTGTCATGGTCAAGTGGTAGCCTAATCAATTTTATGCAAAAAATCCAAAAAAACTCCATTGCCATCTCCAAAGCCAACTTCAATAGCAATACCTCACAAGAGATTTGCAAGCCCTCCAAAGCTAAGCACACCACTCATCCCAAAGAAGAAATATTTAGTCACGGACTACACAAATCTTCTTAAGCAATATGAGGACTAGACAACTACATAAAAGTAAGTTTATTTTCCTTTCAAAAGTACAAGTATGTCATAAACTTCACTTAAACTTTCATCCTTTAGTCGAGCTTTTGTAAGATCAAAGTCTTAAGGACTTCTTTTCAATTTCCATATGCGCAATGCAAGAAGGTCTTCTCTACTCATTCCATCCTCCCATGGCAACACATTTCATGTGAGAACTACAACTTCAATTGGCATCACAATTTTTTGACCATATATCAATTCAACAGGCATATAAATAGTGATTGAACCATGTGTTGTATGGTCAGTCCATAATGCAAACGGAAGTGGACTTGGCCACTCTTCTTACCTTCACAAGCCTTAGCCAAAGATTTAATTATTGGAGGATGTCCTTTTCTATCTTACAATGTGTCATGTGCACATGGCTTTATGTGCCATGTGGACATGCTTCAGCGAGTTCTGGATCCAATTTTCCCCTTCTTCCTTGCTAGGAGTATCTAGAATTTTAGGAGGATTATATCGTAATTTTATGAGCATGTTCATAAGACCTCCATGTCCGAATGAGTCCATCGGATTAGGTTTTCCAGTTTTGGAGCCCTCTTGTGTAAAAAGGTTTGTACACACGTTTTGATAGATGTTATTACACTGTGTGGGCATTTGGCACCACATGCATGTAGTTTAGGCTAGAGGAATCCAAGGAGACCTTCCCCGCATTGATCAAATTCTTGGTGTACGATAGTTTCACCAGGAAACTGACCCCCTAGTCAACCTTACTAATAAATCATTTTTAGGATTTATTTATATAAGTTTGACAAAGATTTGGTCCTACCTAGCTCTTACTTGGTTTATAACCAAAAATTTTGCCCTATAAAGGGAGTATTCAACCTAGAAATTCCACTCAAATTTCCTAGCGCTAGCTTGAGGAGCAGATCAGCCCCAGCATTTTACTTCTGATCATCCTAGCATTTTGAAGCTAGATCAGCCAACCTTTTTTCAACATCAACTGTAGCGCTTGTAGAACTGTAGATCATCTGATGTTTTCAAATTTCCGCCCTTTTGTTGCTAGAAGTGCACAAGATGTGCCATCACTAGCATCTTTGTTGCGGTCCGATACTTAGACAGCCCATTAAGCCTCTTCTTTGCCATTAGTTTGCCGTCATTGAGTGTTCCCATTGTTGTGCATCATCGGCATCATCAAGATCTGCATTTTCAATCATTCAATCCTCTCACATTGGGAGCGTAGTTTAGCTCCAGATCTACCCCTTGGTGGCCATCCACAATCCCATATCATGAAGGATCCTAAGGTGCATCAAAGAAGCCTTGGAGATACCTCATCTTAACGAATTACCGTGATGACATTCACCATTCGAGTCAGTAGAGTATGTACTTGAGGTATTGCATGTGTGTACATTCAGTTTATGCAATCAAAAGAAAATACCACATTGACAATGGTGTGGGAGACCCTTGAGACCATCAAGTGTCATTCTCTTCTCTCTCTCTCTCTCTCTCTCTCACACACACACACACACACACACACACACATTCCCTTCCTTCAAGGAAAGATAAAAGGAACCACCATTCATGCTAAAGCAATCACTAATCCAAGGAAAAAAGTAAAGATTGTGGAAGTATAAAACCTAGATCTTCACCATTTCAATTCCGCTGCACCAAACACATTGCCCTTTGAGTCATAAGCACAAGTTAAAGCTAGTTTGATGTCCATCCTAGAGAAGAACTTCAGTGCTTCTTCAACATCCAATTCTCCTCTATCTATTATCTTTCCCACACATCCATAGCGATAGATCACATCTTCAAGAAGGAATCTACATACAGCTTTTGTATTCTTTGTCCTCAGTGCACACCCTTCAACTTGATTAGACAAATCTTATCCTTAAATATACAAATACCTCATTTTCCAAAGTCCGTACGACATAGGCAAGTCACGTAAGACTCCACAAACTCAGGCACATCCTTATACATCCCTTTCCACCAATACATTTCTTTTACTTTTACAAATGTTGCACATACACCACAATGTCCTACCCATAAACTTTCATGGAACTCCTTGATAATCTCTTGTTGAGTAACTTTATTGCACACTACTACCTGCAATGGAGTCTTACCATACACCAAGCAATATTTTTCAAGCAAACAAAAATCCGAGTGAATATTTATATGGTATGGGCCCATGTTGTCCTATGTGGTGCGGTTTGAGCCCCATCCTCAATATCAAAGATGAAGCAGAGGGGGGCATGCCGCCTAGGGACCATGTCTGTAGTTTTCTTCTATATTCTCTCTCTCTCTCTCTCTCTCTCTCTCTTTCTCTCTCTCTCTCTCTCTATGTGTGTGTGTGTTTGAGCCCCATCCTCAACATGAAGGATGAAGCAGAGGGGGGCATGCCGCCTAGGAGCCATGTTTGTAGTTTTCTTCAATATTCTCTCTCTCTCTCTCTCTCTCTCTCTCTCTCTCTCTCTCTCTCTCTCTCTCTCTCTCTCTCTCTCTCATACTTCAATATTCTAAAAGAGCAATGATCTATGTGTGCCAATTCTTGTCTTCACGTCATCATTCAAGAGATATGACTCATGAGGCTTTGACTCCAAGAGTTGTAGAGAAGAGACATGCCACAAGTTCTTTGTCTCTCCTCTCGCATCCCCTCGCTCTTTCTCTCTTGTTGCAAATGTGTTTTCTTCTCTCTTTGACCATACTGTACAAGACAAGGCTGCTCTCACATGCTCTCTCTCTCTCTCTCTCTCTCTCTCTCTCTCTCTCTCCCCTCATACTACACATGTGCTCGTGAATGTAGACTAAGGTCGAAGCCAGAGGTTTAAGTACCTGGGTTGCTCCCATTTACTGAGAAAAATACAGAGCTTTTGTTTTCAAGTCCAATGTGACAGCAACATCAATGGCCATCTACAAAAGGAGGGTAGGGCAAGCGCTCTATTGTGACAACGGATGTGAATCCATTTCAAAATACAAAAGTGATTGGACCTTTTTTTTAAAACTCTTCAATGTGTATAAAAATTGAAAAGAAAGAAGTGAGACTCTCTCTCTCTCAAGGTTAGAAAAAAATCGGGGTCCAGTGTATTATAACTGGCTGAAATCGTAGAATCTCGGCTAGATTTTAAGCTTGCCTTTAAGAAAGTCGAGAATTTTACAATAGTTTTAGTGTCATTACCGACAAAATATTCAAATTTTGACCTAAAAATCAGGAGGAATCCAAGTTTGCCCTTATTTTCACTGGTTAGGAAAAATGCATTTTTCTATTCTTGTTCTCGCTTTCTCCCCTTTTTTAGTTTTTAAAAAAACTCTTCCTCGAAGTTTATCCTTTGTGGGACATTTTAAAAAAAACAATTAAAGATTGTCATTACCAGCAAAAGCTTCAGATTTTGACCTAAAATCCAGGAGTGATCCAAGCTTGCCCTTATTTCACCGATTTGAACAAAAAGTATTTTTCTATTAGATGCTCTCTCTCTTTCTCTCTCTCTTTGTAGTATAAAAAAAAATACTCAAAGGGTGTGTGCCAACATTTACCCTTTGAGGGACCTTTTTTTAATAACACATTGAAAAGATTTACTATTCACTTTTTCCTTTAGTATAGAGACAGTATGTCTTAACGATTTTGGTTCAATTTATTTCGGCGGTATCTAGCAAGATCCAATTGTAAGATTAGGAAGTAAATGAAAAGGGAAGGGGTGGGTTGAGGTGGCCCCGAGGGGCACATGTGGAACACAAGAAAGGAGGCGGATGTATATTTTGAAGGTAGATGCTAGATGCTAGTATCCAGGGCAGAAGCAAGGCATGATAGCATTGTTAGGGTCAGTGGGCAACATTTGTTTTTGTGCAAGATTTAGAATTTTGTGCCTATAATGATTTCCCTCACTCCTACGTTGGTGATGTTTGCAAGAAACGCACTCTCCCTCTCTCTCTCTCTCTCTCTCTCTCTCTCTCTCTCTCTCTTCCTTCATCCTGACTTACGTGATTTGCATTGCTTGGGCGCTCATGACTTGTGCAATTTGTAGCTCCTATCATGTGCCATGAGAGAAAACCCTCTACAAGCTAGCAAAAAGCTATGCGGGGTCAATGTGGTAGGTGGGAGAGAGATCGATGGTGAGGGTTGTACGGAGGGGAAGAAAGGGACACAGAGTGCATGCCGGGGACGGGGCTTGCTGATGCTCAACGGGAATGGAGGCAAAGCTAAGAGCGGGAGGAATCTTTGTAGATTCTAGTTAATAGAACTAGAATAGAGCCATGCCAGTATATAGTGGAATAGCATGAATCATAACCAAAGAGTTAAAAAATAAAACCTTGTTCACTTTTGAACTCACTACAAAAAGACAAATTTTAAAATTTTAAAAAAGCCTCCTGGAGGATCTGCGTCAGTCCAATCCTTTAGGAGGCTTTTTTTTTTACTTTGTCTTTTTGTAGTGAGTTCAAAAGTGAATAGGGTTTATCTCTTCTCTCTCTCTCTCTCTCTCTCTCTCTCTCTCTCTCTCTCTCTCTCTCTCTCTCTCTCTCTCTTTGAACTAGTTGTAATATCCTCCACTAAATTTTGCATACCTTCTTTTCCAAAGTTAGTTCCTAATGTCATACCTATCTCTCACAGATGGATCTTTCCAATTTTAAAAAGCACAAGATCTCTTTTCAAAGCATCACTGAAGCTATCACAATCCTGTCTACCATGGCATGTGCAATCACACCATATGCATTTGTGCAAAAATCCTTTTTTTCTTTGAAATTTCTATCCAACAGGTTTTCCTTTATCTTAAGCCTTTCAGCTTTAACTTCATTTCTTGCATGCCCTTAACAAGATCATCAAGCATAGAATTGTCTCCTTTTGGACTCACAATAGCAAGCTTTGTCAAAATCTCTGACATGCTAGAGGTAGAAGTAGCACCATCCACCACCATCTTGTCTCTATGGAATTGCCTCTTAGCAAGCAACAAGATCGCATCCTCAACCTCTTTCCACTTGGCCTTTAGACCCTGTTTTGTGTTCTTATCTTCAAGAAGTATGTCACAAAGTGATGGCATGGCATGCCTAGCTAGAAGAGAAATGGCCGAGTGGAAAAGAGGAACTAATTTGACAAACTTGAAGAACTTATGAGCACCGAAAATGGGACCCAAAACCCTAAAAGACATATTTCTATGATTCACACTAGCTTTTGGGAGTAGATGCTTTTGGGGTTAAAAGCTTTTGAACTTGATGCTTTTCGGGATCTTCTTTTTGGTATCCCTTGTACTATTTATAAGAGCTCGTGGGCCTCACTCTGCAAAGAATGAGGACCCTTGGGAGTTGTACCTTGATGTGATCAAAGAAATACCAAAAGGGGCATCACTCTTTGGGGCCAGTGCTTTTGGGCACAGAACTCCACCGTGCAGTGTTAACTCTCTCTCTCTCTCTCTCTCTCTCTCTATCTATCTATCTATCTATCTATTAAAGTTAAGTGGCTTTGAAGTTTTTGTTCGTATGCTGCTATGGATTTCTAGGTTGGAGTGTCAAAGCTTGTTACAAAATAGCTCTAACTTGTCTTGGAGTTCAAGACCAACAACTTGAAGGAACAAGTCAGTCTTTTCATTATCCAAAGTACTTTTCTTTGTTCCTGAGTGTTGATCATAGAGTCTCTCAAACTCCCTCAGCAGTTCAATGATGGAAAGTCCTTCTTTTGGCTTTGAAACCCATTCTAAGAAAGTTTTTTTTGTAACCCTTTCAGAGTTCTTCATGGATTATTCCTTCTTGGATTATTCCTTCTCTAAAGATAATTTGAATTACTCCCAATCTCTTCCATGTTCCTCCTTGATTCCCCTTACATGGCCTCTAATCTCAAGCACTAGCTCCAAAAACTAAAGCATTTCCACCTTTGGTACCCATTGTAACTCCATCTCCTTCACATAACAATGAAGATACTTTGTGACAACTTTCCCTTCAAACTGGCCCATTTTTTCCAATAGCTTAAAGGGCTTTGGTTGTTGACACCTCCCTTCTTTCTGAAGTTTGTTGTTGTTGGATAAACATAGCAAATTCTTTAAACATTTGCATTGTACCTAGATCAAATATTAGGAAATAAGACGTAGCTAAATAGATAATTGAGTAGATTACTTAATGGAGAGAGACAGATTTACATACACGAGATGATAGAGTAGAGAGAGAGAGAGAGAGAGAGAGAGAGAGAGTACACACGATATACGTGGTTCACCCAATGTGGGCTACGTCCATGGGAAAGCAGCCACTCAATGGCTTTAGTACTTCAAAACAAGAAGTAGTTTACAAAGGGATTATACCCTTAATGGAGCTCCTGCCTTGCTTCACTATCACCACCTCACACTCACCTTGTTGCATCAACTTCACACTATGAAATGTGTGTAGAAATGGCCTCCTTTTATAGGCCAAAAGGGCTGCCCTCTCTCATGAGAGGCAGCCATGTGTAGCCGCCCTTGTGTAGATAAGTCCAAATCGGACCCTCCAATCCACCCGTGTGTGGCCGCCCTTGAGAAGACAAGTCCGCTTTTGAATTTGGCCACCAGCCACCGGCCATTGACTTCCGACCACCGGCCATTGACTACCGGCCAACCGACAGTTGTTTTCCGACCACTTTCCGGCCACCGTCCGGCCATAATATTTCGGCGAAAAGCAATATTCTGGGGAGGGAAAAAAAAGTCTCAGGGGCAGAAGCCCCTAAGGACCCTAAAGTTGCCCCTGATTTTTGGCCGTGAAAATTTTGGTTTCTGGCGAGTGATTTTCCTTCACGCACGATGGCTTCTCCTCATAATGGGGGCCTTACAAATGTGCGTTTTTACCACAAAAAATTACAAGGGTAAATCAGGCTCCATACTTAACAATCTCCCACTTGGAGACTGATCTCCAAACCAAACCTTTGTGACTGCTTTCCATTCTGGCTTCTTATCCTTGAATGCCAATTGAAGATGAGAAAAAGCTCAACTTCTCCTTGTTGACCACGTTTGTAAACATGTCTGTAGGATTTTCACTTGTATGCACCTTTTCTAGCTTTAGTTGTCCCTCTTAAAGAGTGCGTATGAAGTGATATCTCACCTCAATGTGCTTTGTCCTTGAATGAAAGGCTGAGTTCTTCGCAAGATGGATAGCACTTTGGCTATCACTGTACAAGACACAATTGTCTTGTTTGAATCCAAGCTCTTCTAAGAATCTATGAAGCCACATAATTTATTTGCTTGCCTCCGTCATTGCTACATACTCTGCTTCCGTGATAGAAAGTGAGACCACTTTTTGCAGCTTTGAAGCCCAACTTACTGTTGTGCCTCCAACCGTGAAGACATAGCCAGTAGTGCTCCTTCGAGTATCTTTGTCACCTGCCATATCTGCATCAGCATATCCTTCTAGAAAAATATCAGTTCCTCCAAAATACAAAGCATTTGTTGTTGTCCCTTTTAGATACCTAAGTATCCACTTCACACCTTGCCAATGCTCTTTAACTGGGTTGTTCATGAACCTACTCACAACTCCCACTGCATATGCAATGTCTGGCCTTGTCCAGAACATAGCATACATTAAAGAACCTACCGCTGCAGCATATGGAACTTTAGACATATAGGCTATCTCCTCTTGTGTCTTTGGACACATATCCTTCGTTATTTTAAAATGACCAGCCAAAGGTGTAGAAACTGGTTTTGCATTTTTCATTGCAAACCTTTCTAGTACCTTCTTGATGTAATCTTCTTGAGATAGCTTTATTGTCTTCTTCGTCCTGTCCCTTGGTATTTTCATACCAAGTATCCTCTTTGCAGCACCTAAATCTTTCATTGAAAAATATTTAGACGGCTCCTCTTTTAGGTCTTTGATGTCCTGCATGTTAGCACTTGCAATCAACATGTCATCAACATACAACATTAGGATGATGAATTTCCCATCTCCCAAATTCTTCGTGTAGACGTAGTGAACCGAGTTGCATCTTGTGAATCCATGATCCAACATCCATCGATCAAACTTCAAGTACCATTGTCTTGATGCTTGCTTTAAACCATACAAGCTCTTCTTTAATTTGCAAACCATTTTCTCCTTACCTTTTACTTCATACCCCTTTGGTTAAAGCATGTAGATTTCCTCCTCTAAGTCACCGTGAGGGAATGCCGTATTTATATCCATTTGCTCGAGATTTAGATCATGAGCAGCCACAAGGCTTAAGACAAGCCTAATTGAGTTCATTTTTACAACAGGAGAAAATATTTCATTGAAGTCAATACCTTTCTTTTGAGAAAACCCTTTTACCACAAGCCTAGACTTGTACCTTTTCTTCCCACCTTCTTCTTCCTTCAACTTGTACACCCATTTGTTTTGAAGTGCACGCTTACCTTTAGGCAACTCAACCAACTCCCATGTTTGGTTGCGATGTAGTGAGTCCATCTCCACTTGCATGCTCTTCGTCCATTCTTCTTTGGATTCATGTTGCATAGCTTCTTCCTATGATTCTGGCTCTCCAGAATCTGAGATCAAGAGATGGTTGAAAGAAGGAACAGACCTTTCTGGAGGTCTACTTGCTCTTGTAGATCTTCAGGGAATAGGTTGAGGCTCCTCATTTGGTTGACATTGTTGCACATTGTCACCATTTTCAGTCCTTGAGTCTTCACCGTCCTCAAGCTCCATGTACTCATCACCTGTTTCTTTTGTTTGTTTTCTTTCCAAGTAATCTTTGTATATATTTTGTTCGTTAAAAATTACATCTCTACTCCTTAATATTTTACCATCTTCAGGATTCCATAGGCGATACCCAAAGTCACCTTCTCCATAGCCAATGAGGAAACACTTTTGGACTTTGCATCTAGCTTTGATCTTAGGCTTCTATCTATGTGCATGAAAGCCTCACACCCAAACACTTTGAGAAATGCATAATTCACCAGTTTACCTGTCCATGCCTCTTCTGGAACTCACCCATCCAATGTTGTTGAGGGTGACTGATTGATTAAGTACACAGACGTACTTACAGCTTCTGCCCAAAGCTCAAGCGGTAGGCCTGCATGTAGCCGCATGCTTTGTGCTCGCTCCATGATTGTCATGTTCATCCTTTCCGAAATCCCATTTTGTTGAGGTGTCCTTGGGGTTGTCCTTTGCCTCCGAATTCCATTGCTAGCACAAAAGCTTTCAAAAGCTTGGCTGCAATATTCACCTCCATTGTCGGATCTAAGGAATTTAACCTTGGTACTCGTTTCATTCTCCACAAAGTCTTTCCATCTTTGAAATATGGAAAATACATCAGACTTATTCTTCATGACATAAACCCATGTTTTTCTAGTCACATCGTCTATGAATGTTACATAGTACAATGAGACACCAAGTGATGGTGTACTTGCAGGACCCCAAACATGAGAATGAACCAACTCAAGTTTTTTATTTTTTCTTTCATTTCATAATTTTTGAAATTTTACCCTCTTTTGTTTACCATAAACACAATCTTCACAGAACTCTAAGTCCACTTCTTTCAAACCTGGTAGAAGCTTCTTTGTTTGAAGCTTCTACCCAAGTCGGTAGTGCCACACCGCACTGTCAACTTATGTAGTTGTTGCACAAGCTGAACGTTGCGTGCTAACAGTACACAAGTAAAGTGTACCGACCTTTTCTCCCTTGGCAACCACCAAAGATCCCTTTGAGATCTCCACCGTTTGTTTTCGAATGCAATGTTGTGACCTTCATCGTCTAATTGTCCTGTAGAGATCAAATTTTTGCGAAGAGAAGGAACATGCCTAACATCTTTAAGCTTCCATTCATTTCCATTAGCAGTTTTGACAGAAACTGTACCTTTGCCGACAATCTCACAAGCTTCATCATCTCCCAAGTATACATACCCAAAATTACCTTTGGTGTAGTCTTGGAAATGTTGCTTGTGTGGTGTCGCATGGAATGAAGCTCCGAAATCTACTATCCAGGAAATAGACACATTGTCTAATGAGAGAATTAGAGCATCTTGCTCTACTTTACCTGCCACATTGGCCTCCGATGTTGGCTTGTTGTCTTGAGACTCTGTCTCCTTCTTCTTCTTGGACTAGCAATCCTTCTTGACGTGGCCCTTCTTGCCGCAGTTCCAACATTCAAGAATTGACTTTGTGCGTGACTTGCTCCGCCTTGAGCGATCACAATCCTTTTGGTTTTTGAACCTTTCCTTAGGCCTTCCTCTTGTTTCCACTGACAGTACAGCACTTGATGATTCTCCTGTGCTTCTCCTTCGTATTTCCTTGCTTAGGAGAACACCCACAACATCATCAAACTTAAGAGTATTTGTGCCAAAAATAGAATTACTTACAGCCATCACAAGGCTGTCCCAACTATCCGGTAGAGATGATAGTATAAGAAGAGCTTGCACTTCATCATCGAAATTGATTTTCACCGATCGAATTTGACTTATGTTTGTGTTAAAGTCATTTAGATGTTCTGCAACTGAACCATTCTCTGCCATCTTTAGATTGAAAAAGCGCTTCATAAGAAATACCTTATTGGATGCCGATGGTTTCTTGTAGAAGTCGTCAAGTGACTTCATCAAGTCCTCCGTGGTCTTCATCTCCGAAACATTGAAGGCCACCGTTGACGCTAAGCTTAACCGGATTGTTCTCAACGCCTTTCGATCAAGGACAATCCATGCTTCATCTGGTAGAGGTCCTTCTGGTAGAGGTCCTTCTGGTAGAGATAGTCTTCAATCTGCATCTTCCAATGTTGGTAGTTTTTTCCGTTGAACTTCTCAATCTTGAGCTTCCCTTCCTCCGCCATAACTCCCACTCAATTCAAGGAATCCTTTCCTTGAGATAATTTAGCTACGAGCAAACCTTGCTCTGATACCAGTTGTTAGGAAATAAGACGTAGCTAAATAGATAATTGAGTAGAATACTTAATGGAGAGAGACAGATTTACATACACGAGATTATAGAGTAGAGAGAGAGAGAGAGAGAGAGAGAGAGAGTACAGACGATATACGTGGTTCACCCAATGTGGGCTACGTCCACGGGAAAGCAGCCACTCAATGGATTTAGTACTTCAAAACAAGAAGTAGTTTACAAAGGGATTATACCCTTAATGGATCTCCCGCCTTGCTTCACTCTCACCACCTCACACTCACCTTGTTGCATCAACTTCACACTATGAAATATGTGTAGAAATGGCCTCCTTTAATAGGCCAAAAGGGCTGCCCTCTCTCATGAGAGGCAGCCATGTGTAGCCGCCCTTGTGTAGATAAGTCCAAATCGGATTCTGCAATCCACCCATGTGTGGCCGCCCTTGAGAAGACAAGTCTGCTTTTGAATTCGGCCACCGGCCATCGGCCATTGACTTCCGACCACCGGCCATTGACTACCGGCCACCGGCCAACCGACAGTTGTTTTCCGACCACCGTCCGGCCATAATATTTCGGCGAAAAGGAATATTTTGGTGAGGGAAAAAAAAGTCTCAGGGGCGAAAGCCCCCGAGGCCCCTAAAGTTGCCCCTGATTTTTGGCCATGAAAATTTTGCTTTTCGGCGAGTGATTTTCCTTCACGCACGATGGCTTCTCCTCATAATGGGGGCCTTACAAATGTGCGCGCTTTTACCACAGAAAGTTACAAGGGTAAATCAGGCTCCATACTTAACATCAAAAAGCATACCTTGTTTCTCTTATTCATCCATAGCTTTAATTATTTGTATTCAAACCTTTAAAAACAAGTTTTTGAACCCTTAGCACAACTGCTTTGCATTGGGTTCACCAAAATCATGCCAGTAAATGTGCAGTCAAGCTGGAAAGTTGCGAAATTTTTTGTTGTGAGAGTTTGCGATGAAAGATGCAAACACTTTGTGAAAAATTGTTTATGGAATTCATCAACCCTATTTTGGCTTAAAGTACAAGAGCGTTCGTGGTAGAAAATTCTCAAACCCTATTTCCTATTGTGCTTGGAATCTGCTTGTTTTTGTAAGCGAGTTCATGATGAAAAGATCACCAATACACAACAAATTTTACTTTAAAAAATTCAATTAAAAATAGTAAAGTTTAATTTCGCCCATTTCATAACTAAATTTACTTTTAAAAACAACTAAAAACACTAAAGTTTCAGCCATGAGACCTCAACTCTCATATAAGCCTAAATTCCACTCAAAACCCAAACTTTTTTAATGAAAACTTGAAGCCTCGCCCCAAATTATATAGTTGTAACTTTCAAATGCTGAAAGGAAACCAAGGACTTGCACTTCATGCCCACCATTTTCTAATTTTGCATAGATTTAAGAGCTTTCATATTGAATCCCAACACTATATTGATGAAGGGAAACCCTAATTCACTCCCTCATAAGCTCAGATACAATATAGAGGAGGGATAGGACTACACTACACACTCATAAAGCAACCATGAGTGAATTACACATAATGGGAAAATTGTAGGTCTTTTTCCATAAGAAGCAATTTGTTGCAAGAAATCTATTGTTACACACGAACAAAAACTTGAAAATCATTGAGCTTGAGAGAGAGAGAGAGAGAGAGAGAGAGAGAGAGAGAGAGAGAGAGAGAGAGAGAGAGAGAAAGAGATTCCACATAGTTGGAGCTACATATACCAGCCCCTATAGCTACGTGTACTCATTGTGTGCTCTATACGCACTTTGGGGCTTGCAGATGGTGGTATCGTTTCTCTCTCTTCTTGTTAACTAATTCAACCTCAGTTAACAGAAGCTGCTAAAGACCAAAGACGTATGGATGCACATCAAAGATCAATATGAAGAAGCAGTAAAGATTGGAATTACACATTTTCCACGTGTTCCCAAAATGGTCATGTATTGTAAATTCCCAAATTATTTCAAGCCATTGTAATATTTTAATGTGTTACAGGCTCAATGGGAGTTCCAAGTTGTAAAGATTAGGTCAGTTACTATGCCTAGGTTGCAAATCCAATAAGTGGTGGAGCCCTAAAGGCCTTGTGTGCCCGAATATTGCATACTTTTACCCTAGGTACATAAGGCAGTGTGTAAAAGAAGTTAGGGTTCTCAAGCTCATTTGTTGAGAGCACTCTTTGGTGAGAGCTCTTAAGGTGTGTGGCTATGGAGTCCTTGAGCTTCTCCTTGCTCATGAGACTTGATTAACACTAATCAATGATTCATTCTCTTTCACTATGCCTCTCTCATGCTTCTTATGATTGCCTATGATGCTTAGATTAGCTAGATCTTAACTAATTAGTGGTTAATCCCTCTCTAATCTTGTGTGATTGTCCTCTTTTTCTTGTGTGTGCATGTAAGTTTGATTGGAGTGTGGTGCTCGATAGATCTATGTGTGTGTGCTTGCGATTAGTGTGTTGCATGATAGGATTAGTGTTGTGTGCGTCTTGCAATCGTAGTGTGTGTGATTGGATTGATTAGAGGTGAAGAGAAATGGATGTGGAGATTGCCCTTCATTGTGGATTAGCTCCTCCATAGGCCAAGAAGCTCACCTCGTAGAGTTTGTTGGGATTCAGGCCAAGTGGCCGGACATCCCACTTACTACTAACCCATCTACTAACTTAACCATATATACACTTATTTTTTAATACAATAGAATAAGGAGCTGCAACAAGATAACGTTGTTGTGCACTTGCACTCACACAGGCTTCCCACGGCACCTTCAACTGGTATCAGAGCAGGGTTTGTGCTTGTCGTTTTTGCGTCCACACGCGTGCACTTTCAAAAGTGCAAACAGGTTTCCGATTTCGGCATCGGCAAATTCAGTGTTTCGAGAGCATTTCCAGCTGGTGTCCTGCGGTTTTACCCCCCTTTCAAAGTTGTTCGTACAGTCGAAAGCTTCATCCGAGCTATGCTTCAGGAGTTGTATTTTTCAACTCCACTTTTGCTACAGGTACAGGTACAGGACACAGGTGCAGGTTGTTCAGAGACTATTTTGGGATGGTACAAAGCCGCTTTATGGCTATTATGTGCTATTGAGACGGTGTTTATGGGCTGATTAGGAGCACTTTTTGGCATCGACATTGTCTCGGGTTTTTCCGGCATCCATCTCCTCACAGGTTCTTGCATAACATAGGACATCCAGGTTTCTTACAGGTTGTAGTGTTTAGCATCATCATAGATTTCAGTGCGAGTATTTGATGCGGATATGCATTGTTTTGGCACTTTTGATAGTGCTTGAGCTCTTTCGAGAGCGGTTTTACTCCCTACAAGGATTTGTTTATTGCTTGCATATTTTGTTTGGTGCCTGTTTGAGCGCGTATACTGCACCTTGCAGTATTGTTGACAGTGGATGTACGTTGAGTTGCGGAAACTGCCATATGTACCTTTTGTGGAGCCGTTTTGGTTTGTTTCTAGCAGTACTGGCCGTTTCTGAGACTCGGTTCAGAGGCCCTTTCTAAGACTGGGTTGGTTGCTTGTCTGCATAACCTTTTGTGAGGGTCGATAGCGTGAGGTTTTCTTGAGCTGTGGGATTCTTGAATGTTGACATCCTTTCGGTGATACAGGTTGCTGGAGTACCCCTTTTTTGTGGCCTTTCCATAGGACATGTATAGAGAGGGCTAGGTGCATTTGATGCCGTGTTGGCAGTCTTGGTTCAGTTTTTGACTTTTTATGCACAGTTAGTGGTTGATGCGCCTGTCTTATGCTATGAGAGCATTACTTTTGATGCGTTATTGATCTCTTGTGATAGTTTTGGATTGAGATTTTGTCAGTTTTTCTAGGAAAACTCTACCAAATTTTTCCCAGAATTACCAGCGTTTATCACCATATTGTCTTTAGCTTGCAGCCATGTCATCTAGTGGTGAAAATGATATTTACAATATCCAAAAATTTGATGGGACGAATTTTGCTATCTAGAAAGAGCAGATTCAAGATATTCTTATACAAAAAGACCAGCTAGATCCTATCATGGAGCACCCAGAGGGCGAGTATACATATGTTGAGTGGGAGAAACTTGATGCTAAGGCCAAATCTACCCTCCGTATGCATTTGGCTGAATCTGTGTACTTTACTATATTTGGAGAAAGAACTGCTAAAGATGTATGGGATAAGTTGTGTTCCAATTATGAGAACAAAAGTTCCACTAATAAGGTTTTCTTAATGAAGACTCTGTTTGACCTTCGTATGAAGGAAGAGGGCACTATTTCTACTCACATTAATGAGCTCAATATCATTTTCACTCAGTTGACCACTCAGGGTTTGGTCTTTGATGAGGAAATCAAATGTATCTTCTTGCTATCCAGTTTACCCTCGTCTTGGGATACGTTCTGTACTGCGATTAGCAACTCAACACCTGGTACCGGTCTAGTGTACAATGACATCCTTGGGAGTCTATTTATCGAAGAGATTTGCAAGAAATCTCTTGAAGGCAAGAAGGATGGTGATGCGTATGTTGCTAGTGATAGACAGAGGGGTTGCACTCAAAGTCGTGCCAAAATCAAGGAACGTGGGGACTCACACAGTAAGTCTCGGGGTTCTATGCGTAGTTTCGAGTGCTATCACTGCCATCAAAAAGGGCATGTGAAGAAGGATTGCAAGAAATGGCAGCAAAGCAAGAAGGATAAACAATCTGGTGAAACTTCAAAGTCTGATGATTCAAACAAGGGCAAAGCAAAAGTTAGAGGAGATCAATGTGCTAGAGTCCTCAAATGCTCCTATTATAGAGACTCTTCCAGCGGTTGTTATGCCACTTACCTCTGACGTATTGGTCTTCACAGCAGATCTACCTATTGAGGCTCTTGTTACAGAAGATGCACAGTATGCACAGAATTGGATAGTAGATTCTGGTGCGAGTTTCCATGTGACACCACATAGAGAGTGGTTCTCTAATTCTCACTCTTGTGGCAAAGTGAGACTTGATGATGCTTATGAAATAGACAGTGAGGGTGTCGGAAACGTCAAATTGCATCTAAGGAATGGCATGCAATTTACTTTATGTAATGTCAGACATGTGCCCAAGTTGACTAAAAGCTTGATTTCTGTTGGTTAGCTTGATGACTTGGGCTACAACACCACATTTGGCAATGGTTCATGGATAGTACGCAAAGGTAATCTTGTTGTAATCAGAGGTCAGAATCATGGTACCTTATATTCCATGCATGTGTCAGATGTTGGTCATGATTACATA
The DNA here is from genome assembly GCF_014529385.1 of Adiantum capillus-veneris. NCBI lineage: Eukaryota > Viridiplantae > Streptophyta > Polypodiopsida > Polypodiales > Pteridaceae > Adiantum > Adiantum capillus-veneris. The sequence continues at coordinate 118,224,951 of NC_140952.1, read as the reverse complement.
TCTATAGGCGAGCTGTCGTCTACTGAGTTGTGACATTGCCGGCTAGGTCATATTAGCCAAAAAGGAATGAGAACTCTGACTCGTTTTGGCTACTTACCTATCTTGTCTTATGTTGACTTTCCTGTTTGTGAGCACTGTATCTATGGCAAACAGACTAGGTCCATGCACTTACCATTGGGTCAAAAGCAAGCTCAACCTCTAGATTTAGTACATAGTGATGTTTGTGGTCCTGTGTCAACCAAATCTCTAAGGGGGGCCAACTATTTTGTGACATTCATAGATGACTCTACTTGAAAGGCATGGGCATATCCTTTGAAACATAAGGATCAAGTTCTTCCTGTGTTCCAAATTTTTTTTACACTCGTTGAGAATCAGTCTAGCAAGAAACTCAAGAGGTTGCGGACTGACAACGGTGGAGAGTATGTCTCCAAGAAGTTTGACAATTTCTGTGCTAAAAGGGGGATTAAAAGGTAGTTTGTTGCACCATACACACCAGTTCAGAATGGAGTTGCTAAGCGCATGAATTGTACAATTTAGGAAAGAGTCACAGCCATGATTTCTAGGGAAAATCTCTCACAAGGCTTTTGGGCAGAAGCCTTCTTGATCGCAGTGCACATTATAAATTGTTCGCCTAGTACGCCACTGAATTATGAGATTCCAGAAGAGTTATGGTCTAAACGTAAGCCCCACTAAATCTTATGCTCACGTGCCTAAACAACTTCGACAAAAGTTAGAGCCAAAGTCACACAAATGTGTTTTCATTGGATATGGTGCAGATGGAGAGATGGGTTTTCGTCTCTGGCACCCGGAATCTCATCGAGTCATCCGTAGTTCAGATGTGATCTTCAATGAGTCGAAGATGCATAAACAACCTATGAAGGAAATAGAAATTCGGAGAGTCACTCTGGAGGATGTTGCCTCAGAGACAGTAAAATCACCTCAGCAGGCTAGTGATGTACCTTCCACTAGCAATGCTCCAAAGGGAGCGGATAGCAATGGTCAAGGAGTGAGACAGTCTACCAGAGTCTCTCGTCCACCTGCGCGTTTTGAGCCAGGTCTTGATTACATCATGTTGACCAATTGCGATGAGCCAAGCTACTACCAAGAAGCCATGATGGCGGATGATGTGGTGAAGTGGGAGCAGGCTATGCAGTTTGAGTATAACTCGATTCTGGCTAATGACACTTGGGACTTGGTAGAACTGCCAAATGATGCAAAGCTTTACCTTGCAAATGGGTTTACAAGAAGAAATTTACCTCAGGTGATCCAAATCCAAAGTACAAGGCTAGATTTGTAGCCAAAGGGTTCAAACAGCAAAAGGGAGTTGATCTTGATGAAATCTTCTCGCATGTGGTCAAGATGACAACACTTAGAACCGTACTTGGTCTTGTAGCAATTAAGGACATGGAACTTGTTCAAATGGATGTGAAGACATCATTTCTTCACGGGGATCTCGATGAGGATGTTTACATGCAGCAGCCTGAAGGGTTTGTTCAGGAGAATGCATCTCGTGAGGAGCTAGTATGTAGGCTCAAAAAGGCACTTTATGGCTTAAAGCAGGGTTCAAGGCAGTGGTATCATAAATTTGATGCATGTATGAGGTCTCAAGGATATAAAAGGAGCGAAGAGGATCACTGCTTGAAAGCTAGATGAGGGCTCGATGATCATTCTAGACTTGTATGTTGATAACATGCTTATAGCTGGGAAATCCATTGCATAAATTGCCAACTTGAAGAAAACACTTAGCAATAATTTTGCAATTAAAGATTTGGGGGATGCTACACACTTTCTTGGCATGCGAATCAAAAGAGATCGCAAAACGTCGTATTCTTGAGTTATCTCAGGAAACATACATTGAAAAAGTTTTGCAACGTTTCAATATGCAGGGGGGGGAAGCATTGAGTACCCCAATGTAGGCATTCTTGAAACTTAGCAAGGAAGATGCACCCAAATCTGATGTTGAGCGAGCTGAAATGGCTAAGATACCATATTCTTCGAAAGTGGGAAGTCTCATGTATGCTATGGTGGCCACAAGAGAAGACATTGCTTTTGCAATGGGAGTAATGAGGCGATATATGGAAAATCCTAGCAGCAAGCATTGGGAAGCAGTGAAACACATTCTTAGGTACCTCAAAGGTACGATCAACAGGTGTTTACTCTTTGAGAACATTGATGCATCCATCGTGGGTTATGCGGATGCAGATTGCATGGGTTGTGTCGACAATAGAAGATTGACATCTGGCTATGTCTTCATATTTTTTGGAGCAGCAGTATCTTGGAGGTCATGTCTTCAAGATTGTACGTCATCTTCCACTATGGAAGTAGAGTACGTTGCATTGTCGGATGCAAGTAAAGAGGCTGTATGGTTATCTGGCTTAGTCAGAAATCCTGGCATTGATGAGACTCCAGTGATATATTGTGATAGTCAGAGTGCTCTTGCATTGGCAAGGAATCCCGTGTTTCACTCCAAATCGAAACACATTGAAGTCAGGTATCATCTCGTGAGAGATTTCTTGGCCAAAAAGCTCATTGATTTAGTCAAGATACACACTCACGACAACCCAGTAGATGCTTTGACAAAAGGCTTAGCTTTGGAGCTTTTTACACATTGCAGTGAGTTGATGGGTATAGGTTGAAGCCACTAGATTACTTCACGGTTGTACATACCATGTCACTTGGGTTGCGTTGGCCTTCAAGTGGGAGTTTGTTGGGATTCAAGCCAACTGGCCGGACATCCCACTTACTACTAACCCATCTACTAACTTAACCATATATAAACTTATTCTTTAATACAATAGAATAAGGAGCTGTAACAGGATAACATTGATGTGCACTCCATCCAAAGCAGTTCTCTCTCTCTCTCTCTGCTCTCGCACACGCTTCCCGCGGCACCTTCATAGTCAACCATTTGTGTTTCCATGATTAGCTCACTAACCGTGTGAGTGTTTCCATGCCCTAGCCAGGTAGCTCATCCCTCCGGATTGATAATTTTGTTGGTTATTGGCGCTATTGCAACGATGGGACCCCAACATTTGGCGCTGTTGCTGGGGACAATGGCCTACGCTAGTGTAATTGTGGCATAATTGAATGCATTCCCTCACTAATTTCACTTGTGTGTTTATGTTTTTGTGGATTTTGGATGTGTGTGCATGAAGCAATGTGTTCATAATTCCCTAAAGTGTCACCGTATCTTGCCAATTGTGTGTTTACACACCCTAATTTTACACTAATCCCTTGCTAATTTGACTAATTTTTGTTAACTTACTAATTTGTATGAAGGATTGGAGCATTCGACCATTCAATTGATCTTCAACGGAAAGGTAATTAAGGTGATATTATCAACCTCCGTAGAATCTAAGAATGTGTGAAATTGTGTACAAAACCCACCATGATGCAATGTAATGTTCATATAATGTAATGCTATGTTATGTTAATGCAATTCAATGTTGATGTTATGGATTGAAAATTTTGCGATTATTCATGTTCATGCCGTCGTAATACCGAAATTTTTAAGAATTAGTGGCGCATGAATTTGACAAGTTTCAATTGCTAATTGGTGATTGTGGATTGCTAATTGGGTGCCTAATTGAGTTAATTGCATGTTTGGATGGTCAATTTCAAGTGTGTGTGCACTAAAATCAAGTGTGTGTGCATTTTAATTGAGTGTGTGTATGCCTAATTTTAGGTGTGTGTGCACTATTTTGCCCATGTTTGTGCACCTAGAAATCAATGTGTGCGTTATGATTTTTCAATTGTGATGATTGATTTGTGTTGTGCTCATGTCTAACTAATGATTTGTGAAGTCACATTGCAAATCCGACAAGTTTAACCCTTTTGTGTGCGCACCTAAAGATTGGTAAAAACTGCCAATTTTTTAGTGTGTGTGTCTCAAAAAAGTGTTTAATTTGCATGGTTAATTCAATGTTTTGATTGCATAATTGATGTGTGTAATGATTAATTTCTGTATTTTTGTGCTCAAAATAGTGATTTACACACTCTAATTGCGTCAATTTTTGACCTAATTTTGTTGGTAATTTTGCCGGTTTAATTGCCTAGTGACTAAATTCATTGGCAATTGAATTGATGTAATTTTGGCAATTTTATTTGGCTACACTATTCTCCAATGTGTGGAGAATTTTTAGAAATTTTTTGGGTATTTTGCGGATAATTTGTGTAATTTTTGGCATTTTTTTCTAATTTTTGCATTAATTTTTGGCTAATTCCATAAAAATTTGATATTTTGTGATTTTTACAAGCTATTTTGTGTGTATGTATTTTTGAAATTATTTTGTTCGCATTTGTGCCCTCACTGGTTGAGTTTTGAGCGTTTTACTATTTCCGGGGACAGGGTTGATATTTGTGTCGTAAATTATATTTTTAGAAAAATCTACTATTTTTGGTGTGCTTTTTGCATGTCAAAAATGTTTGGTTGTGAATGTCGGTGATTTTCTAAGATTCCTAGAATTTTTTGGAATTTTTTTGGACTTTTCTGGTAATTTTTTGGGATTTTCGGGTAATTTTTGGTCTATTTTGACATTTCTGGATGATTGGAAATTAAAAAAAATTTAAAAATTGAAATTTTTATAAAAAGCCGGGTTCGACTTTGATACCGTGCCTTGCGGCGCATAAAACTCCTCGTCGGATAGACCTTCACGGTCTCTTGGGACAGTTTCCTACGACGTCAAAAAAATCTTCTTCTTTCTATCACCCGCGCTCGTTCCGTGTGAACACACCCCCACCCTCTCTCTCTTCTCTAACTTCCCCTCTCTCCAGTGTTACAAAAAAAGGGGTATAGTGTATTTTAACCGGCTGAAATCCTAAAATTCCGGTTAGATTTTGAGCTTGCCTTGAAGAAAACCAGGTGATTTTCCACAAATTTTAGTGCACTTACCGGCAAGAGCTTCAAATTTTGACCAAAAAACCCGAGAAAATTTCGTTTGCCCTTATTTTCTTCTATGAATTCCAGTGTGACCTCTCTCTCTCTTAACTCACTCTCTCTCTCTCTCTCTCTCTCTCTCTCTCTCTCTCTCTCTCTCTCTCTAACTCACACTCTCTCTCTCTCCCTGTTTCTCTCTCATTCTCTCTCCCAATCTCTCTCTCGCGCTCCAACGTCTTTTGGTTTAATTCAAACACAACCACACCCCTCCCATCTATCATGTAGTGCGTGCGAGAACCAGAACCCACCCGTCTCTCTCTCGCGCCTTCATTCATTGTGGATGTGCGCTGCTGCAAGACCCGAGTGCAGGGGCACGTCAGCATTTGTCAACGGCCTGCTGCCAACGTATCGCTAGGTAAGCCAAGCCAAGTAGGTAGTTTTTTTTAAAATTTTATTCGAGTATAATAAATAAATCAAAAATCACAAAAAACCCATAAAAATTTAAAGAAAGGATTAAAAAATCATAAAATTTTACAAGAAGAAAAAAATAAAATAAAATAAAACCTTAAAAAATAGAATCATCTTTAAAAAATCATAAAAAATATCAAAAATCATTAAAAATTTTAGAAAATATAGAAAAAAATCTCCCAAAATTTAGAAAATATAGAAAAAATTCACAAAAAAAATATTTTTTTAGAAAACCTAGAAAATTTATTAAAAAATATTTAAAATTCAAAACTTTTCCAAAAGATCACAAAAAATTAATAAAAAATGAAAACCTCTGAGAAAATTTATTGAAATATATATATATAATTCATGGCAAAATTAGAAAAATTAGAAAAAACTCAAAGAGAAACCAAACACAAATAAATCACAAGAAATCAAAAACACACAGATAAATCATAAAAAAACATAAAATTTTCAAAAAGTCACGAAAAAATCATTAAAAATCAAAACTTTTCCAAACAAATCGTAAAAAATCATAAAAAGACTAAAATTTTAGAAAATTCAAAATTTCACAAATAATTAGAAAAAATAAAAAGAAAGCCACTGAAAAATCTAGAAAGTCAGAAAGACTCAGAAAAGAAAAAAGCAAAGCCACAAAGTGTACCGCACACCGAGGAAACACTGCAAAGCCAAAAAATTCACAAACCCCAAACGCGAATCAGATCAGCCGGTGAGAAAATAGTCAACTCGAAACTATGAGCAGCATACAAATTTCTAAATTTGTCAAAATCAAGCCAAAGATCGACCAACCACAGTGGATTACATATTAAGCTGTTCAAGGCCCAGTTTTTCATCGTTTCAAAAGGTTGCAATTAATTTTGAAATTGTCAAGCTAGAGTTAATCAACTCTTGTGAGTCTAAAGAGCAGTCAACTGCAAAAGTGCTTTGCCACAAGTAGTTTTATCAAAACTGGGCAGGAGAAATTCTGCTATTCAATACCAGAATCTGCCAACAACTGACAGTTTTTGTAGATTGGGCCAACATGGACTCAAATCGAACCAAAAGTTCAAGTACAGCAGAGCAAGATAGTAGCAGTGGCAACACATGCATAACTCCACAAGACCAGATTTTACAACTATATGGCTACAATGGAGATAAAGTCTTATACACAAATACAGAAGGCCATAGATACTTAATGAGTAGTAAAAGCAGCACAAGAGCCAAGATCCTATTGATCAGAGTAAAGCCAGATTTAGAGAACTCCTAGATGTTCACAAACTTCAGAGGAGCCAGGTATTGCAAGCTTAAAGATGAAGTGCAGATAGAAGTGCAAAAAATTGATCCAAGTGATTATCCAAAAATCTGCACAAGCCAAAAAAACATACAGTTGGTGCATATGCAATCAGGGTCATTGTACATGGATTACAGTGGTCAGATCTATAATCGAGAACCAGAATTGTAAGATCCAGCAGATCAACCAATAGAAACCAGTCTAATTGGAGAACCGAGCCAAAGACGGTACAAAGGTCAAGATGGAACAGTTTACAGCTTGATGCTCAGTGTTTTGAAAGAAGATGCCAACAACTTGGAAAGCACTAAAATAGAAGCTCCTCTTCAAGAGCTTGACATGACAGAGCCAGTTGACATACCACCAGTCATGGCGTATTGCTCAGATTGTTGGACGAAAAGGTGGACACTTTTCGGAAGATTGTCCAAGAAATCCAGACAATAGGGATGCATCAACTGCCAACAAGCAAGGTACAGAGCAAATTGGAAATGCAAATCTCGATGTAAGTGCATCTAGCTTGTCACTTTTAATGCAATCAAATGATTCTACATTAGCATTAGAAACACCAGTAAAAGCACTGCAAGTTCAAAATCGGCATGCACAGGCACCTCAAAAGCTTAAAATTGATTCTTTGAACAACAAATTCCTGCATGAATTTAGTCAAGGTGTCAAGATAACACCAAAGGTTGAAAAGGTTGTTAGGTTTGTAAATTATTATGCATCCATTGCCAGAAGTGTGCAATCATTATGAGTCTATGGGACACATCAAACAGAATGATGTTAGCTTTGTATGGTACACATAATTCATATGCACACTATGTAGACCAAAAAGGAAAACTGTACAAAAAGGATCAACCAGTGTTTGAATGTCCCACATACCATCTCATAAAAGTACTTCCAATGATAGATCATAAATGATGTTCATGTCAGAGGAAAGAATCTATTATAGCCCATCCTCTCTAGAGCTAAAGGATATTACCCAAGAATCTATTATAGCCCATCCTCTCTAGAGCTGAAGAATCCTCTCTAGGATGTTCATGTCAGAGGAAAGAATATATTATAGCCCATCCTCTCTAGAGCTGAAGGATATTACCCAAGTGACCCTAGAAATCTATTCAGAGCCAAACACTCCTCCATCAAAAACCAATCTTCGATGTTGTGACCAAACAAACATATAATTTGATCAAAACAATTGTAGATATAGACGAGAGTCTAGCATCTATGATGCATTGGGTCCTGAAACCACAAAAGCTCATACCATAGGAGACCCATGGGATAGACAATATCAAGGCAAAGATAGTGCTATCTACAGCTTGACTTGGGGAATAATTTGTCATGTTTCAAGGAGATACATAGGAAATTGTGTAGAAGGTTTACAAATGCCAAATGTCAACAGTGTTACCCAATGTGTACCTTCACAGTCCCAAAAGGTGAGACTAAACCAAGGCCAAACAATTTTGAACTCTTACAATGAGGCACGCTATAGTGATCACCCTAGGAAGGGTGGAGCTGTAAATCCATCAAGACCAGCTCTATTATTAGGAAATGCTACACCTGTTAGAAGCCCTAGAGATTCTAGCCAATAGACCTTTTCAAAGCACAAACCATTGAAAGATCATATGGTTGTTGGAAGTTTCCAATTGACCCAGATCCCATCAGAGTCTACAGAGAAACGCTTCTATGAAGATTATCAGGGACAAAAATTCTAGCCGATCTCCACGAGTCAAAGCCAAAATCTGACAAATCCAATAGTGTTCAAACAGTTACATGTGATCAAGCTCACATATGCATATCAAGATGCACATGGTAATAACGAATATCAGCTAGGTCATGACCTTGTACAAACCCCTATGGATGGCCCGACTGAAGTCAAGGACTATTTGAAGATGATGCAAAGCCTCCAGTTGCCAGAATAGGTGACAAAAAAGTCAAAGTCAATGGGAGATAAAATCTAGAAAGCTACACAATGGATCTTTTAAGATCAAAGGTTACCCAGATGCAGGTACACGATGCTCAACAATTGCAAGAAAAAGGTGCGGTATTACCAAAAAACAAGCCAACATCAACGGAAGCAGGTGATCAAGACAAAGCAAATGTAGAAAAAGTTCAACCCACGGACACTGCCACCACAAAAGCATTCAATTCAGACACGAATCCTAAGAAGATCAAGTGCAACATCACCAATGAAAACAAAGAAAAGCTGTCAAGCGAAGTAAAGCTAGATTTTCAATTAGACAAGAACCTCATGTCTTTTCGCACTTGGAAAAGATGTGGCCAACCACAGCTGAAAGATGCTCTTGAATTTGTAAGCATATCACGAAATAAACGATCAGAATGCTGGGGAATCATTTCCACCACCATTGAAGTAAGTTCACAGATCATCTTAGCTCAATTCTATGTGATCACAGCAAAGGATATGCCAGATGGCATCATAATGGGAATGCCAATGGCTCAGAAGATGTCAAAGATATAGAATGCAAACATGACGGATTCTTCACAGACAACAAAGAATGAAGACCAAAACTGGTCACCCACGGACGACAGCACAAAGTCCTCAAACACAGTTAAAATGGAGACCTATATCAAAGCAAATATTATTGAAGATGATTCATCTCTATCAAATAGAACTTTAAAAGAGCTTGAAATAAATTAGGCAATAGCAACTCTACAGATCAAATAGAGCAAAGAGCAATCATGGAAACTATTGAGCAAAGAATGCCACCAAAGCTAGAAGTAAGAACAACAAAGTTGCAGACAACCAGGAAGAAACAGGAAGCCCAAAGAATCATACATTGCCAAATGAATCAACCGATGTAAGTCAGAGTGAAAAAAAAAGTCTCAAGCTACCCTCCATAGAGACACAGTTAGATCAAGATGAGACCATGGCAAAAGTAGGACAAAGATCTTAAATAGAGTCAACAATGATAATATCTATAGTTCTCAACAGTACAAAAGGAGCGAGTGTCAGATGCAATGCTCTACTAGATAAACAAGCAAAGTGACATATGGTTGTAGACAGCATTCAAAGCATTCTAGAGATTACTCCAAGCAAGCCAGCTAAGTTTATAAGTCTAGAAGAAATGGTTGTTACCCTTAGCATCCAAAACCATGAAGAGCAGGTAAAATTTCAGGTCAAGCCTTCAAAGGAAATGCTTACATATGTCATCCTTCGACATCAGTGGTTAGACCAACACAAGGCCTACAATAAAAATACAATGCTAATACTCTTACAGGCACCGTTAATGCTAGATTAAGAGTTGCAAAAGTCACAAGAATGAAAGACAAATCTTGCAGACAAAGGTAAAGCTAAAGTGGACCCTCCACTGATTAGCAAAGAAGATGTGACAGTATGTGCCTCTACATCAAAGAACCCTCATGGACCAGCTTATTCAAGCAAGTCAGGCTTTCAAAACTTCAAGTCAATTGCTCACCCAGCTCTAAAACCTCTAAGGAGACACCTAGAAAAGCAAAGATATTTTAGCCAAAGTACTCAAGAAAGCAAAGGAAAGTCAGGCAAGTGTTTGTTCAGAGCAGTTTAGTCAAAGTCAATGATCCACTTTGGATTAAAGACAGGAAATCAACACATGAAGACAAACACATGGGATGGATAGCATCACAATGGAGCTTAAAAGAACAGGTAACAGACAGATATGGTTACCAAAACCACAGTTTAAAGCATATGAAGTAATGTCAAGTCCTTCCCAAGAACGAAGGCCCACAAGGTATCAACCTCGACAATATCCTAGGATACCTATGTAAGACCTAGGAGACTAAGACGTAGGATCCTCCTCCCTACCGCCCTTTATATAGGCCTAGCTCCTAGCTCCGAAGCGGATCCCCAGTCCACACTGGTCCAGTCCAGGCCCTTGGCCTAGGTCCCTGACCCCCTAGGTTGGGCCTTGCCCCGTAGGATCCTTGTCCTGACATTACTTCCCCCTTAAGGAAGATTTTTTGTCCTCAAAAACAAAAGGGGGAAGGTTCTTCTTAAGAACACTAATGTCTTCTACCGTAACATCCCTCATGGATCCAACGGTTCATTTGAGCGGAACCCGGGTCAGTAGGAGGTTCAATGAAACCAAGAGTAACATCTTGATTTCTACATTGTTGTCCATTTAGAACCATCCGATGGTACCGGTTCCTATCCAAACATGGTGTGTAGATTCCATTTAGAACGCTCATGAGCATGGTAAACGAGTTTATCACAACAAAGATGTACCAAAAAGAGTACCTCTTGTCACTTTTCATGAAAGTAACTTGCTGACATAACTCATCAGCCAAGTTTAAGTCCTTGACTTATTCCCAATTTTCATCATCAGTAAACAACCCCACCCTAACGAGTGATCAAGGTTGAGAACCTGACTTATACATGAAGAGACTACCTAGTCGCAACATGCGTTAACTGATAGTAAGTAAACTCCAAGAAGAGCAATAAATGCTTATTAATTGGATTACTTGGTGCTAATGTACGCACTTTACATATCCTTTTAGTCTAAGGTTACACTTTGTAATCTACCAATCCCCTTGGATTCTGACAGTACTGAGGTGTGTTTCCCCCATGGTTTATAGACAGTCTTCCCGGACAACTGGTAAACGGGGAATCACAATAGCGTATAACATTGTTGAGGAATCAACAATGTCCGAAATAGCCGTCGTGGTTAACTTGAAAAATCCACAAACACCCAAACCGAGCCATGACCTCTATTGGTGATTAGTAGACCCAAAGTAATCTCATAGAGATAGTGCACATAGAGTGAAAAATGCTTCATAAGCAACAACTGAAGGAATATACATATCATTCCAAATTAGTCTTTGCTAAACACTAGGGCCCATAACACCTAGTGTGCATGCATTTAGTAAGAACAAACCCGAACCTGTATATCCATAATGATCCTTGCCAATACTTATGGCAAATGTGATGCGCCTAGCACGCATTAAAAAGGAATGTAAATAGTTCTAAAAAGAAACTAAATACTTTTAGTTGCAATTTTTTTTGCAAGCCTTGCTGAAACGTTTGAATCACAATAGAAGGTGAAATATCGATCACTTCTAGGTGCAGACAATGAAACTTTTTCATTAACAACTTATAGCCTTTCTATATGTATAAACAACCACCTGTAATGTTGTTTAGCAATACTTGTAGCTGAACAAATCATTGTAAGTATACGTCGACAATTTCTGGCCACTAAAATTGCTCCTGATATGTCGTGCTGAAAATGGTCTAGAAAACAGATTGACCAGCACGTAGGGACTTCGTCGCGACACATCATTAAGAATTAGGCGCCAGTGTCAGTCCCAAAGACTCATATTCATCACATGTGGAATATGTCTCAAATAAGGATGGCCAAAAAAGCGACATCCATCAAGTACAAGATGTACTTGTGTGTGGAGAAACTACAAAACACTCTGTGACAAGAGTGAGAGGGACCCTAATTCATTTCTCCACACTGGCTAAACCAAACTCCTTGAGTTCCTAGACCATGTTGTATCCCATGTGACAACACGTGCCAAATCAAATCCTACAAGTGGATTCATAATAGCATAATGTACATTGGACACTACTGCCCAAAATACGTTTTTTGGAGATTGAACTGAATGTTCACTTACCCGTATTCAAATACAGAGGAACACGTCATCCACGTGTAAAAAAACAAGCAACATTGCACTGAAAACCCTGGGTGTTGCCTTTGCAATCCAAACCCTTTGATTAGAATTTACGTAGTCAAACCCTTTGGTAAGACCCTTTGGTAAGACCCTTTGTAGAAACTGCTGGACTAGCAGGCGACGGTAACCAACCTAGTTAACCGTGGACAGAATGATGAGAGTCAACTTGAAAAGTTGAATTTTTCCGCTACCGCGTGGTAGATTGCGGAATTATTTCCTTGAAAGTATAATGTGAATAGATCAAATTGTGATCCTCAATGCCTATGCGGTGATTAAGTAAGCACCCGTGGGATCTTAGCCTAAAACAATGCATCCATAGATACTCATAGTGCTATAGAGAGAGAGAGAACAAGAGCATGAGGATACACATGCGTGTAAAGCCTAGCTTGTATGGACAGCTATGCTGTCTCAATTGATTGCTGCATCAATACTTCCTTGTAGGGATGAGCTACTGTGAGTTGAAGATTATCAAAAACTCAACTTGACTGTCGCGCTGAAAACATGTAGTGCAAACATGACACCCTAGACATCCGTAATGACAAGACTCTTGCCTGTCCATTAACATCGATGTGTACTTCCTTGGGTAGATCTTGAAAAAAATCACCCAAAGAACTCCAATAGTTGGGTCCTACCCTTGGCCTGACAACGGCTCTTAGCCTGTTTGGCTCATAACCCTTATGCAAAATAGTATTCAATCGACGAACTGACGATGACTAATTTGAGTAGCATCTTAGCCACGTGCTAGCTATGAGTTACAGCACCTTGGCTCAAGCTGATTCACGAGCAAAACATCTATCAAAAGCTTCTTAGAAGATTTTCATTTTTTCCTTATAGAGAGAGATAGAGAATGAAATGAAGAGCATGCTGGGCTAAGGAACTTTCCTTAATTTTTTAGAGTGTGTGCCCAAGCTATGTGCTCTTACGCATCTTATGCCTGACTTGCAGCTTATCGTATAAGAATTCCCCAGTTTTCCGGTATGACTCTCTCATCGAGAGAGGTAACAGAAAAACACAAAACTCATTCCGATCCACCTACCTTGCAGGGGTCATGATTGTATGAGGACGACTTAGCATTGGCACTTTGCCCATGAAATAAGTCCTAGATTTAGGTTTCCTTTTAGTGTTTTTGTGTGTTAATAACAACCAACAATCATGTTAAACAATCCATCATTGATTCTGTCCTTGGCAGATTTGCGAGTGTGATAGCGGAAGCGTAATCCATGAAGTGGTGGAGGTCATTCCACCTGGCTAGCATGCCTTGCATGTGGAGTGATGGCCTCAAAATGTGAGAACAAAAACCATAAGTGCCTTGCACAATTCAGAGTGGTAGGGAGTCTCTTTCCAGTCTCTTGCACAATGACAATAACTGCCAAGTAAAGTGTAAACATGGAAAAAAAAAACAAGAAAAACTGAAACTTGGCTAACCTGGTCGTTGTTGCTGCAACCAGTTGTCTTGAAATTTTGAAGGAAAATCTCGCTGGAAGATGGTTCATAGCCATAGCTGCTGCGCGAGAGGGAGTTGCCGTGTAGATCATATACACCCTCTTTGCATGTAATGAAAGAACACGCTGGCAAACTGACAGCAAACTGAAAAATTCCTCCAAGGTTTTATGCTCATAGCATAAGTCAGATGGGAAAATCTCAATGGAAGATGCCGAACTGGAAGCCTTGCTTCCCGTAACAACTTATGGAGGTCTTGACAGCTCATAGCTAAAGGATATTCATGTTAACAAATAGATGTCAAAGCAAAAGAAAGTCGACCTTGTCGAGCATTTTCTGATAATCGACCTCGTTGAATTGAACCCATGTGCTGAAAAGCAAAAAAACTTGCAAAATATGTACTGTGTACTTGCTTGGCTTGATTACGTTGTCCTTGACCTATATGTAGATATGGAGCCCTCCTTCTGGAATCCTTGGTTCCCCCCTCCAAGACATATCAAGAGATGTTAGGTAAAAATATTGATGGCCAATAAGTGCATGGAGCCGTGCTTCTCCTCATTGCATGGCCAAAACGAACAATAAGAATTGAGGACCAGTTGGCATCAACGCCAGAGGAGTTGTCGAGGAGGCTTACAAGTCAGAGACCATGCCTGTCTTGCCCTTACTTGTTAGGTAATTTTGCCGTGTTGGAGCCTTGTGCCGTTGTGAAAACATGATGGAAACACCATCGTGTAGCTTATGATGGTGGTATACCAAAAGGAATTCCCACCAATTTGTGGCTTTGTCGAGCAAAATGCCGTACCCAAGGCTTATAAACATTTACCGTAATAGCACAAACAAAGCGTAAACAAAAATAAAAAATAAAAAAAATTAGTCGGCCATGCCAACATCTGTACCGTACCAATTGCAGGCAAGGCCTGTACTTTCATGAATGCAGTTGGATGACAGTACCAATTGGTAGCAACCTTGCGTCTGTTAACCATTCGTGCATGTTTTGCCTGAAACTTTAGTCCAATACAAAAATTGTAAACCATGTTGAGATGCGTACCTCCCTTGCATGTCAAATTTATGCAGTGGCATTTGGATGAATCTTCCAATCCTATAACAAGCTGGTCGCTTTCTTGATCGATGTACTTTGCATGCCTTGCATGTTTCTTGCATCTTGCGGAGTGTTGTGGGAAAGGTGTCAGTGCATCTACTTCCTTCAAAACAATTGACCTCGAGTGCGGGTCCTCGATTCCAAGCCCTTGTTGTTTGCGAACTCCAAGGTGTGACCCTATTGCCCTCATGCCTACCTAGTTTATCTCCGAAACAGTTGGTGGTGTCCGCAAGCTCGAGTTTTTTGCTGCGAGCGAATGGTGACATGTGGGCACCCGTCCTTTAAAAATTTAGGTTGTCCAAGGTACCCTAATTGGGTGCCTTGGTTTGAAAAGATATTCACAACAGGCTGCGCAGGTTCTACCGCCGACAGGAGGAGCGAGATGATGCCGTCAAAGGCCTCATCGTGCATCGCCATAGAAGCGAATGATGAACCTGACAGTAGCGCAAGCTCAACGAGCCTCAAAACCCTCCTTCTGGCGCATATTGACAGTCGACCCCCTCCTGCCCCAAGGGCACTTGCACACGGCCGGGATCCAGCCCCTTGCCAAGAGTCTATGCACCCCCGATGAGCACTCACATGCACGTCCTTATTGAAAACGAGGGAGAGAGACAAAATACTCCGAAGCAAGAGAGAGGCCATGCTTCTTCGTTGCATGCTTCACGAGTGATAGAGAGAGAGAGAGAGAGAGAGAGAGAGAGAGAGAGAGAGAGAGAACGGGAGAGAAGGCCATGCTTCTTCCTCTCCTCCATCACTGCTCCCTCCCTGAGCTCTGATACCAGTGTAAGACCTAGGAGACTAAGACGTAGTATCCTCCTCCCTACCGCCCTTTATATAGGCCTAGCTCCTAGCTCTTGCCCTAAGCGGATCCCCAATCCACACTGGTCCAGTCCAGGTCCTTGGCCTAGGTCCCTGACCCCCTAGGTTGGGCCTTGCCCCGTAGGACCCTTGTCCTGACAACCTAAGAAGAAGGTATACAACAGACAGCATTGAAGGTTGCTAAAGTCTAGCACAGCACACAAGAGGATACAGAACAAAGACGGATCTCAAAGAACGTTCCTCTTGGACAAGGATTCTACACAGGTTATACAAAGATTTGGCTACCAGTCAACCACAAGCCAACTGCAACTACACTAGAACTGCATGAACTCAACAAGACCTAGAGCTCAAGAAGTCAACAAAGGAGATACAAAGGTCATCAAGAGATTTGGATTCCTATGTCTTCCAATGCTCCGAGTCAAAAGCCAAATGCCGATAGTGAACGGAGGCATACAACAACATCAAAGACTCCTATCAACATGCCTAATTGGAGAATCAAACAGATAATAGAGTCTTCACAGTCAAAGAAGGACAACCCAACCAACGAAAATGTAGATTTGAAGAAGATAAAACAAGTATGGGAAAAGAAACCTTCAATGCCAACTTGGTCCTTCACTAATTCTCTTTTTGAGGATTCAATCTTACTTTTACTTGAAGAAATATTTGTAGTAAGCACAAGATAGTAAAAAGTCAAGTCGCCAGGGTGCAAAAAACACTCTTTGGCATAGTTAGAGTCGGGCTGTCGAGCCATAAAATGAGCAAAGCATTAGTCCCAAAGTTCAAGTCATATTAAGCTCTGTGCTAAGAGCCGTAGTTATTACGCTTACGCTCAAGCTGGAAGAGTTCAGCATATCTAAGTTGTGTCGCTCATGCTAGATGAGATGAGCATAAGAGTCAAAGTCTATTAACTTACAATTGGTGGAGTGTCGTAGAGTCCAACACTCACACACAGTGCACAGTAAGATGAGAGCACATATCCTCGTCAATGAAAACCATTGTTAAAGGGGTGCCAGCTTGCAAAGCCATGTCATATTCTTTTATTGCTACACCATCTTTCTGAAGAACCCCTCAAAATCTTTCTTGCACAACATATTGTTTTCCATGCATTTCTGTGTATGCATAAATAGGATGTCCCACCATTGGACATATGCATTAGATATTCTTTTTTGCTTCCACCTATGCACCTTGAGTGGACTACAACAGACAAAACCAATGTTCCATCATGCTACCCTCTCATATTTGCTGCCTTTTAATTCCATATCTAGCAGCAAGTAAACCCTTTAGTACTTTATTAATATATTCCATGCTAATAAGTACTCTAATAATGCGCGCATCCCAAAGACGCTCTTTTCCCAATGGGTTTTTTCCCTTTGACCATCCAGGCATTAGACCCTAATCTAGAACCTCATCATTCTACTTCCCTTGTACATACTTTTCATAAATAAACAGTAGCCTCCTCATTATGTTGTTACAACAGCGAATGAAACATCGAATAAAGAATCACAAAAAAGTTTATAAAAAAGGAAAAAAAAACATAAAAAATTACAAAAAATAGAAAAACATAAAAAATTCACAAAAATTTAAAAAAAAAGGATTTTTAAAAAACACAAAAAACCATAAAAAGAATAAAAAATCCAATAAAAATTTGGAAAAAAAATCATTAAAAAAATTAAAAACTTCTCAGAAAATTCTAAAAAACTAAAAATAAAATTGACCAAAAAAATCACAAAATTAATTAAAAAAACTCTTAAAAATTCATAAAAAATCAAAATTGATCAAAAAATCACTATAAAATAGAAAAAATAAAAAAACTCACAAAAAATCTTTAAAAAATCAAAAATTGACATAGATAAATCCCTTAAAACATTAAAAATTTGTGAAAACTAAAAAAATTCATAGAAAATCCAAAATTGTCTTGAAAAATCAAAATAATTCAAACAATTTATAAAAATCTTCAAAAAATCCCAGAAAAATTAAAATTTACTTGGAAAAATTATAAAAAATCAAAACCTTCCCAAAAAATTGTCAAAAATCATAAAAGACCAAAAAATTAGAAAATACAAAATTTCTTTAAAAAATAATATAAATTTAAAGGAAGTCATCGAAAGAGCCTGAAAAAGCCAAAACAAGCCTAAAAAAAAAAGACCCAGAACAGCAAAAGCAAAGCAGAAGAAGTGTGCTGCAAAGCGAGCACAAATCGAGAACAGCGACTAGGAAAAATCGAGCAAAAAGCAGAAAAGCCCAAAACTGCAAAAGAACAGCCGAAAAAAGCGAGAAATTGACCAACTCAAAGCCACTTGAGCGATGATCAGATCAAAAATTTTGCATGCTATAAATTAGCTAGTGCAAGTGTAGCAGTGCAAATTAGCTTCCAATCGGACGAACAGGAGCACAAATCATGGGTGATTGCAGATTGGGCTAGTACGAGCAGGATAAATTCTACTAATCAAAACCAAAACCTTTCAAGAGACAGTTTTTACAGAACAAGCCAACATGGACTCAAATCAAGCCAAGAATTCAAGTACAACAGATCAAACCACTAGCAATGTAAACACATGCACAAGTGCAACAGAGAAGATTTTGCAGCTATATGGCTACAATGGAGAAAAAGTCTTATATGCATATACAAAACGCCATAGATACTTGATGAGCAACAAAAGCATCATAGTAGCCAAGATCCTATTGATCATAGTAAAGCCAGATCCAGAGAACTCCCAGATGTTCACAGACTTCAGTGGAGCCAGGTATTGCAAGCTCAATGATGAAGTGTAGATAGAAGTGCAAAAAATTGACCCAAGTGGTTATCCAAAAATTTTCACAAGCCAGCAAAGCATCCATTTAGTGCATATGCAATCAGGGTCATTGTACATGAATTACAGTGGTCAAATGTATAGTCGAGAGCTAGAATTGCAAGATCCAACAGATCAACCAATAGAAGCAAATCTAATTGGAGAACCAAGTCAAAGACGGTACAAAGGTCAAGATGGAGCAATCTACAGCTTGATGCTCAGTGTTTTGAAAGAAGACGTAGACAAATTGGTCAACATAGAAATAGAAGCTCCTTAGGTAGAGCTTGACATGACAGAGCCAGTTGAAATACCACCAGTCATGGCATATTGCTTAGATTGTGGCCGAAAAGGTGGATACTTTTCTAAAGATTGTCCAAGAAATCCAGACAACAGGGATGCATCAACTGCCAACAAGCAAGGTACATGGAAAATTGGAAATGTGAATCTGGATGTAAGTGCATCTAACTTGTCACTTTAATGCAATCAAATGGTTCTGCATTACCATTAGAAACACCACTAAACGCACTGCAAGTTCAAAATCAGCATAAAGATGCACAACAAATTCAGCATAAAGATGCATTACCATTAGAAACACCACTAAACGCACTGCAAGTTCAAAATCAGCATAAAGATGCACAACAAAATCAGCATAAAGATGCATTACCATTAGAAACACCACTAAACGCACTGCAAGTTCAAAATCAGCATAAACTTGATTCTTTGAACAACAAATTCCTACATGAATTTAGTCAAGGTGTAGAGATATCACCAAAGGTTGAAAAGGTTGTTACGTTTGCAAATGATTCTGCATCCATTGCCACGTGTGCAGTCATTCATGAGTCTATGGGACACATCAAACAGAATGATGTTAGCTTTGTATGGTACACATAATTCATATGCACACTATGTAGAACAAAAAGGAAAACCTTACAAAAAGGATCAACCAGCGTTTGAACGGCCCACATACCAGCTCATAGAGGTACGTCCAGTAATAGATCAGAAAGGATGGTTCATGTCAGAGGAAAGAATCTATTATAGCCCATCCTCTCTAGAGCTGAAGGATATTACCTGAGTGACCCCAGAAATCTGTTCAGAGCCAAACACTCCACTATCGAAAACCAAGCTTCTATGTTGTGACCAAACGAACATATACTTTGACTAAAACAGTCGTAGATATAGACGAGAGTCTAGCATCTATGATGCCTTGGGTTCTGAAACCACAAAAGCTCATATCATAGGAGACCCATGGGATATACAATATCACGGCAAAGATAATGCTATCTACAACTTGACTTGGGGAATAATTTGTCATGTTTCATGGAGATACATAGGATACTATGCAGAAGGTTTACAGATGCCAAACATCAACAGTGCTACCCAAAGTGTACCTTCACAATCCCAAACAATTTTGAACTCTTACAATGAATCATGCTATAGTGATCACCCTAGGAAGGGGGGAGCTGCAAATTCATCAAGCTCAGCTCTAGTGCCAGGAAATGCTACACCAGTTAGAAGCCCTAGAGCTTCTAGCCAACAGACCTCTTCAAAGCAGAAACCGTTGAAAGATCATATGACATTGTTGGAAGTTTCCAATTGACCCAAATTCTATCAGAGTCTGCAGACAAATGCTTATATGAAGATCATCAAGGACAAAGGTTTCAAATGATCTCTACAAGTCAAAGTCAAAAACCGACAAATCCAATAGTGTTCAAATAGTTACATGTGACCAAGCTCACATATGCATATCAAGATGCACATGGTAATGAATATCAGCAAGAAAACCTTGTACAAACCCCTACGGATGGCCCGACTGAAGTCAAAGAGTATATAGAGATGATGGAAAGCCTCAAGCTGCCAGAACAGGTGATAGAAAAGTCAAAATCAATGAAAGCTAAAGTTTAGAAAGCTACACAAAGGTCACCACCAAAATCACCTCCGAAGAGACAGATTTTGCCAAAAAGTACAATGGATCTATTAAGATCAAGGGTTACCCAGATGTAGGAGGACAATGCTCAACAATTGCAAAAAAGTGTAGTATCACAGCCAATGGAGCCAACATTGATTGAAATAGATAAAGATCAATAAAAGGATGCTGCCACAGCAAAAGCAGTCGATTCGGATAAAAATCCTAAGAATATCAAGTGCAACATCATTGGTGAACACGAAGAAAAGCTGTCAAGAGAAGTAAAGCTAGATTTTCAGTTAGACAAGAACCTCATTCTTTTTGCACTTGGAAAAGATGTGGCCAACCACAGCTGGAAGATTCTCCTGAATTTGTGAGCATATCAAGAAACATACAAGCAAAATGCTAGGGAATCATCTCCACCACCATTAAAGTAAGTTCACAAATCATCATAGCTCAATTCCACGTGATCACAACAAAAGATATGCGAGACAACATCATAATGGGAATGCCAATGGCCCAAAAGGTCTTAGAGATATAGAATTCAAACATGACGGAGTCATCACAGACAACAAAGAATGGAGATCAAGACTGGTCACTCGCAGACGACACCACAAAGTTCTCGAGCACAATTAAAATGGAGACCGATGCCAGAACAAAGCTTATTGAAGATGATTCATCTCCATCGAGTAGAACTTTAGAAGAGCTTAAAGAAAATCAGGCAGTAGAAACTACAGATCAAATAGAGAAAAGAGCAACCACGGAAGCTATTGAGCAGATAATGCCATCAAAGCCAAAAGTAAAGAAGATCGAGGTTGCAAAAAATCAGGCTGCAATAGGAAGTCTAAAGATCAAACACTCATTGCTAGTCAGTCGAATCAAATGATGCAAGTCAAAGTGGAATACAAAGTCTCAAGCTACTCTCCATAGAGACACAGTTAGATCAAGATGAGACCATGGCAAAAGCAAGACAGAAATCTTCAATAGAACCAACAATGAGATTAGTTGTAGTTCTCAGCAGTACAAAAGGAGCAAGTGTCAGATGCAATTCTCTACTAGATAAAGAAGCAAATTACAATATGGTTCCAAAAAACATCTAGATCATTCTAGAGATTACTCCATGCAAACATGATAGCAAAACAATGCTAGGTTTGCATACAAGTAAAAAAGAAATGGTTGCTACCCTTAACATCCAAAATCATGAAGAGCAGGTAAAATTTCAGGTGAAGCCTTCAAAGGAAATTCTTGCAAATGTCATCCTTGGACATCATTGGTTAGACCAACACAAGGCCTACATACAAGATAAAATGCTAATAGTATCTTTTTCAAGAAATATCAAGCAGCATTTACAGGTACCGTTAATGAAAGGTTTAGAGTTGTAGAAGTCACAAGGATTGAAGACAAATACTGCAGACAAAGGTAAAGCTAAAGTGGAACCTCCACCAGTTAGCACAAAAGGAGTGACATCATATGCCTCCACATCAAAGAACCCTCATGGATCAGCTTCTTCAAGTAAGTCGGGCTTTCAAAATTTCAAGTCAATTGCTGGCACAACTAAAACCTCTAAGGAGACACCCAAAAAAGCAAAGATATATCAGCCAAAGTACTCAAGAAAGCAAACAAAAGTCAAGCAAGTGTTTGTTTCGAGTAGTTTAGTCAAATTCAATGATCCGGTTTGGATTAAAGACAAGAAATCAACACAGAAAGACAAACACATAGGATGGATAGCATCACAATGGAGCTTAAAGAAACAGGAGTTCTATAGAGGTAACAGACAGATATGGGTACCAAAACTGCAGGTTAGAGCATACGAAGTAACTTCAAGTCCCTCCCAAGAAAGAAGGCCCATTAGATATCAACCTTGACAATATCCTAGGATACCTAAGAAGCAGATATACAACAATAGAACAACATCAAAATATGCTAACATCTACCACAACTTTCAAGAGGATACAGAACAAAGATGGATCTCAAAGAATCTTCCTCTTAGAAAAGGATTTTACACAACGTATACAAAGATTTGGCTACCAGTCAACCACAAGACAAATGCAACTACGCGAGACCTACATGAAGATCTCAAGAACTCAACAAGGCCTAGAGCAAAGCAAAGTCAACAATGGAGATACAAAGGTCATCAAGAGATTTGGATTCCTAAGTCTTCCAATGAACCTAGTCAAAAGCCAAATGCCGACAGTCAAGAGAGGCCTACAACAACACCAAAGACTTCTTACAACATGCATAATTGGAGAATCAAATAGACAATGGAGTATTCAAAGTCAAAGAAGGACGACCCAACCAACACAAATGTAGATTTGAAGATGATGAAACAGGTATGGCAAAAGAAACCTTCAATGCCAACTTGGTCCTTCACTAATCCTCTTTTTGAGGATTTGAGCTTACTTTTACCTGAAGAAATGTTTGTAGTAAGCACAAGAATTAAATAGTCAAGTAACCAGGGTGAAAAAAACACTCTTTTGGCATAGTCAGAGTTGGGTTGCTGGGCCATAAAATGAGCATAGCATTAGTCCCAAAGATTCAAGTCATATTAAACTCTGTGGTAAGAGTTGTAGTTATTAGGCTTACACTCAAGCTGGAAGAGTTGAGCATATCTAAGTCATGTCGCTCATGCTGGATGAGATGAGCATAAGAGCCGAAGTCTATTAACTTATATTTGGTGAAGCTGTGTCGTAGAGTCCAACACTCATGCATAGTGCACAGTGAGATGAGAGCAGATATCCTCGATAACGAAAACCATTCTTAAAGGGGTGACAGCTTGCAAAGCCATGCCATACGCTTTTATAGCTACACCATCTTTCTGAACAACCCCTCAGAATCTTTCTTGCACAGCATATTGTTTTCCATGCATTTCAGTGTATGCAAAAATAGTATGTCCCACCATTGGACATATGCATTAGATACTCTTTTTTGCTTCCACCTATGTACTTTGAGTGGACTACAACAGGCAAACCCATGTTCCATCATGCTACCCTCTCATATTTGCTTCCTTTTTAAATTCCATATCTATCAGCAAATAATTTCTTGAGTACTTTATTAATATTTCCTATTCTAATAAGTACTTCAATAATGTGCGTATCCCAAAGGCACTTTTTTTCCACTAGGTTTTTTCCCTTTGGTTATCCAGGTATTAGACCCTAATTTAGAGCCTCATCATTCTACTTCCCTTGTACATACTTTTCATAAATAAACATTAGCCTCATCCACTACAAGAGGCTATTCATATTAGCGACGCTCACACAGCGACGCTCAAAAAAAAAATTCCCGGCGTCGCTATGAGCGTCGCAAATTTCTTTGTAAATTTGCGACACTCATAGCGATGCTCATAGCGACGCCGGCTGGGCTAAAAAAATAACCGAGCGCGCCCAAAAACTCAGATCTCAGATCTAAGTTTTTCGGCGCCCTCAAGCAAGGAGCAGGTAACGCTCTCCCTCTCTCTCTCTCTCTCTCTCTCTCTCTCTCTCTCTCTCTCTCTCTTTTTCTTCTCCACACACACACACATACGAGGAGAGGAAGGAGAGCCACGTATGCTCCTTCCCTCTCCTCATTCTCATGTTCCCTTCCCCTCTTTCTCTCTCCCTCTCTCTCTCTCACACACACATACACACACACATAGTGTTTTTGAGAGAGAGAGAGAGAGAGAGAGAGAGAGAGAGAGAGAGAGTACAAACATAAACAAAAACGCACACACACATACATAAACAAAGAATGCACACACACATTGAGAGAGGAAAAGAGAGAGAGAGAGAGCATGCATAAACAAAAAACGCACGCAT
This sequence comes from Adiantum capillus-veneris, assembly GCF_014529385.1. Taxonomy (NCBI): domain Eukaryota; kingdom Viridiplantae; phylum Streptophyta; class Polypodiopsida; order Polypodiales; family Pteridaceae; genus Adiantum; species Adiantum capillus-veneris. The sequence continues at coordinate 118,200,838 of NC_140952.1, read as the reverse complement.
TGAGAGAGGAAAAGAGAGAGAGAACATGCATAAACAAAAAACGCACACATTGAGAGAGGAAAAGAGAGAGAAAACATGCATACGATCCAAAAAAACGCACACACATTGAGAGAGAAAGAGAGAGAAACTAATTTAACGTCATAGGAAACTAATTAAAATTAAAAGACCTAAAGATCTAGCCGACGAGGAGTTGAACTCAAGACCTATTATTCACGAGGGAAATGGCATAATCAATCTATCATACTTGGCATGGGTGATAGAAAGGTTATACCATTTATCTCTTTTTATTGGCACACACATCCACACACGCTCACACACACAAGAAGAAGAGAGTTATAACGTCGTAGGAAACTATCTTAAAAGACGTTAAAGATTAGGTTAGATGTAGACTTACGTTAAATTAGATTTAGGTTTATTTAAGTTAAATTAGATTAGATTTAGGTTTATTTTTAACTAGATTTACGTTTATTTACGCTAGATTTAGATTTACGTTATATTAGATTAGATTTAGGTCTCCATAGACTACGATGCCTGCATGAAGCGGGTGAAGAAAGCCCTCAATGGAATATAGGGTATTGCTGCCTTCACTCATGGTGGGCTCCGTCGATACAAAAGTACTAGTGAAATGTCTTCAGAAGATAGGGAAGAAGGTGGATCTTCAGGGCGGCAAGAGTCACTACATCCCCGACACAATGACCATCTAGACAACCTCTAGTCATTCAACAGCAACTTCAAAGTTAGTAACAAGAGCAAGAACGGTCTAAAGGGCCAATTGCTGTCGTCAGATGTGGATGGAGATGAGGCAGCGTCACCGCCGGAAGTTAACTCTCACATCTTTAGTGATGAGAATGCCAACTCTTGCCGAGTTATGTGAAAAAATATGTGTTAAATCAGTTTTAAGGTTCTTATAATCCCTGTTAGTTTAGTTCTTTGTTTTTAATATAACATAATTTACGTTAGATTTAGATTTATGTTATATTAGATTAGACTTAGGTTTATTTAAGTTTACCCACACACACACACACACACACACACACACAAGAAGAAGAGAGTTTTAACGTCGTAGGAAACTATCCCAAAAGACGTTAAAGATTAGGTTAGATGTAGACTTACGTTAAATTAGATTTAGGTTTATTTTTAGTTAGATTTACGTTTATTTAGATTTACGCTTATTTACGTTAGATCGAGTCCACGCAAGAATTACTTACGGTTTAGGGTTTAGAGTTAGACAAACAGTGAAAAGATCTACTGTGAAAAGATGTTAAGATGCTGTGAAGTGCTACAGCTAGAGAAGAGGCAAAGGGGTTTTGTCCACTACATGCAGTATCATGTAGACGTGGGTGTGTAGATTTCTTGTACCCACAAATATAGGTATTGACCAATAAAGACGAGATTATAACCCGGTGGTTCTGATCTCCGTGCACCTCTAGACTGAGGTGTGCGGGGATTGGACATGACTAGAGAATGTGAGGTAAAGAGAGAGAGAGAGAGAGAGAGAGAGAGAGAGAGAGGGAGAGAGAGAGAAGACGAAGAATTCCAATAGAATATTAAATTTGTTGTCCAGGTTATAAGATTTTTATCCTCATTATGAGTAGTGACGAGCATGTGGGACCGTCCAATCGAAACACCTATCTCTCAACGAGGGTCTTATGTCCTTGTAATCAATGCAAGCATGCTGTGCGACGGACAAGACGTGTTTCTTTGCAGCACGTTCACGAATTTGGCGAGTTCGATCCATCTATTACAGATCGAGTTGTTGCCAATTATAACTCGTCGGACTCTGACGCTGGCCAACAAGCAGCAATCTTGCAACCCAATAGACGTGTTCGCAGGCGCTTTGGTCAAGCAGCATATGTGAGGCCACAAGATGTAGCCTCTGACAGCTCGGGGGATGATCATGCAGAGCACATTCCCAACGAGGCAATGTTTGAGCCCGAGATTGATGAAATGATCGAGACGATCATGGATTCAGAAAGGCTTATCTATGATGATATGAAAAGTGAAGCCGATATGCCATTGTATAATGGAGCACGTATGTCTTGATTGAAAGCACTCCTGGTTCTTCTCAACATGCAGACAAAGTTTGGATGGAGTGACACTAGCGTCACAACGCTTTTCAGGTGATCTATTACAATTAGTTTACTTTAATAAAACTCTAAATGTATAATGATTTGATAGATTTTTACACGACTGTATCGTATTTTTATGTTGTGTAGATTGTTGAAAGAGCACATACTACCAGCTGACAATGTGATGCCAGATTCCCGAGATGAAGCAAGAAAGATTTTGCAAAACTTGGGGATGGATTACAATTCTATCCACGCTTGTCCTAATGACTGCATTCTTTTCAGAGGGGAATACATAGACATGGAGAAGTGTCCGAAATGTGATTCCGAAAGATATCGAGTAGATCTCCACGGGACAAAAATTCCACAAAAGGTTTTGCGACATTTTCCTCTGCTTCCTCGCATCAAGCATTTCTTCGAATGTAAGTCCATGGCCGCCCTAGTATCATGGCATGAGGAGAATAAATCTTCGGATGGTGTGCTACGAATTCCTGCAGATTGCGCAGCCTGGAAACATATAGATGGAACATGGTCGGATTTTGCCAGGGAAGCTCGAAATTTGCGCTTAGGCCTGGCTATGGATGGCGTAAATCCATTTGGTCAAAGATCAACATCTTACAGTGTATGGCCCGTTGTCATCGTCAACTACAACATTCCCCCGTGGTTGACTACGAAGAAGGGGCACCTATGGCTAAGCTTGATTGTGCCAGGGCAATATAAAGTGAAGAATATGGATGTGTATCTTCGTCCACTATTGGAAGAGCTACAACAATTGTGGATTGGCATAGAGGTGGTGGATATGAGCCGACACACAGGACGACGGAATGCTTTGATCAGAGGCATTCTAATGTGGACCATGCATGACTATCCCGGGCTAACAGAATGCTCAGGTGATCTATTGACACTCCTCACTCAGACACTGTAAATCTTGTTTTTTCCCATAGTTGATCTATTATCATGTGTATACATGTAGGGCTTCAAACAAGCGGATATAGAGCATGTGTCACATGTGGACCTAGACTGAATGCACGTAGGGCACCCTCACTGAAGAAGCAAATCTACGAAGGTCATCAAGCGTATCTTCCAGAGAATCATGTGTTACGCGACGGCTTTTTGGGAAGAGAGCCACCAAGGATGTCTGCACAAGCATGGTTAGAGCAGAAGGAGATGTGCGATGAAGGATTGCCTCTAGGGATGAAGAGACTATCTCTATGGTACGAGTTACCATACTGGCCCCGACTCATGATTAATCACTTGCTCGATCCAATGCACATATTCAAGAATGTGGGTAATCTACTATGGGACCATCTGACCGGCAAGAAAGATACTTTGGGAGCCAGAGTTGACCTTAGAAATGTGGATCGTATGGAGCAATATTGGCCGCAAACAGCGTCTGATGGATCGATAAAACTCCCTAAAGCACCATGGATTTTCACACGAGCCCAAGAATGCAAAGTAAAAGAGACCATTCGATCTTTGCGGACCCCCACTGGCGTAATGCACTCGCTCCGAACGTGTTTTACTAAAGAAGGAAAGCTTACCGGTTTGAAGTCACAGGATTGGCATAAAATGTGTCAGGTACGTTCATAGTGGACTTTAATATCATTGCATAAAATGTGGACTTTAATATCATTGCTGCACATACTTTACAGTTTATTTTACCGGTTGCCATTGAGGGATGTTTGTCTCTCGACATCCGTAACACAATCTACAAACTTGCAAAGCTGGTGCAATGGATCTCACAAAAGGAGATCAACGTAGACTCCATACCATTCGCCAAACTAAATGCTGCGGAGCTTGTGTGCATGTTTGAGAAACATTTTCCTACTACCATGCTAACCATTCAGGTGCATCTTCTTGTTCACATAGTTGATGAGGTGGAAATAGCTGGCACAGTTCATTCCAGATGGATGTTCTTCTTAGAACGTTTCATGGTATCAGAGTCCCTAGTGTACATTGGAGAGTGGCTAGACGGATTTGATAAAGCCCGGGACACGCTATGGCGAAACATAGATGATGAGCGCATATATGGGATTGTCATGTGCAATCTCGGTGTTGAGAAGAAGATGACGGAAGATCTAGAGGCTAAAATCAACCGATTTTGCATGCTTCACAATCCAGTGATGCAAAAGTGGATTTCACAATATGAGGATGCAAAGCAAGAGCGACAAAGGGCACGAATCGAGTGGAGACGGGGAAGACGACCACCGATGCACTATCCAGCGGTTCTGGAGAGCCTACCAACCTTCATGAGCTTAAGATGGTTGCACAACCAATTGAAAAGCGCACAACAATGCGGTGACGAAGTGACTGAGGAAGAGTGGGAGTACTCTCGGGGTTGTGCGACCAAGGTAAGTTTGCAATGTACGACTAGCAAGTGACTTTATTTATAAACGTTTGAACGGCCACTCACAATCTTTGTTCGTTGTAGTATAAGTCATACACAGCAGCATGGTGTAAAGGTCGACATTTTAGGGTGGAACGAATCGACAAAAAGCGTTTTACTCAAGATTGTGGAATCATGGCAAAATTTGAACAGTCTAGTCGACGACGTTCCTCTGATGCAGATCCTGTGGTGGCGGAACTCACTTACTTCGGCACGTTGGAAGAGATTTTGAGGATCGATTACAGAGGATTTTTTGTCGACTTGTTCGACGTGCAATGGTTCAAGATAATCATGGAGGGTCGCAACGCTACTGTGCGTAGAGGAGAGTCTGGTTTTCTTGAGGTGGATTCTACTAAGAAATGGACTGACCTAAGAGACACTTTCGTACTACCCGAGCATTGTGAACAAGTAAGTATGTAAATAGTTAACATTCCCCTTTTACAAGTTATGTGCTTGAAAGCTCTCATGTAAGTTATGTGGCTCTGGCAGGTAATATTTCATCCTACAAAGTCTACATCAAACTGGTGGTACGTCATAGAGGTAGCCCCTCGTAGTGCAAGGACGTATGAAGGCTACCATGTGCCAATCACAACGGCATCAATGGAGGAGATCAGAGAAGATGCTCAATCAGAAGCCACTGCGGTGGTGCCAGACGAGCATCAAGATGCTACTACTCTATATGGGGTGCATGCAGAGGAGCTACAAAATGAAACAGAGGATATGTGTTTAAACGGAGAGCTCTATATAGATATAGGAAGTTATGCTGAGTTATGCGAGGATGAGAGAGAGATTTCTTAAAGCCACAAATATTGTATTTGAACAATTTTGCTCCGTGTTGTAAAAGCTCTGGCTCTCTAAGTACCTTCCATGGTGTATAACGCTCTTTTCTACTCGCGCTCACATCTTTTGATTGAAAATTCTGAGTTTTCGACTTGCCTCTTCTATCACTCAATTCATTGCGTCATTGTATTTATATGCGTCATTACGTCATTGTATTTAATGGTCTTTGCGTCATTGTCTACTCTATTCATTCAATATTAAGTTTAAATATTCGTGTGTTTAATGCAGGTATGGATGATGAGGAGTTTCTTTCTTCTTTGTCACCGCAGCAGAGACAGTGGTACGTGGAGCGTCATCGCTCTGGCGCATCATCACGCGTTCCTACTCCATCAACTTCCATACGTAGTTTGAGGGGTTCGAGATGACCTTTGAAGGCAAAGCTTTGACTTCGTTTCAAACCATACCGCCTGGATCAATAACCGACTTGCTGACCTTGGCAATGAGATTTGTTGCTACTTGTTTTCAAAATGGGGATAAAGTACAGTACAATGGCACAAATCTATAGTTTCACGCAAAAATAGTGAGAGACTATAAGGGATAGTGTGAGTTGAATGAGGCAATATATAGACAGATGTTTGAAGTTGGAAATTTCAACCAAGGAAATACTCGTCTCATTATTTTTGAAGGGACTATTAAACAAGGAATTACATGTATCTTGTACATAAAAAAACATATGACTTGGGAAGCACGTAGTCTAGACGCGATTGACCTGAGTGATAATTGCAAGATTTATAATGAGGAAAGTAAATCTAAAGACGTAAAAAGAAAACGAACAACAACCACTATGCCATCATAAGTCAGACTAGCTATTGCGACTTCTACTAGTTCTATAGAGGACATGCTGAAGCGTATGAATGATATGATGATCAACATGCAAAGGATGTCGTTGAGAGGCCCAACACAGGGACCAAATCAAGGACAACTGCAAAGGAAATTAAAATGGTGTTGCATTGAAGGGAAATGGACAAATCACAAGACAAACAAGTGCTACTACAAGCCTAAATACGATGGGAATGTTCAGTACGTGCCAATGAGGCCACAAGGAAAACACATGTATCGCTACCCGCCAAATGTGGCACCCATGCAGAGATTGCTAATGAATATAGAGAGACCACAACCAGTATTAGGTCAACATCCACCACTCCCTGGGAATAATGTTGTATCGGTCAAGTATATGCTACTTGAAGGGAACATGGATGAGCAAGCTCTAGTACCTGTTACTCGATACCCTGAAACAAGCTCCATAACAATGGGATAGAAGAAAAGTGGTATAGTCAACCTGCTCCAGTCCCTATAGAGCCAATGTTTCAAGAACCTACTAATACAACACCTGTTAGCTTTATTGAAAATCAGGGAATGAGACCACCAATGGTCAAGCCAATGCCCAAACCAAAAAGTGGAAATTGTCATAATTGTGGACTGGATGATCATTGGAAGAATGACTGTCTTGAACGGGATAAGAATGCAGGACCTATAGAGTCTTATTATGGGGCATGTGGACAAAAGGGAGGACACTTTCTTGAAGATTGTCCTAGGAATCCACCCAACAAAGGAAGAACTGCTATAAACATAATTCAATTCATGCCAAGTAGTTCATTAGAAGGGGAACCAAAAGTTCCTGTTCAAGTGATGACTAGAGCCCCGGACAAGGAGAACAAAAAAAAATTGCAAGTGGATATGACAAATCCAATAAATCCTCTAAAAATCTCAAGAAACAAAGACGCAAGAGGTACAAACTTAAGAGACAAAAACAACAAAAAGAGACTGAAGAGAAGATACAAAAGGAAACAAAAGAAAAAATCTAGACTCCTTCAATTCAAGGAACCAAAATCAAAATCGGCTGGATCAGTATTGGCCGACCAAATCTATGAACCAATCAATGCAGCTCTGGAGACTTTCCAAGCTGGGTTGAAAGTGGGTCAAACCTTGGAAAATCAATGGAAAAATTATCCAGCACCAGATATGGAGCAGCTAGACTAGAAGTCGATAGTTGAAGGAGATTGTCTAACTACCTATGAAAAAGAGTTATAGAAGAAAATTATGGGAGTTTAACCTTGAAATCAGCTCCAATTGAGGAAGTACAATTTGATAGATTCGCCATGGAACTGGATAAACAATCATTATATGGAGATTGGAGATCCGAGCAGTCAGGGCTCTTTGAAAGCTGGAACTTTGCGAACGCTACCATCCTACTTAGGAGAGAATGAAGAGAAATCAATGGACTGCAAAACAACCAAACTAGAAAGGCCAAGACAAACCTTGGATGTGGCTATTCTACAATCCAATATGTCAACACCAGTTCAGTGCACAATCACTTTGGGAGAAGTATTGAGATTAAGACCACAATTGTTGGGAGATATACAAACCACCATGGAGAAGATGGGGTAAAAGAAGCATCTCAAATGGACTTGGAAAAAGTGCAAAACAAAGACATACACACTAAAATTATTAGGACATTACCTATAAACAAGGTCGGAGACTACTGCGAAGGGAATGGGGGTAACACTACCCTTCCAATACATTACAATGATATAACTACCATGGCTATTTTAGGCAGTGGTGCAAGCATTTCCATAGTAACCAAAGCTATCTGGGAAGCTTTGGAGAAACCGACAATCAGGCAGACAAGAATGAAACTGCAATTGGTAGATGGACACATAGAGAAACCAATGGGCTTACTTGAGAATGTGATAGTCAGTTCCTGCAAAATTGACTACCAGCACACTTTTTCCATTGTAGATTTTGGAAAGAAACTCAACTATGAAATCATCTTGGGAAGACCGTTTATGAGACAAATACAACTAGTTCAAGACTGGGCAACGATTATCTCTACCTGAAACAAGTAGGGGAAATTACCCAAGATCATTTGTACAGGGATGTCTTGAGGACACCAATACAAGAATTAGACTCTGAGACCTCTACAGAGACTAAACTATCTTCAGGGATACATAAAGACACCCCAATTTGGATGTGTGGGGCTTCTCAGGTGGGGAGTTTGCAAAGGGAAGACTACAATCTAGATAGAGAGGTGAATAACACAGAATATATATCAAAACCATTCCCTGAACTTTTTTTTGAACCCTTTGAATGGACTTGGATTCTGGACACAATGGATGTATGTGTTAATGAATCAACACCTACAAAATTTTGTGATGTAGAAGGCTATGGCATATTCCCTATCCAAATGGTATTCATCGAGATGATTGAGGAGAAACATGTCTTTTTGGATCACTACTATGATGCCACGGATGAGTTGGAAGAAGAGACAATTACAACTGAAGAATCATACTCAAAAAAAGAGCATGTAAGGGCCAAAATTCTACTCTGAGGAGAGTAAGAAATATTTCTTCAGTTTCCAAACCAACATCGGAGACGTCAATAGAGATACCGCAAAAAGTGAGAAAACAATTTGAGGAAGAAATCACAAAACAACCGTTGGATACCAGAACTCGATTCTTAATGAAAGTAAACACCGTGGATTGCATAAAAGACAAGGTAACTACAAGGTATCTCGAATTGGGACTTAAAAAGTGACAAATCCAAAAGAAACCAAAAATTTACAAGCCTGAAACAACCAAGGGAAAAGAGCCTCCAATGACAAAAATAGAGCAGAAGGCTAAATACAAAGAGTTGAAAAGGACCTTGAAAGATATCTGGAAAATGGAAATGGAATCAAATAGTGATAAACATGGAGAAATCAATGTTCCATCTCATTATAAAAAATACAATTTGCAAGATTGAAGGATTGTTGTCAAGCAATCATTACGACAGTCAACAGAATTGGGGAAATCCTATGAAGGTCCAAAAAATGGGAAACGAATTGACCTAGCAGAGCTGGGAGAAGATCCGAGACCTGCATACATAGCTATGGATCTATTGCAAGAAGAAGAAGATATTCTCATAAGGACATTGAACGAATATAGAGATGTTTTTGCATGGTCATATAGAGATCTCAAAGGAGTGGATCCTATAATATGCCAGCATACCATCCCTATGAGAGATGATGCCAAGCCGAGTCAACAAAGACCATATACGTATAATGAGACCTTTGCCAAAAAAGTAAGAAAAGAGATAGACAAATTCAAGGAAGCTGAGTTTATCTATGATATAGAGCACACAGATTGGGTATCACCAATTGTTGTGGTGCCTTAAAAAAATGGCAAGCTTAGAGTGTGTTTAAATCTCAAAAAAGTGAACTCTGCCACTATACAAGATAGCTATCCTCTTCCCATCATTGATCACGTGCTAGAACGGGTAACTGGCAAGGAAGCTTATAGCTTTTTAGATGGCTTCTTTGGGTACAACCAACTGACAATAGATCCAAAGGACCAACATAAAACAACCTTTGCTACAGAATGGGGAATTTTTGCCTATAGAGTCTGCCCTTCAGCTTGACTAATGCATCGACAATATTTCAAAGGCTGATGCGCCATGCCTTTAAGGAATATCTGCAAAATTTCTTAGAAGTATACATGGATGACTTCTATGTGTACTCCACCAAACAAGAAAGTCATTTTGGGAATTTACAATGTGTCTTTGAGAAATGTTGCTTACATAGGATTTGCCTAAACCCTGAGAAATGTGTTTTTATGGTTATTCAAGGCAAAATTTTGGGAGATATTGTGTCTAAAAATGGCATAGCCGCAGATATAGAAAAAGTAGCAATTAATGATGAGATGACTAGACCAACAACAGTCCGAGGGGTTCAGGCATTTATTGGACATTGTGGCTACTATCATAGATTTATCTACATGTATGCTATGTTTGCTAAGCCCATTTATAACCTTATTACTCATTTTGAATGGACCAAAAAATGTGAAGAGTCATTTCAAAAGCTTAAGCAAGCTTTGACCTCAGCACCGATACTGAAAGCTCCCGACCGGGACAAGGTATTTCATGTACATGTTGATGCTTCAAGTTTTTCTATATGCTATATCTTAGCTGAGCCAGGAGAGGGGACCATGGATTTTACTATCTCCTATGCTAGCCGACAATTAAACTTGGTAGAAAATAATTTTACAACCATGGAAAGAGAAGGCCTTGGTATGTTGTATTAAGTCAAGAAATTCCGACACTACTTGTTAGAAAACAAGTTTGTTTTTCTCGTAGACCATCAAGCCTTACTCTATCTGGTAAACAAACCCTGCAATAGTGGAAGGATCGTAAGATGGTTCATCATCCTACTTGAATTTGACTTCACAGTGGTGGTTAAAAAAGGCACCACACACCAAAGAGCGGATCATCAACCAAGACTCACAATAGGGGAAGCACCTAAGGGGGCAGACGATGATTTGCCAGATGCATATTTGTTCTCTGTGGAAATGGTTCCCAGATGGTCAAAAGACCTTGTGACCCTAATGACCATTGTGCAAGTAGATTCTCAAATACCGATTCCCACTACACCACGACTGATTGAGCAATCCGCATTGTATTAGTTGCTAATTGGACGGTTGTATAAAAAAAACAAAGATGGAATCCTGCTCTTGTGCATCAATCCTGAGGAATAGGAAGCCTACTTGAGTCAAGCACATACCACAATAGTAGGAATTTACTTTGCACAAGATTAAACCTTACAACGATTAACTTGTTTGGGGGTTTATTGGCCCACTATGAAGAAAGACGTTCATCAATATGTGAATGAGTGCTCTCAGTGTAAAGTAAAAGCCACCTTATCCCATGCCATGTTATTCCACATTGCAGCCACACCAAAGTGGAGAACTTACCTAGTAGAATATCTAACCAACAAAATCTTTTTGGAAAACATGAGTAAAAGACAAAGGAGGGAAATAGAAATGGAAGTCACCAACTATATCCTGATTGGAAACTAGCTCTTTCGACAAGGGAAAGACCAACATCTTAGACTATGTGCAAATGAGGATCAGGAATATCTTCCTATTTTAGAACAAGCATATGCAGGTCTAGTAGGAGGTCACTTCTCTCATGAAACCACATCCAAAGCTATATTGATGGCAGGCATCTGGTGGCAAACTTTATTTGTGGATGCAAAAGAGTTTGTTCGACGATGTGATGCATGTCAAAGAGCAAAAATGCCAACAAGGGTTGATAATATGCCATTGCGACCTATGATGGGAGCATGAGTCTTTGCTAAGTGGGTTATAGACTTTGTGGGACCAATCTAGCCACGAATTTAAAAAAACTCATGTGCAATATATTATTGTGGCCACAAATTACTTAACCAAGTGGGCCGAGGCACGGGCCACCAGGAAAAACGATGCTAGAACCACTGCTAAATTCTTGTATAAATGTGTATTCACTAGGTATGGACTTCCTATTGAGCACGGATCACATTTCCTTAATGAGGTGATAGAATATTTGTTAGATGAGTTCATGGTAATCCATAAAAAATCTGCTCCCTATCATCCTCAAGAGAATGGTAAAGTAGAACATACGAAAAAAATTATGAGCTCTGTACTAACTAAAATTATTAGTTCAGGCAGAACAAATTGGGAAATGAATCTTCATTCTGCTGTATGGGCTTATCAAGTTTCCTTTAAACAACTTTGAACACGACTACTTTTAATTTGGTCTATGGCCTGAATGCGATCTTGCCAATGGAATTCTTATTACCCACTCTCAGAGTTTCTACTAAGTTAGAATGGAAGGGACACGAATTGTCAGAATGAATTGAAGATTTGGAACAATTGGATGATCAACAATTAGCACCCATTGCTCACATCTACGAACAAAAACAAAAACAGAAACAATTTTTTGACTCACAATTACTGACCAAATTTTTCAAACCAGGGGACTTAGTCTTAGTATATTTGTTGAAACAACATATACCTAGATTCAAGAAAAAGGACATGGTGCTTTTGTCATTGAAGATGTTTCACAAAGCGGTGTAGTCAAGTTAGCTACATTAGATGAAGAAATTATGGCAAATTGGATTAGTAGATGTTGGCTCCACAAATACAGTAGTCTTTCCTTGACTAACGAGCTTTTGCAGAGAATGCACGCAGCCAAGAAAAAAAAGCTTAAACAAGAATCGGTGATAGATGAGGCCCAGCAAGAGGCTTACATTCGGATTCTAAAATGTAAAGCTGCAAGGAAACGTGTTCTACAAGCGGTACCACTCAATACTCTCCAAGTTCAGCCCATCGTTGAGGATGAGGTTGAGACTAATGACGAGTGGATGGATGGTCTTGATATGCAGATCAACGTGACTTTGAAGTAGGGATAAAAAAAGAAAGATTTAGCGGACACAAGAGCTCGAGACAATGCTGTTAGTACTCAAATTATCTCAAAGGCAACAGCTCAACCACTTGAGTACTATTGAGCCACTGTCAAAGGCTGTAACAAACTAATCACTCCAACACTAGGAAAACTTAACTTGAATATTATGGTTCATGGATTTTCTTGCCCATATACTTTCATACGTATTGCGGATGAGCACATGAATGAAGACCTAATACTAGGGGATTTCATGGATGAGAACCTACAAAGAAATACAAGATTGGGATGCCCGAATGCTAGAACTCACATCTAAATGTGGATAACTAAGAATACCATTTGCATACAGTAAGGAAGAATGAAAAGGATCTCTTGGTAATATCCCATTTAGGAAACATAAGTCATTAATCATAAATATGACCACTACTCCATTAAAGACTTCTTCTAGCCAGCCTATGAAAGGAGCCAAGAAAATTTGGTATCCAAGAGCCAGCTCGAGAACTAGTCTCAACAAGTATGGGTGCCAAAAAGACTGCTACACATCGTGGACAACTTTAAAGAAAAAACATTACATCCAGCTGCTCAACAGATGTCGTCGCTACTCAAGAGGACATGGATATGGCAATCGAAGAAGCAAAGCACATCCACAAAAAGACCAAATATCCACGACAAACAAGTTCAACAATGGGTATCAAAGACCCCACAGCAATTCAAGCCAGCTACACTCAGGTATAAGTGGGTACTTAAGGTCAAGGCACTCATAGTTATAGAGACCATTGTATCCAAGCAACACATAGTGGACAATGCATATTGCACTATCAAAGAACCAGCTCAATTGCTACAAAATTTTCTCTTCAAAAGATTCAAGCAAAAGGATACCTCGACATCACAAATCCTTGAGTGCCATGCTCAAGACTCACTCCTTGCACAACATAATGTGTTTATTTGCATTGACCTCCACCACATAATAGGGCCAATCAGGGTCATGCATAGACACAGATTTCTACCCTCTACTCTTCATAACCCAAGATGAATTGAAGCCAAGAGGGAGGGAGACAAGGAGACAATATGAAAAGAATAGAAGCATATGAATCTGGAAAGTAAAACGGGTAATGATTTGACGTAATTGTGTGTTAATGTCTCATTTTTGTTGAACCAATTAAGTGATTTCCCTAATAATGAGATGAATGGATATTTTCATATGATAACCCCTAAGTGTGTGTATATATTATACATATCTTCTAATATTTATAATATAGTATAGTTTCATTTGTTAGCGTGTAATTTGACTGAAATCATGTAAAAATAGAGCAATCCACAAAAATATGGCTAAATGAAGTGAACTGCTGTCTAGTCAAAAAATGGCTCAGAGAGAGAGAGAGAGAGAGAGAGAGAGAGAGGTTGTGTGTGTGTGTGTGTGTAAGAGAGAGATAGATATGAAATTTACTGTGAGAGAAAGAGAGAGAGAAAAAGAAACAGAGAGACAAAGAGAGAGAGAGAGAGAGAGAGAGAGAGAGAGAGAGAGAGAGGGCCAAACCTTCTTAGGACGCAGAACTAAGAGTGGAAGTGTTCTAGATTGTTTTGAGTATTGAATAGAATTTTTTGAGTGATTTAGCTATTTTTCTTTAATTTTTTCTAATAAAAGCTAATAAAACCAAAAATTAAATAAAATAAGTAAACAGGAATGTCAAAATTGGATTTCAACTTCAAAACGCCAAATCTCAATCAGACCAAAAAACATAGGCCAACAGTAGTTATTGAAGAACCAACACAAAGGGTAACAAGGCTCGTAAGAGAGAAGGCGGCTTTTGAGCTAGAAAGAGGGCTCAAAGGATATTTTGAGGAAAAATGGGAACCATCTCCAAGAAGAGTCAAAATTCAAACTACACACCCAATGTTCAACCAAAAGGATAACCCTTGGGCTGGCCTAGAGCATCTCTACCATAAAGAGGAACAACAACAAAGAAGCCAGTACACAACCTCAAGAGGGTTCACCCAAAGAACCAGAAAACCCTACTGCAAAAGTCCCACACTTCTCTCCCACAAGTACACCACCATAGTAGGAGACTACACCAGAGGATGCCACTCCCATTGCTACCAATCTGGAACTAATACAAAACCACTTAAAGAAACTTTCAAGAAGCAAGATATTGAACCACACACTGACACCACTCAAGCCAATCAACCAGATGAGCCAATGACTGAGACTCAGGACACACAAATGGATCGACTGAAAGCAAGCAACACAAGAACAATGGAGAATCTAGATGAATATACACAGTATGCACATGATGTGATAGAAAAAATGAAGGATGAAATCTATGCTCGCCACCAACATCTACATAGTGTATACAAGCGCCTGTGGCTCTGTGAGGAAAGGCTAGACTTGGCCAATATATGTGTTGAGTCATAAAAAGAATCCATGGAATTCAAAGAACAAGAATTGGCTGAACTAACTGCAAAGACAACAATAGATCTGGAAACTCTCCAGACAATAAATTAGCAACACAAGAACAAGTCACAAAGGACACTTTAGCTCTACAAGAATCAGTCTATGGTACAACGCCTGCAGATTCAGATTAACATTGCAAATACACAATTGGTGGCCCAGGAGGAAGCACGATGCCAAGAACAGAATGCACTTCTGAATCAGGTAAAGGATAATTCAGTAGTAGCCACACTACAGGGCACATATGCTGCCTATCAAACAATGGAGCAGAAGGTTAAGGGCTTGGAGATGGAGCTACAAGTTGAGCAGATGAAAAGAAGAGAATTGTAAATCAGCTTCATGTAGCAAGAAGACAACTACCAAAAGCAAATTACTCAGCTTAATGAGGAGTTAAGCAAGATTAAAGAAGTTGTCGTGACGCATGCAACAACGTTGGGAGATGAGCAAGTCACTACCGCAATGCAAGATAAGGATACCCTTCACTTCATGGATCTGGAAGTGCCACTAGCAAAAGAGGCAAGTCTTACCGAGATTCAAATTTTTCAAGCAAAAGTGGAACCTTCTACTACTCCAAAAAGCCTGACTACTGAGGAGGAGGTTGTTTTGTAGAAACGAATACAAGAGGAAACGGAGACCATTTGGAAGGAGGCAATGCAATGGGAAGAACAAATTATACACTCAATCAATGTCAATCCACTCACGCCCTCCACAATCAATGACATGTGGCTTTAGCAAGCTCTTCCTTATCCTCTCATTAAATTCAAAGTCCTCCAAATCAAAGAAAGACTGCTCTAGGATCTCAGGCCAATCCTGCACTACAGCACCCCATATGGCGCGAGATCTGGCTTAACCGGCATCCTAGGTATCTCATTTTTTTCACAAATGCACCATTACTAATCAAACAGGATCCTGTCTAGTGCTTAGTACCGAGAGTCAAAAATTGGTAACAACACATTCTCCTTTAACAGAAAAGACCAACATTGCTTAACTACCCCCGTTTTCCACCACCTCCAAATAACCAACCGACATAGTCATACATGGTGGAGACACTATCTTCGACCATACAACTATTTCAAGCTATCCCAGATTTGGCATGTATTATGCTAGTAAAGATTGCAAAGATGCTCCTCACTTGTTTGAAAACCTTTCCTAGGGCAGAACAAACAGATGCCGCATGGGTGTCCTTCCATTTGAAAAAGTCCTTCATGGATTCTAAGCAAGGGCCATGTTTATCCCATCCTATTATATGCAGACACTTGAAGAAGCATTCTACACAGGTTTTTTCACTTATAGATCAAAGATCTTTGGCCCTATCATCACAAACATGTGGGCTTGGTTCAACAATGGAGCTGAAGAATGGAATAAACATGCAATTCATGTCCACTAAAGACAAAGAGCTGCGTATCAAGTACCAACAAGGTCTTGAACATCAAGCAAAGAGAACAACGATGTGCAAGCCTGACCACTACTTAGCACCCTAAGTAGTTGTGTTGCAGACGACATAGGCAAGGAGGGGGGGAATGTTAGCTGCTCAGCCTAACAAGATCAAAAGAAGAGCATCAAGCATGACTCCACACATTTTTTCAAGCCCAATCATTGTAATCAAACCCATTATATTATTGAAAACTCCCACAAACCCAAAGCCGTTGTAATGTTATTGAGTACTAGTGAGTCTAAAGGAGACAATGGCTTCCACGTTTGTAATTCTATGCAGTCTCTTAGCCTTATATGCACAAGGTGCAATGTGCATGTGGCCCTAATTGAACCATCCTTTGGAAAACTTGGACGTTGCATCTTACCCAAAATACAACCATCAAAAACATGTTTGACAAGTGCTTCAAGAGGCGGCAAAGAAGCAAACATATAAGATTTCTGTAATTGCAGCAAACTGGTAAAATTTAGATGCCCAAAACGTCATGCCAAACTTTTTCATTCAAAATAGCGTTTGAATCCACAATTGCATTTGCAAAATTCTGCCCACACTTGTCATACAAAATGATCTTATACAACCCACGGAATAAAATGCAAGATGCAACAATTTCATCACCGAAATTGATATCATGTACTGTACATCTGGCATCCAGAAATTTGACTACAAGCCCAAGCCTAAAAAGCGTGGATACAAAAAAAATATTCTTCTTGAATCCTCGGTACATACAATGCATCAGCAAGTATGAAAGACCTACCATTTGCAGCCGTAAGCACAATCTTTCCAACTCCCTTTACCAGATAAGAGGCATTGTTTGCACAAGTGATTGTATTCCGATGAGGGATATCCTCGAGAGATGTAAACAAGTCACAATGAGACGTAATGTGCTTTGTAGCACTACTTTCAAAGTACCACACATGAGCATATACAGCGACTGACATACATGCATCATGGACAAAAGGATCATAAGTGTACTTTTGCATTAAAAGCCCATTCTGCATCAACATCAACATCACAATCTCCTTTCATAGAAGACTCAACAATAACTGCATTTCTAGTGGAACATCCTCTTTAGCCTTCAATTTTAGACACTGCGTGATCAAGTGATCATTAGATTTACAATAATGGAAATGCATCTTCTTTTTGCTCTTTTCACCAACATTCCCAGACGAGGTGTTGTTAGCTGAAGCATTGGAAACAGGTGATTTGCCACTTGCCAAAGAATCATGAGAAGTGGCTACATTATTGTTACCACCTTTTCTTTGAGAAAAAATAAAGGCCTGTTCAATTACACACTGTTTATCCCTCTTTTTTTTTTGGAAAGTTACTCTTGCAATAGCAATGTGCATAATGAAACAAACTTGACAACTTCTAGATTTCCTTGGGTCATAAGTCTCCAAGTACTAGCAAAAGTATGGTAGGAATGTGGCAAAGCATCAAGAACAGTATGCACAAGAGAACTATCAAAAACGACTTCACCTGCAATCCTTGACACCAGCAAGGAAAGTGTCCATTTCATCTTCTTCATGCATAATCTTAGACTCCATCTCTTTACGCAATAATGCAATTATAGCCTCATTGTGACTTACATAAAGACCAGCTAAAATATCCCAAGTCTGATTTGTAGATTTTGCCGAACAAATGTGAGGAGTAATAATGCACTTCACATGAAATGCAATCAATTCATGAGCCTGCACATCTATTACATCTCAACAAGCTTGTTTAATCGTAGGCAAAATAGTTCTAAAATCTGCAATCCTACCAGCAGAACCTGAAACATCCTGAACATCACATCCACAGAACCAAGACATACATCAATTCCCTGCACAATGTTCCAAATGCCCTTTAACACAAGTACATGTTGCATCATGTAAGCCCACACAGGGTAATTGTCCCCATCCAATATGTCCTTAGCAGCAAACATCTTCAACACATATGAGTTGTTGTCAGCCATGGCATGCGCTTGATGTGAAAACTATCCAAAAAGAGGAGAAACAAAGCAAGAACAACATGTGATATATAGCACAAACGGAAGAAGATTGTAAGGACCTACTATGCAAAAAACGGCACTCACAAAAAATCCGCACAAAATGACAAAATAGCTTACACAGTACTGCCTATAGTGGAAACAGAGGCCAAAACGAGCCCAAATGGAAATTTTGAGCAGACCTTGCTCTATCAGCTCACCCAAAGTATTTTCCCAACTTTTTGACACTTACCAAAGCTCACATAAATATGAGAAAGTGAGCAAGCGTGTGTTGGTGATGCTGACAACTAAGCCCAAGAGGATGCAACCTAATCTGATACCAATTGTTGAAATTAGGGTTGCATGGAAACACACATAGCTTGGAGAAGCCAAAGGAAGCTCAAGGCACACAACAAACAATGTATCAGGGTGAAATGGAAAGATAAGATAGCCCTAGAGTAAAGGAGTATATACAATACACGGGAGAAAAACCTCCTAGTGAGGGGAAAAATGCCTCGGCTATCATAAGTATGTTCACACAAATCACTAACACATGTATATGGTAACACCTTAATCCCTAAAATTCAAAAGCTTGATTTTTGAGAGAGGTTTTTAAAAACGTACAAGGCCTCATAAAGAGCTGACATGGCAGACTCTATGGAAATCCTGCAATTTGCATTAACAGTGCCACACGACAGGCATTATGGAAGTCTTTAACTTGCGACAACAGATTTTGTAGTTTTACACATGGATTTTGGGGATAAGTGCTTTGGACATCCCTTGTACTCCTTAAAAATGTCCTTAGAGTCACTCTCTGGGAGCATATGAACACATAGTCTCCGAGAGAGCTGGACCCTTGGGGAGTTGTACTTTGCAAGAATAATAATAAAAAAATACCGAAAGGAGCATCAGTCTTTGGGGGCAGTGTGTCTTGGCTTGAAACTCTGCCGTGCCATGTTGACTCTCTCTCTCTCTCTCTCTCTCTCTCTCTCTCTCTCTCTCTCTCTCTCTCTCTCTCTCTCTCTCTCTCTCTCTCTCTCTCTCTCTCTCTCTCTCGTCAAGTTCAGTGATTTTGCAGTTTTTTTTGTGTTCTACTATAGATTTCTCACTTGGAGTGTCCATGCCTATAATAGTGGTATTAGAGCTTAGAAAAAGATTCTTCTCCTACGGATGATCTAATCCCTTTTGTAACACACGTGGGGTTCTCGTGCGTGGAGAATCTGACAGAGTCAACACCCCTCTTCGTGGAGATGAAGAAAAATGTGGGAATTGAATAAACCAATGGAGATTTAGGCAAATTTTTGGCAAGGATATTTGTCAGAGCATGTTACAAACGCCAATTGCAGGTTGACACGTGTGCAAAAAGATTGATCAAATACTCGAGAATCCAAAATATGTGAAGTATCTGAAGAATTACACGATTGATGAGATTGACACGAGATGGAAAGAGGTCATTGATTCTCCTCTCAAGACAAGAAGGAAGCTGAAAGAAAAGCCAAGTTAAAAAAAGTGGATATTGTCCTCGTAGAAAGAGCTGGACAGAGCAGCTCTTGAAAAGAAGATGAACCAGTATTATCAAAGGCTTGAAGCACTCTCAAAAGAAGAGGAAATTGGCGGATTTTCTCGTTTATTTGGAGTGAAAGTCTACATTCAAGGTGGCAAGCAGATCCAAGAAGCGTGTTTGTGTTTAGGATGACTCTGATTTTTCTTCATCTTTAGAGAGTTTTGACTGTACATCATCCTCCAGTTCTAGAGAGGATTAGAAAAGATGGAAGGAGCACAGAAAAAGGAAGAAAATTAGATATTTGAAAAAGTTTAGAAGGCATGGAGTCCATCTAGTAATTTGGAGGAGGAGAAGTGGGTCTGTTATAAGATAAGTTAGTTGCATCTGCAGTGGGGCCACTATTGACGGGCTACATATCTCAGACAGGGTGGAGATCAGTGTTTTACATGCTCATGACATCTGCTTTGTTTACAGGGCTTTTATTATCAAAATTCCTGAGTGCAGAGGTGAGGGATTTGATGGCTAGAGCTAACGCACACAACTGAAGAAGATCAATGAAGAAGATGTCTAGTTCTTGGTCTAGAAACTTCTGCATCGTATCCCCTTTATGGAACGAGAAGCCTATGTACTATTGTTCACTTTTAAGAGGGATTCATTGGTAGTTGTCTAATTTCTATGATGGCTACCTGCCGGCTTGCAGAGACGCTATCCAGGCATCTCGTAGAAGATATTTATCGGTGCAGCCAGAAGAAGCAGGTAGTGCCACGTTGAAGGAGGAGCAAGGCGAGATACACGTTTCCTATGCTCTGTCAACAAAGGGCACTGCTTTTGTGCTTTTTGCTTGTGTTCAAGAAGTTTGCAAGGTTCTTTGGTTTTTTGATGTAGCTTGCACCTAGCCAGTTTTTCAGTTGATAGTAATAAGAAACTGAGTCCGAAAGTGTCATTCGCAACTCCGAGATATCATTTTGTGTTGTTTCTCTCACTTGATCCCACAACAAGCAATCCAGTGGATCCCGGCTCACTAACCCCACAAATTCATCCCCGACATCTTTGGTGAACCTGATGCGAAGCGAGATGGGGTAGGAAATTTTGGTAGAGATGATGACAACGACATATCAAGTAGAGATGATGCAACTATCTGATGCTTTCTTGCAGTAGTAGCAGAAGCAGGTTACTTTTGAGCACTTTGGTTTAGACCAAGAAGATTTATTGCGAGGATTTGCTCGATCGGATGAAGCCGAGATGAAGCAAGCAAAAGTGGAAGAAGCATTGGATAAGGTTTATGCTGAAAGAGCTACATGTGACGGTCATGATAGTGATGGATATCTTGCATGTTACAGGTCAGAGATGGAGCTTATGGGTATTCCAATTGAGCTTATGATCAAGGAATTTGACCGGCTAGTAGCTCCAGAATTACGTGATCAAGTACAAGGGCTTATTGGTATGTATGCAGAGAATTAGGTAAAATTTGAAGAAGCAATTGTACAAGTGGGTGATCGGCATATAGCCTTGTAATTAGAGCGAATGACTCAACAGAAGCAGGTTACTTTCAGTAAAGGTGATGGAGATTAATTGTTGCAGACAATCAGCTATGATGAATTTTAGGAGCAGATTCATGCAGTAAGTAAAGCTAAAGCAGACGCAGCTTTCCAAGTATCAAATTTAGCACCAGAGGGTCATGCTTCAGGTAACCTAACATGGGTAAATAATGAATTCCATCTTAAAACTATTGGTGAAAGTTTCTCAAAGCCTACTCACCTGGAAGCTACTTCCATCATTGATTCTTGCGTGGATTTAGATGAAGATAGAGATATATAATGCTGACGTGCCTACCTCTGCAAATATTTGTAAAGAAATTCGAGCCAAGCTTGAAGCTGTTGTAGACAAGTGTCTGCTTGAAAATGACAAGTTATTGCAGATTGCAAATGCTCAAGGCATTGCAAAGATGGTTTATGTAAAGCTTGGGATTCCATATTCTACAAATCCAATTATGCCATTGGATAAGAATGACGATATACAGGATCTACAGATACATGAGGATTCAGATGGATTGGATGTGCTAGAGCAGATATCTATTGAAGCTGCAGATGTACATGGTTTGGTTGTGCAAGAGGAGATATCTGATGAAGTTGAAGATTTGCATGGCTTGTTTGTGCCAGATGAATCTCCACAGGTGGAGGAGTATAAATGGAGCACTCTAGATGAGCTCGGTGAACCTACAAAGGGACACATACAAGTGCATAATTACAATCAGATACATATGCAAATGGATGATGGGCTAGATTCACCACTTGATGCATACATATTTTTTGATCTTGACTTTCAACCGATGGTAAGTGAACTTGAAGCGCCCAAGTATACAGATTACTCAGTGCTTAGTATCAGTTTAGAGGGGTGCAGGAAGGTGTTGTGCAGTCATACAATGCTCTTGTTAACCCAATCTATTATGATGATGCGCTTACTAGGAAAATCAATGACATCTTTGAGGTGCATGCGAGATCCTGTGTTGATGCAGTTGAACGATATTTGATGGGGAGTAAAAAGGATGCATAGTTTTTTTACAACCAACGATCGTTATGTATGATAATAATTATTTACACCAAGGTTCAGGGAGTTATAAGTTTATGTGGATCAAGATATACAAGCTTTACAAGATTCTTTGCCAATTGAGAAAGATCTAGGGCTTATTCTCTTTTGGATGATGCTTTAAGAGAGTTTTTTGTTCCATATGAGAAGGACGTTTGAGGCTTGCATTTCATAGGAAACTCAGAGGAAAAAAGGGAAGCAGATGATAGAGAACTCATGAAGATACTCGATGAAGCTCTAGAGGATTTCAAGCTTACCACAGATGACTTGCTTACAGTTTTTCAGGTACATACGGATGGTATGGATAGTGATGGTTTCTTATTACATGCTTATACCTCCCATGCTAGAGGGGGTGATTTCGATCGAGTACCAATTATGCCAGAGATTGAGGTAACTACCTATTTGCTTCAGTTTTATGATCTCCTATCAAGCAATGGTACATGTGGTTATATGGAATGCTAGAAAGATGTGATCAACATGTTTATGAAGGATTTGAATCCATTTGATCCAGGAGGACATGGTTATATATTTGCCCTATGGCAGTTGATCTATATGCCGTATGATCCTGGTAGAGTTCAAGATGCTTACACATTATGGCGATCGGTTTATAGGTTTTACAATGATGCAACAAGTCTATGGGCTTCTGGATGGTTACACCTCATTGACAGGAAGTTTTTGAGTTTCCCCTTTGATCTTGGAGGTTTATGTCTACCCTGAAGTCAAATTCTTGAGAGTCATTGGGTAGTGGTTAGATTTTATTCTTGCAAATTTTTGAAGATGGTTGGCACATACCGGAGGATGTCCAGGTTCAGAGGGGGTGGATGTCATGATGCTTTGCGTTTATTAGGAGAAAAGAACAATATAGATAAGATTCTTTTAGGTTTTTGGGCGAAAGCATGGTGAGTTTTCAAAGTGGTGTTTTGAAGTACCATTGATGATAGATAGAGTACGCCAAATGCAGTAAACTTCATAATTTGAGAACTTTATTAACCCAGATGGTGACATTTGAGTATGTTGACTACATGGTCATTACCAAAGAGGCATGGAAGTGGGTGACAAGTATTCCCAATTTGATACAATTCAAGGAGTTTGAACAGAGTCCCTCCATTTAACCCTGGCCCCTTTAATGATGATGCAGATGGTAGTGACTTTGGAAGGAAGAGGAAACAAGGAGGAAGTTCACGGTGGTGTCGTATATGTCATCTTGATTGCTACACTATGCACGGGCTCGAGGACCATTCAAAGTCCGAAGAGCACCAGAAGAAACCCTTGGACTTGGTCATGACTATCAGGCAAGATAGTGCAAAAAAGCAAAAGTAGTAATACTGTCCTAGGGTGTGAATGGCCGCTTGTAGTAAGAAGCTAATAATAAAGCAAGGTCTTTTTTTTTAAATAATATCGAGGGGGGATAAAAAAGCGTCAACTGTGGCATGTGAGAAGGCACCATCAGATAAAGCGAGGAGTACACGGGAGGTGGCCAATGAGAAGGAGGCCGGAGTTTCTTCATCTACGATGAAGCCAGAGATTGAGAAAACGAGGCCGAGGCCTGGGCGGTGGCAACTGCAACAGGTTGAGAGCAGGGAGGAGCGCGCCGTCAGAGATATAGCCATCGAGCAGTGGGGTGACATAGCAGGAAGACGAGCGAGTCACTATGGGGGGGTCGCTTTTGGCGGATGAGGGCGACCAGGCGAGAATAAAAGGAAGCATCTAGAGAAAACTAATAATGTAATAAATAGCGTGTCAGTTATAAGACATGCTAGTCGCATTTGCAGTGGGGCCACTATTGACAGGCTACATATCTTAGACAGGGTGGATATCAGTGTTTTACATGCTCATGACGTCTGCTTGGTTTGCAGGGCTCTTATAATCAAACTCGTGAGTGCAGAGGCGAGGGATTTGATGGCAAGAGCTAAGGCACACAGATGAAGAAGATCAATGAAGAAGATGTCTAACTCTTGGTCTACAAACTTTTGCATCGGATCCCCTTTCTAGAAATCCTATGTACTTTTGTTCTCTTTTAAGAGAGATTTATTGGTAGTTGTCTGATTTCTACGATGGTTGCCTGTCGACTTTTAGAGATGCTATCCAGGCGTCTCGTAGAAGATATCTGCCGATGTAGTCAGAAGAATCAATTAGTGCCACGTTGAAGGAGGAGCAAGGCAAGATACAAGTTTCCCGCGCTCTATCAACAAAGGGCACTGCTTTTGTGCTTTTTGGTTGTGTTCAAGCAGTCTGCAAGGTTCCTTGATTTTTTATTGTAGCTTGCACCTAGCCGGTTTTTCAATTGATAGTAAAAAAGAAATTGAGTTTTAAAGTGTCGTTCGCAACTAAAAGATATCATTTTGTGTTGTTTCTCTCACTTGATCCCACAACAAGCAACCCGGTGTTGATCCCGGCTCACTAACCACATAAATTTATCCCCAACAACGTGTCCCAAGGATGTCATGAACACAACATTGCTGTATAAAGTAGAGTGTCATTTGGTTGTTGTTTGGAATAACTCTCTCTTGACGTATGAATCTTTGTAGCAACACTCGTATATCCTTTGTGCTGCAAATCTGATAGCTTTACAGGAGCTGATTCCTTGGCATTGCCACTGATTCAAAATAAATGTTGGTGCACAAGTGGCTAGGACACAGCTTCCTGCACTCCTTAAGGCTAAGAGGCTTGCCTTGCAACCCAGACTCATCCTCTTCAATCCGTGCAATAGCTTCGAGATCTTTCTCCTAGCCATAACGCTCTCTCTCTCTTCTTTGTAGATGGCATGTGCTTCAGCGTGGTTAAGTTCTTCTTCCATATCTGTCAATCAAGCGAACGTGACATCATGAGAGAGATTTGTTGTAAAGCTAACATGTTATCACTTTCAAATCTTTAAAGAAATAGACATGATAACTTAATCTTGTAGCAATAAAGAAACATAATATTTATCACCATGTTGTTGAAAAGAGACAAGATAACTTGATTAATTATATAATTTACAAGTGCAACTAAAGAGGATAATAAATAATTCATCACCTCAATCATCAGTTGGTCGTAGACTAGAAATCATTACAATCTCATGGCCTACTCTATGGGCACCGTTTAGACATAGGGAAAGATCAAAAGCATTAGGTCGGGCTAAGGGATTGTTTCGCTTGCCACTCTCAAGGTGGGTAAGTACATTGCCTAAAAAATCCCTTTTGTTTTTCTCTTTGACACTTCCATGCGCTTCAAGAGTCGTTCACAAGTATGACACATGGAGTTAATATCCAAGGAGGGAGATTAGTAGATATGCATTATGGGGCAGCCCATGAAAAATATCTCTCGCTCTACTTTCTAGTTCCTATTTGCAAGTTGCGGAGAGGAGGAAAGCATGTCATTGTTCTGGTCTTTGTACATGACCCCCAATCCACAATGCCTGCATAGACCCCCTTCTGTCCAAAGTGAAGCATCATGTTGCGCGAGTGAAGATCATTGTGGAGATAGTCGTGCGTATGTAGATACTTCAGGGTCTAAAGAAGAGCATTTATTATCTGCAAAATGTTATTTTGGAATAACTCTACTGTTCCTTTTGTAGTTACATAAACGCAAATGGCAGGTTGACTGCCATCTGAAGTGCACTCTCTTATCCACTACTCTATATGGCCGCCATTCCAAAAATGTGAAATGAGCATTGGACGCTCTATGTGGAGGACCATGGCAAGTGGATAAATAATGCCGCGGTGAGCGATGTCCAAAGCTGCGGCTTTGGTACAGTCACTAACAATCACCAAGCTCATGAATATCATCATGGTTCTTTTGTCAAAAGATACAATGAAAATAAGTTTGTATGTGTCACAAACGATGACAAGTTTTAATAATTAATGAGGAATGATGAAAGTTTGAAACTATCTAAAAAATTCATGAGAATAATGATATGATCAATGTATCGCTGACATCAATTTCAAGTGTCAAGCATCTCAATGTGAAAGTTACAAAAATGACACACGACAACATTAATAGACTTGGGCCATAAAAGCCACAAGTATTTTGAGGGTAAAACACACTCCTCTAACTTGCAGCACTACCACTTATTCATGCCCCCCATGCCATGCATATAGCATCCCCTGCTTGCTCTTTTTCTCTATTCATGGCTTGCTTCTGAATTGTTGACCTCCCCAGCTGCCCACACAGGCCACCGCCCAAACCAACCTCCCCTCATTGCAACTGGCGGCTTTGCACGCATGCACTCAAACTTCTCTTGTGGCATGGTTCAGTCTCAATTCTAGAATCTCTACGCATTAGGGACATTGTTTATAGACCTTAAAAGGCAGCACTACAGTGCGTAGGGAGAGATGGTTATAACACCTATATGACACACAAGAGGTCTTTGGTTCATGCTTGGGAAAGGCCACCTTAAATGCAAGTCAAATCCATAGCAGAGCTGCGGACCTATCTGCAACTCAGAGCCACAATCGAGCTGCAAATGATGGTAATAACCAATGTTGGAAAATTGTGCCTCTTGAGAAAACCTTTAAATAAAATAATATGCAACTAATTTGTTTCAAAAACAAAAGCAACATATAGCAAAGTCTATATACAGCAAGCACAAAAAGAAAACAACACCAAATCAGGTAGTGCCATCTAAAGAAATTGTTGAGCTGACCAGTAGTACGATGCAAAGTATTCTCAGAAGCCTCACACTTGGGTTTCACAATGGCTGCGATGCAAAGTGTAATGGAAATGGACTATTAACTTTGAGAGTAGCGAAAATTAGAGAAAGTACTTTTGTGAAACTACTTTGTGAGCATAGAGGGTGAACTTAATTGAAGGTAGCAACATAAACATAGCATCTAGTTAACTTGGCATGAACAATACTTTTTCAAGAGAGAGAGAGAGTTTAGAGAACATGACAAAAGTTGAGGACCAGATTTATGTGGAGCCAATCCCCCCTCCAATAGGCATTTGTATTATAGTTTCTCCCATCAAGAGAGACTTGTTACAATACAATCTTTGTATTCCTTGTGACCTAGGTGATGCAATGAAGATGGAAAGCTTCATGCATCACCAACATAACATAAACTTTGTGGAAATCATTAACTATCCCAAGCCTCAGTCCCAAGACCTCAAACACCTTCGAAGGTGGAGAGAGCTAGCAAGGAATGAGGGTAGGGAAGAGGAAGAAGAAACATTTCATAGGAGAAAGAACTAGTTCCTCCTTGATAGCATACATAATAGCATAGTAATGAGATAGAGAAGACGGAAAGCTTAAGCATTGAATCATGGCTCTTGGTTGGATTTGCATTCCATAGCCAAGAGTGTTGGTGTAGGATCTCAACTTCTCTACTTGCTTGGAGAAGGAGATGGAGATCTTGCACTTCACACAATGAGTGTGTGTGTGTGTGTGTGTGTGTGTGTGTGGGAGAGTATACCCCCCAAGCATGCCCCTAGCTTCCTCGGTCGACCCCCCCTTGTAGCTCATGCTTGAAGCTCATTGGACCCCTCCAGGTCTAGCCAATCACAAGCAGGAGGCATTACTAGCAACAAGGGTAGTCTTGGGACAAGTGTCTACCCTTCACCTTTGAGAGAGAGGACTTGAAAAATGCAAAAATAAATAAATAGTTATACTAAATTTTCATTAGACCCCTTGGGTGGCCAACCAATAGGCTTTAGGCACACCATGAGGGCAACATGAGGAGGAACTTGACAAGTGTTCTAAATGCTTCCTTTGTACCAAGATTACCTTGTGTGAGGGTGTGTGTGTTCTCTCTCTACCCCCCTCTTGTAGGGATCTCTCCCTACTTGTATGGATAGACTTTGATTTTTGCACACCTTACCTCAAGCACCTTAGCATGACAACGCACCTCAAGCTTGGGTGGTGTTCCCACAAGCACTTCAAGCTCTCTAGTCAGCAAGCACCTCAAGAACCTTAGTCATCAAGCATGACAAGCACCTCAAGCCCCTTAGTCATCAAGCACGACAAGCACCTCAAGCACCTTAAGCCTAGGCCGGGTTCCCACCTCAAGCTCCACCCTAGCTTACCTAAGGTCAAAGGACTTTTTAACACTAACCTTTGGAGGTCTTTAATGAAGCTAACCGTAAGGTCTTTAAGCTCCATTAGCTAGCCTTGCTCTTTGATAGACCATCTGTCATTTGGACCCCTTTACCGTTGTCCCCGTGATGAGATAGATCTGTAAGCACATGTCAATATTCTAACCCTTAGTCTCGTTTATTCTCCCACATTAAATGATGAGTTCAATATGAGAAAATCATTTGGGTTGGCTAGATATTAGATTTTATGACACAGGGTTTTCTCATAATCTTTGCACTCGGGTTGCAGAGTGACTATGATGCAAATATTTCTAATAAGCCTCACATTTGGGTTTGGTCTGCTGACTCAAGCTTCATCTTCCATAATCCTCACACTCGGGTTGCTACACAGGTGTATGACTTATGTAGTCCCACCCAACCAACCTTCCTAATCTTCAATATGGAGGCGGCCATGAAAAACCTTCTCTAATTACAATAGATTAATAACTTCAAAAGCATAAAACCTAACTATCCTTGTCCACATAGACTTCAACAACATCAAAATGAAATTACAAAGCTTCTTGAATCTCACAAAATCTAGCCAAAATATACATTGATAATTTGTACAAACAAGACTTATCTTCTTGATTCATTGATGTGAAAAACCTTGATTGCGATTGTCTTTGAAATATCAATTGTGGTTGTCTTTGAGACGTTTGAACAAGCAAGAAACACGACAACAAAAATTGCTAATACAAAGCATCTTGAATCTTTAAAATTCACCATAAAACTTATCTTATGTGGTCCTGCTCTCCATAGCTCTGATACCGTGTTGACAAGGGAGGAAAACCGAGATGAGAGATGAGAGAGAGAGAGAGGTGTTGGGGGTCCCATCATTGCAATAGCTCCAATGACAAAATAAATTATTAATTCGGAGGGATGAGCTACCCAGCTAGGGCATGGTGTTGGGGGTCCCATCGTTGCAATAGCTCCAATGACCAACAAAATTATCAATCCGGAGGGATGTACCCGGCTAGGGCATGGAAGCACTCACACGGTTAGTGAGCTAATTGTGGCAACACAAATGGTTAACTCTACGAGGTGAGCTTCTTGACGTATGGAGGAGCTAAGCCACAATGAAGGGCAATCTCTACATCCACTTCTCTTCACCTCGAATCAACCCAATCACACACACTACGATTGCAAGACACACACAACACTAATCCTATCATGCAACACACTAATTGCAAGCACACACACATAGATCTATCGAGCACCACACTCCAATCAAACCTACATGCACACACACAAGCAAAAGAGGGCAATCACACAAGATTAGAGAGGGATTAACCACTAATTACTTAAGATCTACCTAATCTAAGCATCATAGGCAATCATAAGAAGCATGAGAGAGGCATAGTGAAAGAGAATGAATCATTGATTAGTGTTAATCAAGTCTCATGAGCAAGGAGAAGCTCAAGGACTCCATATCCACACACCTCAAGAGCTCTCACCAAAGAGTGCTCTCAATAAATGAGCTTGAGAACCTAATTTCCTTTACACATTGCCTTATGTACCTAGGGTAAAAATATGCAATGTCCGGGCGCCCAAGGCCTTTAGGGCTCCACCACTTACTGAATCTGCTACCTAGGCTGACTAACTGTCATATTATTTACATCTTGGAACTCCCATTGAGCCCGTAACACATTAAAATATTACAATGGCTTGAAATAATTTGAGAATTTACAATACGTGACCATTTTGGGAAAACGTGGAAAATGTGTAACTCCAATCTTTACTGCTTCTTCACTTTGATCTTCGAGTGCATTCGTACATCTTCGGTCTTTAGCAGCTTCTGTTTAACTGACGTTGACTCAGTTAACATTCCCCCCTTTCGATTTTAGTGCCAGTCCTCGGGCACTGTTGAAAAGTGTCTGTGGAGGTTGTGGAAGGTTTTTGATTGATTGTTGATGGGCTAATTGTGTTCATTTTGTTGTTGAATTTGTTGATGAGGTTCAATTTGCTGCAGCATCTTCATTGGTCTGAATATGTATGATGTGAGAGATGATGTTGCATTTGTTCATTGTAATAGCATAATGATCACTACAAGAGGTTGTGTGCTCTTGTAACACTGTTAGCGACGGAAATACACTGGGTTTTTATAACCCCCGGCGTCGCTAAAACCGTCGCTACGAGAGCGCCGCTATATGTGTCGCTATAAGCATCGCTATATAGCGACGCTCATAGCGACGGTTATAGCGACGTTTACACAGAAGACTATAGCGACGCTACAGAGCCATAAATAGCGACGGTTATAGCGACGCCCGAGAGAATTTTTTTTTGGTGGCAGGGCATTGAATGCCCTGCCACCCATCAACCATATTGTACTTGATTCACTTTTTAAAAAAAGTGCAAGGGTAGATAATAGACCCAAAATAGTCACCCACAAGACGCATTGTTTGCAAAATTGACAATTGTACACATCATAGGCAAAATGAATTGATTGGAAAATGTAATAATGACAATTGTACAACATCATAGGCATAAAGAATTGATTGGCAAAAGGAACTGCGGTGACAAATGTAATAATATACATGGTTCAAAAAGACGTATAAAATCTGTCTCATGATACATAAGCTATGAGAAACCCTAAACTAATGCTATCTAGCTATGGCTAAACTGACGTCGTCTAGTCAGACGTCTCATCGCGTCCAAGCGGCGTGTCTGTCGGATTCTGCAAAAAAAGACAATAAGACAGCTTTCAGTAAGTATAAACATATAACGACATTTATAAAACAATACAAAAAATAGAAAAGAGTAAACCCTAATACTAACCATGCCGCCGCGAGAACTGAGAATGTCCATCAGGGCGTTTAAGCCCTTCCTGCCTGCGTACTCGCGCTCGTACGGTGTGGGATCACGTCCTGTCATCGACCACTGTCAAAACATACAAAGATTTCATTATGTTAGAATTAAAAAACTCATAAACCCTAAACTATCGAACATAAAGAGCAATGCGAAAACACTTACAAAATCGGCCTCAAATGATGCCCATCCACCGCTCCCCAAGTGGTGCGAGCTCCCTGCCTCTACTCGCGCTCTGGCTGCATCCTTTTGTTGCTTCCACTTGTCGGGATTCTCGCGCGCTACTTTCTTCGCATTCTTCCAATCTTCTTTGGCCAGCCAATCTGGCCTGTTCCACCCATTCTTGATTTCTTTTTGCACTTCGGAACGCTTGTGTTTGCAGTATTCGCACATTCGAATCTTCATCAGGTCTTCATTGAAGCGCAGATCCCGTGTTGGAACGAGAAACTCATCATGAAGTATGCTGATGACTCTGTTTTTTAAATCACTTGGTACTTCACTCCATTTGTTTAGTATGTAGTGTCTAAACAGCTGAGAGCAAAGACCACGCATGCGCGAGATCACCTTCTTGCCATCATCATCCATGATGATGCCGCCGCTGAAGTCGACGGAGTAAGACAAGCCCTCTGGCCGGTGACGCATGAACCTGGGTGTCCCGGCAGGCGTCTCTAGCGGCGTGTCGATGGGGGTACGGACGTCAGGTGTCTCCACCAGCGTCTGGGCCCCGAAGCGAGGAGTGTCGAGTGGGGTGGCTCCTGGCGGAGTAGGTAGAGGTGTGTAGCTTCTAGGAACAGTCAGCCGTGCAAAACCTGGCGTAGATGGCGATGCTGTGGCTGGTGTGGGGGCGGGCAAAGAAGGGGAGGGTAAAGAGCCTCGTCGAACACGAGGCGGTGTGGAGGCATCGGTGGCGGAATCCCCACAACAACCGCCACCACCACCACTAGAGCGCCGGTGTCTAGACTCTTGAAAAACCCAAGTCTGTGTTGCTTCTACTTATCTAAGTCTCAAGTGTGTGTCAGACATCAAAAGCTACTTTCTCTACCACAACCTTATCCAAACAAATTTGTGTAGCTACAGGTCTCTGAATGGAATGAAACTTAACACCTAGCATGGGCAAGGTATCCTCTCCACTCCCATGTGCTCAAATGTTGTTTTTGACACTTGGACAAAATCACACATAAGATAAACAACCTATTTTAGGGTTGTCGGTTTTGATCCCAGAAGGGCTCTACAGATTCCTCTAGACGTGATCTATCTATCTCTAAGGTCAAAAGCCAATTTTAGTGCGTGTATTATGCATAGAGAACAAAAAAATCTCGTAGATGGACATGACTAAAAGCACACTTTATCGCGAGAAACTTACATTAACAGAGAGAGCTTTCACCTGTGAACGCATTGGTACACTCAGAATAGAATGCAATATTGTACGCAAGAGAGAGGAGAGATTGAACAAATAGCAACGGTTAATGTTTATTATCCAAAACTTAGCTCTTAAAGTTACAAAAATTGGCTTGTATACCTTAGCCAAGGTGTAAAAAGGGGATTCCTCATTAATTGAGGCTCACTATAAGGTTAAGAGACTGCATAGAATTACAAACATGGAAGCCATTGGTCCCTTTAAACTCATTGGTTCTCAATAACATTACAATGGCTTTGGACTTGTGAGATTTTTCAATAATAAAATGGGTTTGATTATAATGATTAGGATTGAAAAAATGTGTGGAGTCTTGCTTGATGCTCTTCTTTTCCTCTTGTTAGCTGAGCAGCTAACACCGAGCAAAAAGGACATTGGTACAAAGTGGGTTTACAAGTTGAAACACAAGCCGGATGGTATGATTGATCACTATAAGGCTTGAGTTGTTTCAAAGAATTATGCATAGCAAAAAGGCATAGATTATGAAGATACCTTTGCTCCCGCTTATCGTATGACGTACTACTATGCATTTTCTTGTGTCATCTCATTTTGGTTTGTATGTACATTTGTCAAACATTGTTACTGCTTTCTTGAATGGTGACATATTTGAGGAAGCTTATGTAACTCATCCTCATGGTTTTGTCAAGAAAGGACAAGATGATAAAGTGTGTAGATGTAAGAAAGCTTTGTATGGGTTGAAGCAATCTCCTTGTGCTTGGTATGAGAAAGCTCATACTCATTTGGTCAAACAAGGCTTTTGTAACAGTCCAAAAAAAAAAGCACATTGTATGTAAAGCACGATGGTAATGAACTTCTCATTTTCATTCTTTTTGTGGATGATTTGCTGATCATTGGACCAAATGAGAGACATATTGCTAAATTTAAGGCTGATTTGAATGCTAGTTTCAAGATGAAAGATTTTGGGTTGTTACGTACATCATTATTTGGGTATACAATTTAAGCAGTTTGATGGTGGTATTGCCTTGTGTCAGACAAGTTACATAGAGACATTGCTATGTTAGTTTGGACTTGAGGATCGCAAACCTATTGCTACTCCCATGGAAACAAGTTTGAAATTGATTTTTCATGATGCTGGTGATCTTGCCGATGTCTATCTTTATCAAGCTATTGTTGGATGCCTTATTTATATATGCAATATGAGGCTAGATATTTAGTTTGTAGTCTCACAGGTCAGCAAATTTATGCGTAGCGTAGGGTCTAAGCATTGGCAGGCTTTCAAGAGGATTTTTTTCTACTTGAGTACACTTTACATCTTGGCTTGTTTTATCCCAATCATTGACGCTAGATTTACATGCTGTTTTGGACTCATATTGGGCTGGTTGTTTTGACATGTGAGTGTCCAAAAGTGGTTTTTGTTTCATGCTCGGTAGTTCATGTATCTCATGGTTGAGCAAGAAGAAACCTCATGTGGCCACTTCTAGTTGTGAGGCTAACTACAAGGCAGTCTTCACAAGTATGGTTGAGTGTGTATGGGTTATACGCCTTATGGCTTATGAGACTTGCAGATTGTCACGAAAATAATTTGAACAACAGTAAGAAACAACTCATAATGAGGAGAACATCAATCCTGCAATTGGAAATTTCACTTAAGCATTGCAAATTTATGAGCATGCTCAAAGCAATAGAGAATATACAGCCTCCAAAATTATCACAAGAACAATTTGTACAACGGCACATAATAGATTACAATTTAGAAAACATCAATCTTGAAATTTTTAGGGTCACCCAGACGCTATAAAATTCTGAGCAATCCAGGATAAGTGATCTCTAGGGGTGCCAATTATAGAGGCTTCAATCAAAAGATCACCTCGAGAAGCATTTGAGGACTATAAGAATGCTTAATCCTCACCTCATCATAATACATAGAGAATATGAAAGCCAAGAGTGAAAAGAAGAAGGAGATTCCAAAGGTAAAGGAGCAAAAGAAGATAGAAAAGGATAAAAAGAGAGTCCAAATGTTGGTAGAGAAAGGGGCAAGGAGGCAATGAAGGCAAGATGCAACTCAAGAAAAAGACTCAAAAAAGGATTTGGAAGCACAACATCTATTTTTGAAAGAAGAATGTGATATGTTCTTTAGGAGCAAGGCTCAGTTGAAGGATTAATCTTTAGGCCTCTACACATAAATGAGCCCAATCCTGCGTTTGCACGTAGATAATGTATGGAGATAGGGCAGATCTCATCTCACTGGCAAGCCGAGAAAAACCCATTTGGGTAATCTCTATATACCACTCATGTATTTTCTTTCCTACGGAATTGTAACAATACTCTAGTATCTTTATGTAGCTTAAACATTTTTTCCTTCGTTTAACATTAGTCCTGTAATTGGACACTCAAGTGTCCTGAGACACTAAAGTTTCATGTTTTGCTACCATGTTTTGACAATTTATTTGTCAAGCTAGAAAAAAAAATTCTACCCGTTCCTTCTACCATAGGTTGGTTATGAGGAAAGGAAAACACTGAAGTTTTCTCCATGTCAAATAGAATCCCTATGGAAAGAATTATGGTAAGTTCTAAGTCATAATTTTTAGTAAAATTTTAAGTTGTTTTGTTAAAACAATCATAAAATTCTTATATCTTTTTGTAGAAATGTCCTTTTGTATGTCTATAAAAGCCAAGTATTAGTACCCAGTCTTGCAAAAACAATGGAATACCCTTCAAATACTAGTTTCCAACTCACACACAAGTTATAGACATAATCTGATACTTGAGCACATGTTGATGAAGAGCATAATTTTGGTCTTCCAACGGTTCCTTCATGGAATTGGGGCTATTCTATCCGTATACAAAAAAATCATGTCAAGATAAAGGCCAAAAAAAAGGTATATATGCACGGTATGTAAGGGAGCTGTACATATGAAAGTACTGAGTATAGGTTGGAACAAGTGTCCCTTCAATGTGTATGACAAATTTGATAGGTTTTGGGCAAAATAGTGAAATTAATTCTTGATGGTTGGGATGCTTGGAAAGTGATAAAATAATGGTTTCTAATGCATTATGTGGTCCTTGATATGCTCTACAAGATTTATAGCTCGTCAATTAAAGCTCTTAATGATAATTTATGGCAAGTTGAAGGTATATGGTATGTGTTGCAAAACGATGACTATTATGCTTAGTGATACAAATGTTTTGTGAATGCTAAAGGTGGCCAAGATAAAAAATTTAGAAGATGTTTATGTGCTCAAAGGCATGTGATTTGAAGCTCTTCAATCAGATATCAAGTTAAGAAGTTGTAGCTCACAACAGGTGGTGGTTGTGGCATCTCCTGGCTAGGATTCATTCACCCAAGTCCCACCATTGAGAGCATTGTATTCATTGGAAGCCACGGGGATTTGTTGCTTGCTATAGAGAGATTTTGTGTGAAGATTCTCTAAAACCATGCAAAGCAAGTTGGTATCTTTAGAACTAACTCTACTAGATGAGAGGATAAGAAGCCAAAAACGTGCTAGTCTAGATTTTTGTGTATAAAGTGTTTTTTGTATAAACATCCCTCATAGAGAAGGGAAAACACCATTTCAGATGTTGATGTAGCTCACGCGCATAGGCAAGTTCCTAATCATGGTAGGAGATATTTGAGTTTTTCTATTCTATTGTTTTTTAAGGCTATGATAAGAAAGGGAAGAGGGATCCTACCAGTAAGACCCCAATTGCACACTTTCTTGTTCCATCAAAGAATGTCATAGCTTGTGTCTTCTCCATGTTTGTTCCATGGTCTTTTGTTCAATCACAGAATGTCATAGCTTGAGTCTGTTCCATCGTCTCTTGTGCTTTTTTAGAGGTGTGTGTGTGTGTGTGTGTGTGTGTGTGTGTGCGTGCGTGCGTGCGTGCATTTGTGGGTGTGGGTGTGGGTGTGGGTGTGGGTGTGGGTGTGGGTGTGTGTGTGTGTGTGTTTGAAATGAAAAACCTAACAATAGTTTGTTTATACAAACAATTGAACCATACAATGGAGTAGATCAGACTTTACATATGAATACGGGTAATGATAAATGTACAAGGACATTGACAATATAGCCAAAAGATATGTTACATGTATATAATATCCTGTCAATTGTTTATTTTAATAGTTTACATTAGCTTAAACCTCTACTAAATGAGAGAATGTTTGATGTAGATATTCCTTTCTCCAAGTCTTTCTATTGATTTGATCCACTTTGACGTTATCCAATCCATAGAGACCAACCTCCACTAATCCTACGAGGAGAAGGATCCAGCTGTTACCCGCATCCATACAAAAGCATTCAGTTAGAACTGGCTATGCTTGTGTGTATTACAGGTGTCAAAATTGGGTCCAGTTGTTATCCATGTCACACCTTCAAAATTATCTTACAGTTTACTCTACGGACTATCATTTATGTTTTTCACCATATACCAATGTCAAAATACGTTTTGAAGTCACAATAAATCCCAGTAGTAGCTTTAAAAATTAATAATCAAAAAATAAAAATAAAAAAAATGGACAGTATCTTGTTTGTATATCGAAGAAATTGTCAAAAAAACCATAGTACCAGCCATCTCTTTGGAGACCCTCACAGAAGGATTAAGGCTTTTTCAACGAAATTGAAAACTTTAAGTAGTCACGTACGCATAAGCAATCTCCATCATACTTTAATTCATTTAATTTCATTCAACATGCAAAAAATCAGAGCCAAATGAGCCAATCACCATGCAAGAATTCTAAGTATAATCCAAGGGTGTAGCTTTCAATCCAAAGGTCACTGTATTAAAGAAACAGTCAAAAAAACAATATTATGTGGGGAATCGAGTAGGTTTCAAAAAACCTCCTTGTGGACAATGTAACCAGATCCTTCGGGACAAGTAACTTTTGTTTAGAACAAGACTTATACCTTACTAGTAGATCGACTGAATTCTAGAGTCCGAGAGCATATAGAGTTTAAACCCTATGTGTAACGTACCAATGCAAACTTCCTATATTAAACCAAGCTATCCATAGGTATAAATTGGTTCTCAATCCACCAAAAAGGTTCAACACTTGATAATTATATTTGCAAAAAGTGATATTGCTTCACAATGTTTTAACGCTTATGAAAAAAAGAATCATATACATTAGCTTTATAAAATATTCCAAGCATCTCATTGATACTTTTTTCAAAACAAACCATAATCAAATCCATTTGATGACATTATATTCATGCGAGAGATCAATTAATCCGCTTTTCATTGTTCATCTAGTACCCCCTGCGGTTAGTAAGCATTGACAAGAAACTGCAGATAGTTATCAGGCCATGCAATATGTTATGCATACTTAGAAGAAGAAGTCGTCTCTTGTATACAAATAGTTTCCACTATCATTTATCCATATATCCTAGCTGAACACACAAAGTTCATATTTTCCTTAGATCCACAAAAATTGGGCAGCATCTCCTCTGTATTGTGATTAAATTTTCAAAAAAAACCAAAAACTTCCATCTCATGGAGAGACCCTCACAAGAGGATTAAGGTCAAAATTCTTAGTTCTTCAAAGGTCTATACAACTCATGAAATCTATTCAACCCATTGTATTGACATAATGAAACTCAAAATGTGCATGTATCATTTCTTAGCAACCATAATATGTTATTAATTGAATATCACTTTGTAATATTTACTCAAAATTGCATAATAAAGTTGTTAACTTGCGAGCCAAAACCGGTTTCAAGTGAGTGTAATAACCCATAAAAAGTTATTTTGTAGCAGTAAGTAGTACATAACCTCAATGGCAAGGCCAGTATATATCATGTGTTTCGATGTTCCTCATCGACATACTCAAATCTTATTCAGTAGTGGGTAACATAACCTTCCTGAATCCCAAAAACATCTTAGCTGAGGAACTCTTATCCTCCAATAGTGCATATATATAACATAACCAAATCATCAGTTGGTCCCAAAATAGCTAATAACATCACAAGTGGAACACCCTTCCCTCTCAAAGTGAGAAGTGCTTGCTTTCTTCACAACTATTATTAGATGAATCACTATCAAACACAGGCTTTCGTTCATGAGTACATGGATATTTACTCCAAAAGTCAAGTCCCTATAATATCTCAACACTATGACTCAAGGTTTGAAAGTTTACCAAATGCACCTAGCCAAATGAGAGTCTTTATGAGCGTCAAATTATTATGACATCCTGTAGCCCAACTTCTAAGTAGGTGTAAATGCACCTACCTGATATATATCCCGATGTAATCATCAAAATCACTTGTTGTAGAATTTCATATCGGAGCTGCAACAAGATGATTCAAGAATGTGCCATGCCACCTTTCACTTTAGATGCATCCATGCGCTTTGAAAGATTCCTGTATGTACACTGCACCTTCATATTAGCGTGCTGTGTGTGTGTGTGTGTGTGTGTGTGTGTTCTGAGTAACATCCCATGAGGATGTGATGGTGGGCTAATCAAGGATTACCTGGCTTCTATGCAAACAATGACCACAAAGGGGTGTACCGGTAGAGATGGAGAGAGAAATGAACGATGGGAAACCACAGCACTTCGCGTAAGCAAATCCCCAGGACAAGCCAGCCACAAGACAGTCTGAAGAGTTTCATGAACAAGGAGGAACCCACAAGGGTGAGGTTCCGTTTAGCGTAGCGAAGAGGAGCAGAAAAAATGGTTGTGCGGTATGGTACTCAGCGGTTATCGCAAATTGCAGCCAGATAAGGAAACAATAGGTTGGCTTAGAGGTGCTGCCGAGTGAGGAGGAGCATCAAAGGGGAGCATGCATAAAAGAGCAGGGCTGGTAGAGGAAAGGATGAGCACGAACATGCCTATATTCATAGAAGAGGAGACCATGCGGCCTACGAGGTGTATGAGCAAAAAAAACCCAAAAGGGAGCCATCACTCCATGATCAGACCATTAAGGGTTTGTAGAAAGTTGTTAGATTGTCTCAAAGCATGGGCCTACTCACGATGCTAGCCTTTATGAATCTGATCCAAGATTAAAGATACCCACACTCCAGTGACGATATGGTGAGCTTATATATACCACCACCTATCACTCATATGTGTATTCATGTGAGCCCATAGAACAAAGTTACACCAGCATAGAGTGGGTAATAAGTGTACCTCATGATGTGCAAAATCGACTAAGATGAGAAATACCGTGAGTGCAATTAGTAAACCTAGCAGACTGGGCAAGTATAGCTTGTGTGAAGTATATGGGATTAGCGTATTCATTCCAAGATTATTTCCTAATCCATCACAAAAAAGGTTGTCAACCTCTCATCATCCATAGGAAATTTAATGACCGTTCCATACAGTGTGGGGATAGACACGGTGGAGTATCAAGTGTGTGCGCAAGAGGTACCCACTTATGATAACTGCATTTTTGTGTGTGTGTGTGTGTGTGTGTGTGTGTGTGTGTGTGTGTGTGTGTGTGTGTGTGTGTGTGTGTGTGTGTGTGTGTGTAGGACCACCTAAGGTTTTGTATGCAAAGAGAGAGAGAGAGAGAGAGAGAGAGCAAGAAGGAGCTTGGAATTGTGGCTATGGTGGTGTGTACATGGATAGGTGCGTGTAGTCGAGGATGCTCGGATGTGAGCATATGTGGGAGAGGTTTACAGATAGTGTTCGTGTGTGTGTGTGTGTGTGTGTGTGTGTGTGTGTGTGTGTGTGTGTGTGTGTGTGTGTGTGTGTGTGTGTGTGTGTGTGTGTGTGTGTGTGTGTGTGTGTGTGTGTGTGTGTGTGTACTAGGGTGGATGATGCAATGTGATCCTTGAGCTATAAAGAGGCAAAAAGACTATGTCTAGTGTGTGTACATCATTCTCCTCCTCCAACGTTTCCTATGGCGACTATTTTTGTCACATCGGCTTTTTGGGAAGTGCCATTCAAAGGTAGGTAAAGTCTCTTCAAAAACATATTATGGAATGATAAATACTTCTCTACCATCTTCATGCAGTAGTATTTTGGTTTCATGTGTTGTTGATATAATTTGCTCTAGGTATGCACGTACTTCTAGAACATGTACAAAGGAACTTTGTGGCACTCACAGGGGTACATTTGTCTTAGCTATCTTTTTGCTGCATCAAAGGTGAGTGTGCATGGTGCAAGAAGTTTATCCATCCTATTCCCATGGAGATAGTGAAGCAAGTGAGAGTCAGACCTTGCAGAGTGCTTGAGTGCTAAAAATCAAAGTGCAAAGTGCAAGCAAACTAAAATTTTGAATGTGTGAACGAAGGGTATTTTATAGCTATATGCACGTACTAAATATGATTTGTGAGTGCTTTCATGTGAATGAGCACATGGCTTATCATCACTAAAATATGGCTCAAATGATGCACAATTCTGGTGGGTGATCGCAATCATTGCTAAATCCAAGGTATTCATCATGAAATCATCATTTTGGTTGGGTACCATCCAAGCTAACAACCACATGTTGTTCAATTTTGACTTCAACATCTCTTGGCTCGGAATTCGACAAAAGTGTGTTGTTGTGATATGGTCTGAGTCAATATCCATTGATAGGCATTTTGACACTTGTGCCATCAATCTACCAAAGCACAAATATTCCATATTCAATCACCTTATGAATGTAATATGGGCCAATACATCTGAGTACCAATTTTCCTACCTTCTTTCCACCTCTAGTATTAAAAAATGGCAATACTAATTCTCCTTCCTTAAATGCTTTGATTTTTGGATATCTATTGACAACCATCTTTGCTGACCTTGAACAATCTCACTTATAGAATCTATATGTAGCCTCTCCTCTTCAAGCCTTAGCAATTTGATGATTCTCACCCGTTCTCATTCCTCCATGATTAATATTTCTTGTACTACCATATGCAAACTCGCCCAAAGAAATTCCATCGCGATCGCTGCTTCTATGCCATACACCATCTAGAAGGGGGTGAAGCTTGTGCTCACTTTTTATGTGGTTGGGAATGCCAATCTTGCATGATCTTCTCACATATAAAATATGCATGTAATTTGCATGCAACCTCTCTCCTCTTCAAGCCTTAACAATTTGATGATTCTCCCCTGTTTTGATTCTCCTATGAGTAATCTTTCTTGTACTGCCATATGTAAACTTGGCATAAGAAATTTCATTTACATCACTGCTTCTACACCATACACCCTTTGGAAGGGGGTGAAACATGTGCTCACTTTATATGTGGTTGGGAATGCCCACAAAGCTAAATGTAATTTTTGCTCCCAAGCATGCCAATGTTCTTCTGCAACCTTCTTCAAGATGTTCTATAGAACCTTGTTGTTGGACTTGGCTTGCCCATTTTCTTGTGGATAATACACCGTTCACTTCTTGTGCAAGATCATGTGGGATTTTACCATGTCAAACACCACTTTGTTTAGAAATTTTTTTCCTTGATCACTAATAAGCTCAATCGGATAGCCAAATTGTGTGATGATGTTTTCATACAAGAATTTTGGTACACCAGCAACTTCTTTTGTTCTCAAGGCTTTGGATTTGACCCACTTTGTGCAGCAATCAATAATGAATACTATGAATATGCATTACCACTCAGCCATGACAAAGGATTAAAGGATCAACAAAATCCAATACCCATTTCTCCCTGGGGGCATCCACGAGGAATATGTAAGATAGCACATGCAAACAAAATAAAGGATTTATAATTAGGTACATTTACAAAAACTTTACTTACATAAGGGCTAGTTTTTTTACAAAAATGCATACATAAGGGGTACATATAATACTTGAAAATATACAGGTAAGAGATTATTTAAATACCACTTGTTCGCACATGCTATATGCAATTTTTACATATTGGACTTCCTGAGCATTTCTCAAATGGACCCAAAGGTAATACTGGGTGATGCTTCAAATGTTGGTTGGTTGACCAACCGGTTGGCATGGATTACAATTCTTTGCACAAATGTGGGTATCTCTAAACACAATTGGCCACCACAATCTAGCATATAGAGATTTCCTCATTGTGGCTTCTTTAGCAAAGTTTCCTACTCAAATTCCTTCATGGGCTTCTTTGAGAATTTCCTCTTGCTCATGTTGAAAGGTACAACAAGCAAGTGCTTATGCTTTGGGGATAGGGGTGCATCCATCATTAGGAAAAGTTTGGACTCAAAAATGGGCCTTGTAAGAAATGCCAGGTCAGCTTAGAGAGAGATAATAAAAAGTCCCTAATTTCATTTTTGATATTCACTTTCAAAAAAACTCGGATATCAGATTTGGGGGGTACGTCTCAAAAAGTGTTCAGACAATGATAACATACGACGGCTCCGAATTGAACACCGATTGTCTCAATCTTTTGGATTTTTCAAAACTAAGATTTGGCGCTCAACGAGGTGCATTGAATATTATTCTTCTTCTCATTTTTGCGTCTCTCTTGCTTTCCGTCTGCGCGTAGTCTCCTCCCTTGAGCTCTCTTCCATTTGCTCCACTCTTGCGCTCTCCTCTGTTTTGAGCTTTCTCATTCACCAAGTTATCTCAATGTCATTATCATCTTCACACAGAACTCAGACGAGGAGTCAAAACGATGTGTATCATATGCATATCAAATTGTCCAGAGATTACGAGCCCCTCCACAAGAAGAATAAGCGAGGCATCCTTTCCAAAGCTTCAAAAGAGAACTTCATATTTCAAGGTAAAAAAAGCATCGATCTTTGGGTGGATGGCAGGATATATCCTGAGCATCCTATCACCAACTCAACTCCACCGTTCAGAAATATAACGTCATTGTTGAACTATATAGGAGACGGTTATTCTGGTTTATATGGCTACACCAAGCATTTGGCGGCCAAAAGTGATATTCTTAAGCTTGAGAGAGACCTTGCACACAAAGAAAACTTTTGCTTAAAGCAAACTGTGACAGAGTGCGCTCAACAGCTGAAAGGCAAGGACGAAAGCATCACGCAGCTCACGCAGGATCTCAGAGAAAAAAATATTGTCTTGAGTCCTCGGTTAAGAGAACGACGCTTACGAGACATTGAACAACTGAAGGTTGGTTATGGGGGTTTGAAGAAGAGGGTTAAAGCAATCAAGTAAGATTATCATTCAAGCAGGTTTAATTCATCTTTACATTTGTATTTTTATATCTTACTTTTCATATTTATGATTAGATTGTTGTTACATCCTCAGTCAAATATTGACGGCAACACACCAACTTCTTCAATTCCTTATGGTCTCATACTAAAACGCAAAGATGTCGCCGGACTTTTGGACGATAAGTGCTACTGCAAGATTGTTGCTAAGCAACTTGACACTCTTTTGAAATAGAATCA
Source organism: Adiantum capillus-veneris (assembly GCF_014529385.1). Lineage (NCBI taxonomy): Eukaryota > Viridiplantae > Streptophyta > Polypodiopsida > Polypodiales > Pteridaceae > Adiantum > Adiantum capillus-veneris. The sequence continues at coordinate 118,156,927 of NC_140952.1, read as the reverse complement.
ACTCCAAACACGTGATGTTCAGTCAATTCTGGATGAAGCCGGAATATCCAACAAAGGTTATTCTGCAATTTTTAGGTATGTCTGGTGTTTGAATCAATTGTCTTCACCTGTCAAATCAAATGTCTACAATTTTTTGGTATATTGGATATGTGTAGCATTTGAAAACTTGGAAATAGTCCATTTACTTAATTTTCTGTTTACAGAACTATGCACCAACAAAGTAAGAAGTTCAATCTCAAGCACACGTTGCTGCCAAATCCTTTCTCCATTCGAAAGACAAGACTGGAGGTCAACCAAGAAGTGCTTCGGACATTGGGCACTCCTTTTCACATTGAAGCAATGTACAGATCGCCATCAGCAGAGGAAGTGGTCTATGACAAATACAATAATATATTTTATGATTTAGTAGCTTTGCAGACATATATTGCTCAATTGTTCGAGGTTTATCAAGAGGAATGTGATGGAGTCTTGAAGTTTGTGCTTAAACTGGATGAGTGCGAGCTAGTAAAAGAGACAAAGGTTGAGCGTGTCACAATAACACTTATGAATAGAGCATTAGATGAAAGCATTGCTTCAGACAACCCTAGAAACTTTAGCGTGCAATCCGAAAACAATATTTTCTTATTATCCACATTCAAGGTTTGATACCAACAAGTTTTTGCTTTAAAAAAATGGTTAAACATGTTTCCTTTGATTGGTTTGGTTTTCCCATTTCAGGTGCCTGCTGAGAATTTCGATACTCTTAACTGGGTTTTCCATCAAACAAGTATTCCTGAAGTCATAAGCGAACAGAGAAATGGAAAGACACTCGATGTATTAGGCATGGGTTCATACACAGTAGAGTGGCATATGGCTGGAGATCTCAAAACCCTAAAGTGTATGTACAACATCTCAAAAGGAGCAACAAGTAAAAGCCCTTTTTTGTATTTCATGGGAGGAGTCATTGTTCTTGACAAAAAATATTGGAAGAGAGCACCGGACAGGCACTTGCAGGACCTTAACTTCCGCCCAGTGTTGGATATTCCACTATCCAGAGTACATATTTGCATGATGCATGCACTCTGCAGAATCATTGAGAAACTTATGTTTCTGTACATTTGTTTTTCTTGGACCACTCGGCTAGCATCAGCAAAACAAAGGGCTATATTATCATTGGAAACATTTTTCTCAGATATGGGCTTGCATGGAGGACATGTGAAAATAGAGCAGGACGAGAAGAGGTCTAAGAATGGTCGAGATGTGCCAAAGAAGTTGTCTATTGGCGGTGTGAAAGCCCGTCTCTTCTTGTCGATGCCAACAAGTGGCAGACAACGCAAAATCCAAAGTGCTCAAGAAAGGTTGACATTGAGATACAACCGGTGGAGAAACCTGCACAATGCAGTGGTTGACCACGCAGACAATGGTGCAGCAAGGACTCGCAAAGTGAACGTGTGGAAAAGTTTGGATTCCATATTCAAGTTTTATGAGCTCAATACTTGGAGAGATACTGACTATACATTGTTTCAAGATGCTCTGAAGACCTTCCACAGGTCTTTCATAGCTGCATGGACAAATCAACACATAACTCATTACATGGTATATTACTTTATTTGATAAAATTGTGATTATATTTTTACATATAAACAATAGGCTGGGTTTTTTTTTAAGCATATCATATGCAACCACATGCCTTGGTTTGCTAGGCAATATGGTAGCTTGGCTATATGGTCTACACAAGGTATGGAGGAAACTCACTACCAAGCCTGTACTCGCTATTTCAGTCACACTCGTCACGGAGGTGGTGCAAACAAAGCCAACAGTTTGGAGGAACTACATCAATGGACTTATAGAAAACTTATGCATAGAACACACCGAAAGGAATGTGTCAAAGACAGTCAGATTGGCCAAGCAATGAGATTAGCAAGCAAACGACGGAAGAAGGAAATATGGGAGGCATCTTCTGCGGCATCGCGACATGCAGAGTGGCGACTTCAAAAAGAACGCATTGGAAAAACTTAGACAACTCCGACCCAAGTTGTTTGAGACTTCCTAAAGATAGCGCATTGTAACACAATATAATTTTTTGTGCAAAGAGAAGGCAACCAGTCACAAAAGTGAGAAACATAATGTACTCATTGTTTTGATAGAAAATGTACTAATTTTTGGCATCGACAATATACATTGGAGCTTCTCTATTCTTCATCTTCGTCAGGAAAAGTTACAAAATATTCTGGCCTTTTTGCCTGCTGTGTGTTATCGTCTTCTTCTTGCCTTGGTCTTTTGCAACCTAGTCCTGTAGGTTCGTTTGTCGACAGTACATTTGTCTCCACCTCCACAGCCACAAGAGACATTTCTTCAGTAGGCAGATGCGCAATTGGTTGTTTATTGAGAAACATAGCATGCTTGTCATACTCTAGTAATTGTGCAGGGTCAGTGATTCCGCATGTCAAACCATATGCTGCTTGGGTCAAAAAATAGCGACTACGCAAACCATACATTCTTGGCCCTTGGCCAAATATATACAATGCGGACTTTTTTTCTAAAAGCATTATTTTATCTGCGTTCCACCTGATGACGGCCCCTCCTAAATATCTTGAAAGTGTCTTCAACGTCATCAAGGGTAGCTCCGCGTTGTCATTGGAGAAGGACGAATGGAAGACCAAAAAACTCGGATACTTAAGATTCTTTAAGTATTGGCCGCGAGAGGAATTCTTCCCTAAATCTCCCATGCCTCGTCCACGAGGGCGAGGAATGAAGGTATCATCATAGACCACCAACTCCAACAAATTAAAGTTTTGAAATGAGATAAGTTGAAACCAAAAAGGTAAGGCAAATAAAAAAAGATTACCTTCTGGTTTTCATCTTCCTCAAGTAAGTCCTCGTTCCATAGGTTGATGCCGCCCTGACCTCCAATGGGCGCATTGGAGGTTGAGGCCAAAGATGATGAAGAAGTGCTTGCCTTACCCATTTCTTCAATCCCTAGCTTTTTTTGCACTTCCATGAACTCATTTTCTGTTGGAAGCGTGCGCTCATACCTAGCAACATCATTGTAAATCATCACAAGTGCACTTGCGGGGTTAATGAACTCATCGTCATTTACATGGGCATCTATAACAGAATACTTGTCGTGCTCAGGGTCAATGACAGCATCATCCTCTTCGAGATTATATGCCACAATGGCAAGGCAATAGTCCTCTCGAAGGTCAAAAAGCTCCATAATGTCGTTAAGCAAGACATACTGCAAATCACCAATAGGTATGGTAGGTAGAACACTAGTAGGCAAAGCACCCTCCGGAAGCTGCACTCCCTCTGAAACCTGCAAGGCAAGGCTTCCACGAGACTTGGGCTCTTGACCCTCCCCAGTCTGATCCTCTAGCGAGGCCTCTTCAGCATCAGCATGCTCATCCAAAATTAAATGTAAATATAAAATAAAACCTGCATAATATTCAGCCACTCAACACTTGCGGTTATGAAGTGTACACTTGTAGTCTGTTATCCGCAAGTGCACTGGCATCTTAAGGCAACTCCTAGAAAATATGTGTTTCTTGGAGGGTCCGAATTGATATCCTTCATGTGAACAAAACGAACTCCTTGTATCTTGACAATGCCACCAGACGTTTGCTACTGGTAGGTCTGCTCAAAACCTGATAGGTAATGTTGCGCGGAGACAATCCACTCATGCAAAGAAAAATCTGGATTGAACATCGTCTTGATCTCTGTCTCGTGCTGCTGAAGCCCAATGCGGTATAGAAAATGAGATAGTTTGTCTTGGGGGGCATCCTCAGAGCAAGGCACTTCCTCGTCTACTTCAACATTGAAGGGGTCCATAATGGAAATTCAAAAGAGAAGATAGACGAGAGAGCACAACATCCAAACAAAGCGCAAATGGGAGAGCAAGTCATATTTATAGGACTCCCGAGGACAATGATGACATCGATTGACGTGCATCATGGGGCCGGCGTGCATCATGCAGTCGCCGTGATGATTACGCCACGTGTCAGCCGCCGTCAAACGGTCGCGCCACAACGCGAAACTGGTGCTGCCACACCAGAAAAGCACCGCTATCGCGTTTTGGCGTGACAACTTGTTGTCACATCATAACGCGATACGGCCAGTCAACAGTATTGCGGTCCGCCTCCTCGCGTTGTGCCGCGACGCCTTTTTTGTCGCGCCATGCGTGCATCATGCACTCGCCGTGATGATTACGCCACGTGTCAGCTGTTGGGGTATAAAGCCCAATGTGGTCGCCCAGGTAAGTGGGCGGGCCGCCATGTATGTACACATATTATTTTGTAAAAACCTAATAAGAACTCACTATGCTCTACACATTACAGTAGAGCACGACTATATGGTGAACTCGCTCTACTGTAATGTGTAGAGCATAGTGAGTTCTTATTAGGTTTTTACAAAAGAATATGTGTACATACATGGCGGCCCGCCCACTTACCTAGGCGACCACATTGGGCTTTATACCCCAACATGGCGGCCCGCCCACTTACCACGAGTTCACCATATCGTTGTGCTCTTCTTCTCGCACTCTCTCTCGCGTCGCACTTCCGCTCGTACTCCTTCAACTGGTATCAGAGCTCAGATCGAGGCCCGGGGCAACACTGCAGGAGGCTAGAGTCACCAGCTCAAATTGGAGTGAAGTTCGGCTTCGACAAAGGTCTGCGCAGGCCATTTTCGACTACGTGGTCTCGACGGGTGCAGATCCGACTCTGCAAATTTGGGGTTTTCGGCCTACAACTGCAGGTGCTGAGGATATCGACACTTCCAAAGTGCTGATTTGTGGCTGTCTACACATAGAAGGACGGCTCACAGTTCTTGGAGGCGTGTCACATACGACACGGGCGTATCTACACACAGACTGTAGGCGACATCCACTAGTTCATCAGGTAGCTTGTGTTTGCTGCTTGATATTCCAGATTTCATTCTGACATTGCAGGTACTTCCACATGGGATGTATTGTCAGAGATGATGTATGTCTGTTGAGGGTTTGTTGGCTGTGAGTCACGCCGCAAACAACCGCCGCAGCGGTTACAGCATATAGTGGGAAATTTGTGGATGTATGACTTTGTGGGAAGTCTATGTATTGTTAGATTTACTGCAGCCTTTGTTGAGGGTCGAGTGAGGTTTTATTGAGCTGGGGGATTCTCGAATGTTGAGATCCTTTCGGTGATACAGCAGGTCTTGGAGCGATCCCTCGAGCACCCTTAGATAGGCAGCTAGGATGTATTGACTGTGAGTTAGACAGTTGGGATTGCATCTTTGCTTTACTGCCGTTGAGGCATTGTCACAGTCTATGCTTACAGGACAGTGACAGGACAGTGAGAGATAGTACAGGTGCAGGACAGGTTTACCCGCAGCTTACAGTGTCAGAGAGACAGTGTTTTTTGAGCTGTTTTTTGGTCTGTTTTTTAGTACAGCAGAGCCATTTTACAAAGGAGACTCTGCCGAAATTTATGCAGAATCTGAAGCTTTCTTGGTTCATTTGACAGGTTGATATTGGTTCAGAGGTCAGTTTACAGGGGAAACTCTGCTGAATTTTTCCCAGGAAAGTAAACCGTTGTGAAGCGTAGCTATGGCTGGATCACAGGACACTGCTCTTTACAATATCAAGAAGCTGGATGGAACCAATTTCCCATTGTGGAAGAAGCAGATTTGGCACATGTTGGTACAAAAGAAGCAGATAAAACCTATAAAGCTCAAGGGGATAAAACCAGAAGATATGGACGAAGATGAATGGAGCGAAATGGATGAATTGGCACTTTCTACCATTATGCTGACTTTGGCAGAAAGCGTTTACTTCAATGTAGCAGACGAGATGTCAGCTTATCAAGCATGGTTAAAGCTGAGTGATCTTTATGAGAAGCAGAGTGTACCTTCACAGGTATACTGGCTTAAGAAGCTTGTTGACTTGAAGATGAAAGAAGGGACACCTATGTCCAATCATCTGAATGAATTCAACACAATCTACAGTCAATTGTCATCTCAAGGTGTCAAGTTTGATGAACCTGTTAGAGCTATGTTCCTATTGATCACATTGCCGGAAAGTTGGGACACTTTTCGCACAGCTTTGAGTAATTCTGCACCTCCATATGGTTTGAACATAGCAGGTGTAGAAGGAAGTCTGCTTACTGAAGAAACCAATAGAAAGACAATGGAAAAAGGCAAAGGAACAGCCTTAGTTGTCAGGGGAAGGACCAAAGAAAAATACAAAGGTGGAAAGAGGAATCAGTCTCGTAGCAAGTCCCGCAGTGCTAAAGGCAAGAGTGACATAGAATGCTACCATTGTGGCAAGAAGGGTCACATGAAAAGAGACTGCAGAGAATGGAAAGCAGAAAAAGGCAAAGAGAAAGCTGAAGACCATGGTGAGAAGAGCAAGTCCTCAGTGAAGATTCAAGAAATAAATGTGACAAACACTATTGCAGAGGATGACAGTCTAGTGTCAGGAGACATCTACTTCTTGAAGAATACAATGGACTCAGCTCTTCTTACAGCATCTGATGGAAATGCACTGAGTGACTGGATTATAGACTCAGGGGCATCACTTCATGTGTCTCCAAACAAGGAGTGGTTTACCTCTTATGTGCCCACTAAAGATCATGTTCGGCTAGGCAATGGGCAGACATGTGAGATCTTAGGTGTTGGAGATGTTCAATTGAAGTTTCAGAATGGCTCTTCTTTCACGCTGAAGAATGTGAGACATGTTCCCTCAATTACAAAGAGCTTGATCAGCATAGGTTTACTTGATGATGCTGGCTACGTCACCACTTTTGAACAGAACATGTGGAAGATATCCAAGGGTTCTATGACAGTAGCACATGGAGTAAAGTCTGGAGGACTTTACATGATTTATGTATCAAATGTCTCTAAAAATGTAATCAATGTAACCGAGCAGCCGAACGTTTCTTTGTGGCATAGCCGGTTAGGAAATATGTCCAAGAAGGGAATGGAAATCTTGTCTCGTTCTGGTTATTTGCCTGGCTTTTCATTTAATGATTTTTAATTCTGTGAACATTGTCTGTATGGTAAGCAAACACATCAGCCACATAAGCATAGAAGCAGTAGAAGAGATACACAGTTGGCACTTGTTCATAGTGATTTGTGTGGACCTATGCCTAACCTATCTCTAGGGGGAGCTTCTTACTTTATGACATTTATAGATGATTACTCGAGGAAAGTATGGGTTTACTTTCTCAAGCACAAGGATGAAGCGTTTAGTGTTTTCAAAACTTTTGTGACACTTGTGGAGAATCAGAGTGGCAAGAATCTTAAATGCTTACGCACTGACAATGGTGGAGAGTATGTTTCAAAGGTCTTTCAGGACTTTTGTGAGTCAAAAGGTATAAAACGTGAACTTACTGCTCCTTACAATCCTCCTCAAAATGGTGTTGCTGAGAGGATGAATAGGACCATACAAGAGAAGGTCAGAAGTATGTTGTCTAATGCACAGCTGCCAGATGGGTTTTGGGTTGAAGCTGTATCAACAGCTGTTCATCTTGTAAATAGATCTCCTAGCAAGGTTTTGCAGAAGGATTCAGTGCTAGAGATGGTATGGTCAGGCAAAATGCCCTCATACAAGCATCTCAGAGTCTTTGGCTGTGAGGCATATACTCACGTTCCAAAGGAATTTAGGAACAAACTTGAGCCAAAGAGTAGAAAGTGCATCTTTCTAGGCTATGGTAATTCTGGTGAGATGGGGTACAGACTTTGGGATCCCGAATCCAGAAAGGTTGTCCGCAGCAATGATGTTCACTTTAATGAATCCAAATATCATTCTAAACCAGAGAGGGTTGAGGAGATTAGAAGAGTTGTCTTCCAAGAAGATGGACCTGCACGTGCAAGACAAAATGTCAGGGCTCAAGAGGAGCAAGAACAGGATAGAGTGGAACCACATGTTGTGGCTGAGCCTGAGCCACCTATTGTGCGTAGATCTGGACGTGTCACGCGACCTCCTGATAGGTTTGTTCCATCTATGAACTATGTCATGTTGACTGATTGCAATGAACCTTCATCTTACAAGGAAGCAGTGCAAATGAAGGACTCCGGGAATTGGCAATTGGCCATGCAGTCAGAGATGACAGCTCTGCATAAAAACCAGACATGGAAGCTAGTTAAATTACCACGGGGAAAAAAGGCTCTACCTTGTAAATGGGTTTACAGGTATAAGATCACCGCTCATGATAGTCAGCCAAAGTACAAAGCAAGGCTTGTTGCCAAGGGCTTTAAGCAAGAACAAGGCATTGACTTTGAGGAAGTCTTCTCTCCGGTGGTCAAGATGACTACATTGAGATGCTTTCTTGCATTGGTTGCCATATTAGATTTGGTGTTGCACCAAATGGATGTCAAGACAGCGTTCTTGCATGGTGATTTAGATGTGGAAATTTACATGCAGCAACCAGAAGGGTTTGTTGAGAAAGGCAAGGAAGATTGGGTATGCCAGTTGTTAAAGAGTCTTTATGGCTTAAAACAATCACCGAGGGCATGGTACCATAAATTCCACAAGTTTATGCTTTCTCAAGGCTACAAACGTAGTGAGTTCGATCACTGTCTATATACAAAGAAAGCTAAGGATGGTAGTTGGCTGATCCTTATTTTGCATGTGGATGACATGTTGATTGCTGGCAAGCACTTGGAAGAAATTTCAGCTTTGAAGTCAAAGATGGCAAAATCGTTTGACATGAAAGACATGGGTGAGGGAAGTCATATACTTGGTATGCGCATTGAGAGAGACAGATCAAAAAAGTTGATTTGGTTATCTCAAACAGAGTATATTGACAAGGTTTTGCAACGTTTCAATATGGAGAAGGGAAAGGCACTGAGTGTTCCATTGCCACCATATGTGAAACTTAGCAAATAAGATTGTCCTGTGTCCGAGGAAGAACAGGCTGAAATGGACAAGATTCCATATGCATCTGCAGTGGGTAGTTTGATGTGTGCAATGATTGCTACTCGCCCAGACATTGCATTTGCAGTGGGAGTAGTAAGTCGATACATGTCAAACCCAGGCAAGAAACATTGGGAGGCAGTGAAAGGAATATTGAGATACCTGAAAGCGACAAAGAGTATGTGTATATGCTATGGGAGTCAGGAGCTAAGTGTAAAGGGTTTTACAGACTCAGATTATGCAGGTGACTTAGACAACCGAAGGTCTATGTCAGGGTATGTCTTTACATTGGCTGGTGGAGCAGTATCATGGCGTTCTAGATTACAAGATTGTGTTACTCAGTCTACTACAGAGGCTGAATATGTTGCAGCATCAGAGGCATGCAAAGAATCAATTTGGCTTAATCGACTAGTAACAGATTTGGGAATCAAAGAAGATATTCATGTGTTATATTGTGATAGTCAGAGAGCTATACAATTGGCTCGCAATCCAGTTTATCACTCAAAGACAAAGCATGTGGATGTGAAGTATCATTTCATCAGGGAAATGCTCGAGGATAAAAGCAACTTCAGCTTGTCAAAGTTCACACCACAGAAAATCCTGCTGATCTAGTTACAAAAGGACTTCCCTCAGAGAGCTTTGCACATTTTCGCAAGCAGTTAGGTGTAGGGTAGTACATCACTTCTCTACATCTTTTGTATATTAGCTTGTATAGTAGCTTCTCTCACACTTAAAGTACCACATTGGACTTTAAGTGGGAGGTTGTTGGGGTATAAAGCCCAATGTGGTCGCCCAGGTAAGTGGGCAGGCCGCCATGTATGTACACATATTCTTTTGTAAAAACCTAATAAGAACTCACTATGCTCTACACATTACAGTAGAGCGAGTTCACCATATCGTCGTGCTCTTCTTCTCGCACTCTCTCTCGCGTCTCACTTCCGCTCGTACTCCTTCATCAGTCGCCGTGGAACAGTCGCGCCACAACGCGAAATGGGTGCCGCCGCTCCACAAAAGCACCGCTATCACGTTCTGGCGCGACAACTTGTTGTCGCGTCATTACGCGATACGACCAATGCAGAGTATTTTGGTATGTCTCCTCGCGTTGTGCCGCGACATACCATTGTTGCTTGGGCAACCCGTTGGGGCGCTTCTTTCCTCGTTGTGCCACGTGGCGTAATCATTATGCTCGCACGCTTCCCGTCATACCTCGCGATGTCATGATTAATGCAGCCGCCTCTTCTCATTATACTTATTCTGCTAATATAAACACCCCCCCCCCTTTTTTTCTCACGTTTTTTCCGAAGTGTCTCTAGTCACTCAACCTTTTTACCCACATCCAGATTTCCATATTTCCTCGCATTCTCCTCATTCAGGTCATGGCCTGCACAAAGCAAACAGCAAGGAAGGTTTATCTTGGCCAGTCTGTTCCGTAGGGCCAGGCTAGCTCGTCTACAGTGCAACCGTCAACATCGCATGTGATTCCAGGCAAGACCATGCCGCAGTTACACGCAACAATGCGAAGAAGAAGATACGAGCAGAATAGGAGCGTCCTACTCGAACTTCGTAAGCTCCAAAAGCACATTTCATTGGCAATACCTAAACTGCCGTTACAGAGAGTTGTTCGCGAGATTTGCGAGCAACACAACCTGAATTTCCGGTGGTCTCGAAGTGCAATGGGGTGCTTGCACGAGGCCGTCGAGGATTTTTTTGTAGAGCTTTTCCAGGATGGCTACATTCTCTCGGCCCACGCCCATAGGACAACATTGATGCCGCGAGACATCAACACACTTCGCCTTCTCAGGTTCAGGTATGACAAAACAATACCGCCTGCCGGTATTTCAGACCGAAAGATGGACAATATTCTTAGAATACCACCTATTGACAAGGTCAAAGTCTCATGAAGTGTCTACACAAATGCATCGATACAGCACCCGTCTCGACACCGAGCGGGACACAACAGAAGACGATAGTGAGATATTGGAGCAGTTACGCCTTGAGATGATGGAGGAACAAATGGAAGATTCCATCAGCGACGCCAACGCTGATGATTTGTCATTGATGTTTTCCTATTTCCATGTTGGACTTCCTGTGTGGGGACGCATTCTGTATTTTCCTTATCACCCCCACGAGATTGCAATTTTACAGAACCGGACGAGGGAACTCACAGACTCAATCATCAATTGCTTGCTTTGGTGCGTGCTATTCTTTTTTTCACAATAAATTCTTTTAATATATTCAATTTTGTATGACACGAATTTCTTTACAGTTTTGTAGTTTCAAATTTGCCTTGGAATATGCAAGATGATGTTGCTGCCCTTGACTCGAACCTCTCCATCGTTTTGACGGCCGAGGATACATCTTTAGTGGAAGTAGTTGACTGGTTCCAGTCAACTATCAGTGAACATGGATACGGCAAAAAAAATTGTTCTGGCTTATCATGAAGGGTACGCAATGTTTTCAATAGTGAAATTATTTTATCTTGAACTCTAATTTATTGTGATGACATATGTTTTTCTTATGTTTATTTGTAACAGATCTCATTGGAGTCTTGTTCTCTTACACCTTGAACGAAACCGGTGCTACCTTGCTAATTCATCCCATGGATTTCATGGTGACGTACGTAGATAAGAGGTTTTGTATTTTGTTCGACATCGCATAGAATTTTGTTAAAAATCGCTTATGAAATTTAATTGTATTTTGCACAGATCTGTTCGAAAGCTTGTGTCTGCTCTTGAAGCTTTAACGCAAGAGCAGATATATGAGAATCTTATGATTATTAGTTGCAAAGTCCCTAAGCAGGACGATGCCTACTCTTGTGGATGGAGGGTCTTATTCAATGCAGAAATTTTGTTAGGGGTCATGCTTGATGGAAGTCGTAGAAGTGTAAGCATTTGACACTCGTTTACAGATTTGTATCTTAATAAGTTAGTAGCTATGTTAATAAACATGATGTTCTTAACGCACGTAAGAAATTTGGCATATTATTCAAAGGCTGATGTTTCTTCGTTTAGAAACAGAATGATTGAAAACTTGATCAATTGCGTGACCATGCGTCCAGACGGAGCACGTGATGCTTTTATCCCGCCAGCACCAAGGCCCACGCCTAGGCCTCTGCCGACAACATACCCCTTGTCTACCACACCAACACAAGCACATATCAATATCTCCCCAGATGCCTCCCTAACCCAAGCTCCCACCCGCTCTCGTCCTGAAGAAATAGCTCCAGAACCCTCAAACCCCCCACCAGCACCTCTCCTTCTCATGAAGCAGCTCCAGAGCCCCCAAACCCCCAAGCCACCAGCTCTCCTACTCATGAAGCAGCTCCAGAGCCCCCAAACCCCCAAGCCACCACCTCTCCTCAACCTCAACCAACAGCCCCCACATCACCGCACACACAAGATTAGAAAGAGATTATGAAATGTACTTTTGACAAATTGATTACAAGCAGTGGATCGAAATTTGACTTTTGTTTTGATTATGGTTCAAAGTTTACAAAATGTTGAGTACAGTTTTCCAAAAAAATGGGAGAGTGAGGATCCAATGGTGTTTGGTAATGTAGAGAGCTGCCTTTGTTGAGTAATCTTTGAGAATAGTATTTGAATCATTGTGTAAAGTTAGTTCACTATTTCAAGTTTGTCGCTCGTTGGTAATCTGTGCACAAAGAGTCATTTTTTCTTGTCTGTGAGGTACCTGCAATGCAACGTACGCGATAAGACATTGGGATACATGAGCACGATAGAGACATCAGCGTATAAAAGTAATACATGTACCTTAGTACCTTTCACATGTTACACTTGAAAACAAATTCTGAAGGAAAATTGAGATCGGAGTCATTTAACATATCCTCTCGAACCTGTCTTAAAGTGACATTTGATCTAACCACAACAACTGTAAGCAAATAATTTGAAAACCATATCTCGATGGACATCAAGGAATTAAAAGCATCGTCACTTAAATCTTGATCCATAGCTACCAACTGACCATTCACTTGATGCCACCTCATGTAGTAGAAAGAAACTATAAAATTCTGTGATGCTATCATACACTTGCACACAACCGAGCGCTTGTCAACTTTGCACAAAATGCCTTCAGAATCACTGACATCCCAATTATCATCCAAAAAATCAAGGCAAGTTTGGGATTTGTAGATGAACATGGTTTCTGTTTTTCTAACCTCCTCATCGTATAAGAAATCTATAAAGACATGTAATGGCATAAATAGATTGACTCGTACTTGCCTGCTTGCAATGTTTGGTCGCAAACACTTCAAAATTTCCTGATGAAGCTTGAGTTTAAAACACTCAGAGGTTTCTGAAGTTGGAACTGGCCACTTTGGGGAATCTTGTTGGGGAAGAGGGAAAGGTTTCAAAGTGCCAAATCCATGGACAGAGCAAGGGGCATTGTAAAAGTAGTCGTAAAAGAAAACTCCCCTCTCTGCGAGAGCTCTTCTTGCACTAGTTCTGTACATAAGTTCTCCCACCGAAGCATGAAAAGCATCAAAAATACCAATTATGCACTCAACTGGTTGCCAGTCTTCTTTGTTAGAAGGATAAATATTTGCAAAAACAAAACATAAGAGAATGGTCACAAGAAATAGTCAACAAAATAACTTGAAGGATCTTTAAAGACTTTTTAGCAATTAGTAGTCACACAGTTTGGTCTATGAGCAGGAAACCCCAAAGGTGACTGTTGTAGTCGTAGTTCGGAGTGCATATATGCATGCTCAATGAGCACCTCTTTCACTGTCTTTCCCGTTTGAGACAAGCGAAAATCTTTCACACGTCCTTTGTAGCTGTTGATGAATTCATTTGACATCCGTTTTCTTCTTCTTGTTTGAAGCAGAACCAAACTACCAATGGTGACTATGGTAGACAACCAGCGACCATGGTCTAAGTCAAAGCTATTGAATAGTTTCACAGATTTAGCAGAGACGGATGGTCGTCGTGGTCGTCTTCCTTCCATCTCAGCTTCTATTAGCTACGAAGTGACACTACGCAAAAACGATAAAAGAAAAGAGACTCACTAGTTTACACAAGAAGTGGTAGCTTGAAAAGTGTTCATCAAAAGGCATGCCTCATTGAATGTGATTGGCGTTCGTCGCCCATGGCAGGAGAATAATTTGCACAAATCGCGTCGTATCTTCTTATTGAGATCTTTTTAATAGAAAAAACTCTTTTTTGAAAACGCACAAATTTGAGATAAAAATCAAATAAATTGGAGCTACCGTTGTGGTGACTCAAACTCTATTGGTCGAACAGCATTCTCTCTCTAACACCAAAAAGTCCTTTTTTGAGTCCAAACTTTTCCTAATGTGTGGATTACATGGATGCGGATTATGCAGGTTGTGTGGATAAAAAAAGATCCACGTCTAGCTATGTGTTTTTGTTTGCAAGAGTAGTTGTCATATCTCCAAAAGCATACGTCATCTTCCACCACAGAGGCAAAGTATGTGACAATTTTTTATGCTAGCAAGGAAGTTGTATGTTTAACTCATCTAGTGGAAGATTTGACATTAATCAGACTCTAGTGTTGCATTGTGATAGTTTATCATGTGATGCTAGACATATTGGCTAGCAAGAGCATTGAGCTAGTCAAGGTTCATAAGGATGACAACCCTGTAGATGCTCTTACGAGGATCATACCCTCTGAGGGGTTTGCAAATTTCATGGAGATGATGGGTGTAGGGTGAAGCCATAGTATGGCTTCACATTTGTATAAATGTACATACATAGGCCACTTCATTGCAAGAAAGCTTACGTAACGGTCTACTCGATGATGCATTGTTCTCTCTTTCTGAAGCGATTTACTTTTCAGGAAGTGCTATGATGATGGTGGACAATGAGCATTGGAAGAGAGCATGGAAGAAAATTGGTGAGTTTGGATCAGGGTTTTCACCCCCCACGTACCATGCCATGCGAAATCATATATTGGAGAAATGCTATGTTCAAGTAAAAGAACATGTGCAAAGTGTAATTCTTAGAAATATAAAGATTTTTGGATGTACCATAGTCGATGACGACTAGTCCAATGCACAAAGAAAACCACTAGTTAAACCACCTAGAGACAAAACATTTGTTTGTGATGTGTATTCACATGGTTCAATTAAGTATGGGATTTACATTGCTGATGTAATTGCCTCTGTGATGGAGGAAGTGGGTGCTAAACATGTAGTCCAAATTGTGATGGACAATGCAAAGAATTGCAAGAATGTTGATAAAATCTTAAGCGTTGGTATTCGCATGTTTTTCCTTTTGGATGCAATACACATGGTTTGAATCTTGTATTAAAATATTGGTATAAACGTGATGATACCAAGTGGTTTGCCTCTATTGTCAATATCGCCAGCTTGTGAGATTTATGCTAAAAAGATAGAGAGTATTAGGTATTTTTCAACCTCGCATGTCAGTTATGTTAAAACTACCTGCAAATACTAGATTTTGCACTCACTTCTACACTTTTCAGTCTCTTTTTTGAAACAAAGATGTAATCATAACTACATTTACATGTACGGAATTTCATGAATGGGAGAGCGAGCAGAACGGAAAAGTGAAAGAGTGAATCAAAGTCTTGAGGGCAGCGCTTACGAAAAAAACTTGGTGGAGTAGTGTGATGGATAAGTATCTTTTAAATCCTTGTATGAAACTCGCATACTTCCCAAAATGGTGTGAGTTCTGTGTTGATAGTCAAAGTTGACTAGCTTCTATCTTTCACACAACTCTGCATTGCCTTCTCTCTGGAGTTGACGCAATGTATTTTCCCAAATCTGTTCAACAAGATCCAGCATGAAGATATCACACTCATTGACTTTCCTTATGGCCTCATCTGCATTTTGCAATACTATAATGACTGCTTCTGTGCATAGGGCACGTAAGATGACTTTTCACTCGTCGATGGAAAGCATGGTGGTCGCAAAGATAGCGAGAGCTACAACTATTACAAGACAAAACCCTTAATATGCATCCATATCTTTTGAAATGAAAACAAAAACAAAGTGTTAGATAGTAGCAACCAAAAACTATATTATACATCAAGCAATCACATTGCTATCCATTTACAATAAAATGGGAGTCAAACAACAGTAACTAGACCATTAATTATACTTCAAGAAATATTACCACACAAAACACTTAATACGCATTCGTGTCTTTTGAAATAAAAATAAAAACAAAGTGTCAGACCGTATTAACCAGATAATTAATTGTATATCAAGCAAAACATCACATTGCTATCCATTTACACCAAAATGAGATAGAGAGAGAAAGAGGATAGACAAAAGTAATGTTTGGAATTTTTTGTCTATATTTTCATGGAGGGATCAAGAAATATTACAACACAAAACACTTAATACGCATCCGCGTCTTTTGAAATAAAAACAAAAACAAAGTTGCAGACCGTATTAACCAGATAATTAATTGTATATCAAGCAAAACATCACATTGCTATCCGTTTACACCATAATGAGATAGAGAGAGAAAGAGGATAAACAAAAGTAATGTTTGGAATTTTTTGTTTATATTTTCATGGAGGGAGATATACAAAGTTGCACTACATATCATTTTGAAATCTTGAAATTAGAGTAACAAAGAGTATCTTTTTAGGGATTGTTAATTTGATTTATATTTTTAGAGAGAGAGAGAGATAGAGATAGAGAGTGAGATATAGACTACATTTTGAATTACTTCATGTTGAAGAAACAGAGAATAATTTTTTGAGGATTATTTTATATTTTGAAAGTGTCATAAAGGAGAAATAGAGTGAATTATATGTAGCATTTTCAATTGTTTTACAGGTTCATAGAGAGAGAGAGAGAGAGAGAGTGCATGGTGTGAATCTTTATTTTTTTGAAGATAGAGATAGAGAGAGACTAGATGATATGTCATAAATTTTAGAGGTTCGTCAAATTGAAGAGCAAGATAATATGAAGTAAACTATGATCCAAAAAATACTCAAGCCGTGTTACCGACCAAGTATCGCATAAATCACGCACATAAAAAACAATACAAGCCGATGATAGGAAAACCAAAAAAATTTACAACATTTTTTTTCCGCATTATCGACCAAATGATGCAGTATGCAAAAAATACAACATGTACTAGCGAACGATACCATTTTGCTGCGTTACCAACAAGGTGCCGCCCGAATCTAAGGGAATAGGAATTGTATACAAATATAATTCATCCACATCACCGACCATATGCATGCATTTGATAAAGGGAAGGGAAGTGACATCGTCATAAAATTCCTATTATTATCGCGTTACCGACTAGTACTACTATGACGTGCCATACTTATCATAGGACACTACTCACCCGCATTACCGACCAAGTGCCCCATGATAAGCACCATTCCAAAGAATGGCCTTACACATGCATGCACCCATCATGTGGCGGGTTGCACACATCTAGCCACACACTACGACTGTGTGCAGCTAGCTACTTGCACAAGCACACGCACCCACACTTACAAATCTCGGTACCTATGGGTGAGAAGATGATCAAGAGATATATCCCAAAGGGCTCGCTCGGGCTGGTCATATATAAGAAAATGTACCCCGTCGGGCTTACTGACGACCCCGATGAACACTACCCGGTATTTGAGATACTTGGCGGGCCCGCTACGCTAATCTAAAACCCGGCGGGGTTTTGGCCGATTCCCAAGTCACCCCAAACCGGCATTTTTGTAAACATGAGAAATTGTTAATATGTTAATAACATGTTCAAAAGTGTTATTACCAAAAACAGATGTGATCACATGATTATGAAATCCCTGGTGAGTGTACACAGCTTTGAACTTGGCTTAATGCATATGCATAATGAAATATGAGGGTCTTACCGTGTCATTGGGGGAAGCAACCTCTATCTCCTCTGTAGACATTTTGATATAAAGGCTAATGGGTGCAATATGATAGTTTTGATCATTCAAAGTGCTGTATACATTATAATCATATCCAACACCAATAATTTCATCATTGTAAACAAAGAAAATTGGATCTATGAAGATTTTTTACCCTCTAATTGGGAGTTGTTCGAAGGATTTGAAAAATGAGTGTTATGCTTGATATCCTTTTGGGAAACCACCTTTTTGCTTTGTGATTAATGATTGATGCTGGTTTGGGTGCTCCTTTGGTGCTTTGGAGATGGGGCCTTGGTGTTTAAATAGCACCAACAAGCAAGAAAAGCTATAAGATCTTGGGCTTGGCCAAGGAGCAGTGTGGATGGTGAGGGAACTTAGGCTTGACCAAAAATGGAATGTGCAAGGCCCCTGGCAAGGCCAAGGAGTTTTGGGTGTGGGAAGTAGGCTTTGATTTAATTTGATTTTAAAAATAGAAACCAGAGGTCTGCATATAGAGTTGACAAGGCAGAATGGTAGAGCTAATGGAAGCCAAGAATCCTGGTCGTGTGCATGAGTAGATGGCAGTGGCATCTTGGCAAGGAGGTTGGTGTTGATGACGGGAGCAACATGGGGCCCTTGAGGTCATTGGGTATCTCCAACAATAGGTGGTGATGGTGACTGAGGGTTGGTCCACTTGTGACCAAGTAATGATGAAAATTGAAGGGGGGGGCCAAGTGAGGCAAAGCATGGGTAGATATCTCCAATAAATGGTGGGCAACGAGCACTGTTGGTGACAAGAAGTTTGCAGGCAGCTTCAAATGAATGGTACCTCCCAAAAAAATGAGGCCTTGATCTCTTATGAAAATCATAGTCCCACCTTTCTCAACTTTTTTAAAACCATTGAAGGGTTCTTGTCTTGGTCCACACACCCATACATTGTCAAGTGAGCACATATGCACACACACTTAATCAATAAAATTGGTAGAAATTATTGGGGAAATCAAGCATGAGAATGAATATTTAATCAAAATCTTTTTGCTTCATGTTTGGGCCAACTGTGGCATGGATTAGTGCATTTAAAAGCTTGTGAAAACCTCTATGCACGCACATACACATCAATGTTTTATTAATGCTCTCAAGCAAAGTAATTTGGTTTGGAGAAAGTGGAAAATACATATAGCCATGGACACACAATCAAGCAAGAAGAAGAATTCCATCGAACATATCCAGTAACTCAATTGATCTCTATTTTAATGCTAAAACTAATCTACTAAGTTCATGTGAGGGTGATTAGAAAGTGCCGATCACACACCGCACTCTAATACCACATGTAAGGGCTATGGAGGATACACCATTGTGGCATTCATGGTTGTGTTGACACCATAGAATTAGACAATAGGTAGATTAGAGAGATCTCATTACACAATGTAGAAATTATAATTTGCTTGATTCATTCTAAGAAATGAGAGAGATTGTAAGCTTTGGATAGTGGCCTTATGTATGCTCAAGGTGGAGGAATGGAATCAATGAGTGGAAGGATATGCACCACACATGGTAATGCCCAGGGTCATGTGAGCTACCACATATAGCATGTGGCTATGAAGTGTGTAGTATGTGTTTATGGAATGAGTAGCATGTGTGTGAGGCTATAGGGTTCCATGGGAAAGTGTGACTATTCACATAATGGTGCATGCTTGGATTTTAGCGATTGTTCTCATAATGAGTCTAAGCTAAAGGCTTACCCCAACGTCAATACTGCTTCAGCCAAATGGACGAGTACGTCTTCCTTCTTGATAGTGGATTTTGTTTTGCTATGTTTACCCTCTTGATTGATTTTCTTAACCATGTGTTCTCTAAATTAAGGCACGAGCTTCAATAGTTTCATCCTGTTCTATGGGTTGTGCTACATAGCACATGTTGGTCTTGCTTTGTTTTTCCTCTTTTTGAGCAGTTTTCAAATTAGGTGCAGGCACTCGCCATGGTTTACAACAACACAGATGTGTTTAAAGTTTTTGATGTTGTTGAGGATAAATTGGATGGGGGCAATACACAATGTGGGCTTACATAATGCAACATGTTCTTGTGTCAAAGGAGTTTGAAATGTTGTCTAGGGCATTGATGTACGTCTTGGTTTTTCTATGAAAGTAGATTGTGATGTTGATGTAAATGTAGAGTGGGCATTTAGTGCAGATAGCACTTATGATCCTTTTGTCCATGAAGCATGTATGTCAGTTGTTGTAGATTCTCATGTGTGGTACTTTGACAGTGGTGCTACAAAGCACATTACATCACATCGTGACTTGTTTACCTCTCTCGAGGTTGTCCCTCATGGGAATAGAGTCATGTGTGCCAACAATGCCTCTTATCCAATCTAAGGAGTTAGAAAGATTGTTCTTACTAGTGCGAATAGCATTTCTTTCACACATGTTGATGGATTTTATGTAGATGGGATAAAGAAGACTCTTTTGTCTATAGGCTTGGTCTGGTTGTAAAATTTGTGGGATGATAGATATGTAGTTCATGATCTCAATTTTGGTGATGAATTTGTTGCATCTCGAATTTTATTCCGTGGGGTGTATAAGCTCACTTTGTATGACAAGTGTGGTCGATTCCAAGGTTGTTTTAGGTGCAAAACTTTGGCATGCACATTTTGGGCATCTAAATTTTACCAATTTTCTGCGTTGCAGACATTTGATATGATTGCATCTTTGCCGCCTCTTGAAGAACCTGTGAAGCATGTTTGTGAAGGCTGTATTTTGGGTAAGATGCAGCGTTTAAAGTTTCCAAAGGATGGTTTGGTTAGGACCACATGCAGATTGCAACTTGTGCATAGTGATGTTTGTGGGCCTATGGAAACTCTGTCCTTAAGCAATTACCTTTACTTTTTGAATTTCATTGATAATTACTCCATGCATGCATGGTGGACATGCATGGGTGTATCCACTTAAAAGCTAATTTTGAAGTGTTTATGTGCTTCAAACAATTTTCGTCTATGGCTAAAAATGTCTCTAAATGTACTATGGATACCCTTCGTTCAAATCGAGGGGGGGAGTATATGTCTCATGAGTTTAATGCATTTCTGGCTAGTTGTGGGATAAAACACCAATGTACATTGTTATATACACCTCAACAAAATGGTGTTGCTAAAAGGAAAAAAAGGTCGTGTACGGAGATGGCACGATGTATGGTCAAGATTCAAGATTTACCACATTTGTCTTGGCTTGAGTCCATCATGTGTGCTACTTATGTACTCAACACGTGCCTACGAAAGCTTTGCAATCTATGACTCCATATGAAGCATGGTATGATAGAAACCTTTTATTGATCACTTGCACATTTTTGGTTGTTTAGCTATTGTTTTGGTGCCACAAATGCAACGAAAAAAATTGGATGATAAGGCTGTTGAATACTTTTTTTTTTGTTACAATACTGAAAGAAAAGGTTACATGTTGTACCATCTACAAAACAATCGTATTTTGGTTTCATGAGATGTTGTGTTTGTGGAAGATTTTGTTCAACCCTTGTCGTCATGTACCAGAGATAGTAATGTAAGCTCACATGACATTTATGACAATTTACTGCCTCTTTTAAGTGGTAAAAATCTAAATGTAAATTCCAATGAGGCAAATGTAAAACCTATGGAGGGTTCAAAAAATGCTATGGATCATCATAATATATGTAGATGTACATGATGTAATTGATGTGGAAATGGCTAAGAATGAGCAGGATAGAGGTATGCCGAAATGACTGGTGCATACTTTGCGTGTAGTAAATTGGATACACCTTTGTCTAGTTGTACTTGTTCAAGTTCTTTCCATGCATCTTATTCATCAAATTGCTATGCTTTGGCTATTTCTAGCTTATGTATGTAGAGGAACCTCTATCTTTTGATGAAACGCACAATTTTAAAAATTGGATGGCTACCATGCAATCAGAATATGATGCACTTATAGAAAATGACACATGGACTTTATGCAATTTTCCTCCTGGGAAAAAGGTCATTGGTATAAAGTGGGTTTACAAGTTGAAATGTAATCTGGATGTGAGATTGATCGCTCTAAGGCTCAACTAGTTGCATAATGTTTTGCACAATAGCAAGGAATAGACTATGAAGAAACTTTTTCTCCCACTTTTTGTATGACTTTTGTGCATTTTCTATGTGCATTGATAGCTCATTTTGGATGGGATTTCATTAAAGGGTAGGAAGATAAATTGTGCAAATTTAAGAAAGCTTTGTATGGATTGAGGAAATCTCCCCATGCTTGGTATGAGAAAGATGACACTCATTTGGTTAAATGAGGCTTTTGTAACAATCCAACAGAAAGCACTTTGTATGTAAAGCATGAAGGTGATGTACTTCTCATTGTCATTCTTTATGTTGATGATTTGTTGATCACTCGACTTATGAGACACATATTGCTAACTTTAAGGCTGATTTGAATGCTACTTTCAAGATGAAAGATTTGGGACAGTTTCATCATTGCTTAGGCATACAATTTAAGCAATGTGATGGTGGTATTGCCTGGTGTCAAACAAGTTACATAGAGACATTGCTATGTAAGTTTGGACTTGAGGAATTCAAACCTGTTTCTACTCTCATTAAAAACGGCGTGAAGTTGAGTCTTCATGATGCTGGTGATCATGCCGATGTCACTCTTTACCAATTTTCTATTGGAGGCCTTATTTATGTATGCAATATGTTGGTAGACAAACCAGACAGGCACCCTCCTAGTCGACCTCTTCTTCATGATCCCTAAAATTTTGATGTTCCACCATTATTTTTTGGGAGAATATTTGTAATTAATTGAAAGTCTCCGATTTTAGTCAGATACTGTTTGAGCCAATTTATGCCAAATCCGAGTTGTAAAGTCTGTAAATGAGTGTGAGTTTTCTAAATTCAACCACTCACCGAGAAAGCACTAGGTATAAAGCCTATTTTTTGTAAGTGGGGGAGGACACACATTATCTTTATCAAAGGTTTTATGAGTTTTGTAGCGTATGACTGAGAGTGACTACTCTCATGCGCTTTGTAATCAATGTATCTTGAGCTCTGGTAATCCAATTTTGATTTTGAAACTTGTATTCATTAGGGGAAGTTTGAGGTCTCTTTTTTGCCTTTTAACGTTTAGAGAGAGAGTGCTCTAGGCCAATAAGAGGAGAGCTTCTGTTAGGAACCATTATTTTCTTAATTGCTTTTGAGTTTTCAAAATGATTTTTTTTAAAAGAAAATCTAAGATAACTTTCCATCACGTGATCCTTTTACCTCAAAAAGGTCTCCTTCACCGACCAAAAAGTGTTTTTGAATCTTCTTATGGCCTTCTTTTCCCTCCTATTCCCACCTCTCTTTTGAATCTTCTCACAACCTTCTTTTCCCTCCTATTCCCAACTCTCTCCTCATTCCACCATCTTCTTCTCCCTCCTCTTCCTCCTATTCTCTCTTCACTCATCTCTTGTGTATCATCTACCTCAAGCAATGGAGTCCACCTGGTCTAAACACCCTAGCACATACATTGAAACCATTATCACCTATGCCACATTAAAGGAGCACAAATAGTGGATCCCAACATCCATTGCCAAGGTTAGTAGTACTATAATGTAGCAAAGCAGGAGAAGAAAAGACTCCTCAAAAAACCAATTCTTGTCATGTTGGAAAGAAAGAGTAAAACATTTTAGGATTTCTGGAGCCAAGAACATGTTTACATGCACAAGGAGCTTCATCTCCATCCTGGGAGCTCTAATCTTCCTCTGCACAAAAATAATTGTAAGTGATTGATATGGTGACTATTATTTTTAGTGAGCTTACATTATTGTCTCTAGTACATGATAGCAAGGGCTGAACAGAATCTTCCACAAACACTACATCCCGTGAAACAGACTCCAGAGAGGTAAACAATTCACGATGTGAGGTAATGTGCTTTGTAGCACCACTGTCAAAATACCACACATGTGAATCTGCAGCAACTGACAAACACGCATCATGGACAACAGGATTGTAAGTGCACTCTGCGCTAAAAGCCCATTTTGCATCAACATCAGCAACACAGTCTCCTTTCATAGAAGACTCAACAATGGCTGCATTTGTAGTGGAACCAGCATTTGTAGTGGAACCACCCTCTTTCTTCTTAGCCGCTTTAGCCTCCAACTTAGGACATGACTTGATCAAGTGATCATTAGCTTTACAATAATGGCAACGCATCTTCTTTTTGCCCTTATCACCAGAATTTCCAGACGAATTGCTGCCAGCAGAAGCATTAGGAACATAAGTTTTGCCACTCGCAGCAGAACCATAAGAAGTGGCCGCATTGTTGTTACCACCCTTTCTTTGAGAAGCAATAAAAGCCTGTTCAACTGCATGCTGCCTAGTTCTGTTTTTTCTAGAAAGTGACTTTTGCAACAGCAATGTGCATAATGCATCAAACTTGACAACTTCTGGATTTCCTTGGGTCATCAGTCTCGAAGTACTAGCAAAAGTCTGGTAGGAATCTGGTAAGGCATCAAGAACAATCTGCACAAGGGAACTGTTTGAAATGACTTCACCTGCAAAAATAAGTTGCTCATTGATATCCTTGACATTAGCAAGGAAAGTGTCCATATCATCTTCCTCATGCATAATCTTTGACTCCAGCTCTTTACGCAGCAAAGCAATTTTAGCCTCATTGCGGCTTGCATAAAGACCTGCTAGAATATCCCAAGACTTTTTTGCAGATTTTGTTGAACGAATGTGAGGAACAATGGTGCGCTTCACAGACAATGCAATCAATGCATGAGCCTGTGCATCATTTACATCCCAACGAGCTTGTTCTACCGTAGGCAAAAGAACTCTACTAGTAGCAATCCTTGCAGCAAGACCTGCAACATCCTCAACATCGCCTACATCCTCAGAAGTAGGACGTACATCAATGCCCTACACAATGTTCCAGACGCCCTTTGACACAAGAACATGTTGCATCATATAAACCCACATAGGGTAGTTGTCCCCATCCAACTTGTCCTCAGCAGAAGCAAACATCTTGAACACATTTGTGTTGTTGTCAGCCATGGTAAATGCTGCACCTGATGTGAAAATGCCCAAAAATAGGAGAAACGGAGCAGGAACAACACGTGCTAGATAGCATAAACCGTAGAAGACTATGAGGCACCTGTTATGCAGAAAATGGCACTGAAAGAAATTCTACACAAAATGACGAAATAGCCTGTGCAGTACTGCCTGTAGTGGAAATGGAGGTCAAAATTAGCCCCAATCAAAAATCTGAGCAGACTCAACTCAACATGCTATCTCGAATTTTTTGTGGACCTGCGAACGCTTGCCAAAGCTCATTGAAATCGGAGAAAGTGAGCAGGCGTGTGCTGGAGCAGCTGGCGACTAAGCCCGGGAGGACGCAACCTGCTCTGATACCAATTGTTGGAATTAGGGTTGCAGAGAAACGCACACATCTTGGAGAAGACGAAGGAAGCTCAAGGCACACAATAGAGAGTGTGTTGATTAGTGTGCAATGGAAAAGATAGATAGCCCTAGAGTGATGGGCATATATACAATGCTCAGGGGGAAAAACCTCCTAGCGAGGGAAAAAATGCCCCGGCGGTCCTAGTGTGTTCACACACATCACTACCACATGTATATGGTAACACCAATGTGTTCGGTAGACTCAAAAATCCTAGGATCGACTCCTAAGTCGCCTCTTTTGGACATCCGAAGAGGAAAAAACGTCAAAAAAGCCTCCGAAAAAGCTGTATCCTCCCTGTGCGAATTTAGTGTATGCAAAGGGGCCTCTGCATACACTAAATTCGCATAGGGAGGACATAAATATTTCAAAGACTTTTTTGGATGTTTTTCCCTCTTCGAATGTTCAAAAGAGGCGACTTAGGAGTCGATCCTAGGGTTTTTTAACCTTCCGAACACACTAGTGGGTCAAAATCACCATGTTTTGGGTTTTTTAATCAAATTTTTCTTGATTGTATCCTCCTTGCACAAAAACAATGTATATGGATGGCTCTCCATTTTCGCTTAGGGAGGACACCATCAAAAAAAATTATACAAAAGCCTTTTGTCATCCCTATGTGAAAATAGAATAGTTGGACATGGACCGGCCACACTATTTTTGATTAAGGAGGACACCATCAAAAATATATACAAAAGCCTTTGTGTCATCCCTACACAAAATAGTGTAGTCGAACACGCATCCGGCTACACAATTTTTTCTTTAGGAGGACACATCCATTAAAAAATTACAAAAATATCTCAAATAAACTCTTGCGTCTTCCCTACACAAAATTAGGGTTGCCAGATGCATGTCACAAAACGTTATTTTCACATAGAGAAGACACAAGCACGAAAAAAAATCAAAAAAGCTATTATGTCTTTAGAATGCAAAAACAGTGTAGTCGAACATGCATTCGACTACACTATTTTTGCATAGCAACAGAATTTTCAAAGAGCATCCAAAGATTCGAGTATAGAAATGAGGAGAAGGTTCGATCTAAATCGACCTTGTGGAGCAATTAGGGGAGAAGAATGGAGTTGACAAAAAAAAGTGAGAAATATTGTTTGGGTGCGAACGCGTCTATATATAGGAATGCACAATTATCTAGATAAAATTTAAATTGGCACAATTTACAATGCAAGGATTAGACCATTGTGCATGGATTTGATCGTTGTGCACGTGCTTTGAGGTGCATTATTGAAATACTATTTATAGCTCTCAAAGCGCTTACACATGTCATTTTTTATCCATCCTTCATATTTATGAAGATTTTTGTATAGAACATAAGGCTCAAGAAAGCTAAAAATGTTGTTGAGAAAGCACAAAGGTACATATTTTCATTGGATTTTTTTGGTAGAACATTTTTCTCAATGCAAATCTAAAGTGTGTCGTCCTTACACGAGCATAATTTACACAGATACCTTGTTGAATACACATAAATCGCATAGCACCGACACATCCTTGTCATTATATGCAAAAAGCTTTTTTTTCTATTGTGTTGTTGCCACACAAAAATAGAACACTTGGACATGCCTCCGAATGCTCTATTTTTTAATAGCAATGACGCAATCAAGTAGACACAAATTTTCTTGATAATGTCATCTCTATGCAAAAATAGAACAGTTGGACGTTTCATCTGGGTGGTGTTTTTTTGCATACCAAGGAAACAATCAAATAGGCAAAAGATAGATTGCTCATGTCGCCCTTATGCAAAAATAGAGCACTCAAACGCATGTCTGGGTGCTCTATTTTCACATAGCAATGACACCATCATCATTATACTTCACTTTATTTTTCATAGCAACAATATTATCCAATCCTTCTCATATGTCATCCCTATGCAAAATCAGATTACCCGGACATGCGTCCGGATGCTCTATTTTTGCATAGGGACGACATAAGGCCAATTGTTTTGAAGAGTCAACATGACCAGCCTTTTTACCAAGTATAGGCCAATCTTTTAACCAGGTATAATATATTTTACGGTGTTTTGTTCTTCCTTGTGCAAAAAAGGTGACTACAAAAAGTTTGGAATGTGTTGACAATGAAGAGGTTGAGGAGACAAGTGAGGACAAGTTGATGGACCTACTATACCAAGTCAAGCAATTGTCTAAGTTTTCCTGTGTGAAAGCAAGCATTATACCCTTCACAATTTCACACTCATCTGATTTGATGACAAAAGTGGCTTGCCCATTCACCTCAATATGTTGAAGATCATAGAATTTTATCATTGCCCTCTGCAAAGTTCTCAAGTCAAAGAACATATTTTTGAAAGAGTTAAACTTGAGGTCTTTCTTCTTACCAAGATATATGTCATTGAATTGGAAAGGCTCTCCAAGCATCTCCATGATCGGGTAAGTATACGACATTTTTCACCTCATAATAAGCATAAAATTTGGTTTTATTCCTTTTTTGAATATGCTTTGATTTAGCTTCACAAGTGGGATGCATATGCTACAAATTTTTTTCATCCACTTAACTCTTCAGACACATGACAAGGTCATGTATGAGGCCTACAAGGTAGGGCTCCGTTTGGTACATTCTTTTTGTCACAAGGTGTGGTCTAGGAACTCATGGAGCTCGATTTAGCAATGTGTACATGTTTCCCCAATTATGTGTCGCGGTAGAGTCCGTAGGTGCTCGTCAAATCCATTTATTAGACCATTTTGAGCACACAGTATCAAGGACAATTTCAGTGGCAAAAAAATGTCAGATACCTAATAAGACTTGTTAATGTTACATGTACTATTAAATAACATTAATAGATGGTTGTTTCAAGATTCTTTAAGCTACAATTTTGCATACCTATTACGCATATAGCAAGGCTATCTTCTGTTAATGAAAATGTTTCATTTTTTATGTTGGAATTAGGGTTGCAGAGAAACGCACACAGCTTGGAGAAGACAAAGAAAGCTCAAGGCACACAATAGAGAGTGTGTTACTTAGTGTCCAATGGAAAGATAGATAGCCCTAGAGTGATGGGCGTATATACAATGCTCGGGGAAAAAACCTCCTAAAGAGGGAAAAAATGCCCTGGCAGTCCTAGTGTGTTCACACACATCACTACCACATGTATATGGTAACAAATCCCCCCTGGAGTGATGCGGTGAACGAGAGCTAGCACATGAGTAAAGGGAAGTGCCATGCCCTGAGGACATGATCAGTCCACAAAGGGGAGTAAGCCCAAAGCTTTTCGGAAAGCTTCAAGCTTCTCACGAGACAATGCCTTTGTGAAAAGATCTGCAAGGTTGTCCTGTGTTGGCACATAAGACAAGCTAATCTCTCCTGCTGAGAGACTCTCCCTCACATAGTGGTAATGCACCTCAATGTGCTTTGTGCGAGCATGAAAAACTGGGTTCCTCGCAACTGTCAATGCGCTTTGACCATCAGTGTAGATAGTGTAAAACACCCAAATTATCCATAAGGCGTCTAAGCCATACACACTCAACCGTAGTTGTGAAGACTGCCTTGTACTCAGCCTCACAACTCAAAGTGGCCACAGTAGGTTGCTTCTTCCTCAACCATGATATACATGAACTGCCAAGCATGAAAGAAAAACCACTTGTGGACACACGCGTGTCCAAACAACCATCCCAATCTGAGTCCGAAAAAGCATGTAAGTCTGGCGGCAATGATCCCCCCTTGGGATAAAACAAGCCAAGATGTAAAGTGCCACTAAGGTAGCTGAAAATCCTCTGGACAGCCTGCCAATGCTTAGACCCTAGGCTATGCATAAATATGTTGACCTGTGAGACTACAAACTGAATATCCGGCCTCGTGTTGCATACATAAATGAGGCAGCCAACAGCAGCTTGATAAAGAGTGACATCAGCAGGATCGCCAGCATCATGTAGACTCAACTTCAAACCTGTTTCCATGGGAGTGGCAATAGGTTTGCAATCCTCAAGTCCAAACTTACATAGCAATGTCTTTATGTAACTTTTCTGACACAAGGCAATACCACCATCACACTGCTTAAATTGTATACCCAAGTAATGATGCAACAACCCCAAATCTGTCATCTTGAAAGTAGAATTCAAATCAGCCTTAAATTCAACAATATGTCTCTCATTTGGTCCAATGATCACCAAAGCATCAACATAAAGAACCACAATGAGAAGTACATTACCCTCACGCTTTACATACAATGTGGTTTCTGTTGGACTGTTACGAAAGCCTCATTTGACCAAATGAGTGTCAACTCTCTCATACCAAGCACGAGTAGATTGCTTCAACCCATACAAAGCCTTCTTACATCTGCACACTTTGTCCTCTTGTCCTTTTATGACAAAATCGCGAGGCTGCAGTACATAAACTTCCTCAAATATGTCACCATTCAAGAAAGCAGTAACAATGTCTGATTGATGTACATCCCAACCAAAATGAGTTGCCAATGCACATAGAAAATGCACAGTAGTCATACGACAAGTGGGAGCCAAAGTCTCTTCATAATCTATGAGTTTTTGATGTGCATAACCCTTTGCAACAATTCGAGCCTAATGGCAATCGATCTCACCATCCGGCTTGCGTTTCAACTTGTAAACCCACTTCGTACCAATGGCCTTTTTGGTAGGAGGCAAATCACATAAAGTCCATGTGTCATTTTCTATAAGTGCATCATATTCTGATTGCATGGCAGCCATCCAATTTTCTGAATTTTGTGCCTCATCAAAATATAGAGGCCCTTCAACATCATGTAAGCTAGACACAGCCAAAGCATAACAATCTGATGCATAAGATGCATGGCAAGAGCCTGAACGAGTACAACTAGACAAAGGTGCATCCAATTTACTATCACGCAAAGTCTGAACCACCCATTTTGGCATACCTCTAGCCTGCTCATTTTGAGTCTTTTCCTCATCAAGTACATCATGTACATATGCATCATTAATAGGTTGATCTATAAAATTTTCAAAAACCCCCATAGGCTGTACATTTGCCTCATTGGAACTTACATTCGTATTTCCACCACTGAAAAGAGGCAACAAACTGTCATAAATGTCGTGTGAGCTTACATTACTATCTCTAGTACATGACAACAAGGGCTGAACAGAATCTTCCACAAACACTACATCCCGTGAAACCAGAATACGTTTTGTTTGCAGATGATACAACTTGTAACCTTTGCTTTCAGCACTATAACGAATAAAAATACATTTGACAGCCTTATCATCCAATTTTTTGCGTTGTGTTTGTGGCATCAAAGCATATGCCAAACAGCCAAAA
This sequence comes from Adiantum capillus-veneris, assembly GCF_014529385.1. Classification (NCBI taxonomy): domain Eukaryota; kingdom Viridiplantae; phylum Streptophyta; class Polypodiopsida; order Polypodiales; family Pteridaceae; genus Adiantum; species Adiantum capillus-veneris. The sequence continues at coordinate 118,126,519 of NC_140952.1, read as the reverse complement.
ACACGCATGTGCTCAATAGAAGGCTTTCTATCATGCCATGCTTCATATGGAGTAATAGACTGAAAAGCTTTCGTAGGACACTTGTTTAGTACATAAGTGGCACACATGATGGCCTCAAGCCAAAAAGAATGCGGCAAAGCTTGACTTTTGACCATACATCATGCCATTTCCGTAAGTGACCTGTTTTTCCTCTCAGCAACACCATTTTGCTGAGGTGTATAAGGCATTGTACATTTGTGTTTTATCCTAAGACTAGCCAGGAATGCATTGAATTCATGAGACATATACTCCCCCCCTCGATCTGAACGGAGGGTTCCCATAGTACATTTTGATACATTTTCAGCCATAGCCAGAAATTGTTTGAAGCACATAAAAACTTCGGACTTCGCTTTAAGCGGAAATACCCATGCATGCCTGGAGTAATCATCAATGAAAGTCACGAAGTACAGGTAATTTCCCAAGGACAGAGTTTGCATGGGCCCACAAACATCACTATGCACAAGCTACAACCTGCATGTGGCCCTAACTGAACCATCCTTTGGAAACTTCAAACGTTGCATCTTACCCAAAATACAGCCTTTACAAACATGTTTGACAGGTGCTTCAAGAGGCGGCAAAGAAGCAACCATATTAGATTTCTGCAAACGCAACAAACTGGTAAAATTCAGATGACCAAAACCTGCATGCCAAAGTTTTGCATCTGAAATAGCCCTTGTATCTGCAACATCATTTGCAAAATTTTGTCCACACTTGTCATACAAAGTGAGCTTATACAGCCCACGGCAAAAAAGGCGAGATGCAACAATTTCATCACCAAAACTGAGATCATGGATTGTACATCTGTCATCCACAAATTTGACTACAAGCCCAAGTCTAGCAAGTGCGGATACAGACAAGAGATTCTTCTTGATCCCAGGTACATAAAGTGCATCAACAAGTGTGAAGGAACTGCCATTTGCAGCAGTAACCACAATTGACTGAATTCCCATGAGGGGTAGACTCGAGAGAGGTGAACAATTCACAATGTGAGGTAATGTGCTTTGTAGCACCACTGTCGAAATACCACACACGTGAATCTGCAGCAACTGACAAGCATGCATCATGGACAGCAGGATTGTAAGTGCACTCTGCGCTAAAAGCCCATTCTGCATCAACATCAGCATTACAGTCTCCTTTTACAGAAGACTCAACAATGGCTGCATTTGTAGTGGAACCAGTATTTGCAGTGGAGCCACCCTCTTTCTTCTTAGCCTCTTTTGCCTTCAACTTAGGAAACTGCTTGATCAAGTGATCATTTAGCTTTACAATAATGGCAACGCATCTTCTTTTTTCCCTTATCACCAGAATTGCCAGACGAAGTGCTGCCAGCAGAAGCATTGGGAACAGAAGTTTTGCCACTCGCATCAGAACCATCAGAAGTGGCTGCATTGCTGTTACCACCCTTTCTTTGAGAAGCAATAAAAGCATGTTCAATTGCACGCTGTCTAGTCCTGTTTTTTCTGGAAAGTGACTCTTGCAACAGCAATGTGCATAATGCATGAAACTTGACAACTTCTGGATTTCCTTGGGTCATAAGTCTCCAAGTACTAGCAAAAGTCTGGTAAGAATCTGGTAAGGCATCAAGAACAGTCTGCACAAGGGAACTGTCTGAAATGACTTCACCTGCAGAAATAAGCTGCTCATTGATATCCTTGACACTAGCAAGGAAAGTGTCCATATCATCTTCCTCATGCATAATCTTCGACTCCAGCTCTTTACCCCGGGGAGGTCACCTAATAAAAATGTAAACTATCACGTGAGTTCAACAGAAGGGTATTTAAAGTTCTTGAAACTTACAGAAATATATTGTGGTGTGCTCACTACAAGACACTTAGAGAGAGAGACTGGACCCAAACTAAGCTTGCCCTCAACGAGTGAGGCAGCTCCTTATATTGAGCACTGGAAAGGCTACATGCCAAGAACAACAGAAGTGTCCTCCCACACTAGGTGGTCGGACACACAACCTAAAGGATCCACACACCACACCTCCCCCCTTAGGGAGAAAAAGATGAACATCTTTTACAAATTTGGACGGAGAAGGGACTCGACACAAAGGGATCAACTCCAACGCCTCATCCGGGGAAAGTGATCATACAACGGCTTAGGGGCTAGGGACTGAACTTGGGGGCTAGACTCGACATCGTGCCGATCATCATCAAGGCACGGAACTCGTACATCTCGCTTATGCAAACATCAGGTCACTATCCCGATGTAATGGACAAGACGAGGAAGGACTGACTGAGGATTGGGTGCGAAATTTTTGCGACATGCATCCCTTCCCGAAGGAGCTTGGTGTGATGGTAACGGTTATTCAATAAAAACTAGATTGCGAAAGGAACCAAAGATGAAAAGACTACCACTAAACACAATGAAAAGTTGAGCTTCACGATTGACACTCTGCTTCATGACCAGCAAGACTAGAAGAACAGGTACCTCTGCAACAGTCAAGGTGCAGCAACTCCCGTCTTTTAGAGCATGCTCAAAACAAGAACATTTGAAAACCAACGGCAAACTGCAAAATATCCCAAGAGAATCGGTTGTGTAGAGCATGTTCAGTGTAGGTTGTCGCAGGAAAACACTCGCCAAAATCCAAATGCACTAACAAGCTAGCCACTGCTTTGATGGGACTGTCTTGCAGGCGTGATCCCGAAAGCTCTATGAGAGAGGGTTCTTGCAATAAAAGGGGCTGAACATGCCAGGGCTGTAACCGTCCATCTTTCTTGCACCACTAGCCTTGGAGGCGTCCTAGTCCCCCACGTGCACCTTGATGGCCCTCGTCTTCAACAGCACCTTGCACACGTCACCTTCTATGCGCTCTCGCCCCAGCTCCTTCATTGTTTGCACTCGGTGTGCCTCCTCCACAGCTCTCTGTAGCTCATGCAACTTCACTCGAGAAGCGAAGGGCGGAAATGTGACGAGAGCTTGAGCTGCAATAGGGCTACCTCCTCTTGCAATTGGCTGGAAGGAAGTTGAAGGTTCGTTCATACAGTGGTCTGGAAACCCTTCGTAAGGGAGGAGGAGCATTGGCGACCTTTGCTACACAGGTTAGCACAAGACCTTGGCGTGCCGGGTTATTTTTTCTCAAGTAGCGTTAGCTGTGGCAGAGTTGCAAGCAGATAAAGAAGGCGCAACTGCGAGATTCAACTCATTAGGTGCACCATCTTGCATGGAATGGGATGCAAATTGAAGGTAGCAGCTATCCTGGGTCGAACAATAGCGCCATAGCTGTAGCTATTCGACAGACAAGCAAGAAACGATTTCAAGAAAGAAGACTTGTAACAAACCTATGCCCGTCAGCTCCACCAATGTGGTGTGCTCACTACAAGACACTTAGAGAGAGAGACTGGACCTAAACTAAGCTTGCCCTCAACGAGTGAGGCAGCTCCTTATATTGAGCACTGGAAAGGCTACATGCCAAGAACAACAGAAGTGTCCTCCCACACTAGGTGGTCGGACACACAACCTAAAGGATCCACACACCACGGAGGACACTTCTGTTGTTCTTGGCATGTAGCCTTTCCAGTGCTCAATATAAGGAGCTGCCTCACTCGTTGAGGGCAAGCTTAGTTTGGGTCCAGTCTCTCTCTCTAAGTGTCTTGTAGTGAGCACACCACAATATATACAAAAGGGTATTATTTTTTCAAATTTGAAAAAACCTTACAGATTTTACAAGAAAAGGGTACATTATATTCTTAATAAAATTCACAGATAAGGGGTTTTCCAAACATGTCTTGAACGCACGTGATATGGTAGTTTTATACATAGTGAACCCCTCGAGCTCTTTACGCAGCAAAGCAATTTTAGCCTCATTGTGACTTGCATAAAGACCAGCTAAAATATCCCAAGCTTGTTTTGCAGATTTTGTTGAACGGATGTGAGGAACAATGGTGCGCTTCACAGACAACACAATCAATGCATGAGCGTGCACATCCTTTACATCCCAACGAGCTTGTTCTGCCGTAGGCAAAACAACTCTAATAGCAGCAATCCTTGCAGCAAGACCTACAACATCCTCAATATCGCCTACATCCTCAGAACCAGGACGTACATCAATGCCCTACACAATATTCCAGATGCCCTTTGACACAAGAACGTGTTGCATCATATAAGCTCACATAGGGTAATTGTTCCCATCCAACCTGTCCTCGGCAGCAAACATCTTGAAGATATCAGTGTTGTTGTCAGCCATGGTATATGTTGCACCTGAAGTGAAAACTGCCCGAAAATAGGAGAAACGGAGCGGGAACAACACGTGCTATATAGCACAAACTGTAGAAGGCTGTAAGGCACCTATTATGCAGAAATTGGCACTCATAGAAATTCTACAACAAAACGACGAAATTGCCTGTGCAGACCTGCCTGTAGTGGAAACGGAGCCCGAACTGAGTCCGAATCTGAAATCTGAGCAGACTAAGCTCTACGAGCTCACCCAAAATATTTGTCGACCTACGAACGCTCGCCAAACCTTACTATAATCGGAGAAAGTGAGCAGGCGTGTGCTAGAGCAATTGGCGGCTAAGCCCATGAGGACGTAACTTGCTCTGATACCAATTGTTAGAATTATGGTTACAGAGAAATGCACACAGCTTGAAGAAGACGAAGGAAGCTCAAGGCACACAATAGAGAGTGTGTTACTTAGTGTCCAATGGAAAGGTAGATAACCCTAGAGTGATGGGCGTATATACAATGCTCAAGGGAAAAAACCTCCTAAAGAGGGATAAAATGCCCCGGCGGTCCTAGTGTGTTCACACACATAACTACCACATGTATATGGTAACAATTTATACCTAGGTGTGATTTATTTTCACATTCTATTATGGTGCAAATGTTTTTGCAAGGCTATCGAGTAATTGCAGTGGGAAGTATTTAGTTTTTTTGTAGAGCTAATTACACATTTTATTCCTTCATCTTTCATGTATTATATGAGCACAACATCTGCTATAAGTATTGGCAATTGCGAATCATTAGTCATGGAATACATGCTCGGATACGCTTTTGCTAAATGCATGCACACTAGTGTTTAGCAAAGGCATATTTGGAGCGGCATGTAAATTCATGAATTTAATAGCTTATGAAGCTTTTCGCACCACAAGTGTAGTACTTCTATGGGACTTATTGTGGGTCTACCAACCACCACACGTGATGGCTTGGTATGGGTGTTCGTAGATAGATTGCCTAAACTTTGTAAGTTTATTCCAATTGAGTCCACTCTTTAATTAAATTGGTTGTTCATAATCTATATAGATTATATGGATTACCTCGCAATTTTGTGAGTAATAATGAATGATCCATGTTTATCAATCATTTCTGAAATATTGTCTGTAAACGATTGGGGAACACAATCAATATCATTACTGCCAATCATCCAGAGATGGATGGGCAGCTTGCAAGTGTTAATTTAGTGCTAGAGAATATGCTAAGAGCATACGTTAGTGAGAAGCAATCCAATTGGAAAAATTACCTCTTTAGTTTGGAGTTTGTTTATCATGATGCTTATGTCAATTTTTCACCTCGATCCACCAATTACGGTGGGGTTGGCTACTGCTGAAGAATGGCAGTAAGTCAAGGACTTAATCTGTGTTGATGAGATATGTCAATATGTCACTTTCATGAAAATTTGAAAAGAGGTATTCTTACATGTTCCAACACCTTTAGAAAGTCTAAAAAGTGGTCATTCATTTAGTTACCTCTTATAAAACCATTTATAAAACACTTATAAGGGGACAACAATGTAAACGATTAAGATATTTTTCTTGGTTTCATTGAGCCTCCTACTGAACCGTGTATTGACCAAGTGGATAGCCGGACTCGAGGGAGGTACCACTATGGAAAACATTATTGTTCTTAAGAAGATATCACCACTTTTATTTCGAATGCAAAAACGCTTCTCCAAGGGGGGAGTAATGTCAAGCCTAAGGTAGGACTAGGAGGGGCAAGGCCCCTAATCTACACATGCATGGTCAAGGGGACTCTTAAAATAGGGACCAAGGGTCTATATAGGGGCAAAGATGAACATGCGATAGTTCCTTTGTCCTTTCACATAGGGTTCGATGCTATTACAAGTCATTTTTGGTATTAAGGTTATGATGTACTCATTTTTTATAGCATAAATTCATGATTTTCTTGTTTAAACATCTAGATAGGGCATTGAAAGATTCTCTTGTGTCATCTATGTACTCTATTTCACCCTTCACTACTCTCTCTCTCTCTCTCTCTCTCTCTCTCTCTCTCTCTCTCTCTTTCCCGTGTATGTGGTGTACACGTATATTCACCCTCCACTTGATCATTTTTTGAGCATTCTTTTACTCATACACATTTAGGGGTAGCACTAGTCGCTAGGTAGCTCTAAGTGCAATCCGGCTCATGGCTTAAACTCCATGCGAAGTCGGGCATGAGCATTCCCTTCCCTATGCTATTGCTTCCACATTCTAATGTATATTGAAATTATTATGTCGATGGAAGTGTAAATTGTATATTTCTTGCATAGACCTTGGCTGGTAGTAGTCTCGCTTGATTCCAAATAGGTGGTGCGACTCTTGAAGGCTACCCTAGCCTAATCATGGAAGGCTCATCAACACTGAGCGAGGCCTGCAACCAGCTTCCATGAATAATACAAACACCGCCCCTCCCGCAAAACCGCTTTTCGTCCCCACCCAATTTGATTTTCAATCATCAATGCATGCAATTATGGGCTGCAATCACCTCACATGAGTTGCATTTGAAAATAGGGTATGCACCCTTGAGCCACGTGTATCTCGAAAAGCCTACCGTGTGAGCACGTCGCTCTATAGTCTAAGCCCATTTTTGCCCTAGTTTTATGCTTCACGTAAACCGAAGCACTTGCTCGTCAATTCGCTGCATGGACAATCGTGATCACATCTCATTGCTCTCTCTCTCTCTCTCTCTCTCTCTCTCTCTCTCTCTCTCTCTCTCTCTCTCTCTCCAACAAATGAAGGCATGCTCGTCAATTTGCTACACGGACGATCGTGATCACATCACATCTCGTTGCTCTCTCTCTCTCTCTCTCTCTCTCTCTCTCTCTCTCTCTCTCTCTCTCTCTCTCTCTCTCTCCACAACAAACGCAGGCATTCCCTCAACACTATCTAACAAGGGGTCTTTATGACCCCCAAGCGCTAGGATCAGCGATGGGGAAAGTGCCATGAAAATGTCGAGGCAAATAGAGGGTCCACAAAAAGCCAATGTTCGGATGAGCCTCGGTGATTTGAACACGATCGCATCGTTGAGAGGCTTGTGAGCTAACCATGCAGATGCGTGTTGTTGGTTGAAACCATTGTGAGTACATTTGGTTATAAAGTTAGTTTACTGTCTCCCCTTCTCCCCAAAATGTCTTTGTTTTGGCATTTTCATCAGGCCTCTATCACTTCTAGATCTTTTGTTTTAAATCACTACTTACTGCCCTCACTTATCTTTTTTTTGTCCTGTTGGTACCCAGCTAAGTATCAAATGAAAAAGGTGACCAGTTGGCTAGAAACTTTCTATGGGGAGGAGGTGTAGATCAACACAAGATATCTAAAGTTTCATGGCATACTTGTTGTCTTCCTAAAGAGAAAGGGGGATTGGGTATCCTCAATTTGGAATTTCTGGTTGTCAAGCTAGCAACAAAGTGGATATGAAGAGCTGCAGAATCTATGGACTACTGGGCACTGCTGCCGAAGAGAAACATCCATAAATTCAAACTAAAACACTACAAAGCCTGGAGCAATCCCCATCTCAGAGAAATCTTAATTGCCCCTGTGGAAATCGTGCCTTATGGGTCCAAGTTGGTTCATGGAATATTGTCAAAGCCAATTGGAATCCCATCAAAGAAATCATGTATAACTATTGTTCCTTCTTGTTAGACACTTTCTGGTTTGGATTTTTTGCAGGTAAAGCTGATGTCAACTATGGGAGAAGAGGACATAAATGTTTTAAAGCTGGGATTGGAAGCTGGAATGATTTGGTGGAGTAGGGTAACTGAAGTCTCATCTCATCCTTCAAAGAGAGTACATGATCTCATGTACAGATGCCAATTGGTGTGTTCAGAGGGCAAAGCTGTGCATGGCCAAATGCATTGTGCCATCCAGAGGCTCTCTAAGCCAAAGCAAGGTGTCACATCTTGCCTCTCTGATATACAAATATTTTACTACCAAAGGCATTGTGGAGCAGCCCCTCAAGCAAAAGCTTAATAGAATTTGGAAAACTAACTGAAGTTGTAAACAGTGGACCTACAGGTTCAGATGTCTTTGGGCCTATGCAAGTTCCAACAAGCAAAGCACTCTTCTGTGGCTACTCATGCATCAAGGTATATGGACAACAAAAAGAGCTCTAAAGGCTGGTATGGAAAATGGAAACTGTAACAGATGTAAAGAAGCTATTGAGGATTGTAATCACCTCTGGTTCAATGGTAAAGACAATAGAGTACCCTAAATCTACTCCAGACAGTAATCTCCCGCTTCTCTCTCAATGTTTTGGATTATAAGGACCTCCTGTTGAGGAATTGCAACGGCATGGATGTTCCTCTATGGAACATATGGAGATGGGATGTCCTATGGCATGTATGGCTGAAGAGGAATGCCTCTGTCTTCCAACACTCAGTTTCCTACCCCTTGTCTCTCCTCAAAAGGAGTCTCTTGTCTTCTGCCATTCAACTCTGTAAAAAGGCCTCACTTCTTTTACACGAGTCTGAGTCTATCACCACCCTCCAAAAATATGCAAGATGGCAAAAATGGAGGTTTGTCATGCCTAGGTTCTACCAAGCCTCTAGATTCACTATGATGGAAGCCATGGCTTGATGTGATGATTTGAGCTAACCCACCCCTTACCTGTGGGTTCATTGTAACTCTTTTTTTTTTGCATTTGTTAATCAATTTCTACTTTCATAACATTTTTGGCTTTCTAAAAGAAACCCTTAGTGTTGGGCTGGGTTAGGGGGACTTTCATAGTTTTCAATGCATGATGGAGACTTACCTTTCATTTCACATCCTGTCTTTACTTTTCTTGCATTCTATTGTTTTAGAATGCTAAAGTGAAGTTTCAACTTACATAATTTTAGTAAATTTTACACACATACACACACATATATGTTTTTTTTGCATTCTATTGTTTTAGAATGCTAAAGTGAAGCTTCATCTTGCATAATTCTAATAAATTCTACACACAGACACACACATATTAATTAGTTCTTTTTATTTCACCTTACATTTCACGACTTCACATGGCTTCACATTTCTTACATTTTATAGCTTGATTTCAATTAGTGTTAACATTCAAGAAAGTCTCTTTTATTAAGCGACTGTTGATCGAGTTTCGTTCTCACAAAGAAAAAACCAAAAATACTAGCAGAATTTTTGAGATTTGCAAAATGTTTGGATGACTTTCTCACATATTTCGTCCGTTTTTCTTTTGTTTACCATGGTTTGCAGCTAGCTAGTTTCGATTTTCAATCGGCTCAAGATTAAGCTGATGCAATTGTTTCCCAAACACTGATACCAGTTTAAACAATTCTATCACTTTTTTATTGTTTTTGAAAGCCGTCGTGACTCTTTCACTTGTTTTTTTGTCTTTGTTTACTTTTAATGTCCTTGTTTACTTTTTCCCAATCAATGTCCAAGCGCCTCTCTGTTTTCGTGTCCGCATTTTTCGATCGTAGATCCCCCGGGCATTTCGTCCAAAGATATAGGTAGCATTTGATGGTTATGTGTCTTTACAGTTCAATTCAGAAATGGCCTTGAAACTTCTTCCTGCGCAGTGCTGTGTGGGAAGGGTATCATATGGGACGCCTTCCGAGGGACCTTCCAAGGCTGCAGGGCGGCTCATCCTTCAACTGCGACACTCAGGCACCTCCCTCTCCACCACACTCCGCCGCTCCGTGCGCCATCTCCCTCGCCCCACTCTCCTCGCCACTTTACGCCATCTCCTCCACCAACACGACTGGCAGCTTGCGCTCCCGGTAAGCTCCCCTTTTCTTCTCTCTCTGTTAAACATTATCGGCTCTTGTCGGCTATGGACGACAAGGTTTTTAACTCTCAGAAAGCTAGCCTCACCTAGCTCCCACTCTTGAACAGATATACCTGTCTCTCTTGGACATTCCATGGTTCAATTGGAATGCTGAGCTACATGCAGAAATCGTGGCCCTTCTCACTGCGTCAGAACAAGTTGAACAAGTGCAGTCTCTCTTGGAAGGTTTAGAGGAGAAGCTAGATCTTAAGCAGCACATGCATTTCAATCGAAACCTCCTCCAACAATATGCCAGGTTTGGTCTCAAGGATGAAATGCTTGTCTCCTATGGAGTCCTCCAAGCACTGACACCCCCCCATGCCAAGGGCCACTCTCTTAGCGCTTTGCTACATGCATATGCGTCTATGGATCTTCCTCAGGAATCCCTTGCTATCTTGAAGGATATGCAGCAACAGGGCTTAAAGCCCTCTCTCAAGGATTTTAAAGTAATTTTGTTTAGTTTGGGGAAATGTGGAATGTTTTCTGACATGGAAGCATTTGCCTGTGAGATGGAAAAGCTGAAGCTGTTAAATGACCCTGTCATATTCAACATGATCATCACCACATATGCGACGGCCGAAAATTATGACAAGGTTAATGAATGGCTATTGAAGTTGCTAGAGACAGGTTTGAAGCCGTCAGCTCGCTCTCTTAATGCCGTAGCTAAGGCTTGCAGAGTTCTAACTGAAGTCGCAAGCAGCAAAAAATTTGTGAAAAAGGATGCCCTTTTGGAGTATCTCAAGTCTCAAGGTGCAAAAAATGGAGAGCTCGAGGTTTTGAAGGCGTTGCTTGAGCACTGTCTAGTTGATGAGGTGGTTGCTTGGGACTCTAATTGGGAGCTAGACGTGCACAGCGCATCTATTGGGTCTGCTTATGTAATGCTTTGCTGCTGGCTAGAAGATGTGGTTAGGAGACTAAAGGTCAAGGGCACGTTCCCATCTGAGGTTGGTATTATAACTGGATGGGGCAAGCACAGCGAAACCAGGGGAACTTCCCTAATTAAACTCACAATACGGGACCTCCTTGAAAGTGTTGATGGCCCATTTCGAGTAGATAGCCAAAACAAGGGCAGGCTGCTTGCAAAGACACATGCTGTAGTCGCATGGTTTGACTGTCTGTAGAACTTTTTTATTCCTGGTTCATGGCTTGCAAGGAGGATTATGGATGAGCTGCGGCTATTTGTATGGGAAGGCCTTGAAGGTTGGGCCTTTAGCTGCATCTAAGAGCAGCATCTGAGAGTCTCGTCTTCTTTAGCTGCATCTGAGATCAGCATCTATTCTAAAGGCGCCTCAGGAAGCTGCGGGTGGTGTAGAAGGTTTGCTTGCATCATGTGAAGTTGAGGTGCCCACTCCACATGGCTCGTCCAGACTGGGAGTGTCAAGGTAAAGAGACACGCATTTTGCTCCAATTGACTAGTACAGCTCTTGACATTCATGCCCCTGAATCATATTATCATATTATGGGGAATATAAGTAGAGAAGGTTCACCTTCAGAAACTTTTGACAAGCTTGACACCTGAAACTTCATGACATAAAACTATCTCGTGGGAATGAGCTCTATGAGCCCTTGCAGCTTTACTTTTCAGGCTTATATGAATGCAGTTTCAGTGCGCAATGAAATTGTGATAACTAGCATTCTTCAGTTCTCTCTTTTGAGCCTGCCCATAGCCACTTGCCTGTGTACTGCGGATATCAATCTTGCAACTAGGCCTGAATATGCGTCTTGGTGGTTAAGAGATCCAGTCTTTAAGCACAAGTCAGTGTGTTGGTAAGTTTTATTTTTTTCTTCTTTTTTGGAGGTACAATTGAAATTTGAAAGATGCCACTAGGCATTGAACCCACTGGTCCACCTTAACCATAGCTTACGATCCCATTGGCAGGTTTACTTCAATTGATGTGAATGCCCGCAACTTTCTGTTTACTGCATTTGGAGGATTTTTGCAGCTTGTTTTTAATAAGTAGACTTTTGGTCATTTGAGACCAACAATCAAACTTTGTTTTCCTTTCATAACGGTGTTCTTTAGCCTGTGAAAACTGAATGCTTTGCAGCCTGCTCATGGTACGTGGAACTTTCTTGGAGGAATTGCTCTAGAGCTGGAAGTCCTTGGGATAATCGTGCACTAGATTGACAAATCTTGAACTGGTTAGAGCCAAGTAGTACCCCCCTTGTAGATCAGTAGTATTTGTTCATGAAAAGCTTCTTAGCTGGGGATTAAAGGTATGCACTTGAAAGAGTGAAGTTTATAGTGAGTATGATAAACCTCTTGATACTGAGGCGCAAAGTGTATGATTAGCTCGGCTAATTTCAACGAGCTTGTCTTCTTGGCGCACTTGATTCAGCAGACCGGAATGTGACTAGTGCGTTTTGTGCATCTACTATATGTCATTGAGGTCCAGTTGGTAGCAGGTTTCTATGATCATATAATCGATATGTGCCATTGCCGAAAATTTTTCACAGGAATAGTTTATCAGTATCATCTCTCATGTGACAGAAAGCTTTTTAGCAGGAAATGATTACAATTCCAGCAGAGACTGTCAGGATCTTGTAAACTGTCTGTGCATTGACAGACCCCAAAGTTACCTTAGTCATGCTGCTTCAAAACAATTGCATGAAAATTTTAAGAGCCAGCCCTCCACATTTTTATCTTGGGTCGGTTGGTGCAGTGCTATGAATCATATTTTCATACATATTTTGACAGAAGTTTTCACCCATGTTTGCATTTTGTATACTAACTGTCCATTTTTTGTTATGGCTGGAGTAAAAACTGGTTATGCAATAAGAAAATAAAGACTTCATTCTTTAGTTCCCATCCCTAGCTTGCATATGTAGCACCAAAAGAGCTCTTTGTCTAGCTTGATTTGAAAGCATTGCTCCTGCAGGTTTATTGCCATACATGGCTGAAATTCTTGCTCTTTGGTACGCATTATACCGCTGCACCAGATGTACTTGAATCCAACAAAAGTGTTGGCCACCAAAGTCCAAAGTATTTGAGAGTAGGTTAGTACGGTAGCAGCTGTGGAGCTTAAGAAGTGTCTTGCTTCTACGACTTGGTGAGTGTAATTAGAGACTACCTCTATAAATTCGGATTCCAATTCGCATGATCTTAAGAATAGATTCTGCTCAGCCACCGAAGTTTATTACATCTTGGTGAGCATAAGAGAGTACCTCGATATATTTGATTTCTGAAATGTAGAGCTTACACTACATGAAATTCTTCATGTACTCGATGGTGTCTTCCTTTATTGCTGGCTGCCAATAGTTGTGCCCTTTGATGTAAAAGTGGAGGCCTTTCGAAGAGAATGAGTCTTTGTATCCGCGTCTATTCATCTATCAACACAAATCAATCACACTAGCCAATATTGTTCACCACATACACAGGTGGTTTAAGATTAAAAATCATTACTAAGCCGCATTTTATGACATTGAATCATGATAGTGATTTGCTCGTTGGTTCTTGGTGGCTTGACGCATGATCACTTCAAATTGAAATTTCAAGAGGATCCCAAACCATCTCATCATTCTTCATGCTGCACTATGTTGTTCACTAAGTAAAGCTCAATGGTTTGTTCGTCGAGAGAAAGTCGCAAAACTTATTGACCACATAGATGATGTCACCAAATTTGATTTTTGGTCTACTTAACTTGACTTTCTCATTGGAATTGACCAGTTTAGAGAGAGAAAAAGGAAAATCAATCAAAGGACTAGGCATTACAACAAGAAAAAAGAGAGGTGCATTCATGGCTTACTAATGTTAGAAGGATAATGCTACTTGCAAAGTACATACGGATTTGTTATTGTAATTGGATGTGTTTTTATGGAACAAAAGTGGCATTGAAACAAGTCCCAAAAGCCTCCGAGAGTGCTCGAGATTTAGTCAGAGGAGAAGGAAATCATCAAAGTGGTGTATGCATGGTTTATTAATGCATAAAAGATAAATGCTACTTTCCAAAGTGTAAGGAATTCATTCTAGTTTTGAACACAATTTTATGGAATAAAAAAGGCATTAAATTGGGTTTCGAATGCCCCCAGTGGAGAGCAAGTTGAATGACATGAAGGGACACATGGGTTGGCTTGGGGAGCAAGGCAATAGAAGAGGTACAACAGATGGGAATGGGGTCCAAAAAAGAGTGCCCCCTCTTGCTTGCAAAGAAAATACACTCCTCCACCCACCCCAAAAGGTAGGAGCTCTTTCCACAAAACACAATCAAAAGACCAACTTTTTGGAGCTTGTAGGTAGGAGAGCCAGAGAGAGAGAGAGAGAGAGAGAGAGAGAGAGAGGGTCAATCTCTGCAATTAGGTGTTGATTAGTGATCAATTTTGGATGCAACTGGATTCATCCCAGAGCTCTTTACGCCTTCTTTCTTCTGCTCTCAAGGTTCCATAGCCATGAAGCTCTATTATGCGCTAGTATGAAAACTATGTATCTGAGTAAAATTTATGTTCAATGAGGAGTAAAATTTCTCTTCTTCTTCTTCTATTGCAAAGCTTTTGACAACCATTATGCTATTGGATTATGAAGCAACCAATCCCCTTAATCCAGAAAGAGCACAACATAAGCAATGTGTGTATTGATTCCAAGTCTCTTATGTGGAGAGATGAAATCGATAGGGTCCTTTTGGAGGAGGGGTTGGCTCCACAAATCCAACCCTCCTGTTGAGTTCTACCATAGCCCGAGCGAGACTTTACGAACATAGCAGAACTGGAGCAAATATCTATGGTGGGTGGTCTTGTTTCCTATGCTTGAGACAATATCAAAAAATGCCATAACGCTTTAGGTAACCTCACATGAGGACCAAGCAGACCATTCGTTAGCTCTCATCAATCTCATGTATAGAGCCATGTCCCATCTCGACAGAAACAATTTCCTTCTCTTGGGCCTCTATCTCCTTTGTCATGTTGGTAGCTGAAACTGAGGAGACGTGATTACTACTCTCTACTTCATGAGAAGTGACAACATAAATACTCCTTTGGGATCGACCACGCAGCTAGTCTAGGGCTACATAGAAAACACTGAGCAACTCAAAATTAGTATTGGCCTTAGGCAAATATTGATAAGCACACAAAAGGATTTCAAACCTTAACCAATTTATGCAAAACAAACATACTAGTTTTTGAAAAAAAAAAAATGAATAGTTTTCTTCGTACATGGTGTGATATTTCAAAACATACCACCGCGGATGGGCACCTCACATGAGGATGTCAAATGTCAACCAAATTGAAACATCATGACTTCAGCTTGTATGACTTCAAGGTAGCTTGTATGATTTCAAGGTCTCTTTTAAATGTGTTGGAAATTGGAGGGAGAGAGAGAGAGAGAGAGAGAGAGAGAGAGAGAGAGAGAGAGAGAGAGAGGATTGGCAAATTAAGACTTTTTGGATATCACACAACCACCAAAACTTTGAGAGAGAGAGAGAGAGAGAGAGAGAGAGAGAGAGAGAGAGAGAGAGAGATCTTGTGAAGGATTGGCAAATTAAGACTTTTTATCTAAGAATTGGGTCACCTATTTCATGTACAAAACATGCCATCAAAAAATTGAGCTCTCCTACACAGAAGGTCAAGACTCGAGTGTTAGGATAAGCAAAGCTACAAACGCTCATGCCCAATGCCCATCCTTAAGTTGCATGGGAAATTGCTCAAAATTGCTCAAAAAAATAAAGAGTCCCATTCTCAAAATAACACAATGATGTGCCATAGAAGCATTCCCTAAAACTTAACTCAGATCTATAGTCCACTTCTAAAGGTATAATTTAATTGGTTCAGAACGTAATTATAGAATTTCAATTGAGGTAGAAGAAGGCAAATTTCTGCCACTCATTGTGGCATCTTCTATGTTTGTAGTATAGCGATAGGAGAGGTAGTGATCGTAGGCTTCACTTCGTGGGCGATGGCAATGACGTGGAGCGAATCCAAGTTGACATCGAGTGGATACTTGGTTAAGAGCCGGGTCTCACATGAGATTAGTGATATTAGTGGCATTATTGTATTATGCTTGTGTAGTGGTCACATTACTTGAACTAGTATGTGACCCGTGCATTACTGCGGCTAGAAAATGCATGTTTTCTATTTTTACAACTACAAAGGTGAAAAATTATATAGATGCTATCTTTCTACATGTATACACTCTCTTGCATTTCAAAAAAATGGTTCACAACATCTCTCTATAGATTCTCAAAAAAGTTTATACATACAAGAGATAACAAATGCTCCTTTAATACCAAGCTTGGCAGGTTCTGACACATTACGTAGGATTTTCTAGCCCTT
Source organism: Adiantum capillus-veneris (assembly GCF_014529385.1). Lineage (NCBI taxonomy): Eukaryota > Viridiplantae > Streptophyta > Polypodiopsida > Polypodiales > Pteridaceae > Adiantum > Adiantum capillus-veneris. The sequence continues at coordinate 118,110,223 of NC_140952.1, read as the reverse complement.
ATTCAATGGATATAGAAGTGCTTTACAGCTATTGAGAGAGAGAGAGAGAGAGAGAGAGAGAGAGAGAGAGTTCTTCTTTTGGAATACCCTAGGCTAGCAATGCTACCAAGATTTGGGTAAGACATCATGGTTTGAAAAGATCATGATGCTAGAAGCATTAATGTAAGCATAAAGCCTCACTCAAGAGTGAAGCTGACTACAAAATTGGATTTAACATTTGGAATGCATTGGGAGTCGGCAACTGTGCTCTTCTCTCTTTTTGTTGATTGGAACTCTACATTTTTTATCTTGCGAGAAAGAAGTGTGGTAGTGCACACCATCACCTAATCTACAGTAGAGAGAACGTCCATCCTTGATCTATAGGGCTTGGCAAAAATGCTACCAAACCCAATGGCACCAATTGGTTAAGTTGGCATGGTGTTTGAGCATGAGGGCTAATAGATGCTAGTGTAGTCACAGAGCATTACATGTTGAAATGCTCCTTTGGATCCAATGTAATCATGCTGCTTCAAATGCCTAATGTTGGCTTGGACATTGACAATGTTATTTGCCCCAATATCTCTTTAGCTTTCTCTTGCTTGCTTGCATCTTTTCTGCCCAAGATATGACACAATAAACTTATCTACAATATTCCAAGAATTAATAGTCCCCTTGGCCAAATTTGCGCTTGCAATGCTACAAATTTTGGTAAGACAAACTAGCTACATTAGGAGGCTGTGAAATGATGAGGACTCCTAGTTGCCAATGTAGTAGTTGTCTAAGAGCTTCAAGTTTCCAAGGTTTGAGTTGGATTTTAACATTGGGAATGTGATTAGCAGAGCCATCTATATCTCCTACTTGCATGCATCTCTATGAAACACAAAAAATCATAAGCAAGTTCTTACTCTAAGGTAAATAGAGTTTATTGGTGTATTTAAGCACCATTGGCGCCTTGAAACCCGAACCAACAAAAGCACAAAAATCATAAGCAAGTTATTACTATAAAGTAAATAGAGTTTATTGGTTTATTTAGGCACCATTGGCATCTTGAAATCCAAACCAACAAAAGAAAAAGCATAAGGCTGCTTAGTATGCTAAACCCTCGCTAATAAACTAAAGGGCGGCTCCAAAATTGAAATCGTCACTTGTAAGTATGCTTTATGTAATAGTGTGTGTATCTGTGTGTGTTTTAAAATAACTATGATAATAATTGAGGTGTGTACTTCAAAATAGGTCATGACCTTTAAGCATGATTGAATTCTCTCTCTCTCTCTCTCTCTCTCTCTCTCCAAACTTAAAGTGAGGTTAATTTAGTTTTCTCTTGAGTGAAAGCTCATGATCATGAATTCAAGACTTGTACAATAGATCGTTGAGGTCCCTTGGGATGATAATAATTCAAGACTTGCAAGATAGATCTTTGAGGTCCCTTTAGATGATAATGAATTCAAGATGTATGATAATTATTTGGGATCTCATGGATTGTTCCTACAACATCAAAACTTCTCTCTCTCTCTCTCTCTCTCTCTCTCTCTCTCTCTCTCTCACACACACACACACACACACACACACACACACACACACACACACACACACACACACACACACACACACACACACACACACACACACACACGCACGCATGCACGCACATGCACACACAAAAAGTTTGCGTTCAATAGTCAACATTTGTTGGCTAGATCATTAAGGTGATAATAGCTAATCCTCCTCCTCCTCTCTCTTGCTATTCTCTCACTCTTGTATCAGGTTTTTGGTTTAAGTCTCGTTAAAAGATCCTTGAGATCTCTTGATCTTGTTCCTAAGACATTAATATTTGTATTATCCTCCTCCTCCTCCTTCTCTGTATTTATAGTAGAGGTGAAAAGAAAACATAGCTCATGTTTGCTCATTGGATGACTTATACATCAGACTCGACATTTTTGGTCCATGGGATTGGCCCCTAACTTGATGTAGGAAGAGATGAAGAATGGTTTACAGACATCGAAGCATGTTGTTCGGCCGCTAGCCTTTAAAGGATCATCTCTATACCCATCCCACATTCAAGCAAACCAATAGTTCAAGAAACCATTAATGTGTTAGACATCATGCAAGGTCTAGATGAGGAATCTAACTCTTCACCATCATCATTAGATGTTGGATCAACAAATAATGCATAAGGCACTAGGACCATTTCCTCCCCCTACTAAAAATCTCAAAGCTTTCATCTCTTGTAACATTGATATTATGTATCCCAGTGCTAGAAAAAGGGCTAGGTTTAGTGCAATCCCACCTAGAAATGTAATTGAGTGTACACTTACTGTAATCATATGTAGGTTTTCCAAGTTTTTTGGGAAAAATAATGTGTATATGAATGCTAAAAAAAACCCCTTAGGTCTAGTGTGATCCCACCTGCAAAATAAAACCTTCAAATCTAGTAAATTTGCCTCTAAAAGTTCTCATACGTATGTTTTCCAAGTTTTTGGGAGAAAGTATTGTGTATCTGAGTGCTAAAAAAGAACCTATGTTTATTGTAATCTGACCTACAAATTTAGAGATTTACCTCTAAATTCTAGATTTGAAGGTAAGAACACCTACAAAGTTAGACAAATTTAGTGTAAAAACCATCAAATACAATAAATTTTCCTCTAGAATTTCTTATAGGTAGGTTTTTCAAAATTTTGAAAAGAACATTGTGTACCCGAGTGCTTGAAGAAAACCTAAGTTTAATGTTAAGATAATAAATTTTCCTCCTTGGAAAGTGACCCCAAAGAGTAAGAACCACTAAGAAGGGGGGTGCCAAGGGCCACGTAAGTGCATTAAACATGGTGTACATGTTGACCAAAACATTTTCAAAGAAGCATGTTGTTTTAAAAGAGCACCTCAATAGATATTTTAATTTGCTCATGTCAAATACTTGCATGATGCCACATGCCTTTGAGCAATAAGGATGCACAATTTTATATGGACAGAGCCCTCACCTTGCCTCATGTGAAAACTACTCAGAGCTTCCTTACCCTCACCATTCTCCTTCCACATATGCGGCATTCTAAACTACAAACATTAACACCATCGAGAGCTTGTTGTGCATTTTTCAGTACATGTCACACTTAGTGTACATGTTGAGCAAAGCATTTTCAACCATAATGTGTTTTTTGGGCTTCTCCAAGAGACCTTGATAGGAATCTCATCATGGCATCTTTCATTCATGTCAATTTCTTAAATGTTGGCATCGGATAATGCTACATACATTAAGGTGCAAGCCAATGTTGACATCATTTGTGCCATTTAATAAGCAGAAAAAAAGCTAGTTGTGCTGGCATGTGAAGTGGGTGAGTTGGATGTAAGTTTCATGGAAGGGAAACTATGAATGATGACTTCTCAAGTTCCCTAGTGAAAACCCGAATATTGACACTGACAAAATACACTCCTAGAGGGATCCACAAGGTAGAAATCTTGAGGAGTTGCAAGTTTTGTTGACTTTGGGACCAATTACCATGGATGAATTACGCATAAGAGAAGAGGCATACAATCATCATTATACAAGCAAACTAAGAACATCAAATTTGAAAACCTTCAAATATAGTAAATTTGCTTCTAAAATTTTCTTATACATAACAATTTTTTGTAGGATTGGCACTTGATGGAACCCTCCAAATTTAGTAAAAAAACTTCAATTTTAGATGCAAATCTCCAAGCTTTTAGTAGATGAAATTTTAGGAAAATCATGTAAAAATCTTTAAGTATAGTACATTTGCCTCTAAAATTTCCATATGGAGGTTTTCCAAGTACATGGGAAAAAGAAATGTACATCCAAGTGCTAAAAAAACAACCTAGGTTAAGTGTAGTCCAACCTACAAATTTTGAAGTTTACCTCTAAATTTTAGATTTGAAGGGGAGAAAACCTGCAAAGTTCAAAGAATTAGCAGGGATGAATTACATATCAGAGGGGAGGCATACAATCATCATCATACATGCAAACTGAGAAATTTAAAGATAAACTCTTTAAATATAGTAAATTTTTCTCTAGAATTTTATCATATGTAGGTTTTTCAAATTTCAATTCTTTGTGGGATTCTCTAAGAGTCTTTGATAGCAACCTCCAAATTTTATAAAAAACTTCAAAAATTTTAAGCCAAATCTCTAAATTTTAGAGGCATATTTTAGGAAAATAATGTAAAAACCTTTAAATATACTTTTCTCTTATGTAGGTTCTCCAAATTTTTGAAAAAGAGCACTATGTATTAGAGTGGTTGAAAAAAGGCTAGGTTCAATGTAATCCACGTACAAATTTTAAATTCTAGATTTGAAGGTGAGGAAACTTATGAAGTTTATAGAAACAATGTAAAAACACTCAAATATACTAAATCTTGAGATTAAAGTTCTCATATGCAGGTTTTCTAAGTATTTGGGAGAAAGCACTATGTATCCAAAGTGCTTGAAAAAACCTAGGTTTGGTGTAATCCCACCTACAAATTTTGAGATTTACCTCTAAATTTTGATCTAAAGGTGAGAACGCCTATGAAGTTCATAAGGAAAACCCTAGGTCTAGTATAATCCCACCCACAAATTCTGAGATTTAACTTTAAATTCTAATTTGAAGTTGAGAACACCTACAAAGTTCTGAGAAATCTAGTGCAAAAACCTTTAAACATATTCAATGGTTTACTCCGCCTTCTGTCTTTGTCAACTTGCAATTGCTCACCATCCGCTCTACATTTTCTCCCTATCCTAGATTTGTCAACTTTGGGCTTACTTGTCTTGTTCATCATTGGCTATGGAACCAACTCTCTCTCTCTCTCTCTCTCTCTCTCTCTCTCTCTCTCTCTCTCTCACACACACACACACACACACACACACACACACACACACACACACACACACACACACACACACCCCGCAAACAATTGTGATATTGCGTTCTCTCTCTCTCTCTCTCTCTCTCTCTCTCTCACACACACACACACACACACACACACACACACACACACACACACACATACACAAAAAGGCTGCAAATAGTTGTAATCTCGTGTTCTTTCTCTCTCTCTCTCTCTCTCTCTCTCTCTCTCTCTCTCTCTCACACACACACACACACACACACACACACACACACACACACACACACACACACACACACACACACACACACACAAAAGGCTGCAGATAGTTGTGATCTCGCGTTCTCTCTCTCTCTCTCTCTCTCTCTCTCTCTCTCTCTCTCACACACACACACACACACACACACACACACACACACACACACACACACACACACGCACGCGCGCGCGCGCGCGCGTGCGTGTGCGTGTGCAGGGAACGGACATCTAAGATATCGTGTTCTCTCTCTCATACACACACACACACACACACAAAGTAATACATAGAGAGGGATGGTCTCTCTCTCTCTCTCTCTCTCTCTCTCTCTCTCACACACACACACACACACACACACACACACACACACACACCCATTTTGGGGTTATTCAAGATTGGTATTCAATTAAAATTGGAGTTAGTGTATTAATTGTAGAATCTTAGCCAGATTTCAAGTTTGCCTTGAAGTAAACCGGCAAAACTTTGCTAGTGTACATACGAACAATTTCTTAAATTTTGAACTACGTGGATGCCCTCTCCTTCCTCAAAATTTTTAAGCTGCAGGATATATAGTATAGAAGGAATATTGGGAGTACTTGGGAGACAAGTTCCAAGAATATAGTAATGCTCCAAATACAAAGTTTTTCCTTGTATTAGGGCCAGTGCAAGCAAGGATAATGGAAGAAAGTCCATCCTCTGGTCGCACCCCCAGAGGAGCTATAGAGCATGCAAAAGTTTTGGCAAAAAGCGAGCACATTTATTGGGCAGAGCTGGAGAGGATTACAGTCATGCATTCGCTTGCAGAATTGTGGCCTAGTCCTCAAAAAAATGAAGGGGTTATCGTCGTTGCGATAATAGGACTTCTACAATCTTGCAGTGAAAGTCCAATATTCTAAATCTGGGTACCTTCCTCCCCCTACTCCCCCCACTACCTTTGGAGCCCTCTATGTGTGTGTGTGTTCATCAATACATGTGTTGAGGTTGACTGATCCATGAAGTTTTATGAAAACACATGGAGAAATATCATTTATTTATCTCAATTCCATTGTAGAATTCCTTTTTTTTATATCAAAGAAATTCGGGTTTGCGTTTCTTCTTTAAGAGGGAACGGTTTAGGAAAAATTAAGCACCATTATTGATTTTAATCATAAGATACATTTAGAAAGAATTCTAATTCTAAAATCACCATCACCATGTCTCATAATAATTTAAAAGAAGAGTAGCGACTTTCATGAATCTAGGTTTGATTAATGATGCTACAACTCTTGGAGTTTGTCCAGTTAAGTTCCTTGCTCACAGATTGTAGAAAACCATGATTAATCCTCTCTTACAAACGATGGTGCAAGCATGAATCTAGAGGAATAGTGTAGTTTGGGTATCAAGAAGAGAGAAGAAGCTATGCTTTTCTAACTGGGAGAGACATTCTCTTGAGATGAAAGAAAGAAGTTCTCCAATGAAGGAAAATGAATATTCACAAAAGTGAAAAATAATTTTTGCCAACATGAATGGTGATAGCCCTAAGGTTACAGATTAAGACAATGTGTATACAAGACGATTGCAAGAGAAGATATCTCCTTCCCCTACCAAGGAGAAGAGGTTACCAATTTGCAATTCGCCTCCTCATGATGAAGGAGATGAAAGTAGACCTTGAATAAAGAGGATGAATAAAAGGTCTCCTTTTTCTCCGCCTTCTTTGTTTTCAAGTACATATGATTTAGACAATGAATTGCCACCAAGGAAACGGCCTTCCAAGGAGCATGACTCCAATGGGCATCGTCATCCTCATGCTCATGCTACTTGGAAGAGAGCTCACCATGGAAGGAGAAAAAAAGCATAACCTTCCTATCCTATGATGGAAATTTTTCTAGCGCTACCAAAGTTCTCAGCTTCATTAAAAAATTTGAAGCTGCATTTGGAGATAAATAATTGTTGGAGTGATGGTATTAAATCATAATTTCTTCTCTATTTATAATCATAATATTTTTCAAGCTAAAAATAAAATTACATAAGATTGTTTATAGATATGGATATAGCTGATATAGGAGAATCATCTTTGCAAACAACTTTAATACATACAGACATTCCATCCACCAATCAAGGTACAATCATTACTTTTTCAAGCCTGTCCTTTCCTAGTTCCGTGTATGGATATGTCATCCATCTCTGTTCTTGGGTTTGGTTGTTTTTGAGCCGTGTTTCATAGGATTTTAGGAGGGCGTCTAATGGCTCATTAACCTTCTCGACCAATACTGATCCTCCCGAACTAGCACTTCTCAATTTCTCATCTGTGGATGGTTCATTTGGAGATTGAGACATTTGTGTAAGAGAAGGTGCAGCCATTTCCTCATGTTTTCTTATCTTCTCTTCAGCTTGGGGAAGATTTTCAGCTAAGGATTTCTGATCTCATTCCCTACGTGCTTTCATCCTAACCTTTCTAGCTTTCCAACTGTTCCTTTTGCTCTTGATTTTTTGACTAGGTGTATCCGTCTTTGGCTCACTCGTCTCTGGACTCGCGTCGGTTTCTATTTTGTTTGTCTTTGGATTCTTAGCAGCTTCCTTTTGAGCTTGCACTCTTGTAACTACTTGAGCTGGTATGACGTTTTCCTTTTCCGAGCTACTAGGTAGTTGAACAATTTTTGAGACATTCATTGTGATCTTGATGACTTGGTTTGGATTTTGGACACTTGGGGATCAAATGAATGACACCACAGTCAAGACACTAGGCATTCACTTGGGTGATCTCTGTTTGAGGACATTGTTTGACCAAGTGGTTGTCACGGTTTTTGTGACAATCTACCTCTGGTTGAGGAGCTTCTTCTTCCAATTCCTCTCGGCTATAAACAGGCTTTGACCTTGCTAAGCCTCTATTGGCAATGAACCGCAATGTCCTCTCATCCATCTCATAGCTTCTTTCTTCAGGTCGAAATAAAGGAGGTGAAGGTTGTACCAGCCTCACCATTCCATGTGTTTCTCTCATCCTCTGTCGCTATGACAAAAAGTACCCACTTTGGTTGTTATAATACATTGTAGCTAGTACTAGTGCTTTTTTTTTTGGATGGTTCCATCATCTGCGTATATCTCATGTCTATAGGCATTCTACCACCTGGCAGCGGAGGTTGTTGTCCTAAGGCATGTTGTGGCCTTGAAACTCCTACTGGTCCTGGCGCATTTCCCATAGCATATCTAGGTGGAGTAGGTGCTACCAGAACAGGCTATACATACCTCTCCCTAGAATATTCCATGCCATTGTAACACTCTTCTCTCATATGGTTTGTCCATTTTCTCTCAATTTCGCACCATATAGGTTCTTGGAGGTCAGATTTGACTAGAGGAGCAAGTTTCTGAGCTAATCCTTCTATAAGCTTCATTTGCTCACTAGATACCTCTGGCTTTAATGTGGATTGGATTCTTGGTGAATCACTCCTTTGCGAAGATGTGTCACTCTCAATGTCATATCTCCTCAAGGTTCTGCCCTGATTTGGATAGGAGTAAGTTACAGGGCGTGGTGATGGTACATATGGTCCTGTTGTGATTGTAATTCCACATCTATAAAATTCATGTTCTATGGTCGCATCTGGGTACAACCATGGTCCATTAGGCACATTCACTTGAGGAGGCATGTCTGCCATCTCTGTGATCATTTCATCTCTCGTTATCACTCTAGAAAGGAATCCAGGTGGCTCCCATTTTTGGAATTCTCATAGGAATTCTCATGCTTGGTGGAGATATCTGTGGTCCTTCATTGATCAAATATCCACCTCTATAAAATTCATGTTCTATGGTTGCATCTGGGTACAACGATGGTGGTAATGTAGCTGGGCTTGTGTCAAAATGTGGATAGATTGGCATTTCAACACTTCTAGCTTGGCTTGCCATAGCTCTGGTCATATCTACAAGAGGATTGGTAAATTGGCTTTCCATTTTAATGAGCTTAGCTTTCTTAATGTAAGGCCCACTCAATTTTCTCAAGATAGTCCTTAATAAGCACCATTGGCTTAGTGCAACTTATCCCTTTTTGCCCTTGATTGGGTCTCTCAAAAGTCAGGAATTTGTGACTCTTTTGGTCTCTGGATACTCGTTCTAGGTACCCTAAAAGTTTGGGTTTAGGAAACCTGGGAAAATTCAACTCTTTTGGTCTCTGGATACTGGTTCTAGGTGTGCCCTATTGCCCGCAAGCTTTTCTCCTAGTTAAATCTGACTTGATTTAGAGTTATCTATCAAAAGTTAGAGCAGTTTTGGTGAACTGCACTTGAAACATCACTCAAAACAGTTTTAGGATCAAGGACTTTTCCTTGTTTCTTGACCAAACGTGACCCAAATTTTTTGAAACTTGGTCACTAGGCTTATTTACAGTGCTTAACACTTCTAGAAGCTCAATGTGAGTTTTCACCTCCAATTTTAAACTGTAGACTCTCCTTGATGTTTATGATTTTGACCTTTATTTTGACACTTGAGACATTATACGCGTATAATGTCTATGTGCTCAGAATTTGATAAAATTTGGTATGTGAGCTCTCCTTGATGTCCTCTACCCACTCCAAGTTTCAGTTTGTGAATTTGACTTTATTTTGACACTTGAGTCATTATACGCCTATAATGTCTTTTGTGGCAGAATGAGGTGACTTTTGTTCCACTAATTTCTTATCACTTAAGCAACTCTCAACAAGTTTCAGAATTCAATTTGGACATTTTGTGAGCAAGTTATGATCATTACAAGCATGAATCTGTCTAGATCTATCTTCTTGCCTTTACAAGCTCAAATGACCTCCAAATTCAATGAAATTTTGGCTAGGTATTTCTTTTATGCTCTAGGACGCTGAGATATACTCAAATGTCTGTTTTGACCCAAATCCGGCCTATGAGACTTTATATGCGTATAATGTCTACTGGCTCAGAAATCACTTATATTTCTACCCAAGGTACTCCTTGATGCATACAACAAGAATATGTGATTACAACAAATTTTGGATGTCAAAATTGCTCAAAATCACCACTTTTTCACCCTTGCCTTCTTATATCTGCAATAATCTCTTCAAGTGCAAAAGTATGTGTCCAAATGAGATGAAATTTTGCAAGCAATCTTAACACCCCATTTCCCAACCCCCTACGTGGTCAAAAGTGAAATTTGACTTTCAGATATGGCCTTGAGACATCATACACGTATAATGTCTATGTGCTCAGATTTTGACAAAATTTGGTCTGTGAGCTTGTCTTGACACCCTGGTATGCTCAAATTTCAATTTTGGTCTCTAAAAGTACCCTTTAGACATTATACGCGTATAAAGTCTAACTGGTCAGAATAAAGTGAGTTTCACTCCACAGGTTCCTCACTACACTAACAACTTACAACAAGATTCAAAATTGAATTTTGACACTTTTTGAGCAAGTTATGGCCAATACAAGGATTCAGTTGCCTAGATGCATCTTATGGTCTTTGCAATACTAAATTTGATGAAATTTGTCCTATATGTGTCCTTAATGCTGTAGATCAAAGGGTACACTCAAAAGTAACTTTTGACCTCAGATCTGGCCTCTAAAACATCATACGCATATAATGTCTTTTGCTCAGATTTTAGTTCTGCTTCTATCAGAGGTGCCCCTTAGTGTGTGGAACAAGAATATGTGCTCAACAAATTTTGGATGTCAAAATTGCATAAAATCATCAGTTTTGATAAGGAAATCCCCTGAAAGAGTAAAATCCTCTCAGTTTTCAATCCATAAGCCCAAATGATATGAAATTTGGTGGGTGTGCTCAACACATCATGTTGAAGATGGGTATAATATCATAAGTTCAAAATTGCTGCCAGAATCATCCTTGAGACATCATACGCGTATGATGTCTGCTAATGAAATTTTGGAGTGAATTCATCCACAAGCATCCCCAAGTCTCTAGCATTGGCTTTCAAGATCTTCTACCAATTTTCATGCAAAAATATGCTCAGAATCTCAAGTTTCTCTATTTTTCATTTCAGACACTCCGTCTTTGTCTTTTGGGTGTCAAGAGTTGGTCAAAACTCTAGTTTCAATGTATACTTAGGGTAAAACGCCCTTTCTGAACACACTGGTGCAGTCAAATTTTTCAGATTTGGTCTCTAGATACCCTTGAGACATTATACGCGTATAATGTCCTAGTCTACATAATTGAAATTTTTGTACACAGAACCCTTGCACATGCCCTCTTATATGCTCAACACCAATCAACCATGCAAAAATGTCAACATAACTCTTTTTATTGCATTTTTACCTCAAAAGTAGACTTTTCCACGATTTCAAATGCAAACAAGCACTTTAGCAAATAGATCAATGATGAATAGATCAAAATAAGATCACTTACCTAAAGCTACTCCTACAAATCATATGGTGTTTTGCATATATGAGTAGAAAAACAATTCATTGCCACACACGGACTAGCAAACGCTTTTATCACCTCACAAATGACTCAACCACCACAACAACTACTCTAGTCTACAAATCCTAACTAAATCTACCTAGTCGCAGACCCTTGGCAAGACACACGCTTCCTGGCTATCCACTTGATCTCGAAATGACCTCTTCCGGATCCACTTAAGAAAAATGCTTTCTTTAGCCAAAACTAAAGCAAGAAACCATCACACAAGTGTTAGTAGGAATACCTACCTAAGTCCTTGTGTCCCCAAAAATAGCGCCAATGTTGTGGGAGTGCATCAAACCACCCATAAAGTGCATACAACTGTCATAATAACTAATATCTAATTCTCCTAAATGATTTTCTCATGTTAAACTCATCATTTAATATGGGAAAGTACGAAGGGAGAAAAAGCTAGAATATTGGTTAAGCTGACACGTCGATCATAGTAGGAATTCAAAGGGGGGCCCATATGCATTTTCAAAGTCTTAATGGGCTTCAAAGCCCCTAAGGTTCAGCCCATTAAGACTTTGAAAATGCTAAGTTTCCAAAATTCAAAGGTAAGGTCCAATGGTCAAAGCCTAGGAAATATTGGATGCTTGTGGGAAGACTCAAAAGTCTTCCCACATCCTTATCTTGGAGGGGGCAAGCCCTTTTAGTAGGGGATGAGAGAGAAACACACACACACACACACACACACACACAGTCTAGCAAGCTCCCTTTACACAAAGGGAATAGGGGACACATGTCAGCTCCCTAGCCGAGTTGCCCCCAAGGTGCATTCAAATCCTATTGGATGGCCATAGAGGTGGACCAATAAGAATTAGTCTAGAGTACATTTAGTTTAATTCATTTAGAAACAATTGATAAAAGAACCAATAGAAATTAAGCTCTCTAGAAGACTATTGGGGACAGTCTCCCAAAGGGTCCAATGAGCATTCAACAGCCCAATGGCTTGCCTGATTCCTATTGGCCAGAAGACTAAGGGTCCAATGAGAGTTTAATTGCACTAATAAAAAACCTAAAGCTCTCACAAAAGGTGAAAGGGGGACATATGTCACACAGCTATGACTTATGCTTCTTAATTATCATTGGCTAAGCTTTGCAGGGTCTAATAGGATGCCAGCATGAGTAAAAAGCAAGAGGGGTCAACCAAGAGAGAGAGGGGGCTGATTTTGGCAAGTCATTATCACACACACACAATCTCATGTGTGGAGTAAAGAAGACTATCTCCTTCTCAAGCTTTAATGGAAAGCTCATCATCTACTCCAAGCTTGTGAGAAGGGAGGCCTACACCAACAACTCTTGGCTTTGTGATGCAAATCCAACCAAGAGCCAAGCTCCAATGGATGATCATCTCCTATACCATGCCGATTACTAAGATATTATGAGTGATTATGTGAGGAGACATACTTCCTTCTTGTAAGAATACTCCTTCTTCCTCTTAATCTACTCTCATAGCCCGCTAGCTCTCACCATCTTCGAAGGTGTGTGAGGTCTTGGGTCTGAGACCGTGAGGGAATTGATGTTGTGTTTTACAAGTGTGAGCTTGGTGCTTAAAGCTTCCATCTTCATTGCACCATCAAGTTATTGAAGGAACACAAAGTATTATATTGTAAAATGTCTCCTTTGATGGGGGAAACCTATAATACAAAGCCTCTTGGAGGGGGGACCGGCTCCATGTAAATCCGGTCCTTAACTATTGTCAATAGCTTAATTTTTCTCTCTTTTTGAAGTAGTGTTCATGCCTATCCAACTAGGTGTTATGATTTTGTTGCTCTCTCCATCCAAGCACTCTTGCTATGCTCATTAGGAATCTATTCTAATGAAATGCTCACTATGTCTATGTTATTTTCCACCACACACAAGTTACTAGACCATTAAATGTTACATTGTTATCAGAGCACAAGGTTTCTCTTTTCTTGCTTAAGAAGGGAGGTCCTCAAGCTAACTATAAATGGTTGGTATTATTAATTGCAATTGAGTAAGTAGAATACGGATTTTTCAGCCTTGCAGTGAGCCTGTTTTGTGCAAATAACGGGGCATCACCGTCGAGAGCTATGGTCTTCATAGTGAAGTCCTACAGGGCTTGCCAGGAGCCGATAATATTTTGGTGTTGAAAGACCCTCTCTTCTATTCCTTGCAATTAACGATATTCGAGCCACGGGTACAGGAGCTTGAGTGCTTTTCTAAAGGGGTTAAGAGGAGTAGCAACTAGGGCTTGAAGTACCAAAGTACACCTAAAAAATTTTAGACCTAAAAGTTGTTAGAATGGCTGACAATAGTAAAGAGAGTGAAATTAATGTTGACAGCTTTGATTTTGCTAATGAGTAGGCTACTAATGATGCCCTTATGCTTGTTAACTACCTTGTTTCTAGGCTTCAACAAACCATGGGCAATACATCTCTCCAAAGTGAAGTGCAACGGAAGCTAGGTGCTCATGGGATTCTCCAAACTCCCCACCAAGAAGAGAGTGTACTGTGGGACGCATGTCTAACCTCACTATCATATCTTATTGCAGTATTAGTGAGAACCTTGATTAATTTGTCAAACCATGGGACGAAGCTGACTCGACTAGTGCATAGAGGCTACAAGAGGTTGTCAATCTCTCGGAAAACAACTAACAACTCGCATCTAACTCAGGCTACACTCAAGTGACTGAAATCACCAAAAGCCAATCGCTCATTGACAAGAAAATCACATCCGCCGTTAGAGCATCAAATGACATCCAAATGTAACAAAACTTCTAGGACAAGTTTGTAAGACCTAAGTACACATGCCTATGGTCTAACCCCACTTTTGGTCAAGTTCCAAAATCGCGATTATTTACAACATTGGATTTTTGGCTTAGTTGTTTTTGACCCAGAATGCATCTAAATGCTTAGCAATGATGCCCCAATGCCTATGCTTAGTTTTCGATTTAAAAGTGTAAATTCTTAGTTATGATGAAATTAGGCTGCAAGTCGGCGACGCCAAAAGCTACGAAATGTTTTGAATGGCTTACGTCAATGCCTAGAGCTCTTACCTGTGGTTGCAATGCAAGAAACACAATCACAATGTGACAACCAGAGAGGGAGTAGGAAGCGCGAGAAGGAGAGAAGTGAGCGCCGTTAGCTCACGCTGTGTATTTCTTATCCAAAAACTTATAAAAAACTTACAAAAATTGGCTTTTATACCTTAGCCAAGGTTTTTGGGTGGTCAAAACTAATAATCTTGAGTTCTACCAAAGCTGGGTGATGACTGGCTGATACAATCTGGAAGCTTGTAGCCCCGGCTCATTAATTACAGAGTTTATCCGAGAAAGTAGGAGTTACATATATTCCCGATTCATCAAAATAATAAATGTTTTACAAAGAGAACTCCAAAAATGGTGTCTGTGTTAGCTTGTTGCTAACATTCCCCCCCTCCTCGCCTATGTCGTCCCTTGACACATCTTTATGGGCTGAAATAGTCTTCGGGTTGATGGCTGGTGAGGCGGTCTTTAAGTGCGTCCAGTGCCTTCTGGTATCTGATTCTTCGTTCTTTGTCGGGCACTTGCAAAAATTACATTGTTACTTGATTCTTCAGCTCCACCACTGAGTATCCTACAAACCTGGATGTTAGGTTGTTGATCACCGGCGTAGATATCTTCGTTCACCGGGTGAAGAATCCAGTGTAGAAAGCTTCTTCAAAGGCCAGCATATTGTTTGATGGCAAGAACATGCATATGACATAGAATTCATAAAGGACCTCTTCTGAAGGTTTCCCACTCAGATCGTACCATAAGCCTTTGTTTCCTTCCAAGAATGATAGCCATGGGGCTCCTGTTTGCTCAGACTCATTAACACTAGAATGGTAACAGGACACTTTTATGTCCTTGGACACTTTTGTGTCCTGTTAAGTGACCATTTTGCTTGAATTATTTGATGAGTATGAGAATGGATTTCTAGGTGCTCTATATGCACAAAGTTGCCTTATGAGCTGAAAAAAACTTAGCATTTTTTTTGGAGTATCGATCTCACCATTAACCTTACTCTTGCACAACATTTTTGAACCTAAACTGTGTGAAAAAACGGGTCCTGTTTTTGGCTTTTTTTCAATTTTTGGCAACTATACCACTCTAAACTTCATGTTTGTGAGGTTTAGATGGCTAGAGGTTAGGCCTTCATAGTTCTCAACATGTTTTGATGCTTGTCGGGAGAGCTAAGTGTTAAAATTGAAAGTTATGACCAATTTACAAGAATTGCATAATCCTGTATTTTGGCCAAAATTAGCACTTTTATGATTTTTTTGGGGGCTTTCTTGATATCCAAATTCAATTTTGATTGTGTAAGTGTAATATATAACATAAAGCTAATCTTCCTTGAGTTTTGGGGGACCTAATATGCTATATAGCATAGTATATGATGATGGTTGAGTTTTTTGATTGCTGAAGAATACGATACATTTTAGAGTAGCAAATATAACTTTCTCAATATTGCTACTGAGTTTCTTAGGCCAATTGTGTGTATTTTGTAGGTAGTAATCATATCTAATCATAGACTACAAACTTGGCTAGACATTGAGTAGTTTCTATGGGTTTCTAGAGGTTATAATGCTAAACCCAGTTTTTTCATGTTTGCTGTATTTAGCACTTTATCATTGCCCCCAAAAGTTCCAATTGTAAGAGATCCATTATCCTTTTGACATGCTCCATGGCTCCTTTTGAATCCAAAGGCCCAAAGGGAACTAAGAAAACATGTATATAGTATCTGTATTGAGCGTGACTATAGAAACTTTGATGATAGGTCCGCAGAATGGCAAAAATGCAACTTTTTTGTACCTATTTTTTTTGCCCAAAAAAAAATTAGTGAGGTAAAAGCAACCATATGTTTTGGTCACCAACCCATTGAAGTTAACGGGGAATTTTATCTCATGTCCTACAAAAATCCCCACTCTTATTTATATGCAATCAATCGTAAGAAATTGCTGTTTTGGGCAAAATACACTGGTGCATCAACTTTGGAGGCTTGTAGTGACCAAGGGATGAGAAAAATTACAAGTTTCTCATTTTTTCCATATGTAGTAGTTATTGAACTATAAGCTCATGAAAGGATTTTTCAAAATGAGTGGATCTAATATGGTTTTGGAATTTCTTCCCAAAACCCTGAAAGGACACTTTCATGTCCTGTTAGGTTACCATTCTAGTGTTAAAAACTTGTATACATGTGAGCAACATTCTATAGATCTTACATAATGGCACAGGAGAGATCTGGCAGACTCTTGAAGAAAGACATGGCACCCGTTAGGGTAATCCCATGTATTCCTCCATCGCTTGGCCTCTCTCTGGAGCTGGTAGCCTGGGGAAGTTGAGCCAAGTTGGCGTCTTCTTTTACGGTGCTTCATGCGCTTGCCATATCCTTACTGTGGGTACATGACAGAAAGTTGGATCTCTTTGAAGGGCTGCAGGTGCTCTTGTGAACAAAATCAAGTATCTCAGATTCTTGTTCAGCCAGCTTAACCTCCACTTTGGGTGGTCTTTTTCTGCACCATCTTCTTGCATATCCTTGTATAGCCTTTCTTTCACCTGTAATAGTTCTACTTTGATGAGAGGGTACGACATGGATTTTTTCTGCCATTGAGCGTTGATCTGATTGGGAGTGAGTTGAGTGATGTTGACAGAGTGTAAAACTCTCAACTCCAAATCCATAGCGGCTTTCCACTGCTCATCCACCTCTAGGTGATCTTCTCCTTCAGTGCGTCTTCTTCAGCTTTTGACAGTTGGACCATTGGCACTGTGTCTTCATCTGTGATGTTAATCTGAAAATCTTCATTACCACTCGGCTCTGCTGTTGACTGTGTCTCAAACCAGCAAACGAGACTGAGGGTATGTCTATCTGTGGCGGCTCTGAAGTTCCTGCCTCTTCTTGCGTGTCTGGTTTTCCATCTTTGAGGAGTTGATTAATCCGCTTGAGTTCTGCTATCTCCTTTAGAAGCTTCTCCTCTCTCTAAACCTGCATCAATGCCAAGTCCCTGCGCTGTGATTGTTCTAGCTTTAATTCAAATTCTAGGTCTTTGGTTTTCTTTTTAAGTGCCTTATACACTTCGTCAGTTCCTTTGATCAAGGCCATGGCTGGATTTTCTCTGATTTGCCGTAAGAAAATGGCATGATCATTGATCCTCTGTTCAGAATACTGGAAAGAAGCATTGGCAACATCTAATTTGCACCTGAAATTTTTGAGCTGACAGAGATGTCGTAAGAAGTTCATTTGTAACTTCTGTCAGCTGCTCATCTTTTGCTTTGCAGGCATCAGACAATTTGGTGAGTAGATCACCTACTCCTCCATTTCTTTTTGTTGCCTATCTCTGGCTAACTGATGCTATTCCGCTTCTGCCTTCAGCTCTTGCACCTGCCTTTGCAGATCAGTGATGACAGTCATCCTGTCTTCTAGCTCTCCTTGGAGAGCGTCGATCACCATCTCAAGTTCTTTGGCCTTGGTGCTACGGTTTAGTGCTGCTGAGCGGAGTCTCTCCGTCAGTTCTTGCATCTGCCATGCGTATTCATTGACCTGTACTATTACTTCTTCGTTTGACTTCCACTCCTCCTATCTTGCCAGCTGGGATGTGCCTGTAGCCTCATGTGTGGATTCTTGCTACATCGTAAGTGCTGGTGGTTCTTGTATAGAGGTAGATGGTTGGTCTTCTTCTTCGGCATCCTGAGGCTTTGATGCCTTGGCAATTTTTGGTTGAGTAGAAGCAGAGGGTGTGGGCTCCGACCTTGCTGTCTCTTTAGGTGCCGGCCTTTCTTCCTTCTCTGGCTCAGATTCTGTCTCATGTGCAGTGGTAGACTCTTTTCCCGCATCTGCTTCTTTATCAGTCTCTTGTTCTGATCCACTTGCCTTTTCCTCTTCTGGCTTTTGAGTATCTTTTGCTGCCTTCTCCGGTTCCGGCTCGGCTTCTTTTTCTTTTTGTCCATCGGGGTGGTCAGCTTCTTGTGCAGATTCTGTTTGTTGAGTGGACTTGGAATCTTTGTCTTTCTCAGGCTCTGCTTCTTCATTGGTTTCTTTGCCTGTAGGTGATGGTGGTGGACTAGGCATGGGATGGTCTTGTTGTTCTGTAGGCGGTGACGTGGGTTGGAGAGATCCATGACTTTGTTCTTGGTTAGCCGTTTCCTCGGCTTGCCTTTGGTCTTCAGCTTCATTGGTTTTCTTTACAGCTTCTTTTGCCTCCTTCATCTTTAGAGCTTCAGCCTCTTGGTACATTCTTTCAAAATGCTATGTTGGATCATCCGCCTCTTTGCTTGTATGATGCTTTGTTCGAGGGCCTTTCAATCCTGCAGGTACCCATTTTTTTGGGTCCTTCCCTTGTGCTTGCCTACTGTGCTGGTACGCCTGTTTCTCTCTTTCAAAGCGCGCTTGTTTTTGAGCTGGCTCTTCTTGGTGTGCGGCCACTTTTCTTTTCATCTCTTCTCTCCGAGATCTCTTTTCTTCATTGTCAGAGCTCTCGTTGCTGTGCCATTACGGTGAGCTATCACCTGACTCATCATCAGATTTATATGATCTTTTACCTGACCTTGTAGCTCTTGGAGAGGGTTGTGCTGCCAATATCCATGTATTCTGATCAAGGGCAGGCGGTAGGTTGTCAGCCATGCCGATGGCATGATATGCTATTCGAGTCAAGACCTCTGGCGCACCCAAGTATGTGATTTTGCCTTCCTTCTTGGTGCCCTTCAAGGTGATCAAGACATACTGTGCGTGGTCCACGGTCTGTCTTGTTGTTGACTTGAGAACCTGAGTGAATGTGGTGGCCACGACGTTATTTGGTGTAGTGTACCTTGGTGGCATTTTTGCCAGAAAATTAAAGTGGTGGTGGTACAAATGGGCTGGCTCTTCCACCTATTTGTGGATAAGCTCGGTGAATGTAGCCGCGGCTGTCTCTTTGGTAAATGTGCCTGTGGTTTTCATGTCTCTTGCTTGCATGGTCATTCCTTTTGTGGGCAGTCTGAGTGCCTCTACCACTATCTCTTTAGTGATCACTACTTCGACCTTGTTCCCTTGGGTGTCGGATATCTGTGCGGTTCCGTCTTCTTTGATGGTGGATAGAAGCTCACAGGCCTTCTGAAAATACACTCCGCATGGCTCTTTTTCGTAGAAATGCCTGAGCCCCAACCTGCAGTTAGCCTCTTTTGTCTTTGGCTTGGCAGCTACATCATAAGCTTCTTTGGGCAGGAGTTGTAACTCCACCTGATGTCCCTCTTAACTCTTGAACCTGCCAGTGAAGACCGTAGTGTGGAGCTCTTCTAACTGCTCTTTGGAAAGGTAGGATGCCTTTGCTGCTTTGACTGACTCGGGGTCTAGTTGATACGCGGGAAGTTCTTGTAGTTTCTCTTTTTGGTTTAGCTTCTTCTTGGCCTTCTCAGCTGCTTGCATTGCTTCTGTTCAGTGAATAGAGTGCAAAGTTAGCAGATTTGTCAAAATTTTCTATGAAATGTCCTTTCAGACTGAAATGCTAACAATTTGGTCCAATTTGCTTCAAATCAATTTTTGAACAAGCAAAGATGCATAAAAACATGCAAGGAACTAAGTACTAAGTACTACGTAATTAAGGGCAATGTTTGAAGAGGGAGGAAAAAGTTCTATGTTAACGTGTGATTTTTTTGCAAAATTACCTAATAATGCCCTTATAATTCATCACCAAGGAAAAATTCACATATAATATCTCCATGATGAGTGTAAATAGTGTATATACTGTCAGAAAATCATCAAAAATAGTCATTTTTTGAGTATTTTTTGTCATTTTTGTTAATAGTGAGGCTTAAAAATAGAAAAATCCAACAAAAAACAATAAAGCTGTGTTTTTCAAGGGATTTTCTTAATTATTTGATTTTTACTTTACTTTTTTAGAGACTTTTGCTATTTTCTTTAATTTTTCAAATAAACACGTCAAAGATTAATGATAAATAGCTGGGAGCTTAGATGGAAAAATGGAAGACATGGTGGTGATCAGAAAGACAAGGCAGACAAGCACAAAATTTTTCAAGGAAATCAAAAGATGGAAGCGGGAAGCCTAAATTAGGCGGCCAGGCCTACTTTTGCAAAATTCTTGTAGAATGAGCTACACCGAATCCGATCAAGAAAATTTTTGAGTCTAACATAGATTTCACGGCCTAGTAGGACTAATGAGGGAATCTGGGGAAATTTGGTTCGGGAAGTCCGAGTATAGATATCCATGGTTGGCTAAAACCACGTCATTTCCACTTGGAGCCTTTGCAGAGAGAGATTTCGGCCTCTTTTTGCGCAACTTTTCCGGAGCCCATAGCTGACCATTTTCAGCGTCGTCTCACACGAGACATGAGGGGTAAGTTATTAACTCGACAATGATCCATTTTGTACGGCTGGTAGCTAGTCTAAAGCCCTAGAAAAAACCCTAGAAATTGAGTAGTGCACGAAGACCTATGACCTAAAACTGACCATAGCGGCTTGCCAGCTTGACCAAATCGGATGGGATTGGAACCATAGCATGCCCTAACATAATATAACTTTTCTATACCATCAAATGACCATTCGGCTGGTGTCAAGGGGGTCCCCAGTAGAAAAGTTAGGTTTTTGGCAAATGCTAGAATTCTGACTTGACTCCACAGATGGCTTGCTAATGAGGTCCATATACAATGTATATGATTGGTTTGGTGAAATCCATCAAGCAAAGCCCTCGAAAAGCAAAAAACGACTCGAAGGTTACAAAGCGTCAAATTCGACATACGAGGTCAAACTGACTCCAAATGAGCCAGAATTGGACAGGTTACTTCAGGACTATGTTACGGACAAGTCCAAAGCCTCAAAGTTGACCAACCAACCCAACAGATAGAGTAATCACAAAAAACGGGGATTTCAGAGTCGACAGAGCACAAAGTGATGCCGGCATGACCAAACTTGACCAAATTCAATTTAGGACTTGTATTAGGTGTATGAAACATGTCTAGGTCAAAATTTGTAGGTTTTGCAAAGTCTTTGTCACTGTTGTAAATAATCGTGATTATTTACTTTGCATCAGTTTTGCTTGGAAATTGTCAAATCACCTCACCTATCATGTGTACACACCTATTACATGCCAAAAATCAAGTATGAGCCAAAATGACCACCCATTACTTGTAAAATTGCCAAAAAACGCAAAGAAGTCTTTGCAAGCCAAAATTTGGGTTATGGACCACATTTCTTGATCCAAATCACTTCATATCTCATACCCAAGGTCCATACAATGCCTAGAACCAAATTGTACCAAAAATTGTCAATTTTGGGAGAAAAGTTAATAATCGCGATTATTTACTTTCTGGTCAAAATTGGGAAATTTGGATATTTTGTCATCATACATCCAAATTACATGATGTGTTAAGCCCACTCGCCAATCTTGAAATCAATTTGGAGTTCAAAATCTCAAATTTCCTTTATATCTACTGTTTCAGAGACCTAAAGCCAAAATCTGGTACCATTTTCACCCTGTGCATCCAAATGAGCCCATATTTCACTCAAAGCATGTATTTGGTATATACTTCAAGCCTATAAAGCCAAGTTTGCAAAGAGTTGGAAATTTTCCTTAGCTGTAAATAATCGCAATTATTTACTTTGGTTGCAAATTTTTGTTTTGACTATACAGATACTCTGGGATTTTAAAAAATCAAAATAGTAACCATATACATGATAAATTTGATGTCATATTCTAGCACAGTAGCAGAGGATTAAGTGAGTATGCAGTTAGTACCGGGCAAGAAGCCAAACAAAACCCTATGCTAATGTGTAAAAACTATATCAAAATATGGCAGCATAACCAGTATACCATATTCCAATAATAACCACCCTATGCTGATGTGCAAAAACAGTACCCAGTTCCTTGAAAAATCCCAAAAGACTAGTTCTTCCAAAAGGTTTTTATAAAAACCTGTTTATAATCAGATAACAGGGCATGGTTTTTAAGCAATGAGATAAAGAAACCTGTGATGAGCAGACACAATCCCAAGTATTTCTCCAAGTAGCCAAGGGAAACCAAGCCTAAGTGAAGGGAAGAACTAAGCTTTCCATATTATTCTTACCATAAGTATCAAGTGAATGCACAAAGCCCCAATTTTTCATAAGTTTTCATGGTAAGCCATTACTTCAGAGAGTAAAAATGAGCAGGACAGAAGCCCTCACAAAAAACCAATGTTCACCAGCTAATCCCTCCCAGTAGAAGTAATAGGCCAGCAGGTAATTATAGAATCATCTGTGCCATGTAAGTTTTTATAACCAGAACATGTAGTGTTACCATTTGAGTGATTTACCCCTAATCTTCCAATATCAAATTGTTAGCATTTAAAAACAATCATCTTTTATACATTAACAAAAAAAGCTCCTGTCTCACGGAATAGTGGTAAAAAGCCAATGTGGAAAAAATGCAAAGTATACCCTAAAGATAGTGTATAGAAAACCTTGAAGTAGAAGCCCTCCAACAGTCAGCACAGTAGCAACGAAAAAAAGTTGTTACTATAGAGCCAATCATCAACTTGTCTTACAGACTATCCTCTACACCAAGAAAGTAAACACCAAGACCTTGTCTAAGTGAGGGGAAGAGCCCCTCACCTTATATGGTAGAGGAGGCAAGGAATATTGCCAAAAGTATTCATTTGCGGGGGTGCTACATTAGCCAAGAATCAATTATCCATAATAAGCATGTAGGAGGTATAACACCTACACATCCCTCCAGGTGAGGTAGGCAGAGAACTCAAGCCAAGTAACCCTAACCTCCAACGCAGTTAACAGAGCTGGTGTTATGCGCGCCGCGACATAATGATAAAGAGATGCATCGATCAAAACTAAAATCACCACACTCGCCCAGGTAAGGGCCCTAAAAAGGGTTTTAAGTGAAATTGGTAGGAGCTGGGTAGGAGGTTATACCCATATGGTACCATTTTACTCAACCATGCAAATAGTAGGTTAGCAGTACCATTTCCAAGTTTTTTTTCCCTGGTGGAAATCTTTAGGCTATGAGTAGGTTTACCATGGTCAGCTGTTATGACAGTGTGTGTGTGTGTGTGTGTGTGTGTGTGTGTGTGCACCCACCCTAACCCAGGCGTCATACACAATGGGTTTTGGCAGTAGGCCCATTGTGTATGGGCCTACTGCCTCATCAGAAAGATGAGTTTTTTAATTTTCATTAGCATAGAAGAGCTAAGTAGGAGTGACCCTGAAAAGCGAAGAAATGTCTCTACAATAACAAATATAGTCCTCAAGGAAGACATTACTCATGTAGGAGTTTTAAGGCTTTGTTAGCCAGTTTGAAATAAGTATGGTTGTCATTGAGTAGCTGTTGGAAAGAACGTCAAGCAAGTCCTCTTGTTCCAAAAAGCCAACATATGAGTAATAGGTAACATGTGCCTGTAAATGTCAAAAATACAATTTGCAAAAGCATAGGTAAGTAGAGTTGGATTAACCTGCTTCTTAAAACCGACTGAGCCAAAAGACTACAATAGTCGTGAGTAGGAATACAGTCTATAGTCAAGGAGAGACCACCTAACACCTGTCAACCAGTTAAGGATTTAAAGACAGTGGGTCACTCAAAGCCTACAGACACAAACATATCTAAAGCCAACATCCTGGTCCTCCCAGTTGCCTAGCAGGGCGTGGTGTTTAGGGGTGTGTGTAGCTACTTAATTTAAATAAATAACACACCAATGAAGAAGAAAATGGCTGGCTAAAGATGTCAAGGCAAAGATAAGTACAGAAACAATTTAGTCTTTGAATCATAACTCTACAACATAATAAGAATGAAGTATCATTCCAAAGCAATTTGTACAAAGGTATCAAAACTATCCCAATTGCATCATTAGATGTTTCCAAAGTCGAACTACAGCAAGCTAAACCTCTTTAAGCCAAGATAGAATTCTCACCTGCATCCATATAGTCAAGAAAACAGATATGTTAGACTTGGCTAGGTATGGCAGGCTTCAAGGAATCTATCAGTTGTTATCCATGTCAAACTTAAAAAAATTTAGACTAGCTACTGTCCTGCATATTTAAAGTCTCCATCATGTTTTTGCTAGAGTTACACATACATTTAGCTTCTCATTATATAATATCTATTAATGTAAAAAATGTTGACTAATCCATATTATTGAATGTAAAAAGCTTGCAAGCAAAACTTAGTAGTGATTTCATCCTTAAAATGTATTCCGATGTCAAGCCGTTCAAAGCTAGAAACACCTAGGATCATCTTTTGACCAAGCAAGCCCTATCCTGAGACTCGGTAAAAACCAAAAGAGTGTAATGTAAATCACTAATCTTGCCAAATCATAATAGGCATGTTTATCCAACAACATAAACTTAAGTATCAAAAACAAAATAATCATCAGTAGCAGTTGGGTTAAATCTCCAAATTTTCCCAGCACAGTTTTATCAAACCTAGACCAGATCAAAGCCTGGCATCCAGAAGTTAAAGCAAGCAGTAATTTATTTTATGTTTAGCATCATCACTAGATGTAAGTGAGGAACCAGATTTATGCCAGATAAGCAAGCATAAGGTAAAGTTTAGAAGTTCTGTAAGTCACAACATACTTCTCCCAATCAAAATACCATAACAAACTAAGGTAGCAAAGCACAAAAAAACCTGATCACTATCCATTTGTAAACATTAGTTTTATCAGACCAGATCTGTATAATGGAAAACCAGATCCGGCTAATATCCAATCACACCCAAGATTAAGACGAAGATATAAAGTCTGTGTATAACCAATTAGACCAGGCCAGATCTCCATTTTTTTGCAATTTTGAATGTAACATAAACAACTACAACTATCAGAATATGGCAGCATAACCAATATACCACATTCCAGTAACTAGAAAATCCATGCATAACCAGCACCACCACCAGGCATCCAGCCTTACTCACCATCTGATTTAAAAAAATCAAAATAGTAACCATATACATGATAAATTTGATGTCATATTCTAGCACAGTAGCAGAGGATTAAGTGAGTATGCAGTCAGTACCAGGCAAGAAGCCAAACAAAACGCTATGTTGATGTGAAAAACTGTATCAGAATATGGCAGCATAACCAGTATACCATATTCCAGTAACCACCCTATGCCGATGTGTAAAAACAGTACCCAGTTCCTCAAAAAATCCCAAAAGACCAGTTCTTCCAAAAGATTTTTATAAAAACCTGTTTATAATCAGATAACAAAGCATGGTTTTTAAGCAATGAGATAAAGAAACCTGTGAGCAGACGCAATCCCAAGTATTTCTCCAATTAGCCAAGGGAAACCAAGCCTAAGTGAAGGGAAGAACTATGCTTTCCATATCATTCTTACCATAAGTATAGTGAATGCACAAAGCCCCAATTTTTCATAAGTTTCCATGGTAAGCCATTACTTCAGAGAGTAAAAATGAGCAGGACAGAAGCCCTCACAAAAAACCAGTGTTCACCAGCTAATCCCTCCCATTAGAAGTAATAGGCCAGCAGATAATTATAGAATCATCTGTGCCATGTAATTTTTTATAACTAGAACATGTACTGTTACCATTTGAGTGAGTTACCCCTAATCTTCCAATATCAAATTGTTAGCATTAAAAAACAACCATCTTTTATACATTAAAAGGAAAAAGCTCATGTCTCACGGAATAGTGGTAAAAAGCCAATGTGGAAAAAATGCAAAGTATACCCTAAAGATAGTGAATAGAAAACCTTGAAGTAGAAGCCCTCCAACAGTCAGCACAGTAGCAACGTAAAAAAGTTGTTACTACAGAGCCAATCATCAACTTGTCTTGCAGACTATCCTCTACACCAAGAAAGTAAACACCAAGACCTCGTCTAAGTGAGGGGAAGAGCCCCTCACCTTATATGGTAGAGGAGGCAGGGAGGATTGCCAAAAGTACTCATTTGAGGGGGTGCTGCATCAGCCAAGAATCAATTATCCATAATAAGCGTTGGGGCGGTCCAGGGCGGGCAACAAGAAGAGTGGCCTCTAGACACCCTTCAAGGCTCCCGTGCTGCTCAATGGGGCTAGGGCACAACACAACACAAACCAAAACAACAAACCCACAGCCAAATCCCAACTACACAAGGGGCACCACCTAGTTTAAGAGCGAACTAGGACGCAAAAGAGGAGAATCGTTAGAGCAACCCACAAACAAGCAAGGAATTTACACTAACCCTAACACCAATGGAATACTCTCACACACTAAAACACGAGAGAGAGAGAGAGAGAGAGAGAGAGAGAGAGAGAGAGATAGTGCTCGGGCTGCTTTGCAACGTATCGGCAATGATCAAGCAAACACAACTATATATTTAAGAAAGAGAGAGAAAGGGGGAGGGGGTGCTTGTTGCATTAATACCTTCTTACAAATCTGTCATGACAAATCAAAGTGAGATTAGTACTTGTTCAACATAGCTTGCGTAAATTTCACCACAACACATCACAAGAAAAGCCACCCCAATCACTGTCTTAAGGCCAGGGGAGTCCTCTCCACCCTGTCGCCCTCTTACAGTATGTGGGATTTATGGCTAGATTGATGACAACACCAGAGACAAGCTATCAAGAACTTAACAAAAAACACCAAGACACTTACGCATCATTGTTGTCCATTACTTCACGTTGGAAGGGAGACAAAGTATCCAAGCTTAGTCCAAATCCACCCTCCTTGATTCAGCGAATGTTGGGCTTACACTAGTAGGAGAAATGATAGATTTCCTACTCTCAATTGAATGATCACTCTCTCTCTTACAATGGCATAGAGTTCCCTTGCTAATCCCCTATTACAACACATGCACATGCATAAGACAATGAGCTTCCACTCAAGAGCTCCTTCTAGAGAGGTTGAGCTTGGCTTCTCAAGCTATAGCATAGTGCTCTTGCTTATGGCTCCCCCCTTTTTGTGCTAGCTACACCCTCCTTTTATAGAAATTTTGAAGGCTAGGGTTACTCCTCTAACCATGGTTGGGTTAGATTTTCAGCAATTTATCTAATTTCTTTTGCTTGGAATTATCAAGAAGTTGGTGGGGAAAGAGAGAGGAGAGAAATGGAGGTGATAGGACTTTTCATAGTGGGTTAGTGTTAGTAGAGTTAGTATTAATTTACAAATGGAATTGGATATTTACAATGGGAGTATCCATGTAGGATACAAATAAGGAAGAAAAACTCTTAAGAGGTAAGAAAAGGTGGATTTCTTACAAGGTTGATGCTCCAAGTGTCTTGAGTAGGGCCAATTTTGACGCTTGTTGACTGTCCACTAGCTTTGACGGTACATTTTTTCTCCACTCTTGACCTTCCTTGAGAGACAAGGTAATTGAAGCTGAGTAATCAACCACCATGATGCTGTCTTTTAAGAGAAGAGGCTGAATTTTGTGGTTTTTTTGATAGATATGGGTAAATTGGAGGAGGAAAAATGAGACTAGGTGGTCAATTTTGGAATGGAATTATGTGTGGGAGGTATGAGTTCACCATGGTTTCTCTTATTCTTCAAGGTTGAGGAGAAGGTGAGTAGGGTGCAGAGAGGAGTGGTGAGAGAGGTGGGGATGATAAGTGGAGAAGTGTGTGTGAAAGAGGAAAATGATAAAGTGGAAGAGAGAGTGTGGCTGCATAGCATGGGAAAACTGGGGTCCACTAATAAAATCATAGCTCACAGCTCGTAGCTCAAAAAAATATGAAAAAATTTGAGGCAAAAGTTCAGCCCACGAGCTACAACTTTTGTTTGTATCACCTTTTCAAATTCGGAGAGCAAGTGAACTTTAAAAATTCAGCAAAACCGACCGTTTTTTTCCACTGCAAAGGTCCTTGTGGGGTCCTTCTTTGGATGATTCTTTTGAATACCTCCAAGAGTGAGCCCTCCATAGTGCATGTATGCATGCCACCTACCCTTGACCTTATTTGGTAGGTCTATAATTGAAGATATTGTTGAGATTAGGATATAAGTGAATAGTACAACTAAGAAAATCAAATATTGAGGGGTCTAAAAAATATGTACATGTCAAATATAAATAATATAAGTGGAAAAAATATAAAGGGGTCAAAAGAAATCTCTCATTATGAGGCTACCATAAAAAGATAAATATTTTTGGTGTTTTAATTTTTTAGAAAAAAACAAAATAGATGTAGGAAGGGAAAAATCAAAATAGTGAAAAAATATACACATAAATAAAACTAGTTTTTTTGGATTTTTGTTGGGGTGGAGTTACACCAAATATAAGAGAAGCTTACATGAAAATATTTCTATATGGAATAAAGAGTATGAAAAATGGTAAGAAAAAATTGTGGTAATGGTGAGGCAATGTACAGAGCATAAATAACACACACCTAGGTAGAAATATTTAAATAAATACCAAAATAATTATTTTTTTATTTTATTTTGGCTCAACTAGCCCAATGACTAGCTAATTGAGGGTTTTTTAAGAAGATATGGGAAAAGTCCCGTGACTCACGCACGCCTATGTACAGTGAAATGGTAGGGATAGCCACAGTGTTTGGGTGATTTTGGTAGGGTGAGGTAACTCACTGTGGTAATTACAAAGAGCCGAAAAAACGGCTATCATTAGCCCTCCCCCTGGAGGATGGTATATTCATGTACCATCATAGAGCATCTTTTCCAAAGAGAGTGCTTCAGAGTCCTTGACAAGATCTTCATTGTTTGGCCCCTCAGAATTTTGGCTGGAGTTACACTCATGCTTCATGTAACAATACTTACATGAGACAGCGGCCTTTGGACAGATCTTTGGTAGATCCTTTGGTAGAAGGCGACTCAAATAGGGCTTCAAGCGATACCCGTTTACCTTCCTGGAGTGCTCTTTACCATTCAAGTCCATAAGCTGATAGTAACTAGAATTGAAAGCCTTCTTGACTATGTATGGCCCTTGCCATCTAGTTTCAAATTTGGCATCAAAACGATTATCGAGTCGATTGTCATACCTTAGCACAAGATCTCCTTCATTGATGCCTTTGTCCTTCAGTTTCTTGTCGTGCATTTCTTTCGCTTGTGTGGCTTTCCTCTTGTAGCACTCATATGCTGCTTCTTTTTTCCACTCAAGCTCAGCTAAGGTAAGAAGTCGATCCATCCATGCTTCTTGATCATCTTGTGCTGATTTGCCATGAAGTCGCATTGTTGGAATGTTTAGTTCAATTGGCTGTAAAGCCTCTTGACCATAGACCAAGTGAAATGGTGTGAACTCCGTGGCTTCCCTATATGTGGTTCGATACGCCCACAAGGCACCATCCAAGAAGTCATCCCACAACTTTGTCTTGTTTTTCACCATCTTTCTAATGATGCCTGCAATGACACCATTAGCTTTTTCTACCAAACCATTTGATTGGGGATAGTAGGGTGTACTGTGACGATGTAGAATGTGAAGTACTTCACAGACTTCTGTGAGCAAGCCCTTCCTAAACCCTGGACCATTATCAGAAACAATCTCCAAAGGTGTGCCAAATCTGCAACAAATGTGATTGTACACAAACTTGCTAACTGTCCTCTCATTCACTCTTGCCACACTTTGAGCTTCCACCCACCTAGTCATATAGTCTACAGCCACTAGAATGTAGAGTTTACCAATTTTTGTCCTAGGCAGAGGACCCATGGCATCAATGCCCCACTTTTCAAAGGGTCCATTTGCAATCACTATTTGCCTCGGGCCATGCACCAACCTTCTATTTCCATTTATCTGACAATTGTGACAGCTTTTACACCAATGTTGAACATCCACATGCAAGCTTGGCCAAACATACCCCGCAAGCAAAATCTTCTTCACAGTTAATTCTTGGGCAAAATGACCACCACATGCTTCTTCGTGCAAACCTTTTAGAATGGCTGGAATTTCCTCAATAGTTGGTACTCTTCTGCACACTTGATCCTTCCCTCTTTGATAGAGGGAGCCTTCTAGGAAGAGATATGCGCTTGCCTTCTTCATGAGTCTCCTCTTTTGAGCCTTGGTGAAGTCTTGTGGAAACTCGCCCTCCAAAATGTAGCTAATAATGGGAGTCAATGACTCCAATCCCTGGTATCTCGGTTGCTTGACAGTTGCTGCCACCATGATGACCTGCACTTCTTTCTCAACACATGTAACTACTTGCTGTGCAAGTAAATCGGCATCTTCATTCTGTTTCCTAGGAATATGATATAGTTGCACTTCTTCAAACTGATTAAACATCTTACGAATGGCATGAACTTTTGTCCTTAAGCTTTCATTCTTGCATGCCCAAATGCCTAAAATCTGTTTAACAATGAGAAGTGCATCTCCCTTTACCATGAGGCGTTGTATCCCTTGGCCAATGCACATCTTCAAACCATGAATTAGTGTGTCGTATTCTGCTTCATTGTTGCTAGCTGAACTTGGTAGATTGAACTTCTCTTTCATGACCACCTCTCCACTTGGGTTGAGCAATACTAGCCCTCCCCCTGCTTTCCCTGTGGCTCATCGAAAAGCTCCATCAAAGAACAAGGTAAAAGCATTAGGAATACTTGTTGGTGGTGGTAATGGTAGGGTCTTTACTTCAGGCACCTTAATCTCCTTTTCATGCACCCTATAAGTGAGAATCCTTGCCAATTGTGCACGCACACTATCTTCTACCTTGAAAGAGTATTGAAACTCTTGCAACTCCATAATCCACTTTGAGATCCTAGTACTAAGATTCATTTGAGATGACACCCAAGGGAACAAATTCTCTGCAGTGAGAATTACAAAAGGTTTTGGTAGCAGGTAGGATCTAAACTTTCTCACCGCAAACATGAGAGAAAGCATCATGAGTTCTGCTTCTGTGTAGTCTCTCTCCAAAGCATTCATGACCCTACTAGCAAAGTAGATGGGTCGCATCCTTGTACTGTGGGGATCTTGTTGTAGCAACACAGCACCAATTGTTTCCCTTCCAACACTAGAGCTAACAAAGAATGTGTACTCCCAACAAGGAGGCATGAGTGTTGGTAGCTCTGACAAAATGACTTTAATGTTACAAAAATACTCTTCAAGCTCATCAGACCATGCAAATTCTACTTGTTGTGTCAACTTTTGCAAAGGATGAAGCAACTCCGAAGCTAAGTGAATAAAGCGTGACATATACTTCACTTTTTGAATGAATGATATGACCTCTTTGAGATTCTTGGGTGAGGGGAGCTCAATAAGAGCCTTTGCCTTTGAAGGATCCACCTCAATGCCTTTATAGGAAACCTTGTGACCAAGCAAGATCACTTCATCCTCAGCTATGTGACACTTGTCGGGGTTGAGTTGACCTCCCATGTCATAGAGCTTCTTTAAACCTTCTTCTACCCTTTGTAGATGCAATGATTTTGAGCTATAAATGCAAAAATCATCAATAAAAACCCTAATGGACTTTCCAAAGAATGCTTGAAACACCATGTTCATGAAGCGTTGGAAAGTTGCAGGAGCATTTGTCAGGCCAAATGGCATGACTCTAAAAGCATAACAACCCCAAGGAGTGATAAAGGTTGTTTTCAATTGATCCTCCAATGCGATACCTATTTGAAAGTAACCCGAGTAGCCATCACACACAGTGTACTTCTCATGACCAGCTACTTCATTTAGTATCTCATCCTGAAATGGGAGGGGAAAGTGATCTCTTTTGGTTGCCTCATTAAGTGGACGATAATCCACACACACCCTCCACTTGCCGTTTTTCTTAGGAGTGACAACAATGGGAGAGACCCACTCTGAATTCTCCACTGGATAAATGAAACCTGCTGCTAGAAGCTTTCTTACCTCCTTGAGTAAAGCCTGCTCCTTGATGACTCCTAGCCTTCGTAGCTTTTGAGCCTTAGGTGTGGCCTCTGGCTTCAACTCAATCTTGTGTTGAACAACATCTACTCCACGCACATCGGTGTAGTCTTTAGCAAAAATCCTAGGAAATTTTCTTAGCACACATTTGAACTCCTCTCTTTCATCCTTTGTAAGTGTTGTTGATAGAATACCTTCCAACATCCCTTCATCTTGAACACCTTCGTTCTCTTGAGGTCCTACCTCCTCCAAGCCTTGACAAGAGGTCTCTTGGTTTCTTGGCTTAAACCTTACCCCCATGACTTCGATGGAAGACTCCTCTTCAGTAATGCTGCCGCTACTTTCTTCTTCTGAAGTGCTATCGGTCCAACCTTCTTCCGTCTCACTTTGAGATGATTCTTCATGGAGCTCCTCTTGGCGTTGCTCCTTCATGTCAAAGACAACCTTCTTATGATTGTCATTCCTGCAAATTAATTTCCCACTCTCCCAATCCTGCAAAGCTCACATTTTCATTAGCCATGGTCTTCCTAGGATAAATGGATAACCACTTCCCTTGGTCGACATAACATAAAAATCCACCGCTTTCTTAATGCCAAAGGCCTCTACAAAGACATTTTTACAAATGCCTACACACCTAGCCTTGCTATTGTTTGCCATCTTGACTTTGATTTCAGGTGTCTCTTGGATGTGCATGCCTAGTCTTTGCATGAGTCCCTCTGTCATGATGCAAATTTGTGCACCCCCATCCACTAGACCTTTCCTAACCAATCTTCCTTTGATGTAACAGTCTAGCACCGGTGTAATGTCCTCATTCATTTCAGCTTGTGCAATTTTTACAACAGGCACACTCTCTTTTACCTTTCTCCTAGTGCTAACTGCCCTTGTTAAATCCCTCCTAACTTGTGGACATAATGCAAGAAATTGAGGCCATGAAATATCAGGACCCTTACCTCTCATGTCTTCCAACAAGTTTTACGGAGAAATTGAGGCCCTTACCTCTCATGTCTTCCAACAAGTTGTACGGAGAAATATCAGGACCCTTACCTCTCATGTCTTCCAACAAGTTGTACGGAGCCATACCATGTCCAAGAGGGAAGTCTTGGAGGTTGATACGACGTCGAGTCCTCTTGGTTTCCTTGGTTTCCTTTGCCTTCTTGCCTTGTCCATGGTCACTCTGTGATGTGACTCCTTCTTTCTCTTTACCTTTTCCTCGGCCACGCTTAATTCCATTGGCTTCCATGTCAACCTCATTTGAATTTGTCACCTCTACCACATGCACATTTGGATCTAGCAAAGGTGGAACTCCTTCTACCCCTTGTGGAGGTGGTCTTGGTCCATTTGGCCTTTGTAGAAGCCTTGGTTGTTGACCAGTTCCTTCACCTGCATTCATCACTGGGTAATTCAAGTTAGGTCTCCCTGGCTCCCCACGGGGCCAAGGACAATTATACATCCCATGTCCAGACTCTCCGCAATTCCAACATTGCAAGACTCTCCTAGGTCGTGGATCTCGCTCTTCAGACTTCTTTGCTTGTCCCTTTGGACCTACAGCTTGTGCAAGGTGAATTGACAGGCTGCTTAAAGATTCGTTTAACTTCTCAATTACTTCCGCCGTTACCTCAGGAAGCTCCCTCGATGTTGATGCTTGTGACTTACCTTTGGGTCTAAGACCTTCTATTGGAACCTCTCCCCTTAAGCACTTGAGTTTCCTATACTTCTCAGCAGCCCTAGTTTCTGCTGCATCAAAAGTAGCAGGTGCACCCGCCTCAACTTTTACCTTAAGGTCAGAAAAGAGTCCGTCTATGAACCTCTCCTTCTTTAAAAATTCTGCACCATCACCAGGGTTAGCAACATTTCGTATCCATAGAGCCCAAAGACGTAGAAACTCTTGCTTATACAAGTAGTAGTCATCTAAGTCTTTTTGCTTATGAGACTCTGGCCGCAAGTTTCCTGAAGAGTCTTCCTCAATGGTGAAATGCACTCACCAAACGCCAAATTTCACTCTATTTACCAATCTTAGGGCACACACTAGTTGGATGAATGCGCGGTCTTCCTTAGTGCCCAACAACAAGAGGAAAATGGAATCCACGCGTAGGACCTTCCGTCTTAACTTCACCACCCTCTTGTTATGAGGGAGACGCCTTACTACTTGCTCCTGCAACTCAATTGGTAATAGAGCTAGATCTCTAAGGATTGAACTTTCACTGCACACACATTCCCAGTTAGAACAAATGATCGTTTTTTTGTTTCTTGTAACAACTTGGACAAAGAAAAAACAAACATACACACTATTTTGCCGGGCTGCACTTCATTTTAAAATAAAATGAACACATGTACATCAAAAGAAGTGTGGTAGTTGATGAGAGGTAGAATGACAGGGTTTGGTGATGCAAGAATTTCTCCTGCTCTTTGGGCACCAAACATGAACACCATTCGTTGTTGAAAATGGATCTTTCTACTAATTGCAACGTTTATTCTAATGTGTGGAGTAAAATGAAAGGGGAAAACCTCTATTCCTGGGCCATTATCCATGGCCTATGCATGTCCTAATGCTTAAAATAACACAAAAATATAGACGTCCAAGCTAATATCGTACCTAATGAGAGGCAAAATAAAAGGATTTACCGAAGTGTTTATCTCGGCTAACCTAAGAGGACCTAAAATTCTACGAATTACTCGTTGAAATTGCAACTTAGTACTAACAATTATGTGTACCTTTTGCCTTGCAATGGGAATGAAGGGATCATACAAATTCTCGTGATTCATGCAAGCTACTTGATTATGCTAAAGGTTGAGCCTTCACAAAACATACACAAGCCTGTCCTCCGTGGGGGCACCAATTTGAGGCGGTCCGGGGCGGGCAACAAGAAGAGTGGCCTCTAGACACCCTTCAAGGCTCCTGTGCTGCTCAATGGGGCTGGGGCACAACACAACACAAACCAAAACAACAAACCCACAGCCAAATCCCAACTACACAAGGGGCACCACCTAGTTTAAGAGCGAACTAGGACGCAAAAGAGGAGAATCGTTAGAGCAACCCACAAACAAGCAAGGAATTTACACTAACCCTAACACCAATGGAATACTCTCACACACTAAAACACGAGAGAGAGAGAGAGAGAGATAGTGCTCGGGCTGCTTTGCAACGTATCGGCAATGATCAAGCAAACACAACTATATATTTAAGAAAGAGAGAGAAAGGGGGAGGGGGTGCTTGTTGCATTAATACCTTCTTACAAATCTGTCATGACAAATCAAAGTGAGATTAGTACTTGTTCAACATAGCTTGCGTAAATTTCACCACAACACATCACAAGAAAAGCCACCCCAATCACTGTCTTAAGGCCAGGGGAGTCCTCTCCACCCTGTCGCCCTCTTACAGTATGTGGGATTTATGGCTAGATTGATGACAACACCAGAGACAAGCTATCAAGAACTTAACAAAAAACACCAAGACACTTACGCATCATTGTTGTCCATTACTTCACGTTGGAAGGGAGACAAAGTATCCAAGCTTAGTCCAAATCCACCCTCCTTGATTCAGCGAATGTTGGGCTTACACTAGTAGGAGAAATGATAGATTTCCTACTCTCAATTGAATGATCACTCTCTCTCTTACAATGGCATAGAGCTCCCTTGCTAATCCCCTATTACAACACATGCACATGCATAAGACAATGAGCTTCCACTCAAGAGCTCCTTCTAGAGAGGTTGAGCTTGGCTTCTCAAGCTATAGCATAGTGCTCTTGCTTATGGCTCCCCCCTTTTTGTGCTAGCTACACCCTCCTTTTATAGCAATTTTGAAGGCTAGGGTTACTCCTCTAACCATGGTTGGGTTAGATTTTCAGCAATTTATCTAATTTCTTTTGCTTGGAATTATCAAGAAGTTGGTGGGGAAAGAGAGAGGAGAGAAATGGAGGTGATAGGACTTTTCATAGTGGGTTAGTGTTAGTAGAGTTAGTATTAATTTACAAATGGAATTGGATATTTACAATGGGAGTATCCATGTAGGATACAAATAAGGAAGAAAAACTCTTAAGAGGTAAGAAAAGGTGGATTTCTTCCAAGGTTGATGCTCCAAGTGTCTTGAGTAGGGCCAATTTTGACGCTTGTTGACGGTCCACTAGCTTTGACTGTACATTTTTTCTCCACTCTTGACCTTCCTTGAGAGACAAGGTAATTGAAGCTGAGTAATCAACCACCATGATGCTGTCTTTTAAGAGAAGAGGCTGAATTTTGTGGTTTTTTTGATAGATATGGGTAAATTGGAGGAGGAAAAATGAGACTAGGTGGTCAATTTTGGAATGGAATTATGTGTGGGAGGTATGAGTTCACCATGGTTTCTCTTATTCTTCAAGGTTGAGGAGAAGGTGAGTAGGGTGCAGAGAGGAGTGGTGAGAGAGGTGGGGATGATAAGTGGAGAAGTGTGTGTGAAAGAGGAAAATGATAAAGTGGAAGAGAGAGTGTGGCTGCATAGCATGGGAAAACTGGGGTCCACTAATAAAATCATAGCTCACAGCTCGTAGCTCAAAAAAATATGAAAAAATTTGAGGCAAAAGTTCAGCCCACGAGCTACAACTTTTGTTTGTATCACCTTTTCAAATTCGGAGAGCAAGTGAACTTTAAAAATTCAGCAAAACCGACCGTTTTTTTCCACTGCAAAGGTCCTTGTTGGGTCCTTCTTTGGATGATTCTTTTGAATACCTCCAAGAGTGAGCCCTCCATAGTGCATGTATGCATGCCACCTACCCTTGACCTTATTTGGTAGGTCTATAATTGAAGATATTGTTGAGATTAGGATATAAGTGAATAGTACAACTAAGAAAATCAAATATTGAGGGGTCTAAAAAATATGTACATGTCAAATATAAATAATATAAGTGGAAAAAATATAAAGGGGTCAAAAGAAATCTCTCATTATGAGGCTACCATAAAAAGATAAATATTTTTGGTGTTTTAATTTTTTAGAAAAAAACAAAATAGATGTAGGAAGGGAAAAATCAAAATAGTGAAAAAATATACACATAAATAAAACTAGTTTTTTTGGATTTTTGTTGGGGTGGAGTTACACCAAATATAAGAGAAGCTTACATGAAAATATTTCTATATGGAATAAAGAGTATGAAAAATGGTAAGAAAAAATTGTGGTAATGGTGAGGCAATGTACAGAGCATAAATAACACACACCTAGGTAGAAATATTTAAATAAATACCAAAATAATTATGAAAAAATCTTTTATTTAGGCCCTATATATAAAGAAATATTTACATACGCATGGGCCATAATATACTTATATTTTTTTATTTTTTTATTTTATTTTGGCTCAACTAGCCCAATGACTAGCTAATTGAGGGTTTTTTAAGAAGATATGGGAAAAGTCCCGTGACTCACGCACGCCTATGTACAGTGAAATGGTAGGGATAGCCACAGTGTTTGGGTGATTTTGGTAGGGTGAGGTAACTCACTGTGGTAATTACAAAGAGGCGAAAAAACGGCTATCAGCGTGTAGGAGGTATAACAGCTACACATCCCTCGAGGTGACGTAGGCAGAGAACTTGAGCCAAGTAACCCTAACCTCCATTGCAATTAACAAAGCTGGAGTTATGCGCGCCATGACATAATGATAAAGATGCATTGATCAAAACTAAAATCACCACACTCGCCCATGTAAGGGCCCTAAAAAGGGTTTTAAGTGAAATTGGTAGGATTTGGGGTAGGAGGTGATACCCATATGGTACCATTTTACTCAACCATGCAAATAGTAGGCTAGCAGTACCATTTTTGAGTTTTTTTTTCCCCCGGTGGAAATCTTTAGGCTATAAGTAGGTTTACCATGGTCAGCTGCTGTGAAAAAGTGTGTGTGTGTGTGTGTGTGTGTGTGTGAGAGAGAGAGAGAGAGAGAGAGAGAGAGAATAATCCTCTTCTTGGATTGGCTAGAGGTATTGTAGCTCAACATAGCTAACTTTGAGAGAAGAAGAAGAGGAACACAATAGAAACAGTCCCAAGAGGCCTCAAAGATCCTTCACAGGGCTTGAACCTAAGAATTTTTATTTGATAGAGAGCTTTATATGACCAATATAACATATTTTGGAAAAAGAGAAAGACACAACACACGCGCGTGCGCACACACGCACACACACACACACACACACACACACACACGCACACGCACACGCACACACACGCACGCACGCAAATGCACACACACACAGGGCATGCTTACCATCTCAATTCCTAGTGATGTCAATGGTCTATCCACAAGTCAGACAAGAGGAAGGAGATCTTTTATTCATTCTCTTTCTTTTAGGTTTCCTCTCATCTTCAAAAGCATCAAAATTTTGGCAAAAGAGCCCCACTTTAAGGATGAAAAGTAGTGGCTTTGGAGGAGAATGGGGTTGCTTCCCCCCCACTCAAGTTAGAGGATTGCCTATTGGGTTGGGTCCCACCTCTTGCCGCCACTATCTCTCCTCCTAGTAGTTTGTTGCCCAAGTTTGACCATTAGTCCATGTTCCCCCCCTTCTAGCTCTCTTTCGAAAGTATTCAAAACTAGTAACCACAACTACCAAAACCAAGATTTCAATGTGCTCTCTCTATTGAAGTTCCTCTTATTGGGCACAATATAACAACCCTCATCTCTCCCTTCACCTTTGGTCAAGAAGCACCAATAAGGCTTTTAGGAAAGGGTCGTAGTAGGCTACTTGTTTGTTTGACATCCTCCCCTTGAGGTAGATATAGCTTGATAAGAGGAAAATTAGTTGACATCCTCCCCTTGAGGTAGATATAGCTTGATAAGAGGAAAATTAGTTGCACGAGGAGTAATCTATATGTATTCTATAACGGCAAAGAGTGCACTTTACACGTGTCAAGACCTGCGAAATGAAGACTACAGTCCAAAAATCCTTTGCGCACAATAAAGAGGGGGAGAGAAAGACAGAGAGAGAGAGGCCACTGAAGGCGGCCGGCTGTACCAGTAGAATCTAAAGTTTGGCATCATTGAAGTGCTTCCAAAAGACTTCTATATCTTTTTTTTTTCAAGGAAGAGGCCATTGAACCAATGTACTCAAAACGATAATATTGACGAAGAGAGTAGGTATTTGGAAGACAATGCTTTAATGAATACTCCCTCTTATTGGGGGTTCAAGAAGCATGCAT
This sequence comes from Adiantum capillus-veneris, assembly GCF_014529385.1. NCBI lineage: Eukaryota > Viridiplantae > Streptophyta > Polypodiopsida > Polypodiales > Pteridaceae > Adiantum > Adiantum capillus-veneris. Next base: position 118,070,920 of record NC_140952.1, on the reverse strand, counting down.
TTGACATTGAAACAACTTCTTTTCCTCTTGAGGCACTTAAAGGTTGGTGAAAGGAAAATTGCTTGCCGGTAGACATATAGGTGAGAATCCCAAACAACATTTCTTTCTTGTATTTTCAATGTAGTCATAGTATTACCCTTCCAAGCACGCCCACTACCTTTCCTATTAGTCTTCCATTCTCCCCTTGCAATGCTCATAATTCATTGAAATAATTGTCTTTAATTTGAGAGAGGTTGAGTGCCAAACTACTCCAATAGTTGGCACCTTTAAGTGCTTATACAACCAAATATCAATATGCATTTGTATTTAGAAATTTCATTCACAAAGGTCATGGTAGTACCTTTCTTCGACCCATAAGCTAAGCACATATCTATGTTGGCTACCAATGTGGATTGTAAAGTCAATGTGTCCTAGTAGGAAACCATCCATGCAATTGGACTTCCCCTTGCCTCCTATGAAGCTCTTGGACTTTCCCTGAACCCTCACCTCCTATCCTATGGTGTAAGATGATTGGACGGCATTCAAGAATGCCATTGGACTTCCCCTTGCCTTTTATGAAGCTCTTGGACTTTCCTTGGATCCTCACCTCCTCCTATGGTGTAAGATGATCGGACGACATCCAAGAATGCCATCATTCCTCCATCACAAAACCTTGACAACCAAAACTATACAAAAAACCAATATGAGGTAGTAGTTTACTACAAAGTCTACTAAAATTTTAGAGGACAATATTTCCATCAATTAGCTAAAGATATGGAAGCATGAGAGAAATGTCAAGATACATAAGACTACCCTGCTTCGTTGAGTCCTTAGCAAACGTATGAGTGAATTGGTGGAGGGTTACTACAATGGGAGATTTCAATATATGTACTCTCAAATTTTGCTAGTTGTGCTGTCCTTTATCTCTTAACTTACAAGCATTGATCTCTTTATAAATTTCGACTCTCTCATATTGACCTGCATATACATATGACGATGGTGAGATTAATGCCCATCTTAGGTACCCCCACATGAGAGGGGGTACTTTGTTATAGAGGAAGAAGTGACCCTTGATTGGACATCTACTCGTGCACACACTAGAGGGGAGGGGGTAAGATGCCATCTAATTGCACCTCTTTGAGATGTAGTTAGTGGAGGGAGGAGGGACAAGACTACACATGATCCAATATAATGAAATAAGATTCCAATGAAGGCTTCAAGTAAAGGAAGGTTTGTTCAAATCAATATATGACCACTTAAAATATTCAAGAGGATTTGAAGCCAGCACAAATTTCAAGAGTTTTCATTGAAAAGTTCAATGTTGAGTAGAATTTTGCTTCTCAAATGTGGTTTTCACCTTCTCTTCTTTTCTTCAATGTTGAGTAGAATTTTGCTTCTCAAATGTGGTTTTCACCTTCTCTTCTTTTGTGTGAGCATGAGATTTTTTCAATCACATCAATCTTGGTCTTGTCTTGTCTAACCATTACCCCCTCCCGTGGAGGCCCCTTCTAAACAAGTGAAAAAGGATCCAAAGTCAGCTCCATATAATCAGTTTCTTGAGCCTTGATTCCAAGTACTTTTAAAACAAGGTAAATAGTTACAATGGCCTACAAAGATGATGAGGATAGTGTGTGGCCTCCTAGTTAAAACACTACATAAGATGAGAGTGTGAGGCCAATAGTAAATGCCTCTAGAGCTCCTTGAAAAACAGGAAGAAAATTAGCTTTGCACTTTGCCATGTGGTCCCATTCAACAAGCTAATCTAATGGTCCACATTCACATACACAAGTTTAAATACAACGGTCCACCATTCCACTTGCAGGGCCACCTCTGACGAGGTATGGCTTCACGAGGATTTACGAAAGATGGTTCTCACATACAAATTAGTTAGCATGGTGACCTTAGGAGGCATTGATGTGGCATGGTATGGGTGAGGACTAATTATCAGGGATGGGGAAAGAATGAAGATTGTTGTGCTTGTTGTCCTCAGAATTGTCAAAAACAATTTTCATTTTCATTAATGCTGCAGCCTCCATAATCCAGTCCACAATTACAGGTTAAGCTTGATCAAGCTGATCAAACCGAAGAGTCGTAGACATTACCATGAGCCAGGTTTAATGTTGCCACTTCCATCATCCATTCCACAATTACAAGCTATGCCTGATCAAGTTGGTCAAGCTGAAGACTTGTAAATAGGTCTTTACCAAGTGAAACCCCTAAGGGTCTCCTATTTGTTTGTGTATTATCTTCTCCGTGCCAGCCTAGCCTTAAACAGATAGACTGGGCTTATCCTGGATTCATCTAGGTATATTGTGAACTGTAAAATTTGGGCACTTTCTCACAATTGAATGGGTTAGTATCCTACGTGTCCGTCGCCTTTTGCCAGCTGCTTATTGTATACAATCGTGTCCTTCAATTCTGGGCAATCAATTGAGATGATTTTTCCCTCACAGGGCATAAAAAATAAGAAGAATGTGGTTAGAAAATTTCCCAGTTAGTTGTAACTGTTGTTGGTGCAGTAGTTGCTGGAGGTGTCCAACTTCCTTTCCCAGAATCCACCGGCCCGCGAGCTTTCAAATGTAGTACTGCATTGTTGCAGATAGGATTTCCATACCTTACCTTCAAGTTATCGAGATGTTCGGTAAAACTCTGTACCCTTCTAACCTGTTGAGCATGCCCAAAAATCAGTCAGTCCCATACCAACATCAACTCAAGGCATAACTATCTAACATCTGGAGATAGAGATTGAGTGCACTTTACACTGCAAAAGAATCAGAATTTTGGACAGCCCACGGAGAGTGAGTCGATTTTCAACAGGACAACCATGGAAAATGGCATACTCGGATGACAACTCAAAATAGCAAGCAGAAGCGCACGCCATGCATACACTGTCAATGCCAACTAGACCACAGGAATTTCCATGCCTTAGGACAGCCACCACGATCATAAAAGGACATCAAAATTTTAAGACCCATGTGCCAGGACAAGGTAACTGACAAGGGTCATGAGACAAGGGCAAGCTGTAAGTATGGCCGGATGGATAGAGGCCCTAGCCTTGTCATGAGACAAAGGCAAGCACAAATATGGCTGCATGGGTAGAGGCCCTAGGGCAAGGCCCTGCCAAGTGGATGACATGCATGCTACGGGGGCACTATATAAAGGTGCATGGTTGGGAGGCTAGAGGTATGCTGGTCTCCCCTTAGCCTCACATTGCTAGGGCCTCTACCCATGTGACCATCACCGACGTCCTCTCACCATGCCACCTAACCACTCTACTCACAATCCCTACAAGTTTTTACCATTACAGCTTCCAAACCTTCAGTCTGTCTAAAACTTCCAATCACAATCTGCGTGAAAGAGGCTGTAATAAGTGTGATATGAATTAGCTTTCTGCAAATCCCAGCATGGTTTTCTTTTGTCTGCATCTGTGGTTTTCTGTGCTTTTTGTGTCTTTTAAAACTCTTTTTGGCATGCTAAAACATGCCTTAGATAACAAGGGAGATAGGTAGCTTTAATGGGCCATTTGACTCTCTCTCGACTCTCAGCTTTAGGAGAGGGGGGGGGGGGGGGGGGAAGAAAAGAGAACTTAAACCCTGAAGGTCATTAAATTTTTTCTCCATTTTTTATTGCCCCTAAATTTTTTTCTTAATCTGATATCAGCTCATGAGGAGGAGGTTAGAACTACATGATTATAAGGCCACGTATAAGAATGGTTGATGTCCATTAGCTCTTCAAGGATGGAACTCTGCAAAGCAAAACAAACAACAAAGATGGACATGAACAAGAAGAAATTACTGACCTCAATCCTCCTTTGCACTTTGGCTTCTCCTTCCGCATGGATAGTGTCGAGTTCCAACAGTTGTCGCATTAGCAACTCCGCAAGCACATTGAAATCATGATCGGCCACCTTGCTTCCGTTTGTGACAAACTCATCCAAAGCAGAGATCTGCAAGTGTAAAGCAACATTCCAACTTTCAAAACCTCAATTTCCACCAAAACAATCTAGGACTGCAATTTGAGCTCGTTGTCACACCTGTTTACCAAGTTTGTCTACTCGCACACGTACTTGAGCCACTGCATGGCAAGCTTGCTTTACAGCCTGATTGCTTTTGATCTCTTGAAGCTTTTTTTCCTTGCTGGCTGGGTCCTCCACTAGAATCACTTTGGTCATGTCTTTGACTCCAGCAATATGCAAAAACTCATTATCATCTTTCTCTTTGCCTTGGAAGAGAAGGCGTTGTTCATTGGGCTGCAAGCCCACTTCTTGTGCCAAGAGCCACTTTAGGTCCCCTGGCTCAACAAATGGACAGATGAGAATGTTGAATAATATATCGCAAAGCATGCTGACAAACGCAGAAAATCTCAAGAATGGCAAAGACATATTTTGTATATGTATGTACGCAGAAAATTTGCACAAGCAGCATCCCTAAAGCATTTCATATAGGTCATGAGTACCGAGTCATGGCAACTAATAGATGTATCATACCAAAGGTAGCATGAGATGGGATGTTGATTTCATGTTGATAAAGGCCGTGAGAGATTTTGACTTTAATCAAAGGCCCCAACGACGGTGTCGCATACATCATGGCCTCCCTCCTCTGAACCAGCATGCCTCCTGGTCTCAACTCCCACTCGATCGCCTCTGAGTGCTCCTCGGCACTATTCGGATTGCAGTTGTTGGAGCCGGATGTGCCATTAGCCATGGTAGCCCCCTGCTCATTGATCTGTGGAGGTGGTTTCTGAGAGGCTTTTTTCTTGGCACGGGGCCTCGAAAAAGCCTTGCCAAAGAGTCTTGATAGCTTCATGTGTGTGAAAGTGCTAATGAACTCTCAAGACCAAGACGGAAAATAGCAGGGAGAAGGCAACTGATGGCAGGGCTGCTTCAATGGCAATCAATATACTGAGAGTCAAAAATTCACCTGCTGGGGTTCCATTTGAAATGTGTTAGGGCCAGTCTAACCAGATTGTAAATTAGCTGTGATAATGTGTGTAGGGAAGATAATTGGATCCGTGACAATTAAGTACAAGACATAATCATTATACTGCCGGTAATCGCTTAACTGCCTTGTTATACCCAAAATTTTCTGCATGATATCATGAAGACTCTGCTAAATGCTTTGGACGACTAGCCGCTTTACTGCCTAGCACATTAAAGGCATAACTGCTCCACGCATTGAAACATTTGGATTCACTTGGGTGTAAAATTAGCCTGTGTTTGTCTTTAGAACAGCCCAAAAGGTAAAGCCCGATGCAAATGTGAGTGTGAGGAACTTAGACAATGGTGTAAAACTTGCCTCAAAGAATAGGTTGAAGCTGATACAAATGTGCCTCCTACTACGTCCAACAGTGATTTGCTTGATAAGCACCCTGCTTCTACCATCGAGCGCCGCGAGAGCGAAGGCATATGCTACTCTGTTGGTATATGCTGACACATGTTCTTCTTAGCTTGAACAGCAAAGTGGGCCAATGCGAGACGCAATGCCTGAATTGAATCTCCATCTCAACAACGAATAAAAAGCAGCCTCTCTCTCTCTCTCTCTCTCTCTCTCTCTAGTACTCTACTAAACACCGTTGTACTTGAAGACTTGCACGACCAAGGACGCAGTTTTCATTAGGCCTGCATTGATAATGCCGGTGGAAATGTGAAGAGCAGCCGATGCTCTGATCACACACACACACACACACACACACACACACGGGCGGCTATATAGAAAGGGGGAAGCTCGTGGGCGGCATCAAATCAGAGAGATACCCCTTTGTAATTGTGTCTGAGAGAGAGGAAAAGAAACAAATTGGTAAAAGACCCAAGGCCGCGCGTGGCCCTGCAGGGCTAGAAAGCCAAGAAAGCTTCGGAGCTTACCGGGGAGCTTGTCCGCCCCATGGTCTGCAAATCTGGTGTAATTCCGAGAACCTACGTCCCGTTCCGAGAAAGAGAGACAAGTGATCGCACACACTATAAAGAATGAAAAGAAACAGAGGAAGGCCGAGACTCTGCACGAGAGAGAGAGAGAGAGAGAGAGAGAGAGAGAGAGAATCCCTAATGCCCTGCTTGCCGCGGCAACCAAAAAGTGAAGATGGACAATAAACTGCACCAAAGCCGACCCGCAAGCAACTGCGCCCCCCAAATCCTGCTTTCTCTGACTTTCTCTGTACCTTCCTCCTCTCCCGTTTTCCTCAAATAAAAGCAGCAATGGCGCTCCAAGCTTCTTCCGATGGCGGCCGCCTGGAGCTTGGCGAGCCAAGCTCTGTGTTTAAAATAATGGAAATGTGGGTTTCACCATATGACTCCCAAAACAAAATGGGCTTCTCTTAGATTTAATGGAAACCTCGACATATTGTGCCTACAGGACCTGGTCTCGCGCAGCCTGCAGCTAGTCGTCGATAAATAGGCCTGCATATTTTTCTCCTTGCTCAGCTGTAAATTTCAAATTATTATTTTTTTCCCTCTCAAATCGCTAAAATAAAATGAGATGTAAAAGGCCAATTGATTTTGGGCCACCGGCTTTTTCTCCACTAATGATTTCCTGATTGGTGATAGGGTCATTTTCATCTGAAAAGGATTAAATAAATATGACAAATAGTTTAAGGTTGTCTAGCAAAATTAGCTCTGAAGCTTCTATTTAATAATTTTAATATATTGAAAATGACCCTCCTTTGACAAAACAGAGAACTCTTTTTTTAATTTGCCACAAAGGATTTCACCCAAGAAAAGACATTTTCCGAAGCCAAAATCTTAGAAAACGTGTGGGGCCACAGTATACTACTCAAAGTTTGTTTTTTTTCCCCAAAAGATGAAGAAAAAAATAAGGTTCATGGCCTGGTCTATTGGGTAAATTGAAAGCTGCAGGAAAACCAGGTTTTTTTCACCTTTTAGTTTAAATTTAAATTTCTAGCTCATCATTTACAGTGCTTTTCATACGGGACGCACGGTCATGCACCTCGACTTTCAATTAATTTTTTCAAAAGTATATTTCGCAATTGCCAGGCCATGTGAGTGAAGAGAGGAAGGGGCCGTCCCGTGCTGGACGGCCAATACCCTTCGCTTGTGCAAGTCGTCCCCTTCCCTCCACTCTTTTCTTTAAAATACATCTTTTTGTCCCTTCTCTTGACCTCACCTTTCAGGGACTCCCTTGTAGCACAAATGTCCCAATTCTATTTGTCAAAGTACCTTGCTCTTCCATTCCACTAATTTGAGCACGAAGTTAGCAATAGATAGATGCCACTAGTCAAACTTACCTTAGTTTATCAATCATGCCATCCCTTATCCCACTTTCTTATTGTATTTTGTTGTTTGGTTTTGCAAAGTGGTCAATATACATTGTGATTTGTAATGTATTGTAGCTTATGATTGCCCCCCTCATCCCCTCCTCTACTTTTCTGCCTTTGCTCCCAAAGCCTCATAGGGTAAAACCCCCAACTTAAGAACAACGAAGTTAGGGGCCTCCCATCAAAGCCTGATGAGGGGCGCCATCCAGATCGGGGACCTTCCGCAATCAGCGGGAATGTGCAGCTTGCTTCGACGAAGCATGCAAGGAACGCGTGTAGGTTTTGTGAACACAGTGTAAGAAAATGGCATGGGTGAACCGAGACATACCCCAGAGGTAAATCGAGACAAGTTGCCAGCAAGGATTGATCTCAGACCAAACGGTCCTCGCAGCACTTTGAGCCAATGAAGCTACCAACTACCCAAGCTCGTTTGTATGTCTACTGGACTGCATGTCATACTTATAATGGGGCCCCTCCTTGACAGCGTTAAGGGGTTAGGGGATGCCTCTCCCTAACAACGTTAAGGGGTTAGGTGTGATACATTATACTGGTCTTCCTTTCACGGACTTCCTTTCGCTTGTATGTGCATGGGATTCCTTTGTGCTCGCTCCTTCACTTGCCTGTGCTCAAAACACCTTCTCCTGGTTTGTGAGCTCAATTAAGGCTTGTCATCAGGAGAGTGTGAGCTATGGTTTGATCTCTCTACTCCAAATTGCAACCATTTTATGGCTATTGTTACATCAAGAAGAATGTTCTTGCTTCGCATCACTTAGTCAACATGTCACCCTCCTAATCTTTGTCGACTCGTACTCGGTTGTGATACTCGTGGATTTGTTGATTCCATCCAAAGTTGTGTTAGGTGAGCTTGCAATATCGCTTTGTTTGGAGATAGTGCATATATATGTTATGTGATGTATTGAATTCCTTTACGATTATGTTTCTCAAAGCATGTTGTCCTCTTCCGGCTGATCTTGCATCATCTGCTGCATTTCCTCTCGGCTAGCACCCTAGGTTTCAAGTGATAAGCTTTTCATTTTGCATGTTGCTATGATACCATTCATATACGATCATTTCCTCCATATGGAAAGTCAATCCCAAAGCTTAACAAAGATCTGAAGCTTTAGAGGCTTCAACCATCCTCTTAGCCTCTTCATTAGATGTCCCATTTCATTAGAAAATTCTGTGAATCTGTATGGTGAGCTTTTTTTGTGTCAGTATATTGTTGGAAATAGGGTTGCAGGGAAACACACACCTTGGAGAAGATGAAGAAGCTCAAGGCACACAACCGAGAGTAGTATTACTTAGTGTGCAATGGAAAGCTAAGTTAGCCCTAGAGTGCTGGGCGTATATACAATGCACGGGGGAAAATACCTCCTAGTGACGGAAAAATTGCCACGGCGGTTCTAAGAGTGTTCACACACATCACTACCACATGTATATGGTAACAAATCCCCCTTGAGAGTGATGCGGTGAACAAGAGCTGGCACATAATGTATAGGGAAGTGACATGCACTGAGTGCATGATCAATCCACAAAGGGGAGTAAGCCCAAAGCTTTGAGGAAAGCTTCGAACTTCTCACAAGGCAATGCTTTTGTGAACAGATCTACAAGGTTGTGGTGCGTTGGCACATAAGACAAGTTGATCTCTCTTGCTAAGAGTCTCTCCCTGACATAGTGATAATGCACCTCAATGTGCTTCGTGCGAGCATGAAAAATTAAGTTCCTCGCAATTGCCGATGCGCTCTGACTGCCAGTGTAGATGATGTTGGCAGTGTCCTGGCCAACACTCAAATCATCCATAAGGCGTCTGAGCCATACACACTCAATCGTATCTATGAAGACTGCCTTGTACTCAGCCTCACAACTAGAAGTGGCCACAGTAGGTTGCTTCTTGCTCAACCATGACATGCATGAACTACCGAGCATGAAACAAAAACCACTTGTGGACACTCGCATGTCAAAACAACCAGCCTAGTCTTGTTACCATATACATGTGGTAGTGATGTGTGTGGCAACTCTTAAGACTGTCATGGCATTTTTTCCCTCACTAGGAGGTTTTTTCCTACGTGCATTGTATATACTCTCATCACTCTACGGCTACATTATCTTTCCACTGCATACTAAGTAATACTACTCTCTGTTGTGTACCTTGAGCTTCCAGCAACACTATTTCCAACATTTGGTATCAGAGCAGGTTGCGTCCTCCCGAGCTTAGTTGTCAGCGTCGCCAGCACATGCATGTTCACTTTCTCAGATTTGATGAGCTTTGGTGAGCGTCAGCAGGCTACTCAAATTTTCCATTCGGGCTCATTTCAGCCTCTGTTTCCACTACAGGCAGTACTGCGCAGGCAATTTCATCATTTGTGCAAAATTTTTGTCAGTATCGTTTTTTGCATAACAAGTCACTCACAGTCTTCTATGGTTTGTGCTACATAGTACATGTTGTTTTCACTTTGTTTCTCCTCTTTTTGGGCAGTTTACACATTGGGTACAGACATTCGCCATGGATGACAACAACACAGATGTGTTCGAGATGTTTGCTACTGAGGATAGATCGAATGGGGAAAATTACCCTATGTGGGCTTTCATGATGCAACATGTCCTTGTGCCAAAGGGCGTTTGGAGTACTGTGTAGGGCATTGATGTACGTCCTGGTTCTGAGGATACAGGCGATGTTGAGGATGTTGCAGGTTTTAGTGGCACGATTGCTGTTGTTAGAACTATTTTGCCTACAACTGAGCAGGCTCGTTGGGATGTAAGAGATGCGCGAGTTCATGCATTGATTGCATTGTCTGTGAAGCACACGATTATTCCTCACATTCGTTCAGCGAAATTTGCAAAATCGGCTTGGGACATTCTGGCTGGTCTTTATGCAAGTCGGAATGAAGCTAAAATTGCATTGCTTTGTGAAGTGCTAGAGTCGAAGATTATGCATGAGGAAGATGAAATAGAGACTTTCCTTGCTGGTGTTAAGGATATAAATGAGCAACTTATTTCTGCAAGTGAAGTCATTTCTGACAGTTCCCTTGTGCAGACTGTTCTTGATACTTTGCCAAATTCTTACAAGACTTTTTGCTAGTACTTGAAGACTTATGACCCAAGGAAATCTAGAAGTTGTCAAGTTTGATGAATTATGCACATTGCTCTTGCAAGAGTCACTTTCCAAAAGAACAAGGCTAAACAACGTGCAGTTGAGCAGGCCTTTATTGCTGCTAAAACAAAAGGTGGTAACAACAATGTAGCCACTTCTCATGGTTCTTCTGCGACGACGAGTGGTAAATCACCTCTTTCTAATTCTTCTGATGGCAGCAATTTATATGGGAATTCTGATGAAAATGGCAAAAAGAAGATGCATTGAATATTATAAAGCTAATGATCACTTGATCAAGCAGTGTCCTAAGTTGAAGGCAAAAGAGGCTAAGAAGAAAGAGGCTCGTTCCACTTACAAACGCAGTTATTGTTGAGTCTTCTATGAAAGGAGATTGTGATGTTGATGTTGATGCAAAATGGGCTTTTAGTGTAGAGTCCACTTATGATCCTTTTGTCCATGATGCATGTATGTGAGTTGTTGTAGATGCTCATGTGTGGTACTTTGACAATGGTGCTACAAAGCACATTACCTCTCATTGTGACTTGTTTACCTCTTTCGAGGATATCCCTCGTGGGAATTTAGTCACGTGCCAACAATGCCCCTTATCTGGTCAAGGAAGTCAGAAAGATTGTGCTAACTATTGCAATGGTAGTTCTTTCACACTTGTTGATGCACTTTATGTGCCTGGGATCAAGAAGAACCTTTTGTTCGTATCTGCACTTGCTAGACTTAGCCTTGTTGTGAAATTTGTGGATGACAGATGTACAGTTCACGATCTCAGTTTTGTGATGAGATTGTTGCATTGGAAATTTTATGTTGTGGGCTGTAAAAGCTCACTTTGTATGTGTTGACACTGGGTCAACAACACGACATAACTCAACAAAGCCTTATTCTCTGAGAGTTATGAAATGCTGAGAATTATGGTTATAAACATCAATTGTAATAAGTAGGTAATCTGGTTGCAGAAGCCGAGGTGCAATGGCACTTCTAGATTGTACATACAAAGCCATTTGATCCCTCAAACTCTATTTTAGGTTTAACCTAAGGTAGCCTTAGTATATGAGGTACCTAGGTCATTTTGTAAAGACAACTTAATCATAATAAAAGTTTAGCGTTGTCGTCCACTGTGTGTGAGAGAGGAAGAGAGAGAGCGTGAGATTCATCCTAGCACTGCTTCTCGCTCGTTCATCACATTGTAGATCTGACTTCACCATTGCGCTAGCCTCGGCAAGAGCTACGCGACAACGCCAAGCATTCCTCATGGGATGAAGCGAACGCGCTCACGCATCCGAACGAGCTATTAGTAGTTGTAAGTATATCAAACAATGTTTGTTTTCTACCTGCAAGTAGTCATTAGAATCATGGCGACATAAGCTACGCATAGGTAACACATTTTAGTTCCAGGCACTTTTAGAATTTTACTCTGTCTTTATACACGTTTTCTGCATTGCTTTAGAGCTAGAGTTTTGAGTGTACAGGCTTAGGAACATGTGTATCCTAGCGAGGGAATAGTGTTCCTTAAGTTTCATATGATTTTCGCATGATTTGATGGGTTCCCTTTCGTTGTGTGTATGTGGGTAGGTCAGTGTAGTTGAGAGTAGTGAGATTCTAGGTTGTGGCTTAGTCGTCCTTCCAAGTGTTGTATGTGTATGATGGTCTCAGCATGACAAGCTAAAGAGATTTCCTCAGTGTTTCTATCGTGTCATCTGTTTCCTCGATTGACATTATGTTGATCTAGGTTGTGTTGCATGTAACATTTAATCATCTAGTAACTTGTGTGTAGCGGAAAATAACATGGACATAGTGAGCATTTCATTAGAATAGATTCCCAATGAGCATAGAAAGAGTGCTTGGATGGAGAGAGAAACAAAAGCATAACACCTAGTTAGATAGGCATGAACAATACTTCAAAAAGAGAGAGAAATTAAGCTATTGACAACAGTTAAGGACCGGATTTACATGGAGCCGGTCCCCCCTCCAAGAGGCTTTGTATTATAGGTTTCCCCCATCAAAGGAGACATTCTACAATACAATACTTTGTGTTCCTTCAATAACTTGCTGGTGCAATGAAGATGGAAGCTTTAAGCACCAAGCTCACACTTGTAAAACACAACATCAATTCCCTCACAGTCTCAGACCCAAGACCTCACACACCTTTGAAGATGGTGAGAGCTAGCGGGCTATGAGAGTAGATCCAGAGGAAGAAGGAGTATTCTTACGAGAAAGAAGTATGTCTCCTCACATAATCACTCATAATAGCATAGCATATCTTAGTAATTAGCATGGTAGAGGAGATGAGCATGCATTGGAGCTTGGCTCTTGGTTGGATTTGCATCACAAAGCCAAGATTCGTTGGTGTAGGCCTCCCTTCTCACAAGCTTCGAGTAGGTGATGAGCTTTCCATTAAAGCTTGAGAAGGAGATAGTCTTCTTTACTCCACACATGAGATTGTGTGAGTGTGTGTGTGAAAATGCCTTGCCAAAATCAACCCCCTCTCTCTCTTGGTTGACCCCTCTTGCTTTTTACTCATGCTGGCATCCTATTGGACCCTGCAAACCTTAGCCAATGATAATTAAGAAGCATAAGTGATAGCCTTGTCACATGTGTCTGCCTTTCCCCTTTTGTGAGAGCTTTAGGTATTTAATTAATGCAATTAAACTCTCTGTTTGGAGGTGATAACAACATACAAGTGCCCACCTAGCCAAGGCGCCCGTTGGGTCAGCCGGCCAATGTTTTGATGTGGTCACATTATTTTTCTGATGTTTAATACATCAAACCCTGTAAAAGCCTAATGACAATCGTCTATGTGAAGTCTAAGTCAAAGATGTAATTTTTCCAATGATGTATGTAAAGATCCATGAGAAGTTGGCCACCGGCCACTTTAGAAAGCCATAGGTATATAATACACTAAGGTTAGTGGGAAAGGGAGATTATTTTTTGAAGATAAGTGACTATTGCGTTACGTACAGAGAGCTACCTCTTTGCTCCAACTTGTAATCATCACTTCTGTGGCTACGATAATCCAAATTCAGTTTTTTTTCTTGCATTGTGTTCCTCTTACTCTGCTCTTTCATTCAAGTGTAATCATTCAAGATTTGGTGAAGGTTTCAAACGCATCCGTTTAGGCCTTAAATCGCTATTTTGAGTGTTTATATGCGTATTTTATGTTGTTTTGACTCTAAGAGAGGCTTTAGGGACCCAAAAACGATCCTTTAGGGTCATCCGTTTTCTACCCCAGACCACAGTAATCCAGGTTGCTAGTGCTCTCATTCGTGTCTCTAGCACTCGCCCTGCTCTTTTGCATGAAACTAACCATTACCCCACTGTCAAACGTGTTTCTTCTGCTGTCAATTTGTTGCGTTCTGAAATGCTTTCCATGCGACCACAGTGCCATGTATGTATGATACTTCCAGTCACATCCAATAGCCAGCTCTTCCTCTTCTAAAGATATGGGTTCTCCGATCTGTCGAGCTGCTCTCACTATCTTGTCCAACCATGCCATTGTAGGGAATTCAGGTAGAGGAGCGAGATAGTCTGGCAAGGGTAAGCCTCTAGTCGTTCGACTTTGCCTGAAATCCTGTCGCTCTAGATTGCGTCTCTTTTTCTCTTCTTCGTACCTTTCAAGCCATTTTTGCATCGGCGCTGAATTTAGTATACAGAACTTCATGATCTTTTCTCGCATTACCAGGTTCATTTTCTTCGGCACCCCTTGCCCTTGCGGCTCCTCTCCCACTAGTCGTGCATCCTCCTCATCGCTCCACAGTCGAGGAATTTATGGGTCAGAAACGGATAGAAATTCGGTCGTCAATACAAGAGACTCTTGCACGAGCCATCCTTCTGCCATGCTCCCCTCTGGACCCGCTTTGTGGCGAACAAAACCCTTAAGTGTTTTCATGAACCGCTCTAGAAAGAACATCCAACGGCTGTGGACTGTACCTGCCACTGCAACCTCATCTACTACATGGACGAGCAAGTGCATTTGGATAGTTAGGCAGCTCGTGGGTAGATACTTCTCAATCATGCAAACTGCCTCAATGGAGTTAGCCCTTGCGACTGCAATAGATTCCTCCCGTATCTCCTTGGAAGAGATCCACCGCACTAGCTCTGAAATCTTGTATATGCAGGTCCGCACTTCCTCCGTTAAACACCCCTTGATCGCAATTGGAAGAATGAATTGCAAGAACTTATGCCAGTCGTGCGATTTCAACCCTGACAGTTGATCGTCACGGGTGAATGTTGTCTTGAGACATCGCATATATCCTGTTGGCGTCCTGAACTCTGAAATCACCCTTTTCACTTGTCGCTCTTCGTTTTTTAGCAATACCCATGGCGCTCTTGGAAGTTTTGTTTGACCAGCTGCATTGGTGAAAGGCCACAACTCTGGCATCTTTCCAACCGACTGCAAATCATCTCGTGAAGCTCGATTGTCTTTCATTCCCATGATTGTCTTCCAGAGGAGCTCTCCCACATTCTTGAATATATGCATTGGATCCAGCAAATGGTTAATTAGTAGATCACCCCAGTACGGCAACGTATGGAGAATGGACAAACGTTTCATTCCTGGAACAGGCTGCCCCTCATGTTGCTCCCATCGGCGATGCCACTCTTGTACATGCATAGGACGACATTCGACGCGACCAAGCTGGCCTTCGCGCAAGTGATGGCCATCTGGAAGATAACGGTGGTGGCCTTGATAAATTGTCTTTCGAAGAGAGGTAGAATAGCGCACATCCAAAGACTGCCCGCAAATTGGACATGCATTGTATCCCGAAGTTGTTAGTCCTGCATATATCAAAGCATGAATCAGGCCAAGGCAAAAGGCTTGCGAATAGCGAGAATTTTGTAAATCAATAACCATTACCAGAAGCTTCTCCGTATCCTGGCCAATCATGCATAGTCCACATAAGAAGTCCATGGATCCTTGCATGCTGTTGTCCTACTGGTTCAACCGCATCTGCTATGTCGATCCCATGCCATAACTCCTGGAGCTCGTCAACTAGTGGAGCTAGATAAACATCCATGTTTTTTGCTTTGAACTTACCAGGTACAATCAAGCTTAAAATCAAATGACCCTTCTTGATAGCAAGCCACGGCGGGAGGTTGTAATTGATAAGGCACACAGGCCAAGTGCTCCATGACGAGCTTCTCAAGCCAAATGGATTGAGTCCATTCATTGCCATGCCCAAACGCAAATTGCGTGGTTCACTCTTAAAATGTGGCCAGGTATCTTCAATGTGACTCCAAGCCTTCGAATCAGCGGGCACCCTAAATGTTGCGTCAGTGGATCTATTTGTAGAATGCCACCGCATCAACTTTGCAATGGAACCACAACGAAACATGCTTTTTATCCTAGGAATAATAGGGAAATGCCACAACACTTTAGCTGACACTGTCTCACCAATTGCATCTTGTTTGTAGCGCATTGCTCCGCACTTAGGACACGACAGACAATCTACGAATTCATTGTGAAAAAGAATGCAATCATTTGGACATGCATGAATCTTGTTGTAGTCCAAGCCAACTGAGGTCAGAAGTTGCTTTGCGTCTGGCCTGGAGGGGGGCATTTCATTCCCAGCCGAGAGAAGTTTCTCCCGCAATAATCTGTTTAAGCCACATTAAATTAAAATTAAAGCTCTCTGAGCATATCACCGTTGCAATCGGAAAATCTCTTTTGTAAATTACGTACCTAAACAAAGCAGTGACTCTTGCATCTGACCACCCGTACACTGACTGAAGATTCAAAAACGCCAGACAAGTACGAAGCACAGATATTTTGGCGCCTTCATAGATTGGTTGACATGCCAACTTTCTCAACATGTCTTCAGGAGATAGGCGCACGGCTTCTGGTGCTGCTTCGTTCGCATTCTCCTCGCTTGTCTGGAAGAAGGCATCCAACATCTCCTCCATGTCGTCGTCTTCTGTCTGTAAGCCCTTTTCTGCTTCCATCCGTGGCTCTATATTGGTCGGACCTTCACGCATAATCTTCTCTCTCTCTCTCTCTCTCTCTCTCTCTCTCTCTCTCTCTCTCTCTCTCTCTCTCTCTCTCTCTCTCTCTCTCTCTCTCTCTCTCAGATGTAGGTGCTATGTCGCGGAAATCAATGCCCGTTCCATAGGAGTCGTATCGCAGATTCTGTACGGTTTCTCTAGCAAACTCTCCGTACTTGTGCACATGCTCATTACATATCCTACGCTTGCGCAGGATTTGATACTTGCAGAGCGTGCACGAGCATGCAATCTTTTCCTCCATGTTAGTTGATGACGTTGCTATCTACAATGATTATGAATGTTGTTTTAATATATATATATATATATATATATACTCCTCACAATGTAAACTACCTCGCATTCTCTAGTCTTGCCCAATCTTCGTACACCTCGGTCCAGAGGTGTACGGAGATCAGGACCACCGGGTCAAAATCTCGTCTTTATTGGTCAAATCCTATGTGGGTAGACACATACGTGCACTCCCAGGTGTACATGGCAATGCATGTAGTAGGCAAAACCCCTTTGCCTCTTTTAGTTCCATAGTTTCTTCTCTGTCTACGTACCCTATCTCTTGTTCTTTCTCTCTCGATCTCGCTCTCGCTATCTCTCTTTCTCTCTCGATCTAGCTCTCGCTATCTCTCTCTCTCTCTCTCTCTCTCTCTCTCTCTCTCTCTCTCTCTCTCTCTCTCGATCTCGCTCTCGCTATCTCTCTTTTTCTATTTTCCTATCTCTCTCTATTTCTCTATTTTCCTATTTTTCTGCCATAACTCTTGGAGCTCCACTTCCCTATCTCTCTCTCTCTCTCTCTATCTCTCTCTCTCTCTCTCTCTCTCTCTCTCTCTCTCTCTCTCTATATATATATATATATATATATATATATATATATATATATATATATATATATATAAACAAAACTCTCTTTCTCTATCTCTCTATTTCCTATCTCTCTCTCTCTCTCTCTCTCTCTCTCTCTCTCTCTCTCTAATGATCGAACGAGCGACTGATCTAGGGAGATCTAGACGCCCACGACTGCAGAGGACTACACAACATCGATAGAGGCTGCATCAGAGGATCTAGCTAGGTCACTTTGGCTCGACATGCACAACGTCCGGTCAGAGTACTGACCATGGAGGAGATCTACCTATCCCAACTAGCTCGTTTAGCCGTTTAGTCCACACCCAGCAGTTTAGGATTCCATAATATTTTATTTTGTCATCTTCTTACTCTAACTTTGTATCAGATCCATCACATTGTAACTTTCTTGTCTCATGTCTCATAGGTCACTTTGGCCTTTCGAAGATGTTAATATAACATTTCATTTCATTTCTCTCTTTAATTTTTTTTTCTTTAGTTTTAATTTCCTAAGCATACATTAATTCTCTCTCTCTCTCTCTCTCTCTCTCTCTCTCTCTCTCTCTCTCTCTCTTTGATTACCTACACACACACACACACATTTCTCTCTCTCTCTCTCTCTCTCTCTCTCTCCTACACACACACACCGCTCTCTCTCTCTATTTCCTACACACACCTCTCTCTCTCTCTCTCTCTTTCCTACACACACACACACACCGCTCTCTCTCTCTCTCTCTCTCTTTCCTACACACACACACACCACTCTCTCTCTCTCTCTCTCTCTCTCTCTCTCTCTCTCTCTCTCTCTCTCTCTCTCTCTCTCTCTCTTTCCTACACACACACACACACACACACGATGTAGAGGTAGAGGTAGAGGTAGAGAGAGAGAGAGAGAGAGAGAGAGAGAGAGAGAGCAAGAGCGAGGGATTGGGGAGGGTGGAGATGGACATAATACCTGCGCAGCAGGTTTTGGCCAAGACCCGAGCAGGCGAAAATGGCCCCTGCGCGCGGGTTTCGCTTTTTTCCCCCAATTTTTTTGGCGCCGATATACGCGTCGCTATACGTGTGGCAAATAAATCCTTTCCACGCATATATCGACGCACATAGCGACGCCCGCTAATGTCGTCGATATACGCAAGGAAAGGCATGGCCGTCAATATAGGCGTGTCGATATCTTCATTTAGTGTTGTAGTGTTACACACGTTGTTCCTAATTGTCCAAAACACCCAAACAAACAGGGGAAAACAACAATGAATGTTGTGGGAGTGTTACCTTCTCCAAGTGGATCAGAGGCAGAACCCAAAATTCCTGTGAAGGTAGTGACTAGAGCCCAAGCAAAAGAAAATGCTGAGGACCAAGCTAATGAGGAGAAATATCAACAACCCAAACAAAGGGAAACAACTAGTGTGTCAGTGAGGACTGGGAGAAAATCCTGGAAAGCCAAAAGAGACAGAATTAAAGCAAAAACAATTACAAATCAAAATGCACTACAAACAGAATTACAAGAGACAAAGGAGCAGTTAAAACAAGAACGGGAAAACAAAACGGTGGTGAGCGATAAGAAACCAAGGAAGGCGTCTTCCGGAGGATCCGTGTTGGTAGTAGACAAAGTCCTAGAGCCATTAGATGTTTCATTGGAAGCATATGAGGCTAGATTGAAACCCAACCAAACCCTAGAGCAACGAGGGATGAAATATCCTCATGTTGAGGTATAGATTGAGAGGTTGAAAATGTGTAAGGAATTGGTAAAAACTGCACAGGCAATGATGGAGCCTGAAGCACCAATTCCACCTCCAGAAACAAAACCAAAAAGTGTTGGATTTGAAATGCCTAAGGCAAAGGTTGTTAAAACATTAACTCAAAGAACCATTGAGCTAGAAACACAAAAGGATGTGCAAGCAAAGACCACAACCCAAGAAACCAACAACCTAGAAATTCAACTAGATGATCAAGTAGTGGCCAACACCACTAATGATGGAAGGTCAAGATAATGCTGTTTGCTGAGAGGATGAATCGTACCATACAAGAGAAGTTACATAGCATGTTGTCTAATGCAGAGTTGCCTAATGGATTTTGGGCAGAAGCGTTAGCAACGGCTGTCCATCTTATTAATAGATCTCCTAACAAGGCTTTAGATGAGAAGGTACCTGAAGAGCTTTGGTCTGGGAAGCCACCTTCTTACAAGCATCTTAGAGTCTTTGGATGTGAAGCGTATTTCCATGTTCCAAAGGAATTTCGAAGCAAGTTGGCTCCTAAGTCAAAGAAATGCATATTTCTTGGCTATGGAAATCCTAGCGAGATGGGATTTTGGGTATGGGATCCTGAAGCTAAAAAGATAGTTCGCAGCAATGACATATACTTCATTGAAGAAAAGATGCGTAAGAAGCCTGTGCATACAGTGGAGATCAACAAGACTTATCTTCCAAGAAGATGGAATTTTCCACAATAGGACTGAAGTGCCTAATGTCAGACAACAAGTACAGAACCCTCCTGTAGTACAAGATGTTGCAGAGGGACAATCGGCTCAAGCAGTTATTAGAAGGTCTACAAGAGTTTCAAGGCCTCCTGATAGATTTACTCCCTCATTGGACTACATTATGTTGACAGATTGCGGAGAGCCTTCTTGCTATGAGGAAGCCATGTCAATGGATGACAAGGCAAAGTGGGAGAAAGCTATGCAATCAGACATGGACTCTTTGCATAAGAATCAAACTTGGAAGTTGGTTCGGTTGCCTAAAGATAAAAAGACATTAACATGCAAATGGGTGTACAAGCAAAAAATTACACCTCATGATAATAAATCCAAGTACAAGGCACGACTTGTTGTTAAAGGATTTAAGCACCAGGGTATTGACTTTGATGAGATCTTTTCTCCGGTTGTCAAGATGACTACTCTACGGTGTGTACTTGCATTGGTTGCTAAAGACAACATGGAACTTGACCAGATGGATGTCAAGACGGAATTCTTGCTTGGTGATCTTCAAGAAGAAGTTTATATGCAGCAGCTAGAAGGTTTTGTTGAGAAGGCCAATGAAGACTTGGTGTGTCAGTTAGAAAAGACTCTTTATAGTCTAAAACAATCATCAAGGGAGTGGTATCGTAAATTCTACTCGTTCATGCTCTCTCAAGTCTACAAACGTAGCAATATGGACCATTGCCTCTATACTAATATAAGCAAGCTAAAGATGGTAGTTTGCTGATTTTGGTCCTTTATGTGGATGATATGTTAATTGCCGGGAAATGTAGGGATAAGATTTCAACCTTGAAGTCAGAGTTACATTCAAGCTTTGAAATGAAAGACATGGGTGAAGCAAGCCATATCCTTGGCATGCGCATTAAGCAAGATAGATGCAATAAATTGGTCTTTGTCTCAATCAGAGTACATTGCTAAAGTGCTCAAGCGTTTCAATATGGAGAAGGGGACGGCATTGAGTACTCCATTGCCTCCATATGTGAAACTTTCTAAAAATGATTGTCCTAAGTCTGAAGAGGAAAAGGCTGAAATGGCACAAGTGCCTTATTCATCTACAGTTGGGAGTTTGATGTATGCTATGATTTCTATACGTCCTGATATTGCTTTTGCAGTGGGAGTTGTTAGCAGATATATGTCAAATCTAGGCAAGAAACATTGGGAGGCAGTGAAAGGGGTTATGCAATATTTGAATGGTACAAAAGACATGTGCATTTGCTTTGGAAGAAAGGAAGCATGTGTAATGGGTTACATGGATGTAGATTATGCAAGACACTTGGACAAGAGAAGGTCCACTTCAGGCTATATTTTTGAATTCACTGGAGGTGCAGTTTCATGGTGATCTCGTTTGCAAGATTGTGTTACCTTGTCTACTACAGAGGTGAATATGTTGCAGCTTCAGAAGCTTGCAAGGAAGCTATATGGCTTGGTTGGCTGGTGAAAGGCTTGGGAATCAATGTTGAGATGCCCGTGTTACATTGTGATAGCCAAAGTGCTATACAATTGGCAAAGAATCTAGTGTTTCATGCAAAGACAAAGCATGCCGATGTAAAGTATCACTTCATTCGTGAGGTGCTTGAGGATAAGTGATTGCAGCTTGCCAAGATTCACACCACTAAGAATCCTTTTGGTTTGCTCACAAAGGGCTTACATTCAGAGAGGTTTGCACATTGTCACACACTCATGGGCATTGGGTAGATGATCATGGTCATTGTCTACCTGTATTGTATGTATATATACATTCTTACCCTAGCTTAAGGGCACATTGTCCTTTAAGTGGGAGGTTGTTGGGGTGGTAAAGCCCAATGTGCCGCACCCGAGTGTTGGGCGGTCAAAAACTAACCGGGAACTAACACCGACCATTCATTCTACATAAAAGAATAAGGACTCATAACCCTAACACTATTGTGTTTGGAATCCACCCAAACATGTGTCTCATCTCTTCTCCTCTCTTCTCCATTGCTGCACACACACACACACACGCTCTCGCATGCACACTTCAGATAAAACACCAATGTACAGTGCCGTATACACCTCGACAAAATGGTGTTACTAAAAGGAAGAACAGCTCGCTTACAAAGATGGTAAGATGTATGGTCAAGAGTCAAGTTTTGCCACATTTGTTTTGGCTTGAGGCCATCATGTGTGCCACTTATGTACTCAGCATGTGTCCTACAAAAGCTTTGAGTCTATGACTCCATATGAAGCATGGCATGATAGAAAGCCATCTATGGATCACATGCGCATTTTTGGGTGTTTGGCTTATGCGTTGGTACCACAAACACACGCAAAAAATTGAATGATAAGGCTGTCAAGTGCATTTTTGTTTGTTATAGTGATAAAAGCAAAGGTTACAGGTTGTACCATCCACAAATAAAGTGTATCTTGGTTTCACGAGATGTTGTGTTTGTGGAATATTTTATTCAGCCCTTGTTGTCATGTACTATAGACATTAACATAAGCTCATAGGACATTTATGATAGGTTTTTGCCTCCTTTCAGTGGTGGAAGTTCAAATGTAAATCATAATGAGGCAAATGTACAACCTATGGGGGTTTTTGAAAATATTACAGATCAACCCATTACTGATGTAGATATACATTATGTACTCAATGAGAAAAGGGTTGAGACAGGTTGAAACGCAAGCCGGATGGTGAGATTGATTGCTATAAGGCTCGCCTTGTTGCAAAGGGTTAAGCACAGCAAAAAGGCATAGATTATCAAGAAGCTTTTGCTCCCACTTGTCGTATGACTACCACTACAAGAGGCTATTCATATTAGCGACGCTCAAAAAAAATAATCCCGGCGTCGCTATGAGCGTCGCAAATTTCTTTGGAAATTTGCGACGCTCATAGCGACGCCGACTGGGCTAAAAAAATAACAGAGCGCGTCCAAAAACCCAGATCTCAGATCTGAGTTTTTCAGCGCCCTCAAGCAAGGAGCAGGTAACACTCTCCCTCTCTCTCTCTCTCTCTCTCTCTCTTTCTTCTCCACACACACACACACACACACAAACACACACACACACGAGGAGAGGAAGGAGAGCCAGGTATGCTCCTTCCCTCTCCTCACTCTCATGTTCCCTTCCCCTCTTTCTCTCTCCCTCTCTCTCTCTCACACACACACATACACACACACATAGTGTTTTTGAGAGAGAGAGAGAGAGAGAGAGAGTACAAACATAAACAAAAACGCACACACACATACATAAACAAAGAATGCACACACACATTGAGAGAGGAAAAGAGAGAGAGAAAGAGAGCATGCATAATCAAAAAACGCACGCATTGAGAGAGAAAAAGAGAGAGAGAACATGCATAAACAAAAAACGCACACATTGAGAGAGGAAAAGAGAGAGAAAACATGCATACGATCCAAAAAAACGCACACACATTGAGAGAGAAAGAGAGAGAAACTAATTTAACGTCGTAGGAAACTAATTAAAATTAAAAGACCTAAAGATCTAGCCGACGAGGAGTTGAACTCAAGACCTATTATTCAAGAGGGAAATGGCATAACCAATCTATCATACTTGGCATGGGTGATAGAAAGGTTATACCATTTATCTCTTTTGATTGGCACACACATCCACACACGCGCACACACACAAGAAGAAGAGAGTTATAACGTCATAGGAAACTATCCTAAAAGACGTTAAAGATTAGGTTAGATGTAGACTTACGTTAAATTAGATTTAGGTTTATTTAAGTTAAATTAGATTAGATTTAGGTTTATTTTTAATTAGATTTACGTTTATTTACGCTAGATTTAGATTTACGTTATATTAGATTAGATTTAGGTCTCCATAGACTGCGATGCCTGCATGAAGCGGGTGAAGAAAGCCCTCAATGGAATATAGGGTATTGCTGCCTTCACTCATGGTGGGCTCCGTCGATCCAAAAGTACTGGTGAAATGTCTTCAGAAGATAGGGAAGAAGGTGGATCTTCAGGGCGGCAAGAGTCACTACATCCCCGACACAATGACCATCTAGACAACCTCTAGTCATTCAACAGCAACTTCAAAGTTAGTAACAAGAGCAAGAACGGTCTAAAGGGCCAACTGATGTCGTCAGATGTGGATGGAGATGAGGCAACGTCACCGCCGGAAGTTAACTCTCACATCTTTAGTGATGAGAATGCCAACTCTTGCCGAGTTATGTGAAAAATTATGTGTTAAATCAGTTTTAAGGTTCTTATAATCCTTGTTAGTTTAGTTCTTTGTTTTTAATATAACATAATTTACGTTAGATTTAGATTTATGTTATATTAGATTAGACTTAGGTTTATTTAGGTTTACCCACACACACACACACACACACACACACACACACACACAAGAAGAAGAGAGTTTTAACGTCGTAGGAAACTATCCCAAAAGACGTTAAAGATTAGGTTAGATGTAGACTTACGTTAAATTAGATTTAGGTTTATTTTTAGTTAGATTTACGCTTATTTACGTTAGATCGAGTCCACGCAAGAATTACTTACGGTTTAGGGTTTAGAGTTAGACGAACAGTGAAAAGATCTATTGTGAAAAGATGTTCAGATGCTGTGAAGTGCTATAGCTAGAGAAGAGGCAAAGGGGTTTTGTCCACTACATGCAGTATCATGTAGACGTGGGTCTGTAGATTTCTTGTACCCACAAATATAGGTATTGACCAATAAAGACGAGATTATAACCCGGTGGTTCTGATCTCTGTGCACCTCTAGACCGAGGTGTGCGGGGATTGGACATGACTAGAGAATGTGAGGTAAAGAGAGAGAGAGAGAGAGAGAGAGAGAGAGAGAGAGAGAGAGAGAGAGAGAGAGAGAGAGAGGGAGGGAGAGAGAGAGAGAGAGAGATAAGACGAAGAATGCCAATAGAATATTAAATTTGTTGTCCAGGTTATAAGATTTTTATCCTCATTATGAGTAGTGACGAGGATGTGGGACCGTCCAACCGAAACACCTATCTCTCAACGAGGGTCTTATGTCCTTGTAATCAATGCAAGCATGCTGTGCGACGGACAAGACGTGTTTCTTTGCAGCACGTTCGCGAATTTGGCGAGTTCGATCCATCTATTATAGATCGAGTTGTTGCCAATTATAACTCGTCGGACTCTGACGCTGGCCAACAAGCAGCAATCTTGCAACCCAATAGACGTGTTCGCAGGCGCTTTGGTCAAGCAGCATATGTGAGGCCACAAGATGTAGCCTCTGACAGCTCGAGGGATGATCATGTAGAGCACATTCCCAACGAGGCAATGTTTGAGCCCGAGATTGATGAAATGATCGAGACGATCATGGATTCAGAAAGGCTTATCTATGATGATATGAAAAGTGAAGCCGATACACCACTGTATAATGGAGCATGTATGTATAGATTGAAAGCACTCCTGGTTCTTCTCAACATGTAGGCAAAGTTTGGATGGAGTGACACTAGCATCACAGCGCTTTTCAGGTGATCTATTACAATTAGTTTACTTTAATAAAACTCTAAATGTATAATGATCTGATAGATTTTTACACGACTGTATCGTATTTTTATGTTGTGTAGTTGCTTAAAGAGCACATACTACCAGCTGACAATGTGATGCCAGATTCCTGAGATGAAGCAAGAAAGATTTTGCGAAACTTGGGGATGGATTACAATTCTATCCACGCTTGTCCTAATGACTGCATTCTTTTCAGAGGGGAATACATAGACATGCAGAAGTGTCCGAAATGTGATTCCGAAAGATATCGAGTAGATCTCCACGAGACAAAAATTCCACAAAAGGTTTTGCGACATTTTCCTCTGCTTCCTCGCATCAAGCATTTCTTCGAATGTAAGCCCATGGCCGCCCTAGCATCATGGCATGAGGAGAATAAATCTTCAGATGGTGTGCTACGAATTCCTGCAGATTGCGCAGCCTGGAAACATATAGATGGAACATGGTCGGATTTTGCCAGGGAAGCTCAAAATTTGCGCTTAGGCCTCTGGCTATGGATGGCGTAAATCCATTTGGTCAAAGATCAACATCTTACAGTGTATGGCCCGTTGTCATCGTCAACTACAACATTCCCCCGTGGTTGACTACGAAGAAGGGGCACCTATGGCTAAGCTTGATTGTGCCAGGGCGATATAAAGTGGAGAATATGGATGTGTATCTTCGTCCACTATTGGAAGAGCTACAACAATTGTGGATTGGCATAGAGGTGGTGGATATGAGCCGACACACAGGACGACGGAATGCTTTGATCAGAGGCATTCTAATGTGGACCATGCATGACTATCCCGGGCTAACAGAATGCTCAGGTGATCTATTGACACTCCTCACTCAGACACTGTAAATCTTGTTTTTTCTCATAGTTGATCTATTATCATGTGTATACATGCAAGGCTTCAAACAAGCGGATACAGAGCATGTGTCACATGTGGACCTAGATTGAATGCACGTAGGGCGCCCTCACTGAAGAAGCAAATCTACGAAGGTCATCAAGCGTATCTTCCAGAGAATCATGTGTTACGCGACGGCTTTTTGGGAAGAGAGACACCAAGGATGTCTGCACAAGCATGGTTAGAGCAGAAGGAGATGTGCGATGACGGATTGCCTCCAGGGATGAAGAGACTATCTCTATGGTACGAGTTACCATACTGGCCCCGACTCATGATCAATCACTTGCTCGATCCAATGCACATATTCAATATTGGCCGCAAACAGCGTCTGATGGATCGATAAAACTCCCTAAAGCACCATGGATTTTCATAGGAGCCCAAGAACGCAAAGTAAAGGAGACCATTCGATCTTTGCGGACCCCCACTGACGTAATGCACTCGCTCCGAACGTGTTTTACTAAAGACGAAAAGCTTACCGGTTTGAAGTCACACGATTGGCATAAAATGTGGACTTTAATATCATTGCTGCACATACTTTACAGTTTATTTTACCGGTTGCCATTGAGGGATGTTTGTCTCTCGACATCCGTAACACAATCTACAAACTTGCAAAGCTGGTGCAATGGATCTCACAAAAGGAGATCAATGTAGACTCCATACCATTCGCCAAACTAAATGCTGTGGAGCTTGTGTGCATGTTTGAGAAACATTTTCCTACTACCATGCTAACCATTCAGGTGCATCTTCTTGTTCACATAGTTGATGAGGTGGAAATAGCTGGCACAGTTCATTCCAGATGGATGTTCTTCTTAGAACGTTTCATGAAAACGCTTAAGGGATATGTGCGTCAAAAGGCATGTCCGGAGGGTAGCATGGCAGAAGGTTGGTTGGTATCAGAGTCCCTAGTGTACATTGGAGAGTGGCTAGACGGATTTGATAAAGCCCGAGACACGCTATGGCGAACCATAGATGATGAGCGCATATCTGGGATTTTCATGTGCAATCTCGGTGCTGAGAAGAAGATGACGGAAGATCTAGAGGCTAAAATCAACCGATTTTGCATGCTTCACAATCCAGTGATGCAAAAGTGGATTTCACAATATGAGGATGCAAAGCAAGAGCGACAAAGGGCACGAAGCGAGTGGAGACGGGGAAGACGACCACCGATGCACCATCCGACGGGTCTGGAGAGCCTACCAACCTTCATGAGCTTAAGATGGTTGCACAACCAATTGAAAAGCGCACAACAATGCGGTGACGAAGTGACTGAGGAAGAGTGGGAGTACTATCGGGGTTGCGCGACCAAGGTAAGTTTGCAATGTACGACATGCTAGTGACTTTATTTCTAAACGTTTGAACGGCCACTCATAATCTTTGTTCGTTGTAGTATAAGTCATAACAGCAGCATGGTGTAAAGGTCGACATTTTAGGGTGGAACGGATAGACAAAAAGCGTTTTACTCAACATTGTGGAATCATGGCAAAATTTGAACAGTCTAGTCGACGACGTTCCTTTGATGCAAATCCTGTGGTGGCGGAACTGACTTACTTCGGCACGCTGCAAGAGATTTTGAGGATCGATTACAGAGGATTTTTTGTCGACTTGTTCGACGTGCAATGGTTCAAGATAATCATGGAGGGTCGCAACGCTACTGTGCGTAGAGGAGAGTCTGGTTTTCTTGAGGTGGATTCTACTAAGAAATGGACTGACCTAAGAGACACTTTCGTACTACCAGAGCATTGTGAACAAGTAAGTATGTAAATAGTTAACATCCCCCTTTTACAAGTTATGTGCTTGAAAGCTCTCATGTAAGTTATGTGGCTCTGGCAGGTAATATTTCATCCTACAAAGTCTACATCAAACTGGTGGTACGTCATAGAGGTAGCCCCTCGTAGTGCAAGGACGTATGAAGGCTACCATGTGCCAATCACAACGGCATCAATGGAGGAGATCAGAGAAGATGCTCAATCAGAAGCCGCTGCGGTGGTGCCGGACGAGCATCAAGATGCTACTACTCTATATGGGGTGCATGCAGAGGAGCTACAAAATGAAACAGAGGATATGTGTTTAAACGGAGAGCTCTATATAGATATAGGAAGTTATGCTGAGTTATGCGAGGATGAGAGAGAGATCTCTTAAAGCCACAAATATTGTATTTGAACAATTTTGCTCCGTGTTGTAAAAGCTCTGGCTCTCTAAGTACCTTCCATGGTGTATAACGCTCTTTTCTACTCGCGCTCACATCTTTTGATTGAAAATTCTAAGTTTTCGACTTGCCTCTTCTATCACTCAATTCATTGCGTCATTGTATTTATATGCGTCATTACGTCATTGTATTTAATGGTCTTTGCGTCATTGTCTACTCTATTCATTCAATATTAAGTTTAAATATTCGTGTGTTTAATGCAGGTATGGATGATGAGGAGTTTCTTTCTTCTTTGTCACCGCAGCAGAGACAGTGGTACGTGGAGCGTCATCGCTCTAGCGCATCATCGCGCGTTCCTACTCCATCCGCATCTCCCTCTCTTTCGGAGCATTCGGCGCGCTCCGAAGCTTCGGCGTCGACGAGACGATCTTCACACTCGTCTAGACACCGGCGCTCTAGTGGTGGCGGTGGCGGTTATTGTGGGGATTCCGCCGCCGATTCCTCCACACCGCCTCGTGTTCGACGAGGCTCTTTACCCTCCCCTTCTTTGCCCGCCCCCACACCAGCCACAACATCGCCATCTACGCCAGATTTTGCGCGGCTGACTGTTCCTAGCAGCTACACACCTCTACCTACTCCACCAGGAGCCACCCCACTCGACACTCCTCGCTTCGGGGCCCAGACGCCGGTGGAGACACCTGACGTCCGTACCCCCATCGACACGCCCCTAGAGACCCCTGCCGGGACACCCAGGTTCACGCGTCACCGGCCAGAGGGCTTGCCTTACTCCGTCGACTTCAGCAGCGGCATCATCATGGATGATGACGGCAAGAAGGTGATCTCGCACATGCGTGGTCTTTGCTCTCAGCTGTTTAGACACTACATACTAAACAAATGGAGTGAAGTACCAAGTGATTTAAAAAACAGAGTCATCAGCATACTTCATGATGAGTTTCCCGTTCCAACACGGGATTAGCGCTTCAATGAAGACCTGATGAAGATTCGAATGCGCGAATACTGCAAACACAAGCGTTCCGAAGTGCAAAAAGCAATCAAGAATGGGTGGAACAGGCCAGATTGGCTGGCCAAAGAAGATTGGAAGAATGCGAAGAAAGCAGCGCGCGAGAATCCTGACAAGTGGAAGCAACAAAAGGATGCAGCCAGAGCGCGAGTAGAGGCAGGGAGCTCGCACCACTTGGGGAGCGGTGGATGGGCATCATTTGAGGCCGATTTTGTAAGTGTTTTCGCATTGCTCTTTATGTTCGATAGTTTAGGGTTTATGAGTTTTTTAATTCTAACATAATGAAATCTTTGTATGTTTTGACAGTGGTCGATGACAGGATGTGATCCCACACCGTACGAGCGCAAGTACGCAGGCAGGAAGGGCTTAAACGCCCTGATGGACATTATGAGTTCTCGCGGCGGCATGGTTAGTATTAGGGTTTACTCTTTTCTATTTTTTGTATTGTTTTATAAATGTCGTTATATGTTTATACTTACTGAAAGCTGTCTTATTGTCTTTTTTGCAGAATCCGACAGATACGCCGCTTGGACGCGATGAGACGTCTGACTAGACGACGTCAGTTTAGAGCATTAGTTTAGGGTTTCTCATAGCTTATGTATCATGAGACGGATTTTATACGTCTTTTTGAACCATGTATATTATTACATTTGTCACCGGAGTTCCTTTTGCCAATCAATTCTTTATGCCTATGATGTTGTACAATTGTCATTATTACATTTGCCAATCAATTCATTTTGCCTATGATGTGTACAATTGTCAATTTTACGCTTGTCAATTTTGCAAACAATGCGTCTTGTGGGTGACTATTTTGGGTCTATTATCTACCCTTGCACTTTTTTTAAAAAGTGAATCAAGTACAATATGGTTGATGGGTGGCAGGGCATTCAATGCCCTGTCACCAAAAAACAATTCTCTCGAGCGTCGCTATAACCGTCGCTATTTATGGCTCTGTAGCGTCGCTATGAGCGTCGCTATAGTCTTCTGTGTAAACGTCGCTATAACCGTCGCTATATAGCGACGCTCATAGCGACGCATATAGTGATGCCTATAGCGACGGTTATAGCGACGCTCTCATAGCGACGCTATTAGCAACGGTTTTAGCGACGCCGGGGGTTATAAAAACCCAGTGTATTTCCGTCGCGAACAGCGTCACAAGAGCACACAACCTCTTGTAGTGTACTGTGCATTTTCTATGTGCATTGGAAGATCTACACTAATAGTTAGAGTGCATTGGTAGTTGTGAGGGAACACACACAGCTTGGAGAAGATGAAGGAAGCTCAAGGCACACAACAGAGAGTGTATTACTTAGTGTGAAATGAAAAGATAAGATAGCCCTAGAGTGATGAGCATATAGACAATGCATGAGGGAAAAAACCTCCTAGTGAGGGAAAAATGTCTTGACGGTCCTAAATGTGTTCACACACATCACTACCACAAGTATATGGTAACTACTCTCCCTTGGGAGTGATATGGTGAACAAGATCTGGCACATTGAGTATAGGAAAGTTCCATGCCCTGAGGACATGATCAGTCCACAAAGTGGAGTAACCCCAAAGCTTTGCGCAAAGCTTCAAACTTCTCACAAGACAATGCCTTTGTGAAAATGACTGTGAGGTTTTCCTGTGTTGCCACATAAGCCAAGGTGATCTCTCTTGCTGAGAGTCTCTCCCTAACATAGTGGTAATCTCCTCAATGTGATTTGTGCGAGAATGGAAAACTGGGTTTCTTGAAACTGCCAATGTGCTCTGATTGTTAGTGTAGATTATGTCCGTACTGTCATGCCCAACACCCAAATCATCCATAAGGCATCTGAGCCATACACACTCGATCGTAGATGTGAAGACTGCCCTGTACTCCGACTCGCAACTGGAAGTGTCCATAGTAGGTTGGTTATTGCTCAACCATGATATTGTCAAGCATGAAACATAAACTACTTGTGGACAATCACGAGTCAAAACAACCAGACCAGTCTGAATTCAAAAGAGCATGTAAATTTGGCAGCAATGATCCCCCTTTGGATAAAACAACCCAAGTTGTAAAGTGCCACTCAAGTAGCAAAAGATCTGATTGACAACCTGCCAATTCTTAGACCCTGGGCTATGCATAAATTTGTTGACATGTGAGATTGCAAATTGAATATCCGGACTTGTGTTGCATGCATAAATAAGGCATCCAACAACAGTTTGGTAAATAGTGACATTGGCAGGATCACCAACATCATGAAGACTCAATTTCAAACCCGTTTCCATGGGAGTGGCAATAGGTTTGCAATCCTCAAGTCCAAACTTTCATAGAATGTCTCTATGTAACTTGTCTGACACAAGGAAATACCACCATCACAATCCTTAAATTGTATGCCCAAGTAATGATGCAACAACCCCAAATCTTTCATCTTGAAAGTAGCATTCAAATCAGCCTTAAATTCAGCAATATGCGCCTCATTTGGACCAATGACCAACAAATAATTCACATATAGAGCAATGATGAGAAGTACATCACCCTCACGCTTTACATACAAAGTGCTATCTGTTGGACTGTTACAAAATCCTCATTTGACCAAACGAGTGTCATTTTTCTCATACCAAGCATGAGGAGACTGCTTCAACCCATACAAAGCTTTCTTACATTTGTACACTTCATCCTCTTGTCCTTTCTTGACAAAACCATGAGGTTACGTTACATAAACATCCTCAAATATGTCACCATTCAAGAAACCGGTAACAATTCCCAACCAAAATGAGCTACCAACGCACATGTCTGATTGATGTACATCCCAACCAAAATGAGTTGCCAATGCACATAGAAAACACGCAGTAGTCATACAACAAGTGGGAGCAAAATTCTCTTCATAATGTATGCCTTTTTGTTGTGCATAACCCTTTCTAACAAGTAGATCATGAACTTGTAGTGGAACCAACCTTTTTCTTCTTAGCCTCTTTTGCCTTCAATTTTGCATATTGCTTTACCTAATGATCATTAGCTTTACGATAATAGCAATACATCTTCTTCTTGTCTTTTTTATCAGAATTCCTAGATGAAGGGCTGCCAATAGAAGCATTAGGAATGGGTGATTTACCATTCGCAGAAGAACCATGTAAAGTGGCTACATTGATGTTATCACTTTTTCTTTGAGAAACAATAAAGGCTTGTTCAATTGCACATTGTTTAGCCCTATTTTTTCTTGAAAGTGACTCTTGAAATAGCAATGTGCATAATGTATCAAACTTGACAACATCAAGATTTCCTTGGGTCATAAGTCTCCAAGTACTAGCAAAAGTCTGGTAAGAATCTACCAAAGTATCAAAAACAATCTGCACAAGGGAGCTGTCAGAAATGACTTCGTCTGCAAAAATATGTCGCTCATTAATATCTTTGATACCAGCAAGGAAGGTGTCCATTTCATCTTCCTCATGCATAATCTTCGACTCCAGCTCTTTACGTAGCAATATAATTTTAGCCCATTGTGAGTTGCATAAAGACCAACCAAAATATCCTAAGCCTGTTTGTAGATTTAGTTGAATGAATGTGAGGAATTATAGCATGTTTCACAAATAATGCAATCAATGCATGATCATGTGCATCTTTAACATCCCAACACGATTTCTCAGCCATAGGCAAGACAGCTCTAGCAGCAGCAACCCTGCCACCAAAACCTGCAACATCCTCAACATTGTCTGTATCTACAGAACTAGGACGTGCATCAATGTCTTAAACACCATTCCAAACGCCCTTTGACACAAGAACATGTTGAACCATGTAAGCCCACATTGGGCAATAGTCCCCATTCAATTTATCCTCAACAGTAGCTGTATTGTTGTTAGCCATGGCGAGTGCCCGCACCTGATGTGAAAACTGCCCAAAGAGAGGAGAAACGAAGCAAGACCAACACGTACTGTATAGAAAAACCCAAAGAATATTGTAACGGACCTGTTATGAAAAAATTGGCACTGACAAAAATTATGCACAAAAGGACAAAATTGCATGTGCAATACTGCATGTGGTGAAAAGGGAGGCCGAAATGACCCCGAATGGAAATTCTGAGCATGCCAAGCTCTATGATCTTGCTCGAAGTATTTGACACCTACTGACACTCATCGAAGCTCACCAAGATCTAAGAAAGTCAGTAGGCATGTGTTGACAATGCTGGCAACTAAGCTCGAGAGGATGCAACCTGCTCTGATACCAATTGCTGGAAATAGGGTTGACGGAAAGTACACACAACCTGGAGAAGGTGAAGAAACTCAAGGCACACAACCAAGAGTAGTATTACTTAGTGTGAAATGGAAAGATAAGTTAGCCCTAGAGTGATGGGCACATACACAATGCATGAGGGAAAATATCTCTGAGAAAGTGAGCAGGCATGTGCTGGTGATGTTGGTAACTAAGTCCAAGAGAGGATGCAATCTGCTATAATACCAATTGTTGGAAATAGGGTTCTAGGGAAATGCACACAGCTTGGAAAGATGAAGAAGCTCAAGGCACACAACAGAGAGTAGGATTACTTAGTCTGCAATGGAATGATAAGTTAGCCCTAGAGTGATGGGCGGTTGCATAATGCACGGGGGAAAATACCTCCTAGTGAGGGGAAAAATACCCCGGCGGTCCTAAGAGTGTTCACTCATATCACTACCACATGTATATGGTAACCTATATAAAGGCTTGGTTTGACTATTTAAAAATGGGAATATCCACTTCAAGAAGTCAACATATCGAAGGCAACTTTCTTGAGTTGCTCTCAAATTTCATAAGCTTGAACACTTAATTAGCAGCTCCAAAATAGTATACATACATTTTTTCTTGTAAGGCTCATTTACCTTTTCATGTTTGAACTTGAAAGCTTTGCCCTCTACCATGAAATCCATGAGATTGTGACTTTCTGTAATGTTGGTGCTCTGGTTCTGATATCTAGATGTCACAAAGA
This sequence comes from Adiantum capillus-veneris, assembly GCF_014529385.1. NCBI lineage: Eukaryota > Viridiplantae > Streptophyta > Polypodiopsida > Polypodiales > Pteridaceae > Adiantum > Adiantum capillus-veneris. The sequence goes on along the minus strand of NC_140952.1, from coordinate 118,036,828 downwards.
ATATTTTCTCCATACAAGAGTAGAATTTGTATCAAGTTTCTTTTGTAGATTAACGGCTTATTTAAGTGGCTTGCATTGAGACTAATTAGATTTCAGCAATGCTCTATGTTTTGTAGGGATATAGGCATGGTAAATGATGTGATGATTTTGGGAATTCCTTGACATTTTATTGGACCCTTAACAAATCATTTTTATGGCCATATTCATGTGTAATTCATAAATTAGACTAATAATTTAGATTGGACAATTAGATTTTCATAAACTTTGAGCATAGATGAGATTTTCTAACCTTATTTCACTTTCTTGATTTTTAGTTATTTCAAGTGTTTTAATAATGCAGAGGTGGTATGAGGTGGGAATTGCTCTCAGTACAAGTAGATAACATATTTTGCTATGATGGGGATTTTGGCATTTATATTTTCTCTCCAAAATTTTACACATTCTGTGTCTAAACACAAGATTTCATGGATTTCTTTGCTACTACTTAATACAATCATTTCTTTTAATGATAATATTCTCTCTCTCTCTCTCTCTCTCTCTCTCTCTCTCTCTCTCTCTCTTCCTTCCTTATAATCCCAACACACTAACATTCTCTCCTTAGGCACTAGACAAGCATGCAATGATAAGGATCCAGATGCCAATGACGACTCTTCAGTGTAGAATTAATGCGAAAGATCTTTCTCTTCCATTTGATGATTAATCTCTTTGATTTTTATCCATTCTCTAAAAATTCATCCATTAGAGAGGGGCCTTTGCAAGTATGTTTGATGTTTCTTTCTGAGAAGAAAATCAAGATAATCTGAAAGAGGCACAAAAAGTCAATTCATCAAAGGTAATATTAAATTTATTGTTATCCAACTTGATAAAGTGTGCCAAAAAAAAAAAGATAAACAGAAAGAGGCACAAAAAGACAATTCCTCGACAATTAATGTTACATTTATTGTTATCCAACTTGATAAAGTGTGAAGAGGTTTAGGAATATTCCTTAACACTTTTCTACTGCAAGTCATGTTTGGCAACTAACTTATGTGAATAAAGAGAAAAAGAAAATAACCATGCAAAACTCTTGTCAATAGTATGTTGCTCTAAATGTTGGCGGTGTGGAAAGTCCATGCAAGCACTCTTTCAATTCTAGATGTGACTCTCTTAATACCTGTTTATGGACAATGACAGAGAAGCAAACTGGAAAATGCTTTTTGTATGTAAATTTCAAAGATGGGTATGGGAAAGAGGTGACCTTTTCTCTTTTCTTTTGTTGATACTCACCTCTTTTAAAGTGCGGTAACTTATTCTAAATTTTATCTCCGCTATGTGGCACTCTTGAAATAACAAACTTCAACATCATGTTCATTGTGAACAAAGGTTTTTGAGTGCAAGCAAAGAAATAATGTTTTTTTTTTTTTTGGGGGGGGGGGGGGGGGGGAGACTAAAAACATTATTTTTTTGAGGTAAATTACCTAAATTTGAAGGTTTTTACACTAAACTACACTATGTTTTTCTAAAATTTGTCGGTTTTCTTACCTTGAAATTTAAACGTTGATGTATCATGGGGCACTTAATAGTATTGGTTGTGTTTCTAATTTTTTTTTAAAATTAGAGTATTTTGAGTGTAAAGTGGTTATCTAGGGTTAGGTGTAATGTGAAATGTACACCTTTGTTGCAATAGATTGCCTCTATAATGTTTTGTTTTGAATATAACATTCTAAAATCAAGATTATATGTTTACTAGAAGTATTTTGATTGTGTATCTTGTAAAAATGTTGCGTATCTTTTATAGAGAGAGAGAGAGAGAGAGAGAGAGAGAGAGATTTGGATTTCATTCAACATGAACAAAAATGATTTCATAGATAGCAACCCTTTAATTTAAATAAGATCTCTTCTTTTTTAGATGATAGTATTTGTTAAAAAAAAAAGGATTTTTGTAAAAGACATTGTATCCATTTGGAGTAATTGATTTAAATTTATTGATATAAAGTGGTTTTATGTGATTTGCTTTGTCCTTTATTGTTGTTGAATCTATAATTTCAATTGTGAACTTTTTGTGGAATGGCTTGTATCTGTTAATGTCAATTATCATCAATTTAGTGGGTTCTTTTTTATGTTGCAAGATCTTTCTTTTTGTTTGTCCAATATAGATTTTTTAATTTATTATACATTGTAATTTATAAATAAAAATATTATTTTTGTTTTTTGGAGTTATCAATTTTTGGAGAGACTTTGTTTCTATAAAAAAATTGACAACTACACTCTATTAAAGTGATTTTGTAGGAACTTTTATGAGTTTTAGTATAAATATAAGAAGTATTTTGATTGTGTATCTTGTAAAAACGATGTATATTTTTGAGACTTTGAGAGAGAGAGAGAGAGAGAGAGAGAGAGAGAGAGAGTTTGAGAGTTTGAGAGAGAAATGTTAGAATGTATTATTTGACTTTGTGTCGATATTTCATCAAAAATATGTACTGAATTTGTTGGTATTTGAGTAAAATGTGATTTTTTAAAGTAATGATTGTACCTTGATTGGTGGATGGAATGTTTGTAGATATTGAAGTTGTTTGCAAAGATGATTCTCTTCTATCAGCTATATCCATATCTATAAAAAATGTTATGTAATTTTATTTTTAGCTTGAAAACTATTATGATTTATAAATAGAGAAGAAATTATGAATTAATACCATTGCTTCAACAATTCTTTATCTCCAAATTCAGCGTCAAATTGTTGGATGAAGCTGAGAACTTTGGTGGTGTTGGAAAAAATTCCATCATAGAATAGGAAGGTTATGTTTTTTTTCCCCTTCCATGGTGAACTCTCTTCCAAGTAGCATGAGCATGAGAATGACGATGCCCATTGGAGTCATGCTCCTTGGAAGGCCGTTTCCTTGGTGGCGATTCACTATCTAAATCATATGTACTTGAAGACAAAGAAGGTGGAGAAAAAGGAGACCTTTTCTCCATCGTCTTTATTCAAGGTCTACTTTCATCTCCTTCATCATGAGGAGGCGAATTGCAAATTAGTAACCTCTTCTCTTTGGTAGGGGAAAGAGATCTCTTCTCTTGCAGTCGTCTTGTATACACATCGTCTTAATTTGTAACCTTAGGACAATCGCCATTCATGTTGGCAAAAATTATTTTTCACTTTTGTGAATATTCATTTGCCTTCATTGGAGAACTTCTTTCTTTTGTCTCAAGAGAATGTCTCTCCCAGTTAGAAAAGCATAGCTTCTTCTCTCCTCTCGATACCCAAACTACACTATTCCTCTAGAGTCATGCTTGCAACATCGTTTGTAAGAGAGGACTAAACATGGTTTCCTACAATCTGTGAGTAAGAAACTTAATTGGCCAAACTCCAAGAGTTGTAGCATCATTAATCAAATCTAGATTCATGAAAGTCGCTACTCTTCTTTTAAATTATTATGAGACATGGTGATGGTGATTTTAGAATTAGAACTCTTTCTAAATGTAGCTTATGATTAAAATCACTAGTGGTGCTTAATTTTGCCTAAACCGTTCCCTCTTAAAGGAAAAATGAAAACCCGAATTTCTTTGATACAAAAAAAGGAATTCTACAATAGAATTGAGATAAATAAATGATATTTCTCCATGTTCTTTCATAAAACTTCATGGATCAGTGACCCTCAACACATGTATTGATGAACACACACACACACACACACCAAAGGTAGTGTGCGGATGTTAACCCTCACGGCTCACGAAAACCCCATCACCTACGACGGACGTGTATTATGTATTTGGTAGAGTCAGGTACCGGGCTTGTCGGACCAATAGGAAAAGGGTAAGAGTGATCGCCGATGAGAGGTGCACTCTAACCGGGACATTCAAGGGATTAGTTGGTTAAGCATGGGTGCCCAAGTGTGAATGGGGTGAGCTCATATAAAAGCCAACTAAACCTAAAATTCACTCATTATCTCATTTGTGCAATAGAAGAGTGCTCTTGCTCCATCTCCATCTCCATCTTCTTCTTCTTCACCTCCTTGTGTGTGTGTGTGTGTATGTGTGTGTGTGTGTGTGTGTGTGTGTGTGTGTGTGTGTGTGTGTGAGAGAGAGAGAGAGAGAGAGAGTGATCGAGCATTGCTACGAAGGCACGGCGACGGCGAAGCGGTTGAGCGCGGCACGACTGCAGCTTCTTCTTCATCGCGGCGAGGAATCCACCACGAAGGCGAGCGTAGAGCGGTGAGTGACACACCCTTTGCTCTCTTGAGCTTGCTAGATTAGTCTTGTTGTGTGCTTGGAGCCATTTGTGGCTCACACACGGTGTATCGGCAAGTCCCTTGCTTCGACAGTGCGGCAAGGAGCGCACATTTTTGGCGCCGCTGCCGGGGAAATGCCCTACACTAAGCTCGATTAAGCACTTTACGCTTTCTTGTGATGCAATTTCAATTGAAGGATTTGTGAAGAAGGAAGGTGTGTGGTTGTGTGGAGAAGATTTTTGTTACACTGTACTGTCTTTTTTGTTTTATGTAAAGAAGGAGTTACAATTTTTTTGCAATGTACTGTTAGAATTAAGGTATTAGCTATGGAAGGTTAGTTCTGTAAGGTTCAATGTTAGTTCTGTAAGGTTAGTTTTGTAGATCTGTTATCTACTGTAGTACTGTGTAAACAGTGTTAGAGTGTGTGTGGCAGTATCTCTATTAGCTGTAAGTAGATAAGTTAGGTGTAGGTTAAGTGTGTGTGTGCGCGTGTGCGCAGCGCGGCCGCGGCGACTTTAAAAAAAAAATAAAAAAAATCCAAAAAAAAAAATTAAAAAGAAGGATCGGGCTGGGGATCATTCCCCAAGCTCAAGCCCAAACCCAGACCTCTGTACTCAGTTTTAAAATATAGTTTATACACCTTTTTATATTTAAAAACTATTTTTAGGATTTCGAGGACTATAAAGACTATTTTTAGGATTTCCAGGGCTTCACGTAGCCGAATAGGGAGCTGTAAAGCACGGCACATTCCTTTAACCAAAACGCTTGTTTTGAGCTATTACAAGCCATATTTTGTGGCTTGGTTACAAAAAATAACCAAGAATAACAAAAAACTTGGGTTATAAACACCAAAAAAAAAAAAAAACTAAGTGAGCAGCCTTCACGGGCACTCACCAACGCGCTTAGAGTGTGGAAGTCATATGAACCTACGCTCTGGACGAGTGTTAGAGCACGAGCATATTGGTAGTGCCTCCATTTACGTGGGCACCCATTATTCCTCCACCCTAGGTTCTGGACCTTCGTCCGGGACTCAAGGTAGCGCGACCCAAGATCCTCATATCACGTCTAGTGATTCTTCCTCTGACTACGAAGTCATGGAGGGGTATCCTACACCAAACCCTGATAGTTCAAGTCAAGACATGCATGCCATGGGCCCACGGCCCGGGTCCAGCGTGTTTAGCCGCTTAAAAGAGACCCTTAGTAGAGCTACTCGCTCCGAACATGCGGTTAATGAAATAAATGAAGGGAGTGGGGAAGTAAATTCGTCATTCATGCCTAAATTAGACCCTATGCTTCTTGAGAGTGTGCATGTGAATGTTCCATCCACTGCACTTCCTGATCCTTTGGGACTATCTCCCTCTGAGGTTCTACTACCCGATGGTAGGAGTCTTGCCGAAGTGCAAGAGATCAAACGTTATATGCAAGCAACAAGGGAGAGGAAAATTAAGAACCTACGAAGGCTAGAACAAATTCGAGCCCTGAAAGCAAAGGCTCGTATGACAACAATCATGACAGCCGAGCAACCGAGTGCTCCCAAGGTAGCAGTCACGGAGGGGCAAGCGATGGGGACCAATAATGCTTCCACCTTGAGGGAAACCTCCAGCACGCTAGGCCTAGATGGGATATTCCTAAACGAAAATTGGGAGTATGACCTACAAGCAGAAGCTTTAACTGATCGGTACACAGGACACACCTATCATGTGGGTTGGTTAGATGTTCTACAATCCACATCGGGTGCTACTAGTATAGATGAGCAACAACAGAAAGTCTGTGATGTCCTCCATAGGATTGTCGAGTTAGAAAGACAGAACACAGGGATCAACATGCCTTCAACAGGCCTAATGAGATTCTTGGATACGGGAAAGGCCAGCCAACCAACCCTGTCACAAATGGAGACTCCCTCAGTGAGCCCCATTGATCCTCCATATGTTGTTTCGCCGGGAGCCTCAGTACAATCTGAGCCCACAAGTGGCAGCTTTACCTTCCCAGATCTAGCTCATCTTTCTCTTAATGACACTACGGATACCATGCATATCCCAGTGGTGAGCATGACAAGAAGTACACCATGGAGTTCATTTGTTAATACTGCGCCAATGCCTAGTAGCACAGTGCCCCCAACTATACCTACATGTATGTATCAATCATGTGCACATGTCGTACCTCAGCCTCATGTAGCTCCTACACCGATTATTCCAAGAGCTTACAATCCACAATGGCATTATCCAAGCTCTTATACAAGTGGAGCCATGCCATTTAATAATAACATGCCATATCAGGCACCCCCTATGCCTAGGGCCACGCCTGTAAACTTTGGACCACCGTCTGGTACACCACCATACGAAATTTGGGACCCAAGAGCCACGCGTATGCCAAGGCCAAGGCCAACTCCCATCTCACATGTGGTTCCAGGAGCACATACACCCATTATACCTGCTCAAATAGGAGATTTGGCAGCATTTGCTCAAACTATCGGTCGCTCTATTGCGGAAAACATGCGTAGTGCACCTAATAGAGAGCCTAGGAGCAAGGCAGTTCAAGTAGCTAAGCTCACACAGAAATCAGTGGAGACGGAGATGCTAGAAAGCATATGGAAGTCTTTGAACATGTGTGCGATTCCTTGGAAGAGCACAATGAGCTACATAAGTGTAAGGCTTTGAGTTTGACCCTAAGCGGAAAGGATGGAGATTGGTATAGAACCTTAAGAGTAGAAGAGAAAACGATCTACTCTACTCTTAGGAGACTGTTCTTAAAAGAATACATACGAGAGGGAATACTTTGGGGTGTAGCCTCTCAACTCCAGAAAGCCCAACGAGAAGAAGGTGAATCCGTGAGAGACTTCATTAGTCGCCTAAAGAATTTGAATTCTCGATGCAATCCACACGAGCGATTCAACAACAACCAATTGCTCGATAGATTCATTAGGGGACTACGACATGAAAGTATTTATAATGGCCTAGTCATTAGAGGTATCACTACTTGGGAAGCAGTCACCATGAATGCAATCCAATTGGAGGATAATTTAATGATTGCAGGAGAAAGAGTGTCTGCCGAGCCGAAGTCTAGTAGCTCGCAAGCATCAGGGCATGAGCCAATGAAGATAAAGCCAATCGTGAAAGAGCAAACGATATCTAAGATGACTTTGGCAGATCTCACCAAGGCCATCCAAGAAAGCCTTAGGGGTAATCGTGCTCCACAAAACACTCATATGTATCCAAGAAGGGAGCAACAATGGCGCTCAATTTGCTTGGGCCCACATACTACGAGTGAATGCCCTACTTTCAAAGTAAAGTTTAACGGGACTTGTAACGCGTGTGGTAGGTATGGCCATCAAGCGAAGGATTGCCTAATGCTTAAACGCATCATGGAAAATAGACCGCATATAGCTTGGGCAGACTCACCTCGAGTTCCTGCATTGATGCCTACCCCACCCATGGAGCAACAGTTGCCATTACAGCACATGGTCCCTAGAACCCAAAATGTGGTCCAAACCACACCGTTGCCACCTCCAGTGCTAGGACCGCAACCCCCTCATCCAAGAGTTACACCTATGAACCAAATAGGTTGTGAGTCATCTAGTAATTATGTAGATTGCGAAGAGGACATAGACTCTAGTATCACCTATGGAGTCGACATGCTTGAGGAGTGTCCCATGTACTATATGGAAGACCATTGGGGAAAAATCAAACCGGTATATCAAGCTACTGCGCTAGCAGCAAGAGGCCAAAACATTAATAGTTTTGCCAGGAGACCACCTCTTCAGTGCTACAAATGTGGTGGAGCACATCGAGTAGCTGAGTGCCCCATTAGAATGCAAAAGAATGCTGCACTAATGCAAACAAGTCAAGGGAGTGCATTGGCAATGCCAATACTCATTTGTAATCGTTGTGGCATAGATCATTTGATCGCACAGTGTCCTAACAATCCAAACGCACCGAAAATCACACCATTGAACTTAATAGAGATTGTTGATGGGACACCACCAACAATAAACATAGCACCAGTGAATGCACTCACACGGTCGATGCTCCAAAAGCAAAATTACATCCTCGAAGAGAGAGATGCTGCATCCATTGGCCGAGCGAGAAAGAAGAAAACACGAAGAAAGAAATCCCTTAATGCTTCTAGCTCAAAACCTAGTTCAAAGACTAACATAGGGACAGGAGAGGATCCCGTGTATATGAATGACCCTGAGGATGACTCAGATTCGATAGAGACCACGGAGACCAAAACTATTACTACAAAGGAAAAATCCAGTGAGGAGGATTACGAGAGGGAATTACGATGAACACCAAAAGAGTATTCAAAGTTAAACCACCCAGTTGCGAACCCCCAAGATAAGCCACAAGAGACAAAAAATGAGGATTGCAAGAGAAAGATTGGAACCTATCCAAACCCAACAGTGGAAATTGAACGAGTCCAACAACTGAGGGGTTTGGTGGAAGAAACTCAACGAACATTAGAACCTGAACCCAAACATATCCAGATGTCGGACACAGTGTTTCCCACACAAGTTCAACCTCACAAGAACTACAGGCCGTTAGCTATACCCAGTATCATTCGGGAAGAGAGTGAGGGTAGGACATCTGAAAGTAGACACACACCTTTCCTACTAGAGAGAATGTTTGGTGAGGGAATGCCCGACCCCCTTGAGGAAGTGGAGATTCCATCTTCACCATTCTCTTGTCAGGGTCCTACGTCCCACAAGATGCCATTAAATGTTGCCAAATTGATGGATTTCATGTCTTCAGAAGTTAGAACCACCATCATGTCCAAACTATATAAATACCCCGAGCTAGTCTCAGCTCTTCGAGCCTTCCTCAATGGAGAATTACATGTCGGATTACCACAGTTTGCACATATGAACAAACCTGACTCGGTAATGAATGATGAGTAACATTTAGCACCACCATCTGACCTAGCGGGACATGAATCTGTAATTGAAGTACCCGTTAACAAGTCGGATTACCACAGTTTGCACATATGAACAAACCTGACTCGGTAATGAATGATGAGTAACATTTAGCACCACCATCTGACCTAGCGGGACATGAATCTGTAATTGAAGTACCCGTTAACAAGTTGGGGCAATACTTTGAAGGTGATGAATCTAATGCTACTCTACCAATCACTACTAAAGGATTAATTGTAAAGGGGGTCCTTGACGGTGGTGCGGGAGTCAGCATGGTGACAAAGAGTTGTTGGGGGTCTATGGGGCGACCTCACCTTGAAGCCACAAGCATAGTGGTAAAAATGGCTAATGGATCTATTGTTACGCCTATTGGAATGCTAAAGGATCTCAGGATCAAGGTCTTGGGACACAAGGTAAGGCAGACTTTCATTGTTATGGATTTTTCCAAGAATCCTATGTCATTTGAGATGATCTTAGGGCGTCCATTCATGAGGGAAGCAAAAATGGTGCATGACTGGTCCAAAAACCACGTCTACTTACAGTTCCAAGACTCTGTCATTCGAGTTGATCTTGTAAGTGGTCGAACGTATCCTCTACGAAATAAATTCATCATTGATAATCGATCAGACACAACAATTCACTCAGCTCCATTACAGTATTGTTACACGGATATTGGGGAGAACTCTCCTTATATGGATATCCTACCTGGGATGACTGAGTCGGACAATGTGGATTGGGTCCACCTAGCAGCAACCATAGACACTTGGTGAAATAGGGGGACGACCTGGGTAACACCTGAGGGGGATGAAATGCCTGTACCCTTAAATATGCTACAAGCAATGTATATAGCTTCTGACAAGACTCATCCTAATGTAACCAAGAAAACATACAAGTGGGTCCCTAAAGCTTCTTTAGTGACCATAGCTAGTGCTAAAAAACAGAAGCCTTGTAAGAAACGTACCACTCGCTCCAAGAAAAGTAAGAAAATGTTGCGATGGATCCCTAAACGACTATTGGAAGCCCAAGGCTACTACCAAGGAAATGATCAAATCTGGGTGCCAAAATGTAGATTGTGCTCTTACCTATCACCTGACCCATGTGAGCCCAATCCCGTAGCTCCAAAACGAATCAATGATCGTGGAAAGAAAAAAATCACAGAATGCTACACACCCGCTCCAGAGCTAGTTTGGGTACCAAAGAAAGAACGATTTGTTCCACCTAGCTCAGGAAGGGGGGAGTCCCATGAAGCTTCTAGCTCCTCATGTAATGCATCCATAGATGTAAAAGCTTCTCCATAGCCTCCACCTACAATAGTGGACCTCCATAAAGCTACAAAGGAATCCACACCTCCCAGTGTTCAAGAATCACCTGATGAACTACTTCAAGTTCGATCTTGGGAGAGTACCTTACCACCCTTGCAACTCGACGAGGCGCCTAAGGTAATAGAAGACTACTGGCAAAAATCTCCACCTATTACCAACTGGAACAATTGGTTTCAAAGGGTGACAAGCTCATTTCAAACGGTATGATCTACCCAAGGAAGGGGGGAGTGTTTGCTAACAGTCATCATTCATTTGTTTCCCTCTCAACCTTTTTCCCTCACCTCTCAATCACCAATCTTAGGGAATGTACATATAAAGCTTTATACTCGCAAAAAACAAAAAAATAAAGAGCAAGAGCAATTAGCAACGAGTATGCACAATGAAAGTCAAAACATTGACCCAGACCTACACATTTACACCCGGTACACTGAAATAGAAACCTATGTCATGAAACACCTTTGATCCTCATCACTTGAGTGATGGAGGGTAGGTAAGATTAGTACGATAGGAGTGTTTCTGTTTTAGAGTTGAGTGATTAGCAAAGTTCTCTTTTCCCACTGATGTGCCTCCTAGAGGTATTGTTTGTGTTTCATAGTGTGTACAGGAACGTGTTGCTGTGGTTAGAATTTGGACCTTCATGGAACCTTTCTCTCATTCACTCTTCTGTTCAAGCGCCACCATCAACACAAACAAATGTTTCTTGTCAATTAGCATTGTCCCTTATCTTTTTTGCATCTATGATTGTCTGCTTTGATTGTGATTGGTAGCCTAATATTCACCGCATTTGCTTAGTATCAAACATTTAATTCAATGTAATTTTTTGTCATAATCACTTGTCTAGGTTTAAAAATCAAGCAGTCCGACTAAGCTAGTTTGACCAAGTTAGGTGTTAGAAATCTTCTGTTAATACCATGGGGAATGCCTTCCTAATAATCAATGGTTACTTAGGTTCTTAATCCGATTTAGGCAGCATTGTGTGAAATGTACTAGGGCTTTCTAGTGGGCTTGACCCTATTGACCTTTAGCTTAAGTATTATAAAGGGAGTTAACTAGTGTGATGAGCCTGGGGAGGTGTATCAGTGTTATATGACCCCCCAAAGTTACAAAATTAAAATGTTGAAAATGAACAAACAAAAAATCAAAGTGCCACACTGTAAAATCTTAAGCTGGAAGAGAAATCTCAGCTTGATTTGGTACTTCACTCACATGTATTGCCTATGGTACTAGAGCCCTAGAGGTTCCCAGTGTGGGCGCTTTTCCTTGAAAAGCAAAAAACCCAAGGCATACAAAATAAGCACACACATCAAAATTGAATCACTATGAAAAGAATTTGGGGGGTCAAAGAAAAAGTAATCAGTCAGACGATGATTTCATGAGAAATTCCTTTTATGGTAGCTTAACTACAAGGTCTTCTAGATATAGCCTCTAGTCAGCCTTCGAACATGAATACTTGGCTCTCGCGATTAAACAACTTAATTGACCACAGAAAATTAAGAAGCTTACCCATGGTATTAATATTCGATCTCTAGTGCCTTTCGACCGTCAAATTAGCGACCCCAGACTTGCTTAATTTTTTACCTTTACGTCTGTTTATGCATTTGATTACATTGCAATTTAATGTTCATTGCTGACAAATTGTTTGAAATTATTTTACCAATCAATTTGTCTACCTAAAACTGCATATGCTTTTTAATCACTTATGAGAATGCAATTACTGTGCCAATGTTGTTTGATTTTGCAGTGACTGAAGAAGGCTAAGGACATTCATCTCAAATGCTCTTCCACCTCGACGAATGAACTTCAACTCAATAGCTTCCGAGGACGGAATCTACATCAGGAAGGGGGGCATGTTAACCCTCACGGCTCACGGACACCCCATCACCTACGACGGATGTGTATTATGTATTTGGTAGAGTCAGGTACCGGGCTTGTCGGACCAATAGGAAAAGGGTAAGAGTGATCACCGATGAGAGGCGCACTCTAACCGGGACATTCAAGGGATTAGTTGGCTAAGCATGGGCGCCCAAGTGTGAATGGGGTGAGCTCATATAAAAGCCAACTAAACCTAAAATTCACTCATTCTCTCATTTGTGCAATAGAAGAGTGCTCTTGCTCCATCTCCATCTCCATCTTCTTCTTCTTCACCTCCTTGTGTGTGTGTGTATGTGAGAGAGAGAGAGAGAGTGTGTGTGATCGAGCATTGCTACGAAGGCACGGCGGCGGCGAAGCGATTGAGCGCGGCACGACTGCAACTTCTTCTTCATCGCGGCGAGGAATCCACCACGAAGGCGAGCGTAGAGCGGTGAGTGACACACCCTTTGCTCTCTTGAGCTTGCTAGATTAGTCTTGTTGTGTGCTTGGAGCCATTTGTGGCTCGCACACGGTGTATCGGCAAGTCCCTTGCTTCGACAGTGCGGCAAGGAGCGCACAGCGGAGTAGGGGGAGGAAGGTACCCAGATTTAGAATATTGATGCACACACACACACACACACACACACACACACACATAGAGGACTCCAAAGGTAGTGTGGGGAGTAGGGGGAGGAAGGTACCCAGATTTAGAATATTGATGCACACACACACACACACACACATAGAGGACTCCAAAGGTAGTGTGGGGAGTAGGGGGAGGAAGGTACCCAGATTTAAAATATTAAACTTTCATTGCAAGATTGTCGAAGTCATGTTAGCATAGCGACGATAAGCCCTTCATTTTTTGAGGACTAGGCCATAATTCTGCAAGAAAATGCATGACCGTAATCCTCTCCAGCTCTGCCCAATAAATGTGCTCGCTTTTTGCCAAAACTTTCGCATGCTTTATAGCTCCTCTGGGGGTGTGACCAGAGGATGGACTTTCTTCCATTATCCCTGCTTGCGCAGGCCCTAATACAAGAAAAGACTTTGTATTTGGAGCATTACTATATTCTTGGAAGTTGTCTCCCAAGTACTCCCAATATTCCTTCTATATTTTATATATAATGAAGCTTAAAACTTTTGAGGAAGGAGAGGTCATCCAAGTGTCACTCACTACTCACTGTTTCACTTCAAACAAAATCTTACAAAATGTCTCATTCCTTTGAAGCTTGGAATCTGTAATCTTTTCAACTTTCAACTTTTGACCTTTCAACTTTTAACCTTTCAAGTAAAAATAAAAAAATGTTTCTCTACTTTTTTAAACTTTACTTTACTTTTGAAAGCCAATTGAAGGGTGGCTCAATTTTTCTTTTGGAAAGCCAATGGCCATAAAAGTTCAGAATTTAAAAAATTGTTTGTATGTACACTAGCTAAATTTTGCCGGTTTACTTCAAGGCACACTTGAAATCTAGCTAAGATTCTACAATCAATACACTAAACTCCAATTTTAGTTGAATACTGATTTTGAATAGCGCCAAATTGGAAGGGTGTGTGTTACCATATACATGTGGTAGTGATGTGTGTGAACACACTAGCATTGTATATATGCCCATCACTCTAGGGCTATCTATCTTTCCATTGCACACTAAGTAACACACTCTCTGTTGTGTGCCTTGAGCTTCCTTCATCTTCTCCAAGATGTGTTCGTTTCTCTGTAACCCTAATTCCAACAATTGGTATCAGAGCAAGTGCCGTCCTCTCGGGCTTAGTCGTCAGCAACTCCACCACACGCCTGCTCACTTTCTCCAATTTTTGTGAGCTTTGGTGAGCGTTCGCGCAGGTCGATAAAAATTTCGTATAAGCTAATAGAGCTTCGTTTGCTCAGATTTTTGATTCGGGCTCATTTTAGCCTTTGTTTCCACTACAGACAGTGTTGCACATGCTATTTCGTCATTTTGTGCAGAATTTTTGTCAGTTCCATTTTGTGCATAACAAATGCCTTATAGTCTTCTATGGTTTTTGCTATATAGCACGTGTTGTTCTTGCTTCGTTTCTCCTCTTTTCGGGCAGTTTTCACATCAGGTGCAACATTTACCATGGCTGACAACAACACAAATGTGTTCAAGATGTTTGCTGCTGAGGACAGGTTGGATGGGGACAATTACCCTATGTGGGCTTATATGATGCAACTTGTTCTTGTGTCAAAGGGCGTATGTAATATTATGCAGGGCATTGATGTACGTCCAGGTTCTGAGGATGTAGGCGATGTTCAGGATGTTGTAGGTCTTGCTGCAAGGATTGCTACTATTAGGGTTGTTTTGCCTACGAGAGAACAATCTCATTTGGATGTAAAGGATGCGAGGGCTCATGCATTGAGTGCGTTTTTTGTGAAGCGCATCATTGTTCCTCACATTCATTCAACAAAATCTGAAAAACAGGCTTGGGATATTTTGACTAGTCTTTATGCAAGTCGCAATGAGGCTAAAATTGCTTTGTTACGTAAAGAGCTGGAGTCGAAGATTATGCATGAGGAAGATGATATGGACACTTTCCTTGTTGATTTCAAGGATATAAATGAGCAGCTTATTTCTATAGGTGAAGTCATTTAAGACAGTTCCCTAGTGTAGACTGTTCTTGATGCCTTACCTGATTCTTACCAGACTTTTTCTAGTACTTGGAGACTTATGACCTAAGGAAATCCTAAAGTTGTCAAGTTTGATGCATTATGCACATTGCTGTTGCAAGAGTCACTTTCCAGAAAAAACAAGACTAGATAGTGTGCAGTTGAACAGGCTTTTATTGCTTCTCAAAGAAAGGGTGGTAACAGTAATGCAGCCACTTCTTATGGTTCTGCTGCGAGTGGCAAAACTTCTGTTCCCAATGCTTCTGTTGGTAGCACTTGTCTAGAAATTCTGGTTGATAAGGGCAAAAACAAGATGCGTTGCCATTATTGTAAACCTAATGATCACTTGATCAAGCAGTGTCCTAAGTTGAAGGCCAAAAAGGCTAAGAAGAAAGAGGGTGGTTCCAATGCAAATGCTGGTTCCACTACAAATGCATCCATTGTTGAGTCTTCTCTCAAAGGAGACCGTGATGCTGATGTTGATGCAGAATGGGCTTTTAGTGCAGAGTGCACTTACAATCCTTTTGTCCATGATGCATGCATGTCAGTTAGTACAGATTCACATGTGTGTTATTTCGACAGTGGTGCTACAAAGCACATTACCTCACATCGTGAATTGTTCACCTCTCTCGAGTCTGTTCCTCATGGGAATTCAGTCACTTGTGCCAACAATGCCTCTTATCCAGCTCAGGGAGTCGGAAAGATTGTGCTTATTGCTGCAAATGGCAGTTCTTTCACACTTGTTGATGCACTTTATGTACCTGGGATTAAGAAGAATCTTTTGTCTGTATCTTCACTTGCTAGACTTGGACTTGTAGTCAAATTTGTGGATGACAGATGTACAGTTTATGATCTCAGTTTTCTGATGAAATTGCATCTGGCCTTTTGTGTCATGGGTTGTATAAGCTCACTTTGTATGACAAGTGTGGACAAAATTTTTCAAATGCAGTTGCAAATTCAAGGGCTATTTCTGATGCAAAACTTTGGCATGCCCGTTTTGGGCATCTGAATTTTGCTAGTTTGCTGGGTTTGCAGAAATCTGATATGGTTGCTTCTTTACCGTCTCTTGAAGCACCTTTCAAACATTTTTGTGAAGGCTGTATTTTGGGTAAAATGTAGCATTCTAAGTTTCCAAAGGATGGTTCAGTTAGGGCCACATGCAGGTTGCAGCTTGTGCATAGTGATGTTTGTGGGCCCATGCAAACTCCGTCCTTGGGCAATTACCTATACTTCGTGACTTTCATTGATGATTACTCCAGGCATGCATGGTTATTTCCGCTAAAAGCGAAGTCCAAAGTTTTTATGTGCTTCAACCAATTTCTAGCTATGATTGAAAATTTATCGAAATATTCTATGAGCACCCTCCGTTCCGATCGAGGGGGGGAGTATATGTCTCATGAATTTAATGCATTTCTGGCTAGTCATGGGATAAAACACCAATGTACAATGCCTTATACGCCTCAGAAAAATGGTGTTACTGAGAGGAAAAACAGGTCATTTATGAAAATGACACGATGTATGGTCATAATTGAAGCTTTGCCACATCTTTTTGTCTTGAGGTCATCATGTGTGCCACTTATGTACTTAACAGGTGTCCTACGAAAGCTTTGCAGTCTATTATTCCATATGAAGCATGGCATGATAGAAAGCCTTCTATTGAGCACATGCGTGTTTTTGGTTGTTTGGCATATGCTTTGGTGCCACAACACAACGCAAAAAATTGGATGATAAGGCTATCAAATGTATTTTTGTTGGTTATAGTGCTCAAAGCAAAGGTTATAGGTTGTATCATCCGCAAACAAAGCGTATTCTGGTTTCATGGGATGTAGTGTTTGTGGAAGATTCTGTTCAGCCCTTGCTGTCATGTACTAGAGACAGTAATGTAAGCTCATAGGACATTTATGACACTTTTTTGCCTCTTTTCAGTGGTGGAAGTTCGAATGTAAATTCCAATGAGGAAAATGTACAGCCTATAGAGGTTTTCAAAAATGTTACAGATCAACATACTACTGATGCAGATGTACATGATGTACTTGATGAGGAAAGGGCTGAAAATGAGCAGGCTAGAGGTATGCCAAAATGGCTGGTGCACACTTTACGTGATAGTGAATTGGATGCACCTTTGTCTAGTCGTACTCGTTCAGCCTCTCGCCATGCATCTTATGCATTAGATTGTTATGCTTTGGCTGTGTCTAGCTTACATGATGTTGAGGAACCTCTGTCTTTTGATGAAGCACAAAATTTAAAAAATTGGATGGCTGCCATGCAATCAAAATATCATGCACTTATAGAAAATGACACATGGACTTTATGTGATTTGCCTCCTGGCAGAAAAGCCATTGGTACGAAGTGGGTTTACAAGTTGAAACGCAAGCTGGATGGTGAGATCGATTGCCATAAGGCTCGATTTGTTGCAAAGGGTATGCACAACAAAAAGGCATAGATTATGAAGAGACTTTTAGATTGTTACTGCTTTCTTGAATGGTGACATATTTGAGGAAGTTTTTGTAACACAATCTCGCGGTTTTGTCGTGAAAGGACAAGAGGACAAAGTGTGCAGATGTAAGAAGGCTTTGTATGGGTTGAAGCAATCTCCTCGTGCTTGGTATGAGAAAGCTGCCACTCTTTTGGTCAAACGAGGCTTTTGTAACAGTCCAATAGAAAGCACATTGTATGTAAAGTGTGAGGGTGATGTACTTCTCATTGTGGTTCTTTATGTAGATGATTTCCTGATCGCTAGACCAAATGAGAGACATATTTCTGAATTTAAGGCTGATTTGAATGCTACTTTCAAGATGGAAGATTTGGGGTCGTTGCATCATTACTTGGGTATACAGTTTATGCAGTGTGATGGTGATATTGCCTTATGTTAGAAAAGTTACATAGAGACATTGCTATGTAAGTTTGGACTTGAGGATTGCAAACCTATTGCCACTCCCATGGAAATAGGCTTGAAATTGAGTCTACATGATGCTTGTGATCCTGCAGATTTCACTCTTTACCAAACTACTGTTGGATGCCTCATTTATGTATGCAACACAAGTCCAAATATTCAGTTTGCAGTCTCACACGTCAACAGATTTATGCATAGCCCAGGGTCTAAGCATTGGCAGGCTGTCAAGAGGATTTTCCGCTACCTTAGTGGCACTTTACATCTTGGCTTGTTTTATCCCAAGGGGGGATCATTGCCGCTAGACTTACATGCTTTTTCGAACTCAGATTGGGCTGGTTGTTTTGACACGCGAGTGTCCACAAGTGGTTTTTGTTTCATGCTTGACAGTTCATGTATATCATGGTTGAGCAAGAAGCAACCTACTGTGGCCACTTCGAGTTGTGAGGCTGAGTACAAGGCAGTCTTCATAGCTACGGTTGAGTGTGTATGGCTTAGACGCCTTATGGCTGATTTGGGTGTTGGACAGGACACTACCAACACTATCTACACTAACAGTCAGAGCGCATTGGGAGTTGCAAGGAATCCACTTTTTCATGCTCGCACAAAGCACTTTGAAGTGCATTACCACTATGTCAGGGAGAGGCTCTCAACAGGCGAGATCAGCTTGGCTTATGTGCCAACACATGACAACCTTGCAGATCTTTTCACAAAGGCATTTTCTCATGAGAAGCTTGAAGCTTTCCACAAAGCTTTGGGCTTACTCCCCTTTGTGGACTGATCATGTCCTCAGGGCATGGCACTTCCCTTTACTCATGTGATAGCTCTCGTTCACCGCATCACTCCAGGGGGGATTTGTTACCATATACATGTGGTAGTGATGTGTGTAAACACACTAGGACCGCCGGGGCATTTTTTCCCTTTTTAGGAGGTTTTTCCCCTCGAGCATTGTATATATGCCCATCACTCTAGGGCTATCTATCTTTCCATTGCACACTAAGTAACACACTCACTGTTTTGTGCCTTGAGCTTCCTTCGTCTTCTCCAAGCTATGTGTGTTTCTCTGCAACCCTAATTCCAACAGTGTGTGTGTGTGTGTGTGTGTGTGTGTGTGTGTGTGTGTGTGTGTGTGTGTGTGTGTGTGTGTGTGTGTGTGTGTGAGAGAGAGAGAGAGAGAGAGAGAGAGAGAGAGAGAGAGAGAGAGAGGTCTCAAAAAGAGTGCCAAAGCGTTTTTCTTGATGAACATAATTTTAAAGTAAATTTATACATATATAATGGAGCTTAAATTTTCCAAGCAAGGAGAGACCTTCCACGTGTCATCCACTGCAGCTTGCACAAACCTCCACTTTGGAACTTCATGAAATAATTGCAGCTCGATGACCTCAGCGCTTGAAGGTCTCAGTCCAATCTCAACCTGTAGCAGTTGCTTGTGCGCACCTCGCGTCCATGTTGTGTGTGTGGTAATTACTCTTCAAGGAGTAGAAATGCATTTCTATTGGTCTACCCTGAAAAGTAAACATACAAAAGTATGTTTCAAATGCGTGCCATACCAAAAGTTGAAATTTAATCGAGGGAAGAAACTTGGATTGTTTCAGTCGACAGACTTAACAAGAAAACACACTCTATGCCTGTCAAAAAGACTATTAAGGCACATCAAATGGCAACCCTCTTTATATCTCAAATTTTCAAGCATCATGGCTTTCCAACATCCATAGTGTCGGACAAAGATCCTAGAATGACCAATAATTTCTAGAAGGGTCTCTTTGAGAATCTAGGAAGTAGATTAAATTTCTCTTTTGACCTATCATCCACAAACGGATGACCAAAGTGAAATAACTAATCTAACGATTCTTGATATACTAAAAGCCTATGTCATGGAAGTAGATCAATGTTCTCAATGATAGAAGTACGTACCTCTTATAGAGTATTCGTACAATCATATTGTACATACTTCTATGGGGAAAGTACCTTTTGAGGTTAAAGAGGGAAGATCCAAAAGTCCCTTACTACTTAAAGTACATGGGAAGATCTTCGCTACTACTGATGAATATAGCCGAGACTCACAAGAATCTTTTCCAAAGATTAAAGAGGT
Organism: Adiantum capillus-veneris; assembly: GCF_014529385.1. Lineage (NCBI taxonomy): Eukaryota > Viridiplantae > Streptophyta > Polypodiopsida > Polypodiales > Pteridaceae > Adiantum > Adiantum capillus-veneris. The sequence goes on along the minus strand of NC_140952.1, from coordinate 118,016,933 downwards.
TATATCCATCTCAAAGCAAAGGCAAAAAGGGCTGCTACTAATAAGCACAGAAGAGCCTTAGCCTTTAAGAAAAATGACTAGATCTTGCTAAAATTTCTCAAGGCTCATCTGAGGCATACTAGGGGCAAGAGTCCTATGGACCACCAAGAATATGATGTTAAACTAGCAAAAAGATATTATGGTCCTTTTTAAATTATTAAGCTAATCAATGAGATGGATTATTAATTAAAGTTTCCCAACCATTGGCTCATGCACCATGTTTTCCATGAGAGCCTACGTAAGCCTTACAAAGGAGCGCCATCAAAATAAGCAATAGTAGTTGCAGACCCTCCAAAAATCGAAGATCAAGAAGAAGTACTTCAACCTGAGTGCATCTTATGACATGAAGACAAGGTATTAAGAAACAGTAAGATTATCTAACGATATCTTATTAAGTTTAAGAATTATTCTTTTAACGATGCTAGATGGATGCAAAGAATCTAGCTTAAGGATAATATGAACCTTGTCAATGCTTACAATGTTGCACTAGAGTAAGCATATGAAAATGCATTTAAAATGAAAAATGTTTTTGTCTTATAAGACTAGTTCTCTTTTTATTGTGCACAAATTTAAAAAGTATGCATGCTTAGAATCATGTTTGTGGTGACTACGTCTCCCAAACACCAAGTAGAACTTGTCACTCTACTTTGGAAGTATGCTATGGACTAAAGAGCAGACATGCTTGCGGCAGCTACGTCTTCCAAGCACCAAATGGATTAATAATCCATCTTGGAATGATGTCAAAGGGTAAAAAAGGATCCTCTACCTACTAAGTAACATGGACTAATGACTAGGCTTTATCTTCTCTACCTCATAGTTGAGGACGACTATGATTTCAAGAGAGAGGTAATGTCATAAAATATAATATCTAACTTTACCAAATGGTTAAACTGATCATTTAATGTGGAATAATAAACGGGAACAAGAGTTAGAATAGAGACATGTGCTTCTAGACCTATCTCAACACGGGATCAAAAGGAGAGATGGTTGTATTTCAATAGGCCCGGGCCAAAAGGAGATGGTCTATCAAAGAGCAATGTGCAATAAGTGCTTCTAGACTTACCTCAGCAGGGGACCAAGAGGAGAGATGGTTACATCTCAATAAGGGTCAAAAAGGAGGTAGTCTATCAAAGAGAAATGTGTATCTAATGGAGCTTAAAAGACCTTAGGGCTAGCTTCATTGAAGACCTCCAATGGTTAGTGTTAAAAGTATTTTGACCTTAGGCAAGCTAGCACTGAGCTTGAGGTAGGAACCCTACCTAAGCTTGAGGTGCTTGTTGTGCTTGATGACTAAGGTGCTTGAGGTGCTTGTGATGCTTGATGACTAAGGTGCATGCTTGATGACTAAGGTGCTTGAGGTGCTTGTCATACTTAATGGGGGGTAAGGTGCTTGAGTCAAAATGAGACCCTACAAACTTAATGAAGAAGGTTATTGAGAAGCTTCCCATACATGGGGGGTAAGGTGCTTGAGTCAAAAAGAGACTCTACAAACTTAATGAGGAAGGTGCTTAAGAAGCTTCTCATACATGGGGAGTAAGGTGCTTGAGTCAAAAAGAGATTCTACAAACTTAATGAGGAAGGTGCTTGAGAAGCTTCCCATACATGGGGGGGGTAAGGTGATTGAGTCAAAAAGAGACCCCACAAACTTAATAAGGAAGGTGCTTGAGAAGCTTTCTATGCATGAAAGTCCCAAAGTTAGGGGAATCTTTGACTTAACTTTCCACTCACCCAAAGGGCACCCCTTTTTCAAAGGGCACATGGAACACATGTCACTCTCCCTATGCTTAACCACATGGTGTTCTTGAATGCTATTGGTTGGGCTAAAGAGGGGTCCAATGAGCTTCTAGTTCCACCCAACAAATATCTAGATATTTTCAAGCTCTCTTTCTCTCTAAGGGGTAAGGAGGACACTTGTTCAAAGACTACCAATGTACTTGAATGCATGCTGCATGTGATTGGCTAGGGGGGAGAGGGGTCCAATGAGCTTGAAACATGTGTAAAAGCTACAACTCACCCCAAGCAAGCAAGGGGGGTGCGTGCTGGGGGGATATACACCACACACACACACACACACACACACACACACACACACACACACACACTCATTTTGTGGATTCATTCTCACTTGGTGAAACTAGAGGAACTCCACCTCCTTCTTCAAGCTTGTGAGAAGTGAGAGCCTACACCAACACTCTTGGCTATGGAATGCAAATCCAACCAAGAGCCATGCTTTAATGCTTAAGCTTGTCATCTTCTCCATCTTCATTACTATGCTATTATGTATGCTAGCAAGAAGAGTGATGATAAGTGAGGAACTATTTCTTTCTCTTTCTTCTTCCTCTTCCCTATCCTCATTCCCTGCTAGCTCTCTCCACCTTCGAAGGTGTTTGAGGCCTTGGGACTAGGGCTTGGGATAGTTAATGCTTTCTACAAAGTTTATGTTATGCTTGTGATGCATGAAGCTTTCCATCTTCATTGCATCACCTAGGTCACAAGGAACACAAAGATTGTATTGTACCAAGTCTCTTTTGATGGGAGAAACTATAATACAAATGCCTATTGGAGGGGGGACCGGCTCCATATGAATCTGGTCCTCAACTATTATCATGTTCTCTAAACTCTCTCTCTTGCAAAAGTATTGTTGATGCCAAGTTAACTAAGTACCATGTTTATGTTGCTACCATCAATTAAGTTCACCCGCTATGCTCACAAAGTAATGTCACAAAAGTCATTAGGAAGTGAATGGGGTATAGGAGGGCCTCTTTATTTGGCATTTTAAGAAAATGCTTAAAGCTTAAACCAAGTTTGACCAAGCTTAAAATAAAGGGTGTTGAGATTTTAAAAAATGACATTTCTATATATTTTCACTAAAAAAAGAGGTGGGTAACTGAATTTTAAAATGTCTTTTCCCACACTTTCCTCTCTCTCTAGCATATAAATCACTCTCTCTCTCACTTAGATATCATAAAGAGAAGTACTTTTCAACCTTTTCATAGTCAGAAAAAGAGATTTTACACATTCTCTCACTGCATTCTCTCTCTAAAACGTGGAGCCCTCTCTCTCTCTCTCTCTCTCTCTCTCTCTCTCTCTCTTTTCCTTTCTCTCTTCCTTCTTCAAATCAATGAAAGAACATTCTATGCTGTACATCTGACAAAAAGTGCAGATTCTCCAAAGCTACAGATTTTCTCTCTCTTCCACACTCTCTTCATTTATTGCTTTCCCTCTCTCCCACTTCCTCTCACTTTCTTTCTCTTTCTCTACCTCTCTACTCTCTCTCTCTCTCTCTCTCTCTCTCTCTCTCTCTCTCTTTCCCCCTCATGCTTTTCTCCCTCCTACTCTCTGTGAGAGCAATGGAGAACTCCATTACCTTTGTGTGCAGCTGCATTTTATTCTTCAACTATTTGAATTTGAAAAATATTGAGTTGTACTCCCCCTCTCTCTTCCCTCCAAAACAAAATCCCTTTATCTCAACTCTGAGAGCTTTTTCCTATCTCCTATCCCTCCATAGCCAGCTCTCTGTGCTTGTACTGCTTGTAACCTTCACCATTACACATTATCCCTCTTGCTTACTTGTTTATTTAGCACCAATGGCAAGTAATCTCCCTCCACTGCAAGATATTACCATTAAGCCAAAACGATATTGCTTAAATGCCGATTTAGAGTAGGAATATGCTACTGTACACCTTGGAACTTCTAACCCCAATGCTGCAGATCAGCTACGAAGTAGTGGATGCAAAGCAATCAACTTATGGGTTGATGGTCACATTTACTCGTTTGATCCTATAACCAATGCAGCACCACCCTTTCGCAATGTCACTGACGTTTTGCGTTTTATTGGAGATGGGCTGTGGGGATACTGCTGGAGGTTACATTCGGCTTTATTCAATGAAAGAGAAGCAAGAAAGCAGCTCTTTGTTGCCTCATCAACAGTGCAAGAAAATCACATGATGGACATTCAACGAATCAGGGGAGAAGCCAATGACAAAATGAAGCAGCTAAACGCTGAGATAATCCAATTTAATAAAAAGCTACAGCAATAGAAAACAGAGCAAGAGCGTCGATTGGATAACTATGTTCAACTACAATACACTGCACGTAATATGCATCGGAGAATAGATCATCTCACACACATTCCCCTCGGCTACTACATTCGTAAGCGAAAGAGACAAGCAATGTCTACTCTATCTTCAAATGGTGGAGCTCGAAAAAAACGAATACGACAAACTAGGTAAGGATATGAACTCCAACTTTTGCTTTTACACTTTGTTTGCAGGTTGTTATAATTATGTTTCCATATGCAGAAATTTGGCTCGACAAATGATGGGAATCGATTCTGATATCGATACAACCAGATGTACAGTATTGCAACATATCATCAAACCAAAGGAGTTGGTGGAGTTATTGGACGATCCATCTAATGTTAGCATTGCCAAAATTTTGCGTCAAAAATATTTCAGTGAGTTAAAAAGTATTGTGTCACCTCAGGAAATGATGGAGGTGTGTGACAGTGCAGGAATAAGTTTCAAAGCTTATGAAGCTTTGTATAAAATTGTAACAATAGGACACAAAGCAAAAGGTCTTTTCAGATTGCTACCAACACCTTACAGTGTTAGCATTGCCAAACGATGCGCCAACAATGATGTTGCAAGTTTGTTAGGTGGATTTCAATGTGTCAAGGATGTCATGACATTAGAAGATGGAAAATCCTTTCGCTACAACGAATTCAACAATGTGTATGTCGACTTGTTGAAACTCCAGGAGTCAATGATCAAATTTTACGGGTTGACACAAGAAGAGTGTGGTGGCAAAGTAATTTTTGTTATGAAACTAGATGAGTGTCAGATTGTTAAAGGTCAGCGGCTCCAAAGGGTAAGCGTTACAATGATGAACAGGGCCTTGGTAGGTGTCGATGTTGAGTTAAATGACAATGAGAAGGGAAACACGTGTTTAGGTGTTCAATCAGAGAATAATATCTGGTGGTTGGCTGCTTTTCATCTCCCAAAAGAAACACATGAGTCCTTGAAGTGGTATTTCAATCATACGCCAATTGTTGACATCATTCGGCAACAACAAGAAGGACAAAGATTACAGGTTTCAGACTTGGGTTCGTTCCAAGTTGAGTGGCATTTGGCAGGAGATTTGAAAACTCTTAAGTGCATGTTAGGTTGCAAACATGGTGCGATGACACTCTTTCCATGCAATTATTGCTGCCATAGTAAAGTGTCCATGGGAACCGAGAGCAAGGTTGTCAAAGTCAGCAAATCAAAGAGCAGTAAGGGAAAGAGTGGGAAAGTTGCAGCCAACTCTGTGAAAGGTGTGTCTAATACACAAACAATAATTAAATCACTACAACAGTGGTTCCAAGGTATTCTTAGTTGTGATCAAAGTGTAACCCCTAATCGAGACATGGATGATCCCAATTGGGATCCTATTTTACCAATTCCACTGATTAATGTGCATGTTTGCACCTTTCATTCTCGTCTGCAAATTCTTGACAAGTTACTAATGTTACATATCAATTATGCTTGGAACATGGAGCTTGCAGAAAGAAGAGAAGAGTGTATAAAGGAACTTGAGTCTATTTTATCAAGTGTTGGTCTACATGGTGGTGCAGTTGAGCTATCCAAAGACAAAAAGACATCTAGTAGTACACAAGATAGACCCAATAAAATATGTATGGGTGGTAGCAAAGCTCGGCATTTTCTATCAGATTATTCGGCTTCTCAAAGTCAAACTGAGTTTCAATTGTGGAAAAAAGTGTGTGACATTACCACATACAAAGGGAACGAATCTGCTCTTGGAATTAAGCGTGCTCGTGTGTGGCAATCTGTCGATGATATTTTTCGTCTACTTGAAAAATCAAAGCTGACTTCTGATGAGATATCCACTTTGAAGTTTGTGATCAACAGCTTCACTTCGCAAATGGTCGATGCTTGGGGAGAAACACACATAACACATTACATGGTAAGTTTCATTTTGTCTTTACAATCAGCGTTACAATATCATTGAACAAAAGCTTGTATTTTTCAGCATATTCTTTTTGCACATAGTGCATTTTTTCTCGACACTTTTGGTTCTTTGGGCATTTGGAGTAGCCAAGGAATGGAGCGCTCACACTATCAAGCAAAAGCGGTGTATTTTAAGAATACATGTCATGGAGGTGGAAAAAAAAAAAGCAATGCATTACATGAAATGTTCAATTGGTTTTACAGAGTTTTGGCAAGGAGACAGAGAAAAAAGCCAAGAGTACAAAGGAATTTGAAATGCAGAATAGAAAAAGTTATTAACATTAGGCCATCAAATTCATACCATGCTTCAATAGCAAAAGATCGCTTCCGTCGATGGTTGGCAACAAGGAGAAGAGATGGCAGACGTTGGGTGCAAAATGAATAAAGTTTTGATCACCAAAAAAATTTGTTGTAACCTCGGATTTTGATGTTAATCAATTGTCGACACTTAGTTTTTGACCCGTGTGTGAATTCTCTTTCAATTATGAGTTTATTTAAATTTTTAATCATTTTTTAAGTTTTTAATTTTTTAAAGATTTTGGGCCTATTTAAGTCAAAACTCACTTTTTAAAGTTCATTTCTCATTCACACGTTCTAGAAGATCCACTCGAGCCAAAGCGAGCATGCACTCATATCTTGATCACGATGGAACCTACTCAAGAGAAAATCAGTATGCACGTCGATGACACCACCGCCACTCACAACACAACAGATTCAGCGCCCGCACTTGATACACAATCCCTAGCTTCAAATCCAACATCACAACCATCTCCAAATGCCACACAACCTCCTCAACCATCTCATGCACAAGAAGAAACCACTACCACATCCCAATCCCAACCCGCACTGCATACACAGCCCACATCTTCAGATCCAACGCCAGAAGCCCATCTAGATAACATGCAACCTCCCCAACCATCTGCTTCACACGAGGAAACCATTGCCACATCGAATCCCGCGCCGCAATCGCATGACGATAACCCAACACCACAACCAGTCACAAAGCCCATCCAACCTCCAAACCCTTCTATTCTAGATGATCAAACTACCATGTGCCAAATTTTTGGGGATCTTCCACCGTTACATCAAGCCCACCGCACAGCTTTGCCGGATCCTCCACCAATCTCTGAGATCAACCCTGAGACACTACAAAATGAGCAGGTTCCACCTGTTGTTCCTACACCTGTTGCTCAAGCAACCTCGCAAACTCCACCAATAAAGATGCGTTTCAAACAGTGCGCAAAAAGAAAAACACCAGAGAATGATAGACGGGCTGCCAAGAAAAGAAAGGAAGAGGCACGCCAGGAAAAAGAAAGAGCTGCCAAAGAAGCTGAGAGCAGAGAAAAGGAAGAAGCAAGAAGACGAGATGTGGAAGAATGGGAGAAAGCCGAGGCTGAGAGAGCTCATTTGGCAAACCTTCAAGCACGGGCCGAAGCAGAGAGAAGAGCAGTTGAAGAGATAGCCACAGCAACACAACAGGCACAGGCTGGCAGCTCTCGGCCACTCAAAGGACCTCAGAGAGCTAAGAAATGTCCAAAGAGAAAGAAGGACAATCTCACAGCTGAAGAGCAACAAACTCAAGCAGAGAGGAGAGAAAAGTTTAGAAATGACCCTCCTCAATGGGCCAGACTACTAGCTCCCCCTCCACCACATGTGGCACAGAAGAAAAGAAGATGGAAGCCAGGAACGGTGGCCTTGAGGGAAATTAGAAAGTATCAAAAATCTACTGATCCAATCATACCAAAAGCAGCTTTTTCGCGTGTTGTTAGAGAAATTATGGAAGAGTGTAGTGACTCTGTCACTCGACTCCAAGGCAGAGCACTCTTGGCACTACAGGACGCGGCGGAAGACATTTTGGTGCAACTCTTCAACGACAGCGTGTCCTGTATGGTGCATGCCAAGAGAGTCACCCTCAAAGTGACGGACTTAGCATTAGCAATTAGATTGAGAGATGAGGCTTGTTTATATAAGAACTAGTTTATCCCATGTAACCTTTTTATCACATTTGTGGCTCTACTGAGAGTTTGTAATCTTTTGAATCAATACCAATGATCAGATTTTGTATCAATGTCTTGAGTAATTTTAAACTATGTCTTGAGAACTTCAACAATTTTAAGTTGTTATTTGTTAACTGTTCATTTTGACAAATGCTCAACAATGGATTTTTTTTTTGAAAGCTGCCAAAACAGTGTTCCAAACCATGCAGAATGGTGCTAAAACACCTCCAAGGAGGTGTACTAGCATGAAAGTGAAAAAAAAATTTAACAAAAAGCCCTGTGCGCCACGACGCGCACAAAGCCATTTTGACCAGGTCAAAACAGCTCTGTGTGCGCCGTGGCGCACATGGCTTTTTTTTTTTTTTTTTAATTCACTTTCATGCTAGTACAGCTGTATACACCCCTCTACACCCCTCCTACTGCTCAAAAAAACTCAAAAATGAATAAAAATGGAAAAATCTATGTAGACATTGCCTGCACAACACCAGTACACCAGACGCGATAGAACACACACTTCAAAAAAAAATATTACAAGAGATATTACATCATGGTTTATGTATTTCTTGACGAATTACATCGGTAGGAATTGCAGGAGGGGCTGAATCGACATCAAATGTCTTTACAATTTGGTCTGGGTTTGTAATTCCTTGACCTAAGCTTAAAGCACAGTGGGAAAGGATGGATCCAGAGTGCTTGCCTGTAAATGCATACAAAGCAGCCTCTCTATCGACCAATATACATTTATGGGCGTTTAAAGTGAGAGAGTCTTCAGCAAGGATGGCACTCAAAGCTTTGCACTTGAGGAGCTTCGTTGTACCATGCTTGGAGAAGCCCGTGTATACAACTCTAATAATTGAGGGGCCCAAGTGGCTCAGGTAGTGCCACAAAGAGCTATCTCTGCCTGTAGGGTTGCTGCGGGAACCACTAGTTCGCATTGCAAATTTATCAACATGATATGCAGTCTACAAAACAATTTATAAATTTAAACTCTTGTTGTAATGAATTGTACACAAATAATCAAGTTATAATAAGTTTACCTCTGTCTCTTCATCCATCTCTTCAAGTGATTTTTTGGTAAGGTCGATGCTAGAGCGATCATCTTTTCCCGTAGAGATCAAAGGTTTGTGCGGCTGAAAAGCACTCTCAGGAACGCTTTCATAGAAAGAGGCACACGATTTGATCTCTACAAGTGTTGAAGCGACGGTCTGCACCAATGTTTGTTCATTCTCAATGGGAAAGAATGAGAGGCCGTCTAAAATACTTTGATCTTCAAAGTCAATTTCAAATTCTGTCTTCTCTTGCTTTCCACTAGGATCCTTCATCCCTGCATAGATAGCTAGCACAGAGAGAGACTCGTCTTCTCTAAGTCCCAATGTTTTGGCAATGTCATCAAGAAATAGGAAGTGACGACCATCGACGACCACTGCATGGAGAGAGAATTTGTAGCTCCGGCACTTCTTCCAACATGTCATCTCCCTCAATCATTCTATCATCCTTCTCAGTTGTACTGGGCTCTTGTAATAGGACAAGTGCCATTGATGCCTCCGCGTGCTCATCCACCTCCTCGATAACTTCATTTGACTCCTCAACAAGAGTCACCATTGGTTTCTTACTCGCTTTTTCTTTTGATTTTCCCTTGTCAGTACCTTCAAGCACAAGCAAAACTAAAACCATGTCCCATGAGATGAATTGAGTGCCGATGTTTCCCATGCCCAGGTCCATGAGGTCTTCCTCATCCTCTGTCCTGTAATCCCGATCAGTGAGCCCTTTAGTGAATCGCAACAATCGATATCGAAAGTTTTTGTCGGTGGCGTAGAGGTGCTTGAGGAACTCCACTGGCACCCATGCCATGTCAGATCCCTGAAAGACTATGGCATATTCTTCGATGTGTTGTGCCATGTAGTCAAGGAAGCTCTGGAATGCTTCCCCATGAAGATTTGTTGTGGCTTGTATGTCAATGAAGCCTTCAAAGACATTAATTAGATCGTATGCTCGATCTGCAAGTCCTATCTTTTCCAATTGTGAGAGAAGTGCGTCACTAGCTGTGGCCATGGTTTTTTTCGCGAAGAAAATAGATAGAGAGCAGACAGAGAGAGCTTGAGAGCAAAGATTCTGAGTTTTGTGAATGTTATAAAAGCTTTTAAAAACTTATAAAGTCACTTATATACTGAAAGTCACTTTTTTTTTAAAATTTAAAAAAATTATAAAAATAACTTAAAAGTATACTTTTACTTAATAAACGTGATTGGAAAGCACTTGCATTCCAAATCACTGAAATGGCATTTCACTCATAACGTTGGACATAAGATTTTACACAGAGATAAAATTCAAAGCGCCAAAATCATTAATAGAATCATAATCTTTTATCAATTACAAGGTTTTACAGAAATACATCACGGAAATGTGATGTTCTCACATAAAAAGCTCTTCTCTTTTCTAGAACGTATAACTTTCTGGTTGATTACAAAGAGATATGGCTCTAACAAGGAATATCTAAGATTAAGATACTCGCGAAGATGACTGAGATGCCAATCGTTATTCACTAAGATGTCATGCACTGTATCATCATGGAGACATATTTGCAGGTCAATGGATTCTCTAACTGCAACGTCAAAGTCTAGTGCTTCCCATTCTCCCTTCGTCAACTTCCATCTTCTGTATGGAAAAGCCATTGATAAGCTTTGCTTTGCGATATGGTATCTGAAGAGCACATTCTCTGCAATTATAGACAACTTGATTCTATCTCCTTGATGGTTGACCACTTTCATTTCCCATCCAGCTGCAAGAAAAGCAGATATTGCATCTCCCCCTTTGCAGGTCCACATTGTTGGTGTCCTGTGAACACTCTGCAAACAGAAAATATGTACAAATATATGAAGTGACATAAACCATGTCAAAGTTTCTTTATGAGAACCATAGGTGCACTTCATTGCTGCATGCACATCCATCTCGATTCTTCTTTTGGTTGCTGCTATTAAAGCACTATCTGGCTTAGGCCATTCGAAACTCTGCAAAGTTGGCAAGTTAACCGGAGAAAGATTGCCATACCCATTTCTTGTAGGTGTGATGTAAGTATGGTCGTAAAAAAAAATGTTTTGTGATGCAAGCTCAGAGGAGGAACAACCAGCATAGAGCAACTTGCCAAGCTCAACATGGATGGCCTCAAAAGTTCCTGTGAAGGACTCTATTGGCTCCCACTCTACAAAATCGGATGGAAAGACATCTGTAAACATTACACAATCAAAGAAATCTTAAAACAACAAAGCAACTTACGCTGCCATAATCGATAATCAGAAAATCTAAGGCTTTGACAGTGGTGTGAACTTACAATTTGCTGGAAACCTTGGTGGAGTCAACGCTGTCGTTAACTTCAGTTGTGAATCCACATACACATGTTGAACCTTTGCAAGTCGCTTACCACTTTGGAGTTGTTTAAACTCCATTATTCTTCCCTTCCAATGGTGTGCCCGAGAAGCCATGTGTCTCCTGGAGACCTTGTGTGCGCCTCTTGAGCTGGGTTGCATTGTCACCCACATCAACCGTTTGAACTCTGTCGTCACCCAACACCCACTGTCATCTTGAACATTGCTGCATGACATGGAGTCAATAGCACTCCTGGGTCGTCGAGAACCTGATGATGACATGGAAAATAATGGCACAACCTGCACACAACACTTACTGTTAATCGATGAACACCAATGAAAAATATGGACACAACTAACACACATCACTTACTACTATGATATAAAACTGCACGTTGGGAAAAGCTTGAGTGGGATACTCAAGCTTCAAAGAGAAAGAGAAATGGTAGATTTAAACAAAAGATATGCTGCAAACTCAGTTATAGATAGCAATGTGTAAGAAACTTACAGAGCAATGGAAATATTTACCTTGAGGAGCAAGTGCAAGCTTGAGGGGTAAGTTGCAAGCTTGAGGAGCAAGCTGCACTCTTGAAAAGAATGCAGCAACCTTGAGAAGAATGTTGCAAGCTTGAGGAGGGAAAAGAGGTTCAAAACTCTGCTGCAGAGGTTTTTGGGAGGGAAAAGTGAGAGAGGGTAAGTGAGAGGGGAAGTGAGAGATGATACTGATAGAGAAGAGAGAGGAGAAGTGAGAAATGGGACAGTATAGAGAGGAGATGTGAGAGATGGTACAGTAGAGAGAGATAGTACAGTATAGAGAGAAGTAATAGATGGTACAGTAGAGAGAGAGAGAGAGAGAGAGAGAGAGAGAGAGAATGTTCAGCACGTTTTTGAAGAGACCATATATTAAGAGAGTGGGAAAAACAAATTGACAGCCTCTAGAGAGAGAAAAGATTGGTTTTCACCCCAATATTTTAGAAAAAGGCTCTATTTTTATCATTTATAAGAGTTTCTCTCTTTATATTTTATGAAAGAGTACAAGTTTGACCAAACCTACCACACCCACCATTTTTGTCCACATGGCATCCACCCATTAGCCCAGCCCCTAACCCCATTTTTAATCCCATGGCAAATAAAGAGGCCCTCCTACACCCCATTCCCTTCCTAATGTACTTCACCTAATTTCCTAATTCCGTTACTCTCAAAGTTCATAAGCCATTTCCATTACAAAGAATGTGCTGCAAAAGTAATAAAACTTTAATTCAAACACTGAAGTTTTTTTACTGCAAAGACATTGTTTAATCCACCATGTAATGTGTTATATGCATCTCTCCCCAGGCATCTACCATTTGCGTTGTGAAACTATTGATTACAAACTTTAAGGTGAATATCTCAGCAAATGTTATTTTTGCCTTTCAAGAAAACAAAAAATATCATCTACAACCTGTCACACACGAGCACGCTTAATTCTTAGGGTTGCTTCGTTACCTCTATAGGTGATAATGTCACACACCTTTTTCCACAATTGAAACTCATTGGAACTTTGGGAGTCATAATAGTTTAAAAGCATATGCCTACCTTTACTACCACCCATACATATTTTATTGGGACGATCATGTGTACTTCCAGATGTCTTCTTGTCCTTTGATAACTCTACTGCACCCCCATGTAGGCCAACACTTGATAGAATAGATTCGAGTTCTTTGATACACTCTTCCCTTCTTTCTGCAGGCTCCATATTCCAAGCATAATCAATATGGAGCATAAGCAACTTGTCAATAATTCGTAGACGGACATGAAGAGTGCACACATGCACATTTATCAGAGGAATCGGTAGAATAGAATTCCAATTTGGATTGTCCATGTCTTGATTAGGGGGTACACTCTGGTTACAACTGAGGATACCTTGAAACCATTCTTGTAGTGCTTTACCCACTGTTTGTGTAGTGGTCACATCTTTTGCAGAGTTGATTGCAGCTTTGTCATCCTTATCCTTATCGTCCTTTGACTTATTGACCTTTAAACCTTTCCCCTTAGTTCCTAATGAGACTTTACTGTGGCAGCAATAAATGCATGGAAAGAGGGTTTGCATGTTTCTTGCACCCTAACATACACTTGAGAGTTTTCAACACTCCTGCCAAATGCCACTCCACTTAGAACGTATCCAGACCTGAAACCTGCAATCGTTGTCTTTCTTGTTGTTATCGAATGCCATCAACGATTGGGGTGTGATTAAAATACCATTTGAGGGAGTGGTGTGTCTCGTGTGGGAGATGAAAAGCTACCAGCCACCAAATATTCTTCTCGGACTGAACACTTAAACATGTGTTTCCCTTCTCGTTGGCATTTAACTCAACATCGACACCCACCAAGGCTCTGTTTATAAGCGTAACGCTTACCCTTTCAAGCTATTGACTTTTGACAATTTTACACTCATCAAGCTTCATCACAAATATAACTTTGTCATCACACTCTTCCTGTGTCTACCCATAAAATATAATCATTGACTCCTGGAGCTTCAACAAGTCAACATAGACATTATTAAACTCGTCGATTCCCATCATCATCCGAGCTAAGTTCCTACATATTGAAATAATATTACAGCAACCTACAAAAAACGTAAGAAATTAGAAGTTTGCATTTATATATATTCCTATCGAGTTTGACGGATACGTTTCTTTTGAGCTCCACCACTTGAAGATAGCATAGATATTGCATGTTGCTTACGCTTGCGAATGTGGTAGCCCAATGGAATGTGTGTAAGATTATCAATTCGCCGGTGCATATTACGCGCAATGTGTTATAGTTGAACATAATTGTCTAGACGACACTCTTGCTCCATTTTTTGATGCCCTACTTTTCTAATAAGTTTTTACGTCTCGTCGTTTAGTTGCTTCGTTTTCTCGTTGGCTTTCTCTCTGACTTGATCAATGTCTTTCACGTACTTCTCTTACAATGATGAATATGCAACACAGAGATGTTTTCTTGCTTCCCTTTCATTAACAAAAGGTGAATGTAATCTTCAGCAATAGCCAAACAATCCATCTCTCCCATCTCCATTAAAACGCAGTAGCTCAGTGACATTACGAAAAGATGTGATGCATTGATCATTGGATCGCCAGGATAAATATGGCCATCAACCCATAAGTTGATTGTCTTGCACCCAAGGTTCCGTAGTTGATTTTCAGCATTGGGATTAGATGTGTCAAGTCGCACAGTAACGTACTCTTGCTCTAAATCAACATGTAATTGATAGCGTTTTGACTTGTTACTAATTTCTTACAGTGGTAGGGGATTGAATGACATTTGTGTTAGTTAATCAAGCAAGAGAAAATGTGTAATGGTGACTGCTACAAGCAGGTGAAGGTGGCTGTGGAGGAAAGAAGTGGAGAATACTCAAAGATAGGAGAAAAAGATTATGTTGTGGAGAGAAGAAAGAGAGGGAGTGCAATTCAATCTCCTTTTTAATTCGAATTGTTGATCACGAGTGTAGAGAGAGAAACGCTCATGCACACAGAGGTAATGGAGTTTTTCATTGCTCTTAGTTGGAGTTGGAGTGGGAGAAGCATGGAGAGCGAGAGAGAGAGAGAGAGAGAGAGAGAGAGAGAGAGAGAGAGAGAGAGAGAGATTAAAGAAAAGAGAGAGTAGGATTGAGGGAAGATCTGCAACCTTGGAGAATCTGCATTGTCAAAAAAAGACAGCCAAGAATGTTCCTTAATGATTGAGAGGAGAAATGACGAGAGAGAGAGAGAGAGAGAGAGAGAGAGAGAGAGAGAGAGAGTTGGCTCACGTTTTAGAGAGAGAATGCAATGAGTGAAAATTTTACTTTCTGACAGGGGAGATTAAAAAATGATTTCCTTTAATGAGTTCTAAGTGAGAGAGTGTTTTATATGTTAGAGAGAGAAGAGGGGTTGAAAAAAATATTTAAAATTCATTTATCCGTCTCTCTTTTGAATTACTAAATAGACTATTTTCAAATTCAAAATATAAAAATGGCTTTTTTTTAAATCTTAACATAGATCTTTTTGCCCTCTCTTTTAGGCTTGGTCAAACTTGGCTTAAGCTTTAAACATTCTTTTAAACTACAAAATAAAGAGGCCCTCCTATTCCCCATCACTTTCTAATGACATACATTGTGCAGGCCACGTGTGAACCCGCAAACATTTTGGAAATCATCTATATTGGATAAACATTATCAAACCATACATCTAGCATGTATTCCAACCTTCCCATTTTGCAACCTTGTTCGTTGTCCAAGAGAAACTCATCCCAATCTTTTAAATGTTGCCCAAAAGTTGGTTTTGTCTTCGGACTCATCTATCACTTGTGGGCCTTGCCTTCAACTAGTAGACTTGCCTCCGTCACTGACACCTTGTCCGAGGTGCAACAACCACAAATCACTCCACTTATGGAGAAGTGTGTTTAACAGTCTTTATTTTGTTGCCATTCTATTACTTATTCTTGAGCAAAGCGACAGAATCTTATGTTTTTGACGTCCGTATCATTCTAGTGGTTTGAGCCAAACTCCCCGAAGGAGAGACCTAGAGTCCCTCCCGACAGGTGAGTGTCAGTCACACCACTTGTATCAAGTGACATACCAATTGCATGAAAATATCAGTGAATTGTGTGAATTGGCAATCATACATGCCCACTGATCTAAGCTTGCTATTAATATGAAGCGCACGTTAGTATTATCTTTGTGTAAAATCAATGGGCTGTGATCACCAGGAAAATCGTCTCATGAGATTCCTCAAAATCAAACTAATGATCCACATGCAGATCATGATGTGGAACCATTTTGGTAGGTGTGAGCAAATTAGACCTAAAATACAGAGGACAACCTTGGAAACTGAAATCTACTATGGAATATAAGGATTCTCCATTAAAAATCAATCGCCGAGTGTGCAATCCCTCTATGAAATGCTAGTGGCACTTGATCATGAATCTTAACTAGCTTCGATTCATGCCACACATAAGGACAATATGCAATCGCATGTGAGCCTTGATCCATTAAAAACTTGAAAGAGTTGGTACCAAAATTGACTATTGACAAAAAGAAAACAGAACTTCAAAGCATGAAGAGACTCCTTCGCATAGCATTTGATTGAAGCACATTAAATCCAGCAATTGCTATTTTCTACCATAAACATGAGAGAGATGGGTGGGCACTCTACCTCCCTCGCATTCTTCAGAGAAAAACAATGGCCCCTATGCTGGTGGCAACCTACCTCTTCGCCCAGACCGATATTGCAAGGTGGAGTGCAGGGCCAACCCGTCAGCTTGATGTGAACGTTGCGGGTATGTAACCAAAGCCAGAGTACAGCATAAAAATTCTTGGTGACCCAAAGCAAAGACACTGCCCTTTCATTTAGGGCAGAGCGGACAAACAATGGTTTTCTCGATCACAAAAGATACCCCTTCACTGCACACAGGATCAACCGGCACTCTGGTTCAAGACATCAAGAAACCCATGGTTTTGCGAATCACCAGCAACAGCCTTTAAAAGCCTAGAGGAGTTGAAAGGCATTCAATCAATACTCAAAAATGGTTGCCAAACATATCACTTGCCTGCTTTGTAGTACCCGCCTGCTTGCAGCTCTATATTCCGACACCAAGCAAAAGCAGAGGTTCCTCTTTGTGAAGCAGAACATCCCCCTCTGAATATAGAATCAGGCCTTTATCACCCAAGCTATTCCAAATCTAACATCACGAACAGAATTCTCCATTGAGACATTTAACCATCTACAAGGAAGGGACCCTCATCGAAAAACATGTTACTGTAAATTATCCACAATTAACCTCGACAAGTCAAAAGTAATCTTTCTGCTAAATTACAAATGCTACAACAGATGAGGTCTCAATGTGTCAAGTCTTTGCCAAAGTCATTTATACAACCCTCCATAAAAGAGCCTATCGAATGAAATGAATGAACACCTTTTCATTCCCATCCATAAATGCGCCAAGGAATTTATCAAACATGCAGAAGGCCTTTCAGAATTTGAGTACTCTTTATGTTACAATTCTCCTCCACGACCGAAAGTCAGTGCCAATGCTTGAAGCGACACCAATCCCTTGCTGTGTGCTGGTATCTCCTTCCTTCTTGCCTACACCCAAATAGTACATTCGCAAGGAACCATCTGGTAAAACCACCACATAAGGGGTTCCCACCACCACATTGTCCCATACATCATCCCCTTTTCTTGCCTTCAAAACAGGTCCACCAGGCTCTGGTCCACATTCAGAGTCCTTCGTCCACGACAGGCCATCATCAGAAACAGCAAGCCCAATAGAAAACTCAAACTTGTAGTTAGATCCCTCATAAAACATCAAATATCTCCCATTATAGGGGATGATATGGCGCACAGAAACACCACCTTCATCCCACGTTCCTGGCTCACCACAAGACAAAACCTTACCCTTCTTCTCCCACACCTTTCCATCATTTGATACGGCAATACCAGCTGAGAAGAAACCGAAATTATTGAACCCACCAGTCTCTCTTGTATGATAACTCAGGATCCATTTCTCATCAGAATGCGAGCTACCAGGCTGTAAAACCCGAGGCCATGACACACCATTATGGTCCCAAGACCCCACATCTCCAACAGTGATAATAGGGCCTTTTCTATCAAGGAAATGAATACCGTCCTCTGAGATAGCAAGGCCCGGCTGCAATCGGACACCTTTGCAACGACGATCAGGGAACCCAACTAGGGGCAACTCATCAAGTCCACCACCAAAGTAGTAAAGGAACCATTGATTCAGAGAAGCATTGAAGACAACATCACCCACACCGATGTGCACACAATCGAAAGAAGAGGGGTCATCTGAGGGGTCGAGGAGAGCACCTTGAGGGAGAGGGCCTTTGAAGCGGGTGAAGGAAAGACCACCATCGTCGCTAAGAGCAAGGCCTATGCGGCCAGTTGGGAGGGATGCGTTAAAGGGAGTGACTCCCATGTTCCACATGTCGGAGCTCCGGCCATAGTAGTACATGCGCCATGCGGAGGTGCTTGTGGCAGAAAGAGGGTCTGCCGGGAGTACTACAGCGCCCGCGAAAGCCCTGCTGTCCCACGAGGAGGGATCGGGCCCTAACACTCGCCCCGAGCTCCACGAAGCCGAAGACGACGATCCAGACGCCATCGCGATCATGCTACCTATCATCTATGTGTTTGGCTTGCCTTAGTCTGAGTTCACACGGCGCCGGATGTAGCTTATCCAAAAATGGGCTTTCTGGGTGTACTTGAAGGCCGAATACAACTATCTGAGTATGTATAGTTCATGGCTATTCGCCTGGGATGGTGACAAGCCCATTTGATGGCATTGACGGTGCACGAGTACGGCGCGAGGAGCGAGGGTATATTGACCGGACGCGTGGCGAATCGCATGGCGGCGTGGGGGGGCAGGGTTGCCTGCTCTGCAAGATGTAAACCCGAGCGCAGCAGGCAGCTGCAAAGTGCCGACGTGGTGGGGTGACAAAGCAGGCCACCGTGAACAGGGTGCAGGATGACGTGGCCATCCACGTGCCATGTGTTCAGGCATCACTAGGGCAGGGAGGGGATGGCTAGTACCTCGTACCCTCGGGGTTGAGGCCTCAGGACCAACGGTAGCGTTCGGCCTAAGGAGCGTTCAATGCCCACTCGCTGTCGCACTCTCTTTGAGGCTCTCTAAGGTGCTCACTAGATCTTCTCCTGGCAAGAGGGGCTCCCCTGCTCTGGGTATCGTTGCAAGCATGACGTGAAGCAGGGCTAGGGGGTGTGAGGCACGCGTCGAAAGCTGAGTGCCATTACTAATGGCGGGTGGAAAGATGAGAAGGAAGGCAAAGGGTGGCCGCATGCGGGATGCTTATTCCATGTCCCCCCCTAATGCTGCAAAGGGGAAACCCATAGTGGGAGAAGCGAAGCCCGATCTCGCAGGTAACGGGTAGAGGGTTCCCTCGCTATGTTTGGCATGTTGGATAGTGAACAAGTAAGGGTTTAGAGTGTTGCTCAATTAGCCTGGGTTTAGGGCATGAGGCGGGCATGGGATTCTCACCCTTACACAAACGACGTTGCAGGTCACGATAGAGGTGGTGGTGTCCGAGGAAAGGGAGGAGGATGATCCCCCTCCCACTCCTCCTATGAAAAAGAACCCAAGTAAGCTCCTTGTCAAGGGGGGTAAGAGTGGGAAGCAACCTCCTGCACAACAAAGAAACACGCGAGCTCAAAACTTGGTGCAATCCAAAAACAGATCAAAGTTTTGTGAGGATAGGCATGCGGTGGCAATCCTTGATGATGGAGATGACATCAAGGCCACTGTCCACCAAAATCAGGTATGTCCGGGTTTACACTTGCGCAGAGGCATGGCCATGGGAGTCCTCGGTGAAATTTGTTTCTGATTACTGTAGGGTGTTGAGAAGGAGAAAGAAACAGAGGTCCAAATATTGCACGAGGCCACTGCCAAGAAAATGCATGTCTGTCTGGGTTTACGCCTATTCTTGGCCATTGGGGTGTGCTCTAACTGTTTCTCTTTATGCAGTGTGTTGAGCAGGGCAAGAAGACAGCCATACCTTCGGACGGGGACAGGTCTCAAATCCCGCATGTGGATCCCGCCTTTGTGGAGTTGGCGACAAAGAAAGGGGTGCATGTATGTTCACCTTCTCTAACTCGGGCTCGCCTAGGTCTACATGTTAGGTCGATGTTTACACGTTGGGATTACCCAGGTTTTCATATGCCCATGTCGGGATTGGCCGTGTTTATCTGTCAAGTCTGTGGTGCTAAAAGGTTGCATTCCATGGCTTTTCTTTATAAGGTGCCCAGATGGAAAATCTAGACAAGAACAATCCAAGAATGAGGATGGGAAGAGGCTGCTTATGAAGTCGAGAGAGAAGGTCCAAACGAAGGGTTCCGATGCAAAGAGGTCCCTTGTGAAGACGAAGGAGAAGGTCCGAATGAAGGGTTCTGATGCAAAGAAGGCTCTTGTGAAGCTCAAGGAGAAGGTCCCAATGAAAGGTTCATATGTGGTTCAAAAGCCCTCAACTATCCACTTGAAGGGTCGTGAGGTAGAAAAACAACCTGAGGTGACTAGTGAAAAGGGGAAGGGAAAGCTTCAACTGCAAGAGAAGCCCAAGCCAAATGCTACAATCGCCACCACAAAAGAAGACAAAGGCAATAAGAGAAATCTTCTTGAAGTAGAAGGGGCCGGTTTAAGGTCTGTTTAAGGTCTACATCCAAGCGAACGAAGGCCGGAACCTCTCAACCATTGAGCGTCAGTCTTGTGAGTCCCTCTTTGACCCAGGTCTACATTTAGTCTCGGGCATGCCCGAGTTTACATTTGGGTTAACAAGGGCTGCCTACCATTTCTAAAGTTGCATGACGACGAGGCCGGGCCTAGTAATAGGCCTACTGACGATAGCATTCAGGCTCCGACACAACAAAAAATGCCCGATCAGTCCCAGGTGGGTCTTCGTTATAATTAAGTTTAAATAATACGAATTTTTCTTTGAATATTAACATTGCGTACGTAAAGAGGGAGTAAGGAATTAGGAAAGAAAAACTAGCTGAAACGGAAGACATCTTCCAAGAAACCTACACGCACTTGTTTGTAAATTAGAAAAGAATTGTTTGGGTTAAGACTGGTTGAAGTAGGAAAGAATGATTAATCATCCTTAAGACAGCTTGTCTCAGGACACCTTGGACTCCTTGATATATTTTGATGAATAATCATGGTTTTCCAGCCACGGATAAGTTGGCTACCCCCATGAATGATGAGTTTCTACTCCGTGTCATCTCTTGATGTTTCTACATAAGTTAGGATCCTAGGGGAGCCGCTTGGTTGTATGGGCAACTGGTTTGGTATATGGCCACCCCGAACCTTGGGTGGGGGTTTATCCACCCTGGATTGTGAACAAGAAATGGGTGCCGTTTTTCACCCTTAGGTGGTCTTGAGACAAGAATACTAGTCATGGTCATTATGGTCAATGTTTTTGATTGACAATACCCCGTCTTAAGTTTAAAGATGTCTGTTTGCTAAAAGAATGCTTTTTAATACTTGATCAAAGAAATTTAAAAGAACCATTATTCTAAATGTTAAAACAATGTGATAGTAAGTAGAAAACAAACGAATCATGTGTGAGTGTGGGGAGGTAAGTGGGGATTGACTAAGGTTGTCTATCATGGACGGGTGAACCTGATTAGTCAAGTAACTATCCATCCCTATGCATTGTTGGGATTAGGGTTGAAGAGAAACGCACACAGCTTGGAGAAGATGAAGGAAGCTCAAGGCACACAACTAAGAGTATATTACTTAGTGTGCAATGGAAAGATAGATATCCCTAGAGTGATGGACGTATATACAATGCACGGGGGGAAAAACCTCCTAAAGAGGGAAAAAATGCCCTGGTTGTCCTAGTGTGTTCACCCACATCACTACCACATGTATATGGTAACAAAAGTGATGCAGTGAACAAGAGCTGGCACATGAGTGAAGGGAAGTGCCATGCCCTGAGGACATGATCAATCCACAAAGAGGAGTAAGCCCAAAGCTTTGCGGAAAGCTTCGAGCTTCTCTTCACAAGACAATGCCTTTGTGAAAATATTTGCAAGGTTGTCCTGTGTTGGCACATAAGCCAAGCTGATCTCTCCCGCTGAGAGCCTCTCCCTGACATAGTGGTAATGCACCTCAATGTGCTTTGTGCGAGCATGAAAAAATGGGTTCCTCGCAATTGCCAATGCGCTCTAATTGACAGTGTAGATAGTGTTGGCAGTGTCATGTCCAACACCGAAATCAGCCATAAGGCGTCCGAGCCATACACACTCAAGCGTAGCTGTGAAGACTGTCCTGTACTCAGCCTCACAACTCAAAGTGGCCACAGTAGGTTGCTTCTTACTCAACCATGATATACATGAACTGCCAAGCATGAAACAAAAACCACTTGTGGACACTTGCGTGTCAAAACAACCAGCCCAATCTGAGTCCGAAAAAGCATGTAAGTCTGGCGGAAATGATCCCCCCTTGGGATAAAACAAGCCAAGATGTAAAGTGCCACTAAGGTAGCAAAAAATCCTCTTGATAGCCTGCCAATGCTTAGACCGTGGGCTATGCATAAATCTGCTGACTTGTGAGACTACAAATTGAATATCCGGCCTCGTGCTGCATACATAAATGAGGCATCCAACAATAGTTTGGTAAAGAGTGACATCTGCAGGATCACCAGCATCATGAAGACTCAATTTCAAACCTGTTTCCATGGGATTGGCAATATGTTTGCAATCCTCAAGTCCAAACTTACATAGCAATGACTCTATGTAAATTTTCTGACACAAGGCAATATCACCATCACACTGCTTAAACTGTATACCCAAGTAATGATGCAATAGCCCCAAATCTTTCATCTTGAAAGTAGCATTCAAATCAGCCTTAAAATTCCAATATGTCTCTCATTTGGTCCAGTGATCATTTGGTCCAATCATCGACATAAAGAAGCAGATGAGAAGTACATCACCCTCACGATTTACATACAATGTGCTTTCTGTTGGACTGTTACGAAAGCCTTGTTTGACCAAATGAGTGTCAGCTTTCTCATACCAAGCACGAGGAGATTGCTTAAGCCCACACAAAGCCTTCTTACATCTTCACACTTTGTCCTCTTGTCCTTTCTTGACAAAACCGCGAGGCTGCGTTACATAAACTTCCTCAAATATGTCACGATTCAAGAAAGTAGTAACAATGTCTGATTGATGTACATCCCAACCAAAATGATCTACAATGCACATAGAAAATGCACAATAGTCATACAACAAGTGGGAGAAAAAGTCTCTTCATAATCTATGCCTTTTTGCTGTGCATAACCCTTTGCAACAAGTCGAGCCTTATGGCGATCAATCTCACCATCCGGCTTGCATTTCAAATTGTAAACCCACTTTGTACCAATGGCCTTTTTGCCAAGAGGCAAATCACATAAAGTCCATGTATCATTTTCTATAAGTGCATCATATTCTGATAACATGGTAGCCATCCAATTTACTGAATTCTGTGCTTCATCAAAAGACAGAGGTTCCTCAACATCATGTAAGCTAGACACATCCAAAGCATAACAATCTGATGCATAAGATGCATGCCGAGAGTCTAAACGAGTACGACTAGACAAAGGTGTATCCAATTTACTATCACGCAATGTATGCACCAGCCATTTTGGCATACCTCTAGCCTGCTCATTTTCAGCCCTTTCCTCATCAAGTACATCATGTACATCTGCATCAGTAATAGGCTGATCTGTAACAGTTTCAAAAACCCCCATAGGCTGTACATTTGCCTCATTGAAATTTACATTCGAACTTCACCCCACTGAAAAGAGGCAACAAAGTGTCATAAATGTCCTGTGAGCTTACATTACTGTCTCTAGTACATGACAACAAGGGCTGAATAGAATCTTCCACAAACACTACATCCCGTGAAGCCAGAATACACTTTGTTTGTGGTTGATACAACCTACAACCTTTGATTTTAGCACTATAACCAACAAAAATACATTTGATAGCCTTATTATCCAATTTTCTACGTTGTGTTTGTGGCACCAAAGCATATGCCAAACAGCCAAAAACACGCATGTGCTCATTAGAAGGCTTTCTATCATGCCATGCTTCATATGGAGTAATAGACTACAAAGCTTTTGTAGGACACCTATTAAGTACATAAGTGGCACACATGATGGCCTCAAGATAGAAAGAATGCGACAAAGCTTGAATTTTGACCATACATCGTGCCATTCTCGTAAGTTACCTGTTTTTCCTCTCAACAACACCATTTTGATGAGGTGTATAAGGCACTGTACATTGGTGTTTCAGCCCACGACTAGCCAGAAATGCATTAAATTCATGAGACATATACTCCCCCCATCGATCAAAATGGAGGTTGCCCATAGTACATTTCGATACATTTTTAGCCATAGCCAGAAATTGTTTGAAGCACATAAAAACTTCGGACTATGCTTTAAGCAGAAATACCCATGCATGCATGGAGTAATCATCAATGAAAGTCACAAAGTAAAGGTAATTGCCCAAGGACGGAGTTTGCATGGGCCCACAAACATCACTATGCACAAGCTGAAACCTATTTGTGGCCCTAACTGAACCATCCTTTGGAAACTTCGAACGTTGCATCTTACCCAAAATATAGCCTTCACAAACATGTTTAACAGGTACTTCAAGAGGCGGCAAAGAAGCAACCATATCAGATTTCTGCAAACGCAGCAAATTGGCAAAATTCAGATGATCAAAACATGCATGCCAAAGTTTTGCATCTGAAATAGCCCTTGAATCTGCAACTGCATTTGCAAAATTTTGTCCACACTTGTCATACAGAGTGAGCTTATACAACCCACGACACAAAAGGCCAGATGCAACAATTTCATCACCAAAACTGAGATCATGAACTGTATATCTCTCATCCACAAACTTGACTACAAGTCCAAGTCTAGCAAGTGCAGATAGAGACAAAAGATTCTTCTTGATTCCAGGTACATAAAGTGCATCAACAAGTGTGAACGAACTGCCTTTTGCAGCACTAAACACAATCTTTCCAACTCCCTGAACCGGATAAGAGGCATTGTTGGCACAAGTGACTGAATTCCCATGAGGGACATACTCAAGAGAGGTGAACAATTCACGATGTAAGGTAATGTGCTTTGTAGCACCACTGTCGAAATACCACACATGTGAATCTGCAGCAACTGACATGCATGCATCATGGACAACAGGATTGTAAGTTCACTCTGCACTAAAAGCCCATTTTACATCAACATTAGCATCACACTCTCCTTTCACAGAAGACTCAACAATGGCTGCATTTGTAGTGGAACCAGCATTTGCAGTGGAACCACCCTCTTTCTTCTTAGCCTCTTTGGCCTTCAACTTAGGACACTGCTTGATCAAGTGATCATTAATGGAAACGCATCTTATTTTTACCCTTATCACCAGAATTGCCAGACGAAGTGCTGCCAGCAAAAGCATTGGGAACAGAAGTTTTGCCACTCGTAGCAGAACCATAAGAAGTGGTTGCATTGTTGTTACCACCATTTCTTTGAGAAGCAATAAAATCCTATTCAATTGCACGCTGTCTAGTTCTATTTTTTCTGGAAAGTGACTCTTTAATATGCATAATGCATCAAACTTGACAACTTCAGGATTTCCTTGGGTCATAAGTCTCCAAGTACCAGCAAAAGTCTGGTAAGAATCTAGTAAGACATCAAGAACAGTCTGCACAAGGGAACTGTCTGAAATGACTTCACCTGCAAAAATAAGTTTCTCATTAATATCCTTGACACCACCAAGGAAAGTGTCCATATCATCCTCCTCATGCATAATCTTCAATTCCAACTCTTTACGCAGCAAAGCAATTTTAGCCTCATTGCCACTTGCATAAAGACCGGCAAAAGTATCCCAAGCCTGTTTTGCAAATTTCGTTGAACGAATGTGAGGAACAATGGCGCGCTTCATAGACAATGTAATCAATGCATGAGCCTGCGCATCCTTACATCCCAACGAGATTGTTCTGTCGTAGGCAAAACAACTCTAATAGCAGCAATCCTTGTAGCAAAACCCTTGCAACATCCTCAACATCGCCTGCATCCTTAGAACCAGGACGTACATCAATGTCCTGCACAATATTCTAGATGCCCTTTGACACAAGAACATGTTGCATCATGTAAGCCCACATAGGGTAATTGTCCCCATCCAATCTTTCCTCAACAACAAACATCTTGAACACTTCTGTGTTGTTGTCAGCCATGGTAAATGTTGCACCTGATGTGAAAACTGCTCTAAAAGAGGAGAAATGAAGCAAGAACAACATGTGCTATATAGCACAAACCGTAGAAGATTGTAAGACACATGTTATGCAGAAAACGACACAGACAAAAAATTTGCAGAAAATGACAAAATAGCATGTGCATATTGCGGTGCCTATAGTGGAAACAGAGGCCGAAAATGAGCCCAATCAGAAATCTGAGCAGACCTGCGAACACTTACGCTCATCAAAGCTCACAGAAATCGGAGAAAGCGAGAAGGTGTGTGCTAGAGCTGCTAGCAATTGAGCCCAAGAGGATGCAACCTGCTCTGATACCAATTTTTGGAATTAGGGTTGCAGAGAAATGCACACAACTTGGAGAAGACGAAGGAAGCTCAAGGCAGGCTCAAGGCAGACAATTGAGAGTATATAACTAAGTGTGCAATGGAAAGATAGATAGCCCTAGAGTGATGGGCGTATATACAATGCACAGGGGGCAAAACCTCCTAAAGAGGGAAAAATGCCTCGACTGTCCTAGTGTGTTCACCCACATCACTACCACATGTATATGGTAACACGCACTAAAAACTTCTAGAAAACTTCTTCACTTGGAAGAGGAGTCCACCAACGGGGCTGTGCCCTCACATCTGTTAGGGGGGGGAAGTGTTGGTTGAGGATACCTTAGCCCAATTTGTGGAAGTTATAGGGCCAAAAGGGTTTTAGCCTTTTAAGATGTTGTCCCGGTTCCGCTCTGAGACAGGACTAAGTCTTCTTCTAGGGCTATAGACCCAAGCCATTGTCAATGGTAAAGGTCTATTCCCTGGATTTTTCTTGTTTAGAGACTCTAATTTTTATTAGGCCTAGAGACCTGTCAAGGATCCCATCCCGATTTTGGTGTCGACGGGTTGGGGATCTCACAATATGCATAGCTTTATGTTGATGGGAAGCTCGTCCAAATGTGCCGAGTAGATTTGGCTTGTCCAAGTAGAAACACGTGGATGGATAAGTGGCAGAATACAGAGGCAAGATGCTGATATGGACAAAGAATTCAGGATGAGATTGCTAGTTAGGGGTTGTTGAAGAAAATGTTGTGCTTGGCACTGCACTTAATCAATGTCACTTACTCTCTTTTTATTTTCCGCGTACTTAAGTTGTCAATTTAAGTTGGAAAATACTTTTAGAAGGTTAGAAGTTAAGATTCATGGCATTCAAGTTTGTCATCTTCCCTCTCATCACTCATGACAATCATCCTCTCTAATATTGGCGAAGGTGGAACTTGAATCATCAATC
Source organism: Adiantum capillus-veneris (assembly GCF_014529385.1). NCBI lineage: Eukaryota > Viridiplantae > Streptophyta > Polypodiopsida > Polypodiales > Pteridaceae > Adiantum > Adiantum capillus-veneris. The sequence goes on along the minus strand of NC_140952.1, from coordinate 117,989,480 downwards.
CCTCACTCCTCTAGCTCCCCCTCATCCAAAGTAGTAGGTGGGAGAGGGTCAAAGATGGTATCCACTTCACTAGCGGCAAAAATGGTTCTCTTGCGAGGTGTTACAGGAACTACGAACCAAAGTTTTGGTTGGTGGATAGATGGGATATAGATGACCTATAGAAGAGAAGTTCAAAGTGAGTGAAATTGGTATTATGTTACAAGAAAATAAGGGTAAAGAAGGTAATTAATCACATGCTCACAATTTCGTGGCAAAACTAAGTTTTCATACCTTCCCATGTGATGCACACTGGAGTCCACCATGTAGAGCCCATTCTCATCTTGTCTAGACATATCTGCAAAGCACTTGCACTCAAAGATGAAGGTATGAAAGGTTCTAAAGTTGATCTTTAGTATCCTTTTAATAGTCCCACAATACCTAGTCTCATCACCATTTGTGTCAAAGTTACTCATGACACCACAATCTATGGTTGCTCAATGCTCGTCAATGTGGTATGTACGAAAGTTTCCCCTTTTGACCACATAAAGTTAAAAGGAAGGAACTATAAAATAAAAAACAATTATACAATCAATTAAAAAGATACAATCAAGAGTATCAGTACTCTACATGCAGTCTTGTGCATACTCTCATTCTTTGTTGGTGATGTCCTCATGCGTGACTTTGCTTCGGTCATTATCTCATGGATCCACTTACACACAAAGAACATTCATATAAACTTCTAAGAAGTTTTAAGGTATGAACATTGAATGCATGTCTCATTAACATTTGGAATGTTGTTGAGCTTGTTAGGTTCACTTCTTGAGGACTAACAACATCAAAGAGTCTTTGTGTCCCATCCGAGTCACTCCCTTGAGTATTGAGATATTATGTTAGTTCCAGATAGCTATGCTATAGACGTTCATTAGGGCAACCTACTAGCATTGGCGTCGTTGTTGGTTGCGATATGATCCTGAGATGGTGACTGAGCTAGTGTAGAGTGTTCTTTTACAAAGATTTTTGTTTCCATTCCATTTATACTTTAGCAATAAAGCAACTAGATGCGGGATTTAGTGCTTGATAGAGTTTAAATGTCAAGAACTTGCTAGGTCTATTCTCAAGAGGTAAAGAGAGTTGTGACTGAGATAGCAAAAAGCATTTCATTCTTGGATTTTTACATTACTTCCAGAGTGTTGTAACATTTTCCATGATGAATTTATTTTTTACTATTTTGTTTATTTTTGTTTCTAGTTTCTTTTGAGCACATAAGAGTAGGGTAAGTAGAAACCAACACCATTAAATTGGATTGAAAAGATAAGGACAAAAAGGGCTAAAAACCATATTTTGGCAGAAACAATCATAGATCTAAAATTCTAAAAAATTGATGGTAGAGATCTAAAAATTGATCCCAAACCAAAAATTTGGTGATAAATGGCCTTGGAATACTCATCAAAAGTAGTCTAAAAATTTTCATCAGATTCTGTGAAGGAACATGGATTGCGACCCATGTACCTCAGAGACCTTTTTCGTAGGAAAAATTTCAATGACACTTTGAGTTAGTAGTACGTTTCTCTCATAAATGTTGTTTGCAAGAGACCTTCAAAATTCACATCAAAATTGGTTGATAGGGAAAAAATTACAAAAATAAGGGTTTCAGACACAAAATTTTGTTACCATATACATGTGGTAGTGATGTGTGTGAACACACTAGGACCGCCGGGGCATTTTTTCCTTCTTTAGGAGGTGTTTTCCCCCGTGCATTGTATATACGAACATCACTCTTGGGCTATCTATCTTTCTATTGCACACTAAGTAATACACTCTCTATTGTGTGCCTCGAGCTTCCTTTGTCTTCTCCAAGCTGTGTGTGTTTCCCTGCAATCCAAATTCCAACAATTGGTATCAGAGCAGGTCACGTCCTCCTGAGCTTAGTTGTGAGCGTCTTCAGAATACTTCTGCTCATTTTATCATATTTCAATGAGCTTTGGAAAGCACTGGTAAATCGACAAAAATTTTGGGCTCATTTCAACCTCCGTTTCCACTACAGCCAAGTTTGTACATGCAATTTTGTCATTTTATGAATTTTTTTTATCAATGCCAATTACTACATGTTGGATGCATCCAACGTCAGCAGCCATTTTCACCTTCTCGTGGACATTATTTTTCCATTTGCTATGTATATATTCATGGGCTCACATTGAGTTTCAAGTTGTATCTGTTTATTCACTTCATGTACTTTGGGCGGCCAGCCATAACTTTTAAAATCCTAGGCATATAAGTGAATGTAGCTCATGTGAAAAGGGGAGATATCATTTTGAGACAAACCTAGAGTAGAGAAGAAGAAGAAGGAGGCTATGGAGGTGGAAGCATGGAGCCACATGTATTCTCTTCACCGACGGATTGTATGCATGCAATGAAGATGAGTCCTTTTGCCTTTCTCTTGCTTTTCAGTAAGTTGTATATTAGTGTCTTGATGGTGTAGATTAAGAACTAATCGCTCTCTAATTCTTGATTGCCTATTGTATGTTTGGTTCTAGTAATGTGTGCATGATTAGATTAGTGTGTAGATTAAGGATTTTTGCATGCATTTCTCTAATCATAACTCCATGAGCTTGGGTGAGCTTGTGATTAGGATGTGACCAGGAGGATTAGTAGAGAATCAACGATTAGCAATCTTGATTAGCGTGTGTGCATACACTAATCCCCTTCATTAATTCTCTCTTCTTCCTATTGTAGATAATCTCACGTGATTTCCCCACTCAATTCTATCTCATTTCTCTCACACAATCTCCCATGTGTGATGTTTCCATGCCCTAGCCGGGTCGCTACCATCCTTGGATTGATAATTTTGTCGACTCTTTGGAGCTATGCTTCGAGAAAGTTAACATTTGGCACCACTGCCGGGGACGGTAGCCTATGCTAGAGGAGAAATTTTGAGTGTAATTGAGTGTTTAGGAGTAGATTTCAGTAGAAAACCCCCAATTTATCACTAATTGATCACTAATTTTTGACTAATCCGCTACTAATTCAAGTGCTTTACATGTGTGTATGCCTAATTAGAGGTTGAGTCATCACTCTTTTGATATGAAATTGTAAAAATTTTGACTAATATTGAGTGATGTTTTAGTGTGTAATTCGGGATTTTTTTCCTAATTAGGGTCTCTAATTACTCTTTAATCACATGTGCTATTTGTGCTACACATAGCTAAATTGTTGATTACAGTTGTGATTATTGTTTTTATGTGTTCAATTTCATTGAAAATGATGCTGCACATGAGATTTTATGCTTAATTGATTATAGATGAAATGCCGTTAAGCGGTTGCTAGTACACACACATGTTTGTAGGCACCAATTGGAGTTGAAATCGACGCGTTGCTCATGAAATTGTGAGTGCACTAACCCACTCAATTGTTGATTTGATTTGAAGGTTTGATTAAAGTTTGATTACACAAAAGATTAGTGAAAATTTAAGTGCAATTAGTATGTCCATGTGTAGACAAAGTGCGCACTTTTGAGTGCTAATTATGGCTTAATTGGTGACAATTAGAATTTCAAAGGCAATGACTTGTTTGATGATATGATGACAATGATGGTTCAGATTTTTTGATTGCTAAAATTGTGTAGTTATGCCGTCGAAATTGCGGTAGAAATTGTGTGTGTGCACTAATTACCGGATTTATGTTTAATTTTGCTAGTTTTTGCACACATAATTGAACTAGTACTTGGTTGCAAATTGATGTGTAATTGATTGCATTGCAAAGTCCAAAGAACAATAATCAAGCATATATGCAGAAATTTTCCTAATCACATCATTAAGTTTGCTAATTTCTGGATCAAAATTCGGCAAGAAAGAGGTTAAAAACGTCAATTTTGCATCGATTGATTGTCAAATACATTGAAAATTGATTGGGATTGTAAACTTGATGTTCCAAGTGCTAGAAATCAAGTAGAACGAGCTGCATATTTTTCAAAAGGAATTCGGCTAATTTTTGGTAATTATTTCGTTAAGTTTTTGTATTTTTAGCATTTTTTATTCAATTTTATCAAAAACTGATGAAATTGTAAAAGTCTGATGTGAACAATTGATCCAAAAAGAAATTTTTGGAACGATGAACTCTCGCTAAGTTTCTGGTTGTTTTTAGTATTTTTCGAATATTTTTTGGGTAATTTTACCTTCTCGGGTAAATTTTTTAAACTTTGTTGCATTTTGTGTATATTTTCATACCCCCCGCTTTCGTGACCACCGGGCCCCGCTCAACCTCGCCTACATCCATGTTTGCACTAACCTTGTTGCGCACTCGTTGCCCCCGTGCATACACTTTTAACCAGTTTCCACTCCTTGACCTCGTGTGACCCAACCCTCGCGCGCGCACACACACACACACACACACACAAAACAAAAGCAAAACAAACAAAAGAAGAAAAGACAAGAAATTCAACACACAAAATAATAAACTCACACACACACACACATACATTGATACACATGTTTTGTCTCTTGCGCACACACACAAGAGACCCAAAAAAAAAAACAAAAAATCAAAAAACTTATTGAAAAATAAATAAAAATTTCAAAAACTTGTTACCATATACATGTGGTAGTGATGTGTGCGAACACACTAGGACCGCCGGGGCATTTTTTCCCTCTTTAGGAGGTTTTTTCCCCCGTGCATTGTATATACGCCCATCACTCTAGGGCTATCTATCTTTCCATTGCACACTAAGTAACACACTCTCTATTGTGTGCCTTGAGCTTCCTTTGTCTTCTCCAAGATGTGTGTGTTTCTCTGCAACCCTAATTCCAACAATTGGTATCAAAGCGGGTCACGTCCTCCCGGGCTTAGTCGCCAGCTGCTCCAGCACACGCCTGCTCACTTTCTCCAATTTCAGTGAGCTTTGGCGAGCGTTCGCAGGTCGACCTCCGTTTCCACTACAGGCTGTACTGCACAAGCTATTTCTTCATTTTGTGCAAAATTTCTGTCAGTGCCGTTTTCTGTATAACATGTCATAATAATCAATATCTAATTCTCCTAAATGATTTTCTCATATTAAACTGATCATTTAATGTGGGGAAGTGCCAGGGGAGAAAAGGCTAGAATATTGGTTAAGCTAGCAGACCGGCCACAGTAGGGATCCAAAGGAGGGAAATAGGGATCCAAAGGGGGGGCCATCTGCAAAAGAGCCATGTGCAACAATGGGCTAAAAAGACCCTAAGGTTCAGCCCATTAAGACTTCCAAAATGCTAAGGTTCCAAAATTCAAAGGTTGTGTCCAAAGGGTTAAAGCTTAGGGGGAATTGGATGCTTTGTGTGCTCTCCAAAGTCAACACATATCCCTACATGGGAGGGGGCGAGCCCTTCTTCTAGGGGATGAGAGAGAAAGCCACACACACACACACACAGGCTTCCTTTACACAAAGGGAATGGGGGACACATGTCAGCTCCCTAGGCCAAATGCCCACAAGGTGTGCCCAGTTTCTATTGGATGGCCCTTGAAGTGGACCAATGATAATTAAGCTAGAGTAAATCTAGTTTAATTAATTTAAAAACATTTAATAAAAGAAACCAATGAGAATTAAGTCTCCTAGAAGACTATTGGGCAGTCTCACAAGGGGTCCAATGAGCATTCAGGAGCCCAATGGCTTGCCTGATTCCTATTGGCCAGGAAGCAAAGGGGTCCAATGAGAGTTTAGTTTAATTATTTAATTACCTAAAGCTCTCACAAAAGGGGAAAGGGGGACACATGTCAGAAGGCTATCACTTATGCTGCTTAATGGTCATTGGCTTGACTTGGGGAGAGCCAATGAGGGCTCAGCAAGAGAAAATAGCAAGAGGGCTCGCCCAAGAGAGAGAGGGGGCTGATTTTTGCAAGGCATTATCACACACACACTCACACAATCTCATGTGTGAAGAAAGAGAAGACTATCTGTTCCCAAACTTTAATGGAGAGCTCATCACCTACTCCAAGCTTGTGAGATAGAAGCCTACATCAACACACTCTTGGCATGTGGATGCAAATCCAACCAAGAGCCAAGCTTCAATGCATGCTCATCTCCTCTACCAAGCTAATTACTAAGCTAAGCTATGCTAATATGAGTGATTATGTGAGGAGATGTACATCTTTCTCGTAAGATACTTCTTCTTCCTCTTAATCTACTCTCATACCCTGCTAGCTCTCACCATCTTTGAAGGTGTGTGAGGTCTTGGGTCTGAGAATGGGGATAATTCAAGTTGTGTTTGCTAAGTGTTTTGCTTAGTGCATGAAGCTTTCATCTTCATTGCACTAGCTAGTCTTGAAGGAACACAAAGAATTGTATTGTACAATGTCTCTCTTGATGGGAGAAACCATAATACAAAGCCTTTTGGAGGGGGGACCGGCTCCATGCAAATCTGGTACTCAACTGTTGTCATTAGCTTAATTTCTCTCTCTTTTGAAAGTATTGTCGATGCTATCTAAGTAGGTGTTTTGCTTTTTTTTGCTCTCTCCACCCAAGCACTCTTGTAATTCTCATTAGGAATCTATTCTAATGAAATGCCCACTAGGTTAATGCTCATTTCCGCTACACATTTTTCTTTTTTAGTGCATTTTTGGCTTCAAATCATCTACGCCTTGCTTGATTTTGCTACGAATCCTCACAGTTAGAGGCCCGATGCTTTCCTAGTTGCACTACGAACTTCTTGACACATTTTTGGTGAACCCCGCGTGAAGTAGGCTAGGGTGAGGGTTCAAAAGCTTCATTTAAGGTCACAACAGGGGGTTCAGTTTGATCCAGTCACAATGCAGATGTTTGAAGCTTTTGCAGTGTTTATGCAGCAGCAGCAAGCTGCAGAAAGGAGGGAGCTCTCCTTAACGAAAGCGCTTCAATATGTGGTGAAGAAAATAGACTTGTTTAAAGGTAAAGATGTAACAAATTATCTTTGTGGATATGTAAAGGGGATGGAGCTTCATTGAGTGTCCGAAGCGGAGATGGTGCAAAGTTTTGAACTAGATGTGGTTCCTGAGATTAGAGAGCATGTAAGGGGAATTAGAAATGAGCATGGGGCAACTTGGGAGGCATTCAAATTAGCCTTAAAGGAAGATTATTTCATAGAGGACTCTGAAAGGGTAACAAAGAGGGCTTTTTTAGAGTGGGTAGTAAGGATGTGCACCTTACCACAGGGGGCAACTAATTCGGTTGCACATATGATGAATGGTATGAACAAAGTCCTACGTGACTTCATACCACAAACTACAATGCCACCCTTGGGTTTAGTAAGGATGTGCACCTTACCTCAGGGGGCAACTAATTCAGTTGCACATATGATGAATGGTATGAACAAAGTCCTACGTGACTTCATACCACAAACTACAATGCCTTTCCTTGATGCTGTGGCAATCAAAGGATGTGATGTAAGTGATATAGATGTGGCTCTGGACTTGAGGGGGTGCCGCAAGTATGTGGCAAATCATATCAATGATTGTGATAATATCTTGTCAAGGTTGGAAGAGGTGAACCTTACCTTGTCTGGCCAAAAGTGAGTGTTTGGTGCGAGCGAAGTTCTTATTGTGGGACATATGTGCGGGCCATATGGTAGAAGGCCTTGTCCTGCAAAGATTGATGTAATTCAAAGAATGAAAGAGACATGTATTAATGTAATTGAGGTTCGAAGGTTCTTGGGTGCATGTGTGTTCTATGTTATCTGGATTCCACATTATGTGCATGTGGCAGAATCTTTGTATCAACTTTTGAGAAAGAACCAAAAGTTTCAATGGGAAGAAATGCATACACATACCATGAGGAAATTAAAGAATTTTTTTCTTATGTCTCCAACTTTGAGGAAAGCAAACTATGAATGTGGAAGATATGTAATTGTGACAATGGATACTATCCCCACAGGAATTGGATGGGCGATTGGGCAAGATGATGATGATGGCAAGCGATATGTGGTGAGGTTTGGAGCAAAAGTCTTAAGTTCTCATCAATGAAACTATCCACTGGTAAAAAGAGAGTTATGGGGAGTAGTCACAACTTTGAAATGTGACAGAGTATTTGATAGGAGCAAATGCTATAGTAGAGACTGATTGTCTACCCCTTCTTGGAATGATCACAAGTTGCTCAACTCCCGACATTGCTATGTTGAGATGGATTGCCTACATAAAGTCCTTCAATCCATAATTTAAGCATATTGCAGGGAAAGATAATCCAGTTGCAGATATGCTTTCAAGAGCAAGGTATGAAAATGAAGAAGACAATATGATTGTCAAGGGCGATGATGTAGGCACACAGTTCGATAGTATCTCTCATGCCAAGGGCAATCTTGTTTGTCTGTCAAATGCACTTGAGTCATTTACAAAGGACCTATATCAAGGTGATTGGTTGCTCATTGGATGCTATCTGAGCACTTTGACAAGGCAAGAAGGGTGGACTGTTCAAGAGTTCAAAAGGATACGGAGAAAGGCCTATGGATACTTTTTGAAAGATGGGTACTTATGGAAGTGTCCTAAACAAAGAAATGGAATGCCGATGAGAGTCGTGAATTATAAGGACGCTCAAAATGAGCTTATGAAAAAGTTTCATGAGAGTCTTTATGTTGGACATAGAGGTGTATGGGCCAGCTTTACTAAAATGAAAGAGAGGTATTGGTCTCACTTTGTGGAGTCCTGTGAAACTTGTCAAACATATTCAAATGTACGTCATCGTGATGGGTTGCACCCTACTTACCCATTGGCCATGCATTACAAGTGGGTAGTAGATCTGGTTACAATGCCATTGGGTTTATGGCAAATGAGATACATAGTGCTTCCACGGGAAGACTTAACCAACCAAGTTGAAGGTCGTGCTCTAAGAATGAAAAGCACAGAAGGGGTATGTGAGTTACTCTTGGATGATGTAATTAGCCGTTATGGTTGTGTTGGGAAAATAACAGCGGACAGGGGTGAGTTGGATGCTCACAAAGCAAGGGAGTTTTTCTCTACGTTGGGCATTAAACTTGCTTTCACTACTGCATATAATCCTGAGGAAAATGGAAAATCAGAGTGTGGGCATCCTCCTATCATTAAAGCTTTGGATGAGGCTTGCAAAGGTAAAATGATAGAGTGGCCTAGGTTATTGCCTTATGCTTTATGGGCTGATCGTACAACTCATAGCTCAGTTACTAGTTATATGCCTTTTGAGTTGATGTATGGTGAGAAACCTATAATGCCAATTGAGGATGTAATTCCCACATGGAATGTATTACCTTGGGAAGATGGAATGAGTAGGGAAGGACTTATTGCTTTGCGCATACAACAGTTAAAAAGAAGGCCTCAAGATATTGAGAATGTAGTAGCACGATTGAAAGATGCAAGGTTAAAGAATAAGGACAAATTTGATAAGAGGCATAGGCTCAGACCTAAAGCTATTGAGGAAGGTGATTGGGTTTTGGTGTATGACAATAGTCTTGAAAACTAGCATTCAACAATAATGAAGCTTTCAAAGAGATGGTTTGGTCATTATGTGGTTCAGCATGTACATGGGAATGCAACTTATACCTTGCATGAATTAAATGGGACAAAAATGAAGATTCCCATTACAAGGAAAAGAATCAAGTTATTTAAAAGAAGAGGTGGCACAGATCCCTTTGAATCACAAGAAAGTCAAAATGAAGGCTCTAATGAAAATTTTATGGATATGGATGAAGAACAAGAGGGTGATGCTCTAGATTTTGTTGCAAGCGATGATGAAATCGACATGTATGTGGACTTAAATGAAGACTGAACTTGCTACAAAAAGATATGTGTGGCACATGCCGGAGGATGTAGAGGTTTAGAGGGGGTGGTTGTCGTGCCATGGCACATTCATAATGTGAAATTAAAATATCTACCTCACTCTTAATGCTTTTGTTATGTGCGACCAAATGCTATAATGTACATAGTGTGATATATGCGAAAATGAATGCCACGGTTGCAGTCGTGTACATACCTAGCCGGGTGGGCGAGGCCCTACACGTGGCCCTATGGAATTCTTATTCACATAAATATATGCCTAATTTTCTTTAGTAATGTACAAATGTCAAGTGCTTCGAAGTGGCATGCTCGTTTTGCCTAGAAAATTCAATGCGGACAATTTCGGCCAAAAATAGCAGGTTTCATGCGCTGGCATAAAAGATGTGTCCAAAGTGCTTACCAAGTGGTAAAATGAGGTTCAGTATGAAATTTGAGCCCAATGGGATTTTCCCACAAATTTAGGAATTTTTCTTAGCTCGTTTGGGCTTTTTACGGACAAAAAACGACATTTTGGGGCAAAAAATGGTTAAAAATAGCTTAAAAAATAGCTCAAAATGCCACATCAACGACGGTGCCATCATTTCTCAAGTGGTGTGAGAAGTTTTAGAGCCAATAATGATCTCATTTGGGCATATGAGCAAGGAGAGATAGCCATTCCTTTATAGGGTGCAAGTGTAGTCCCGTGTTGCTTCTACTACATGGTTGAGGCTGTGAGGCCTCCAATTAGGGTTTCACCTCCTCAAATAACTACTTGGGCTTCTCCAATGAAGTATTGAAGCTTCTATGAAATGGTCACGACAAGGAATTGAAGCGTCATTTTAGGGTTTTTAACAGGTCGAATGAGCACTGCATCTGTGTAATTGGGAGCGAGGCTACACCTAATCTTCACACACACAAGAATTTTGAGTTAGTATTGATTCTTTTTCAAAGTGGAGCTTTCATGGATAGAGTTTTGTTCTTTTTTAGTGTGTTTTTGGCTTCAAATCGTCTACGCCTTGCTTGATTTTGCTACGAATCCTCACAGTTACAAGCCCGACGCTTTCCTAGTCGCACTGTGCACTTCTTAACAACGTGAATCAAGGCAATTCCTTGCACACTATTCTTGAAGAAGTCTCAGAAAATTTTTTAGATTCAATATTTGAATTGTCTTCCTATTAGACTCACTCAAAAATCGGAACGACAATGTGCTATAAGCATATACTCTCTTTTTATAAGACTAATCGCCATGGAGCTGAGGTTTACCTGGATCCTAACGAGCGGTATGCTATTTGCATTGATGACCATGGTATTGAGTTTGAAGAAGAAATCATGGCAAACAAACAAGGAAAAATGTACATGGACAGAAACGGAACTTAGTATTTACAAGTTGAAAACCTTGATGTGATAGACAATGGGGGTTAGAAGTAAACACCATAATCCTAGATATGTCAGCAAGAGAAGGACCACCAACTTTAGAATTCGAGGTATACGATCATGTAGATTTGAAGCCTTTGAAATGGCTTAGTACGGATAATCCTAGGATTGGAGTCTATTGTTGGGAGGATAGAAACGTAAAAGATCTTCTGTGGACTTTGCATGCCAAATCAGGACAATTAACGGCCATGAAGATAATCTATATCTTCAAGATCAAAGATAAGGGATCAGAAAACCTACCAACCTACCTGTTTAGGGATTTTTATAACAAAAAATTTGTTATGATGAATCCTGAGGAGGTAGAACAAACCAAATATCAAGGGTATTCCATAAGGGATTGGATATTGGGACAAGGACCAGAAACAATTCCAAGAGATGAACACAGTGAGAGAAAATCTGAGAGTAATGTTAAGAAACCAGAAACCACCTCATCACGTAGAATATAGGGTGACACTAAGGCCACTCCATGGCTACATGAGTCACTATTTCCAACAGACTGGTTTGAAGGACTCGGAACAGGACCAACTGCCAGAAGACCGGGAGTTGAACCAAATAAACGCGTCAGACCAGCTGATTTTCAGAAATGGGTCAGAAAATACAGCCGATCAGGGGATCCATATGACCATTTAGCAAGCTTTAAGCAAGTGCTAAGAGCAAAACATATATTCGATTTCCATACTCAATTCGAGGGGTTTGGAATGAGACTAGAAGGAAAAGCATTGACATGGTTCCAAAAGAGTCCGCCAAGATCAATCATGGAGTTAAACACATTACTAGCTCAAGGATTTGTAGCTGCTTGTTCCAAAACAGGGATCAAACATAATAGGGTAGCTCAAATCTACAGCTTTAAACAGACACATGGTGAGTCTAGTAGGGATTGTGCAACTCGAATGAAACAATACATTGCTAGATGCCTAGGGCTAGAAATACCTGCAGAAGAACGACTCATATCTTTGTTTCTGGAGGGACTACTAAACAAAGAATCTCATGCTATACTCTATAGCAAGAAGCATACAACCCTAGAAGAGTGTGATGTTATTGACTTAGGAGACAATTGTGATATTTTCAACGAAGAAGATGTCCCTAAGGATAACCAAAGCGAGAAAACAGCATCCACTAAACCAACACAAGTAGAAACGGTTGCTGCAGCACCACTTTCAACCATAGAATATATGCTCAAAAGGATGAACGACATGATGAACAATATGCAAAAAACACCTATGAGGGGACCAAGACAAGGGATACCTCAACAGGGACAACCAATTAGGCCACAAAACTGGTGTGCAATCGAGGATAAATGGACCAACCATGAGAACCAAAGTATGATGGAATGTTCAGTACGTGCCTATGCGGCCACAAGGACAACCCATGTACATATATCAGCCTAATATGGCCCAAGCTGGCCCAAGCTCAAAGACCATCGATGGGTATGGAAAGACCTCAACCTGTGTTGGGTCAACAACCTCCGTATCCAAGACATAATGCAGTGCCTGTAAAGTACATGCATTCTGAAGGAGTCATAGATGCACAAGAATTAGTGCCTGTTACACCCTAGCGGAGTCTAGTCCATCTACAATAATGGTAGAAGGAGATTGGTATAATTCACATCCACCACCAATGGAAGAACCTATGACTTATGATCCACCAGAGCTTGCACCAATGTATTATGTAGCTAATCAAGGTGTCAAACCTCCCATGGTAAGACCCATGATTAAGCCAAGAGCAGGAAACTGTCATAACTGTGGTGCAGATGATCATTGGAAAAATGAATGCCCAGAGCCCAACAAAAACCTCAAGCCAGTTGAAGCTTATTGCATAAATGTTGCAAAAAGAGAGGACACTTTCCAGAAGATTGTCCTAAAAATCCTTCAAACAAGGGTAAAACAGTAGTAAACATAGTCCAAGTGATACCTAGTAGCTCATCTGAGAGTGAACAGATTGTTCCAATCAAGGTAATCACTAGAGCCCAGGCTAAGAAAAAGAAACACAACTCCTTTGATGATTCGGAAAATATGAAAGTTTCCTCTCAAAGGATGAAAAGAAGTAGAAGAAAAAGATATGAGATGAGAAAACAAAAACAACGGGCTGAAATCAAGGAGAAAGCAAAAAAGCTATTCCAGGAAAAGGTGAAAGAAACTGGAAGAGAAATCAAAGAAACAACCGTGAAATCTGGAGGATCAATTTTGGTTGATAAAATTTTTGAGCCTATTAATGTAGCCTTGGAAGCTTATCAAGTGGGACTTAAAGCAGGCCAAAACATGGAAAACAAATGGAAAAACTATCCCTCTCCAGACATGGAAGCAGCTAAGCTTGAAGCTTATCAAAATTTGGTAAGAATCACGCAAGAGATGTTGGAAAAACAAAAACCCAAGCTTGAAAGTATCACAAAACCTGAGGAGCTTGTGGTAAGAGGCACTAAAGGAAAATCCAAAGTGGTGGTAGAACCCCACCTTGAAACAAAAGAATCAGAACTTATAGTGCTGGACAACGAAGATGCCTTAGACGGAATTCCATTCGTAGAGGAAGACTGGCCAAGACACTTATGGGAAAAAGTTAGAGAGATCAATGATGGGAGCCTAACTCTAAAGTCAGCTCCTATAGAGGAAGGTTGGTTGGACAACCTACCTATTGATATGGACGTGGATGTACAATCCTTCTATGGGGATTGCGAAACTGAAGCTTCAAGAATGTCTAAACCATTGACCTTGAAAAATTACCCGCTTACTTGGGAGATAACGAAGATGAATCCATAGTAGGTAAGACCACTCAAGTAAAAGGATTTGAACAGACCCTATAAGTAGACAACATTCATTCAATCATGTTTGCACCCATCCAATGTACTCTTACCTTGGGGGAGCTATTAATACTCAGACCATATTTATGGAATGATCTACAGAAAACCCTAGAGAAGGTGAGGATAACGGGGCTAATCTAAAAAAAATTAGAAAAATTGAAAAACGAAATGGACAACAAAGAGATTTGATATGTGCCAATGAACAAAGTTGGAGAATATTATGAAGGGAAAGAAGGAAACACAACCCTTCCAGTGAAATATAATGACATTGAAACCTTGGCAATACTGGATAGTGGAGCAGGCATAGCCATAGCCATGAAAGTAGTATGGGAATCCTGGGGACAACCAGCCATTAGACTACCTCGAATGAAATTGCAATTGGTTGACGGACCATTGAAAGACCATTAGGGCTGCTTGCAAAAGTGCTAGTCAATTCGTGTGGAATTATCAACACACTTTTTCCATAGTAGACTTTGGAAAAAAACTCAATTACGATATCATATTGGGAAGACCTTTCAAGCGACAGGTACAGCTTATCCAAGATTGGGGAAAAAATTATCTGTACTTGAAGCAAGTGGGATCTATAGCAAGGGTAAATCTAAAAGATCACACTTATAGATATGTTTTGAAAACATCCATACAAGTTTGATTCAGTCTCTTCGGCTGAAACTAAGATTCCATCATGGTTAAACAAAGACACTCCTATTTGCATGTGTGGAGCTTCAGAAAACATGAGCTTAAAACGAGAAGAATGTATCTTAGAAAGGGATTGCACAAACCAAGCCTATGTACCTGAACCCTTTCTGGAACATTTGTTTGAGCCATTTGAGTGGACTCAAATTTTAGTGACAACGGATGTGTGTGTGAATATGTCTATGCCTACTCAATTTTGAAATGAGGACGGCTATGATATAATCCCCATCCAAAATGATTTCAATCCTCAACATTGAAAATGAAATTGAGGAACCCAAGGACTTGATGAAAGCTCAACAAGTCTTTTCAGACCTCTACTACGATGCAACAGATGAGTTAGATGAACACTCAACTACCTCAGAAGATTCGGGATCAAAAAAAGAACATGTGAGAGCTAAGTTACATATGAAAGGAGGGGAGGAATTTTTTTTTAACTTTCCTAACCAGAAATCAATGAAAAAGAGACACCAGAAACGTGAAAAAATGACCTATGCCATCAGTCTCCAGTAGAACACAATTCCTGATGCAGATAGATGCACATGATTGTGTTGAGGAAAAAATCACTGGCAGATATCCTTCAAATGAAAATCCAAAAATGTCAAAAAAATCGAGAAAAACAAGGAAGGATACTTAAGCAAAACCAAAAAAAAAGGACAAGGAGCCAGTCATGACACGAGTTGAGTGGAAAAAGAAGTATCAAGAGTTGAAAAAAGCTCTACAGGAGATATATACGACCAAAATGGAAACCATAGAAGAGGATGGTAAGGATGTAATGAGTGTTCCATCTCATTACAAAAAGTATACTCTCTAAGATCGGAAAATCATTGTCGAACAACCTGTTAGAGAACTACGAAAACAGAGCGAGTCCTACGAAGGGCCTGAGAACGCAAAAAAGTTAGACTTGGCTGAACCAGGGGAAGAACCTAGGCATGCCTACATTGCAAACGACCTAACAGAGGAAGAAGAAGAGCTTTTGTTGATCTTGCAAAAGAATACCGAGATATCTTTGCTTGGTCTTACAAGGATCTCAACGGTGTTGATCCAAAAATCTGTCAACATACCATACCCATGAGAGATGATGTGAAACCAAGTAGACAAAGGCCTTACACATATAATGAAACATTTACCAGGAAAATCAAAGAAGAGATTGAGAAACTAAAGGAAGCCGAATTCATTTACGAAATTGAACACATAGATTGGGTGTCTCCAATTGTGGTAGTACCCAAGAAGAATAGAAAATTACGAGTGTGTCAATCTCAAAAAAATGAATGCAACTACCATTAGAGACAACTTTCCTCTTCCAATTATTGAGCACGTTTTAGAATGAGTTGCAGGAAAAGAAGCTTATAGTTTCTTAGATGACTTTTCGGGATACAATCAACTTTTGGTTGACCCAAAAGATCAACATAAAACTGCTTTTGCAACGGAATGGAGTATTTTTGCCTATCGGGTTATGCCCTTTGGGTTAACTAATGCTCTTGCCACCTTTCAAAGATTGATGAGCCATGCTTTTAGAGAATACCTTGGGAAATTCTTGGAAGTGTATATGGATGATCTATGCGTATATCCATCAATCCGAGCTGATCATGTTGAACATCTCAAAAAAGTATTCAAAAAATATAAACATAATAGAATTTTCTTAAATCTTGAAAAGTGCACATTCATGGGTAGACAAGGAAAAAATTATTGGACATATAGTGTCTAAAAATGGCATAGCTACACTGATATTGAAAAAAATCATGTCATTGCTGATTTGACTAGACCAACAATAGTCAAGGGGTTTCAAGCCTTCATGGGGCATTGTGGATATTACAGACGGTTCATCTACATGTATGCTATATTTGTAAAACCCATGTATCGCTTGATTACACACTTCGAGTGGACTGAGGCATGTGAAGAATCCTTCATGAAGCTTAAGCAAGCTCTCACCTCATCTCCAATATTACAAGCACCAGATTGGAATAAGATATAACACATACATGTAGATGCTTCCAATTTTGCCATCGGTTGTATACTAGCTCAACCAGGAGACGGGAAAATTGACTTTCCTATTTCTTATGCTAGCCGATAGTTGAACATTGCAGAAAAGAATTCAACTACCACTGAAAGAGAAGGGTTAGGAATGATTTATGCCATTAAAATGTATAGACATTACCTATTAGACAACAATTTTGTGTTCTTTGTGGACCACCAAGCTTTGTTGTACTTGGTCAATAAGCCCTGCAGCACAGGAAGAATAGTAAGATGGTTCATCATTCTTTTGGAATTTGATTTCACTGTGGTTGTAAAAAAGGGAACTACTTATCAAAGAGTATATCATTTGTCAAGGATTATTTCAAGAGAATCACCTAAAGAGGTAGACGATGATCTACCGTGCCTATTTGTTCTCCATGGAAATGATACCTGGATGGTCAAAAAACATGGTATCATTGATGACAATAGCTCAAGTAGATTCACAAATACCACTTCCTATTACAATCGGATTAATGGATCAATTGTCTATGTATCAATTACTAGCTCGTAGGCTATACAAAAGAAATCGAGATGGAATATTGCTCTTATACATTAATCCTGAAGAGAAAAACCAGTACCTAAGTCAAGCACATATTACCATAGTAAGACTTCACTTTGTGGAACATCAAACTATGCAAAGAGTCTTGAGACTTGGAGTATTTTGGCCAACTATGAGAAGTGATGCTCGATCTTTTGTAAAGGATTGTCCTCAATGTCAAAAACAAACACCCATACCTCATGTAACATTGTTTCAAATGTCACTTGTTCCTAAGTGGAGTAACTATTTAGTCACTTACTTATTGAGCCGAAACTTTCCTGAGGATATGAGTAAACATCATCAAAGAGAAATTGAAACTGAAGCAAGAGACTATGCTCTTATTGGGAACCAATTGTATTGGAGAGGTAAAGATCAACATTTACGTTGATAAATCACTTTTGGCATGTACAAATTAGTGTGTAAATGCATGGTCATATGTACAACAAGATGTAAATACATCCATTTGAGATATTTGAAAAGTGGTTTCCCGTTTTAAAAATGATGCAACGTGTACACATTGTGAATAGTCAGGTTTGCGTGCCAGCAGACAGTCGGGCACATGTATATGCCTGGATAGGGTATCGAGGCCTTGGATATGGTTCTTGGTGGCTTATTTTGGCTCTAGGTAATGTGTTTGATCTTTCTAGAATTTGAATAATGCAAGTGGGAAGTGTGGGTACTCTCATCCCGCCCGAGAAGTTTGGGACAAGCAGTAACTGTCAGTTTACGGTGCCTGATCTACGGTGATGCATGCACCACCCTAGAAGTGGTCAAAAATAGAATGTGGGGATGTGGAAAATTGATTTGGGTATCAAGGATCAAGAGTACAAAATTTGGTGAATTTTGGAGTCCGTTTGGGATTTTTCCCACGAAAAATGCCCGCCGGGGGTCAAAAGTGGCCAAAATGGGGCCAAAAAAGGTCAAAAAATGACCAAAAATGGTGTGAAAAGGCTTCAATTTTCCACATCAGTCACGGTGCCGTGAGTGTTCTAGCTGAGGGAGTATGTTTTAAGCCAAGTCTTGGCACTTTTACCTCTCTGTGTATGGGAGGAAGCAGGGTTCCTACAGGTGGTCCAGTGCAGTCCCATTGCGTTCCCATCCTGTTTTCAAGTGTGTGGAGGAGTGAATGAGAGCTTTCTCTCTTCAATTTTGCACTTGGGAGAGTCTATGGACATTTTAAGGTTTCCATGGATGTGTGTGTACGAGGAAGTGAGGGAAGAAGGTGCGGCTTTCTGCAAGACTATGTGACCTTGTATCAGTGCCATTAGGGTTGGCGCTATTGCAAATAGTCCAACAGAGTGGAGTTTGGTTGCGATTTTGCAATGGTTTCAGAGAGGGATTTTGTGGCTGGAGTTTTTGAGTTTTTGATGGTTTTTCTTGTATATTTTGGTCACCATCAAGTGTGATTTTAAGTGTTGATTGACTCGACTCACCTTGTAGTGTCTGCAGGCAGGCAAGGGCTTGTAGGTCGAGGTGTTTGGAGTTTGAATTGAGCTCTTGAGTGGTGGTGTGTGTGGGTTGGAATTCAAGTAAATTTCTTGTGTGGTGCTGAGTTGTCTGGGTGTGTGAGTGTGCGCACGACGTCTTTTGCTCCATCAACATCTTTGTGTAAATGAAGACGAGTATATTCCGATTATAGAACAAGTACATGCTGGATTAGCTGGAGGTCACTTTTCTAGTGAGACCACCGCAAGAGCAATCTGAATGGCAGGCATATGGTGGCCAACAATTTTTGCAGATGCCAAAGAATATGTTCGAACGTGTAATGCTTGTCAACGAGAAAAAATACGAACACGTGTAGATAGCATGCCCTTAAGACCAATGATGGGGGCTAGAGCTTTCGCATAATGGGGGATAGATTTTGTTAGGCCAATACAGCCACCTGCTTATAGAACCCAAGCTCAATATATCATTGTAGCTACGGACTATTTGACCAAGTGGGCCGAGGCTAAAGAAACTCAAAAGAATGATGCTAGAACCACTATCGCATTCTTATATGAGTATGTATTCACAAGTTATGGACTGCCAATAGAAATTGTCAGTGATCGGGGAACTCATTTCCTCAATGAGGTAATCAAGTATTTGCTTAATAAGTTTATGGTCATCCATAACAAATCAGCTCCCTATCACCCACAAGAAAACGGACAAGCTGAGCATATGAACAAAATTCTTAGCTCGGTACTGACTAAAGTGGTTAGTTCAGAAATGATAGACTGGGAAATGAATCTCCATGCAGCTCTATGTGCTTTTCATTCAAAACAGCTTTAAATGCTACACCCTTTAACCTTGTTTATGGTCTTAATGCCATACTGCGAATATAATTTCTATTGCCAACATTAAGGGTAGCTAAGGATCTTGAGTGGACTGGACATGAATTGTCAGAAAGACTTGAAGATTTAGAAAAGCTAGATGAGCAAAGGCTAACGACCATAGCTCACATCTATGCACAAAAGTGGAAACAAAAACAGTTTTCTGATTCCCATCTAATAACAAAAATCTTCAAGAAAGGGGACTTTGTTTTAGTCTATTCCTTTAAGCAATACATTCCCAAGTTTAAGAAAAAGGGAAACAGACCGTTTATCATTGAAGATGTATCTCCAAGTGGACCAGTTAAGCTATCCATCCTAGATGGTGAACCAATGGCTAATTGGATTAGTGGATGCCGTTTAAAGAAAGACAATTTTCTGCTAACCAATGAATTGCTAGAAAGAATGCATGTAGCCAAGCAAAGGAGGATAAAACGACAACAGGTTATTGATGAAGCCCAAGAGGAAGCTCGGCTTTGGGTACTCAAATGGAAAGCTGCTCTCAGGAATCAACAGATACCGATTCCCATCAACACTCTGAAAATAGATCACCGACAATGGAATTGCCTAAAGATGCAGTTTCAACAAATGATAAATGGTTAGACGAAATGGACTTGCACATCAAAGTACGACTCAACAATCATAGCACAAATGCTTTGGTCGACACATGAGCTAGAGTAAATGTAATCAGTTATTCCACGTACAAGAAAGAAACAAGTCAGTGTTTGATAGCAGGAATAGTGACAATCAAAGAATGCAACAAGAACCCAACACCAACATTGGGAGTAGTCCACTTGAACGTGATAGTACATGGATATTCATGTCCTCATCAATTTGTATGCTTACCAGATGAACACATGAATGAGATGGTGATTCTTGGAATTCTTTGGATGCGGACATACAAAGTAGTACCAGATTGGGATACAAATCAGCTCAAGCTATCACCTAAAGGCGGGAAACTCATTGTTCCAATTGCACCAAGAAAGGAGGAATGGAAAGGGAGTAATCAGCAGAGCAAATCACGAAGCAATCAATATTCTCCATCCTTTCGACAAGAAAATGCTACAAGTAGCATGCAAGGAGTCAGGCAAATTTGGGTACCAAAAGCAGAGCTTAAGAAGAAGCCAATTCAACTCTAGGTGCCCAAAGCATCACCGACAAAACCAAAGAAGGTTCCAACGGTCAAAACATAGAGACGAGCTTCTCCGAGCAAGGAACCTAACTTGAAATGGATTTGGCAAAAAAAAAGGAGCACATATCTTCTCCACAGACAGTAAAACCGATCAAGCAATGGAGAGTTAAGTCTCAGAAGAGTCCACCACACCATTCCACACCAAGCACATTAACCTACCAATGGCGAGAAAAAGCTCGACAACGGTCAAAAGTGTTGCCAACAGCTCAGAAAATCAGCGTGCTGACGCATCCTGATGGTACAATCAAATAGAGAGCACAGAAACTACAAGATTTTCTCTTTGGAAGACAGCATCAAAAAGCCTCGACATCAGAAACCCTTGAGTTAATTACTCAAGACCCAGCTCTTGCACAACATAGTGGTTTGAAATGCATTGATCTTCAAAGCATGGTAGAGCCAACCACGGCTATGCATAAGACACGATTGTTCAATCCATGCACACGGTCGTCCCGGAGTACGCCATCTAGGAGGGGTGGAAGGGCACTAAGTAATTAAGAGCAATGTTTGAAGAGGGAGGAAAAATTTCGATGTTAACGTGTGATTTTTTGCAAAATTACCTAATAATGCCCTTATAATTCATCATCAAGGAAAAATTCATTGATAATATCTTTTCGATGAGTGTAAATAGTGTATATACTATCAGGAAATCATAAAGAAAATTCCTTTTTGGTTATTTTTCATCATTTTTCTCGATGTGAAGACTTAAAAATGGAGAAATCCAACGAAAAACAATAAAGCTGTGTTTTTCAATGGATTTTCTTAATTATTGGATTTTCAATTTGCTTTTTTTTAGCGCATTTTGTTATTTTCTTTGATTTTTTTAATAAACATGTCAAAAAATAATAAATAGAAAAAAAGCTCAGATGTGGTAGACAAGCCGGACAAGCACAAAATTTTTCAATGGAATCGGAAGATGGAAGGGGGAAGCCTAAATTAGACGGCCAGACCTACTTTTGCAAAATTCTTGCAGAATGAGCTACAGGAATCCGATCGGGGAAATTTTTGAGTCTAACATAGATTTCATGGCCTAGTTGGACTAAGGGGGAATCTAGGGGAAAATGGTTGGGGAATTTCGGGTTTAGATATCGCAAGTAGGCTAAAACCACCTCATTTCTACTTGTTACCTTTGCAGAGAGAGCTCTTCGACCTCTTTCGCGCGTACTTTCCGGAGTCTACAGTTGCCCGTTTTCAGTGCCATTTCACACGAGACATGAGGGGTAAGTTCTTTACTCATCAATGATCCATTTTGTATGGTTGGTAGCTAGTCTAAACCCCTAGAAAAAACCCTAGAATCTGAGCAGTGCACGAAGACTTACGACCCAAAAGTGACCATAGCGGCTTGCCAGCTCGACCAAATTAGATGGGATTTGAGTTGTAGCATGCCCTAACCTAATAGAACCTTTCTATATCATCAGTTGACCATTCGGTAGGGCTCGAGGGGGTCGCCAATAGAAAATCTAGGTTTTGACAGATGCCAGAATTCGGATATGACTCCATAGACAGCTTGCCTACGAGGTCTATATACAATGTATATGATTGGTTTCGTGAAATCAATCAAGCAAAGCCCTCAAAAAGCAAAAAATGGCTTGAAGGCTACAAAGCGTCAAATTCAACATATGAGGTCAAACTGACTCCAAATAAGCCAAAATTGGATGAGTTTCTTCACGACTATGTTGCGGACAAGTCCAAAGCCTCACAAGTGACAAACCAACGCAATAGATAGTGTAGTCACAGAAATCAGAGATTTCAGAGTCAACAAAGCACAAAGCGATGCCGACAAAACCATACTTGACCAAATTCAATTTAGGAATTATTTTAGATGTATAGAATGTGTTTAGGTAAAAAATTATAAGTTTTGCAAGAAAATTGTGACTGCTGTAAATAATCGCGATTATTTACTTTTTCACTATTTTTGCTTGAAAATTGTATCATCACCTCACCTACCATGTATACACACCTATTACATGTGAAAAATCAATTATGAGCCAAAATGAGCACCTATAACTTGGAAAATTGCCAAAAAATGCAAAGAAGTCTTTGCAACCGAAATTCTCAGTTATGGACCACTTTTTTTTATCCAAATCACCTCATATCACATACACAGGGCCTATACAATGCGTAGAACCAAGTTGTACCAAAGAATGTTGATTTTGGTAGAAAAGTTAATAATCGCCATTATTTACTTTCTAGCCAAAATGGGAAAATTTTGCTATTTTTCCATCATACATCCAAAGTACATGATGTGCTAAGCCCACTAGCCAAGTTTGAACCAATTTGGAGCTCAAAATCTCAAATTTCCTTTATATCTACTGTTTCAGAGACCTAAAGCCAAAATCTAGTACCATTTTCACCCTATGCATCCAAATGAGCCCATAATTCACTCAGAGCATGTATTTGGTATATACTTCAAGCTTGTGATGCCAAGTTTGCAAAAAGTTGGAGAAATTACTCAGTTGTAAATAATCGTGATTATTTACTTTGGTTGCAAATTTTTGTTTGGACTTTACAATTTTGTTCCTTGTATGTTTTTATGCATCTATGCTTGTTCAAAAATTGATTTGAAGCAAATTGGACCAAAATTGTTAGCATTTCAGACTAAAGGACATTTCGGAGAAAAATCCGTCAAATTTGCTAACTTTGACACTCTATTCACTGAGCAGGAGCCATGTAAGCAACAAAGAGGGCCAAGAAGAAGCTCGACCAGAAAGAAAAGTTGCACGAACTACCAGCATACCAACTGGACCCCGATTTAGTCAAAACCGCCAAGGCAACCTATCTTTCAAAAGAACAGCTTGAAGAGCATCACACCATAGTGTTCATTGGTAGATTCAAGAGCGAGGGACATCAGGTAGAGTTGCAAATCCTACCAAAAGAAGTGTATGATGTCGTCGCAAAGTCCAAAACCAAAGAAGCCAGCCGCGACGGCTAGGACTCAGAGATTTTTATGAACAAGAGACGTGTAAAGTGAACTTCCAAAAAGCTTACGAGCTTTTGTCCACGATCAAGGAAGATGGAACTGCGTAGATTTTTGACCCACGAGGGAATAAAGTTGAAGTGGTGATCACCAAGGAAATAGTGGCAGAATCACTCAGACTGCCCACAGAAGGAATGACAATGAGGGCAAGGGATAGGAAGACGGACGGAGCTTTTACAAAAGAAACCACCACGGCCACCTTTGCAGGCCTTATTCACAAACAGGTTGAAGAGCCAGCCAGGATATACCACCAACACTTCCATTTCCTTGCTAAGAGGCCGCCAATGTATACTACGCCAAACCATGCAATTGCCACCACCTTCATGCAAGTCCTCAAGTCAACAACCATGCAGTTGCCACCACCTTCATGCAAGTTTCCACCACCTTCATGCAAGTCCTCCTTCATGCAAGTCCTCTAGTCAACAACCACGCAACCGGTTGACCATGCACAATATGTCTTGACCACTTTGAAAGGAATAAAGAGAGAAGGAAAGATGTTGCCTGGTTGACCATGCACAATATGCCTTGACCACTTTGAAAGGAATAAAGTTCAAAGAAGGAAAGATCACATACTTGGGTGCACCAGAGGTGTTAACAAGAATTTCATACCATGCCATTGGCATGGCCGACAACGTACCACCTGCCCCGGATCAAAACACTTGGATAGTGTTATCTCAACCTTCTCCTCAAACTACAAGATCTGCCAAGAGATCCTACAAGTCTGATGAAGCATCGACTGAGAGCTCGCCAGAACGGCACAACAATGATAGCTCGGATAATGAAGAAAAAAGAGCACGACGGGAGGAAATGAAGAGAAAAGCCGTGGCAGCACACCAAGAAGAGCCTATTCAAAAGAAATCCTGGTTTGAAAGAGACAAACACTCATACCAACATAGCCACCAAGCACAAGGGAAGGACCCAGAAAAGTGGGTGCCTATTGGGCTTAAAGGGCCTAGAACCAAGCATCACACCAGGAAACAGTTTGAAGATCCCACGGAATCCACCAAGAAGCAGAATCTTTGAAGCTAAAGGAATCCCAAGAAGTGGCGAGAAAAGTGAAAGAGGCGGCATAACATCAAGAGCAAGTAGAGGAAGCCACTGCACAAGGAGAAGAACAACATTCTCAAGGTGATGTTTCTCCCCACATCTCTTCTCCTGTCTCTGAACACCAAGATCACCCAATGCCGAGCCCACCACCATCACTGGCAGTTAGAACCAGAACAACTGAGCCAACAAAACCAGCTGAATCTACACAAGAATTTGAACAGGAAAAAGCAGCTGAATCTACACAAGAATCTAAACAGCAAGAAGCAGCGAAAACAGACAACAAGCAGCTGCCTCTACTCAAGAGCAACAAATAGAGAAAGAGACAGAGACAGAAAAGGCAGCCAGTCGTGCACTGAAAGAGGACACCGCAAAGTTTGAGCACACAAGAGAACAAGGGGCCGAGGAAACACCCTCTACCTCAACACAACAAGATAAGGATGAGATACCACCCTTTACCTCAGTAGAGAAAGATCAGCAGCCACAAGGGCAACAACAACAACCAACAACCATGACGCAGCCAAAGGTAAAAGAATCTACAGAAACATCAAGACAACTAACACAAAGCAAAGATTGGAAATCGAATGATGAAGTCGTCCTGCAAGTTAACGAATATGCTAAGCAAATGCAGGAGATGACAGAAAGACTTCGCTCGGCAGCACTTGGCCGTAGCACAGGGGCCAAAGAGTTAGAGATGGTGATTGACGCACTCTAAGGGGAGCTGGAAGACAGAGTCAATGTCATCACCAATCTACAAAGGCAAGTGCAGGAGTTGAGATCGGAAGCTAAACAACATCAGCTCGCAAAAGATAAGCAACAGAAAGAAATGGAGGAACTCGGTGAGTTGCTCACAAAACTATCAGGTGCATGCAAAGCAAAGGATGATCAACTGACAGAAGTTATTAATGAACTTCTAACTACCACCCTATCAGCTCAAAAGATCCAGGTATAGTTAGATATAGCTAATACTTCCCTACAATACTCAGAACAAAGAATCAATAATAAGGCAATATTCTTGCAATAAATACGAGAAAATATAGCCGTCACCTCGATCAAGGGAACAGACGAGGTCTACAAGGCGTTAGAAAAGAAAAATAAAGACCTCGAGCTGGAGCTGAAATTAGAGCAGTCTCAGCGCAAAGACCTGGCTTTAATGCGGGTCCAAAGAGAAGACGAGCTGCTGAAGGAGATAGATGAACTCAAACGAGTCAACCAGCTATACTGAGAGAGGGAAGGACAAAAACACAAGAAGAGGCAGGCACTTCAAAGCAACCTCAAATAGAAATCCCCTCAGTCTCATTCACTGACATGGAGACAATACCAGCAGTAGAGCTAAGTGGCAAGGAGGAGTTTCAAGTACCAATTACCGAAGCACACACAGTGCCCATGGACCAGCTCTCAAAGGCTGAAGAAGATGCACTGAAGAAAAAAGTTACACAAGAGGTAGATGAGTAGTGGAAGGAAGCCATGGATTGGGAGCTGAGAGTACTTCATTTCATCAATGTCACACACTCACTCCCAATCAAATAAATGTGCAATGGCACCAACAATCCCTGCCCTACCCTCTGATTAAAGTTGAGTTGCTGCAAGTAAAAGAAAGGCTTCACACCGACATGCAAGTCAAGGGTGCAGATAAAGACCGCTCAAAGTGGAGGTTGAGCTGGCTAAACAAGAATCTTACACTTTCAAATCAAAAACTACGTATAGGCGGGGTATTGGGGCATCATTGCTAAGCATTTAGATGCATTCTGGGTCGAAAATGACTAGGTAAAAAATCCACTGCTATTAATAATCGCAATTTTAGCACTTGACATAAAGTGGGATTTGAGACCATATGCATGTGTGCTTAGGTCTTATAAAATTTTCCTAGAAGTTTCGTTAAGTCTGGATGTCATTTGATGCTACAACGGATGTGATTTGTTTGTCGATGAGCGATTGGCTTTTAGTGATTTCTGTCACTTGAGTGTCTAGCATAAGTTAGATGCAGATTGTTAGTTGTTTTCCGAGAGATTGACAACCTCTTGTAGCCTCTATGCACTAGTTGAGTTAGCTTTATCCCATGGATTGACAATGATCGTGGTTCTTGCTAATACTGCAATAAGATAGGATAGTGAGGTTAGACACGCGTCCCACAAATGTCCTTCGGAATGATTCCTATTAGCAAAAATTCCTCTTCTTGAGCCAAACTTTCTTGGCCATGATAAAGAGGTAAACTCGTACTTAACACAAATAGCTCCACAATCATGCTTTGAGCTACTTCATGTGCCTCTCCATTTAGAGCACGTTTAATGTGTCTGATGCTCCATACTTCAAAATTTTGAATAGGCCTTTAATTCTGAAACACATTTCCTTCAATGAGGTGAACACTTGCTTCACAGCTAGCAAGGCATCACCTTTTATGCTCAACCTTCTAATCCCATGCTTCAAAAAGATGTGTAATCTGGCTTCCAATGTAGCATATTCAGCCTCATTGCTACTATGGGCATCCAATTTGAACCCTCTCTTGCATACTAGCTTCCCCTCTGGATCATGAAGTGCTATACCCCCTGAAGCCGCATCATGGCTCTTTTTGTATGAGCCATCAAAGAACAAAACATGTGCATTGATGATGTGTGGCACTTCTTCAACTACTCTTCTCACCACCTCTTCCTTAACAAGAAGGGGATTCTCCTTGTAAGTCAACAAGTCAGCTAGGGTAGCTCTTGTACTGTCTTCCACTAAAAAAGAGAACTCAAACTCTTGCAGCTCAATTACCCATTTCTTGACCACATTTGACATGTTAGTGCCATTAATTAACTGTGGCAAAAAGGCATAACTCGGTAAGAAAACAAAAGGTGGTGGTAGCAAGTAATGAAGAAACAGGAAAATATTACACTAGCCATCACTAGCTCTACTTACGAGAATTTTCTTTCTGCTACCGACTTCACTCGGCTTGCACAATACATTGGCGTCATATAATGGCTGCCCTTTCCCTTTGGCAATAGCATGGCTCCAATGGCATCATCCCCTACTGATGGATTTACATAAAACGCTTGCTCCCAACCAGGAGCCTGCATGGCTGATAGTCCCCCTAACACCTCTTTCACATCTTGAAACACTTCTTCACACTTGTCATCCCATTGCAATGGATCATGCTTTGCCACTTTTTGTAATGGATAAGACAATGGAATAAATCGCGCCATGTACTTCATTTTATGTATAAAGGTTACCAATTGCTTTGTACTCTTAGGTGATGGAAGAAGAATAATAGACTTAACCTTGTCTGGATCAGCCTCAATGCCATTTTATGTATAAAGGTTACCAATTGCTTTGTACTCTTAGGTGATGGTAGACTTAACCTTGTCTGGATCAGCCTCAATGCCATTTTTTGACACCATATGGCCCAATAACTTTACCCTTGGCTGTGCTAGATGACATTCCTTTGGATTTAATTGTCCTCCACATTCATCATATCCAACCAATACCATCTGCAGCTTCTCATTGTGTACAATCCTTGCTGTAGACACATAAGTCGTCCATAAAAGCTTTAACACAGCTTCAATGAATGGTGCCAATACCCAATTTTCTCTCTCTTGATAGAAAGATGGTCCATTTGTTAACCCAAATGGCAATACCATGTAGCAATAACAACCCTTGGGCGTAATGAAAGTTGTCTTTGTTTGGTTTTTAAGAGAAATCTTCAATTGAAAATAGCCTGAAAAACCATCACACACATTGTACCTCTCATAAGCTGCCACCGAATCCAAGATCTAATTCGATAAATGGAAAGGATATGGGTTCTTCTTAGTGGCTACATTTAAGGGTTTAAAATTTACACAAATCCTCCACTTTCCATCCTTCTTTGGGCTGACTACTACTGGACTCACCGATTTTGTGGTCTCCACTGGGACTATGAATCCTACCTTCAATAACTTGTCCACCTCTTTCCGCAAGGCTTCCATCTGCTCTTGACCCATCCTTCTTAGCCTTTGTCGCACTGGATTAGCACCTTCCTTCAGATCTATATGCATATCTTCTCCTTTGAACCCTCTAATCTCTTCACATGAAGTAATGAACAAATCAGGAAAACTAGCCAGCATGTGCAAATATATCTCCTTCTCCATAGCTAAGAGGTCTCCACTGATCATTTGTGTCATCAATTCCTGTTTCTTTGACAATTCAACCTTGGTTTGCATCAGCCCTTCAATCACTTCATAAGGCCCTTCACTTTCATCTTTAATCTCATTTGCAAATGCAGTAAACCAGACTCATGGATTTCTTTGTCCATTAGAAGAAATGCAACATCAACATCCTCATCACTACTGGTAGTACTATCATTGTCCTCGTCAGTCACTGTGGAATAGTCTTCATCACTAGACTCATCCTCATCTTCATAAAGTTCCTCCAATACTTTCCTTGTGTCCATATTATATAGCTTCTTGGCATCTATCTTTCCATAGAGGCTAATCGTACCACATCACCAATCTTGAACAGCTCCCACTGCACGTAACCATGGTTTGCCCAGTATAATAGGATATCCTCCCAAACCCGCTGGCATCACATGAAAATCAACCACCGCCTTTGTATCATATGCCTCCACTTTTAAGCTCTTTACAACACCTAAACATTTTACTTTTTAATGGTTTGCCAATCTGATTCGAAAGCCTGACCCCCCAGTCACTGTAAGACCCATCTTCTCAACGCATGAGTGTGTTATGACACATATTTGGGCTCCGCCATCAACATAACCTTGTCCCATATTTTTTTTCTTTTGTGCCAGACATCTACTATTGGGAAAATGTTTGGTAGCTCATCCATTGCCAACACCTTCACTAAACCTTTCTCTGGCTCTTTCTCCATTGGGTTAATCATCCTCTTCCACTGTCGCTTTATCTTAGGCACCATCTCTATAAGCTGCCCAAAAGTAGCATCTGCTTTCCTTCTTGTCAAATCCTCCTTCAAGTCATAGCTTAATTGCCATCCCCTAATGGAAAATCATAAACATGAAACTTGCGACTAGCCCTTCTTTTCCTCTTGGCCTTGACATCCTCGCCTTCATGGCTCTTTCCCTTCTTGTTACTAGGACCTGCACCACTCCTTCCTTCCTTATCCTGTGTTGTCCTCTTCCCAAAAGGCATCACTAATGTATCCTCCAGTTTTTTTGCCTTCTCCAAAGTGACCACACTTATCACTTTTATCTTTCCTTTTTCCTCTTGGGTCAATCCACTGGTTCTTTCTTCTCCCTTAATTTCAATTCCATAATCATTTGACCTAGTTAGCACTTGTCTTGGCAATGGATACATGTCTCGCCCCATCCTTGGTGGCTGATCACATTGAGGGTTGATGTGTCCCAAATCTCCGCAATAATAACACGTTGGCGTCTGCCTCGAGACTCTACCATTCCTCGGTCTTTCTTCACCTCTTGGATGATTTGAAAACCTCCCCCAACCTCGATTATTTCCCACATTACCTATCATGTTTAGGCTGAGATTCTTTATTAAATCTACCACTTGCCTCACGTCTTGCCTTAGCCCATCATCTTGGGTTGCTGTAGTGATCACTACTAGCATAACCTAAGGAGTAACAGAAACCACTGGTTCATGACGAACCCCTGTGCATGCGACCTTGCAAACAATCCATAGGCTAAAACTTAGACCTCCTGGGTTAAGACTCTACTCCTAGATGACTCATTCTTCTCAGTTTCCACTCTTTGTTCCTCGCTACCTCTAGTGCATCTTCATATGTCCTAGGCTTCTTTAGCTCCACTCTCCAATGTATATTATCCCAAAGACTAGCCAAGAACCTGTCCTTCTTCATCATGTCAGGTGATGGTACCTTTGGTGCTAAGGCTTTGCACATCCTCTTCCATGCCATTGAAAACTTACGTATGTATGCATCTACTGGCTCACCTTCCCTTTGCACCAAACCCTGTACTTCTTGCCACACTTTGTCAGGACCTTCTGTCTTCACAAACTCCACTTCCAATCCATGCCTTAGATTGTCCCAACTTAATCTCACAGGTGGATCAGCCGCAACTCCTCTTCAAATGCTTTGGACCAAACTTGTGCATCACTCTTCAAAAAAATCTGGAAAAGATGTAACATCTGCACCAGATCATGAATCTGATTGCTAATGCAGGCAACCTCCATCTTTCCCAAAAAGTCTTCCACATCTTCATCACTTCTTCCATGAAATTCCGGATAAGAGAAAGCCATGGTTACCCAATATCGATGCTTTGAGAACCCCTTTGAACACACGTGGAAGAACCCAAAACTTTTGACTGACTCAATCTCCACAAACTTCAATGGAGCTCATCTTTAGATAAGGACAAACACATGCACATCAAATGAGTTTTCATAGTTAATCATCGGAATTACAACAGACAAAGGGGATTCCAGTATCTCTCTTAATCTTCTTGGCCCGAACATAAAGACTATGCGCTGCTAGAAAAAGAATCTTCTTGGACACATGAACATTTATGTGGATTCTTTGTGTTAAATGAAAATAAGTGATTTGAGGTCCGTTTTGATCATCCATTAAAGCTAACCATGCAGCTCTCAAGAAGGCACACCTGACTTACCCTCTGATTTTGCCATAATTTCACCAGTACAATAGCATAAATAACTCAAAAAACCAAAAAACCAGCCATCACAACTTGGAACAATTTTGGCAGAGTTTCCCCAGAAGTAGAGCAGTCAGAACCCAAAATATAAACTGTATATGTTTGCATAACCTACCAACAATAAAACCCGAGCATCAAGTAGGAATAATTAGTACATAGCTTATGGCGAGGTCACAAAAAGGGTGCTCCAGCCATCTGTATCACCGAAAGAATCTCACATTTGACAATCCTCCAGCTCAATAAAACCTCACGCTATCGACCCTCTCACGAAAGCTTATGCAAATCTCGTCTCAAAAATGACTATCTTCCAGACCAAGTCTTAGAAATGGATGGGACTGCCAAATAAAACCAAGTATGGCTCCACAAAGGCGTATAATGGCAGTATCCATAAGTAACGTACAATACCAGACAATGCGCTCAAACAAGAGCCAAATGATGCATACCCACGACAACTGCAAGTGACTTCCACTTGCCAGTATGTCACTCTACTCCAGCTACCTGTACCTGTGTGAATCACCTGTACCAATACTTGTAACATGTAATCTGTAATCTCGAATCACGAATCCCAAAGCTAAAAGTACTCGAAGAAGATCCTTAGTGGGGGCACCAAAAGAATGTGAGCCGGTTGCAAACACACACAACACCTCTATAATCACCCAAAAAAGACTCTTGGGATAATACACACACACACACACACACACACACACACACACACACTATGGGGCACCAATCAGCTTACACAACCCACCTGGTTGAGACAGGGAACACACCGATGGAGTGAGAGGAGACAGACTATCCATTTTCCCACTCAACATAGAGACACATACACACACACCCAAAAAACTCAACTCAAAAGAGGAATATTTATCATGATAGATACAATTGAGTTTGGGCCAACACCAATGGGGCAAATAGCTCACACAATATGGATGAAATATGCTAGATACAATTACAAATTTGAACAGAGGCTTCGCTCTCACAGGAGAAACTTACACAGCCAAAAGAACAGAAAAATAGTGAGTAATTTCAAAAATAGACAGCACCATTGCATCAGGAACGGCCCAAAAGCCCACTCTACAATATCAAAGTGCTCAAATCCGGCCTCAGATGAGCATTTTATGGCCAAAACAGGCTCCAAAAACAGCAAAAACTCAGTTGCGGATGTTCCTCCTCTTCTCTCCACACTTTGTTGGTTCTTTTCTCAGGTTTTTCAGTTTCCACACTTCACTTTATCCATTGGGCACCTTTGGCCTTTTGATTGACCTCAAACCCCGAACAGGCCCAAAAATGGCTATGCAGTGCATTTTTGTCTTCCTTCTACATCCATCCGCACAC
Source organism: Adiantum capillus-veneris (assembly GCF_014529385.1). NCBI lineage: Eukaryota > Viridiplantae > Streptophyta > Polypodiopsida > Polypodiales > Pteridaceae > Adiantum > Adiantum capillus-veneris. Next base: position 117,956,857 of record NC_140952.1, on the reverse strand, counting down.
CTGGCACTCAACTTTTTCCAATAATGCATCTCGCAATCACGTGAAGTGGCCCCCAAATACAGTTCTCATGATGACCTTTTTTGCATAATCATCACAAAAAAACACCTACGTTGTGTCCGTACTTATCCACGTTCAAGTCTTGACCCCATTCAACCTCCTGATGCCACTGGATGTCACTTGATGCACCTGCTTACCTCATGTCGTCGGCTCGATAATAGATTCCTTGAGAATTTTTATGCACTACCAACTCCTCATTATAGAAAAAACACACTGGTACTGGTGACGATGAAAATTGATGTACTATGTACATGTTGTCCTACCTGTACACATGTGGGGCCCTCTCAACCACCTGGCTCTGGAATATGGGCAATCCTTTATTCGATGCACCATGCATGTGTATGTGGGTGGATGCATGAATAGATGGTACACTAGCTACCCATTTTTGGGGGTGGTAGCAACGGGGTGGGCTGGTTGGTAGCTAGGTGAGTAAACATTGAGAATATTTTATAAGGTTTTATTTGAAAATTGTTCATCAAAAGGCTTGAGAAGTGAGTTGGATTTAAAAACTTTAAAAATTATCTTTTCAGTTTCAACTGTGTGTGTGAAAGTAGTGTGGGGGGCCCACCTTACTCCACAATCATGACGCCTCCTGCTCGTCAGCGGTTGCAGAGGGGGGGCAACTCAAGTGGCCAAGCAGCTCCTACATGTGAAGCAAAATCAGCCACAATTACTAGGAGACGGAAGAGGGCCTGTCATTCATCTCCCTCGCATGATCCACCCTCGGACTCCCCTGCTAGAAAGAGGAAGAAAAAGGTCTTGACTCCCTCACCAAAGCCCTGCACTCCTATAGCAAAGAAACAATAAAAAATGGCAGATGTTGTAACCCCCAACACTGAGATACTACTGCATCTTAGTGTTGCTGGCTATCTCGGCACAATTTATTGTTGTAAATTGTTTCCAAGGTCCATGTAATCTCTCTTAAGCTTGCTTTGAAGCAAACCTAAGTTAGAGGCTAGATGTTTGTAGGTGCATTCAAGCTCCATAACCTAATGTGCATGCATTCAAGCTTGCATTGAAAACCCGTGTAGAGGCATGCATGCATGCATTCAAGGTTGCATTGAAAACCTATGTAGAGGCATGCATGCATGCATGCATTCAAACAGATATATTTGTGCACGTTGCATTTTTTAATGAACTTCAATTGGCTGGCTGCACATGCATTCATGTCTTGTGCATAGTTGGGACCGTACTCGTATGTATTGTGATATTATAAATGCTCACCATGCATAAGTTATCTAAGTTTTCAGTAAATTTATGGCCGTGTATGTTTCAATCTTAAGTGTTGAACCATCCTCCAATCATACTTCCATACCCGTATGTGTTTGCCGTATGGAAACAACTATGGTCTTATGTTTTTCCCTGTATTTTACAGGGCAAAGGCCATTGGTGCACTCCATATGTGCCATTTGAAAGGAAGACAGCTTTTTGCATGACAAAGCGTCAAGCACATGAAGTATACGACCTCCCCAACTCTGGAGTGGATGCTCGACTGCTGACTGAGGCAAATTTCACCAACAAAGATTGGTTGAAATGCTTTAAGGAGGTTCCGAAGAGGGGCAGCAAAGTAAAATTTAGAGATGTGAAGCCAGAGCTCTGGAACAGGTTTTATGTATTGTTCACATCCGTGTATCAAGAACCTCCTGGCTAATGGTATGGAGGTGATTAAAGGATTTTCTAGAGGCTTTCTATATGATCAGTTGAAGGGACAGGTTGAATGGGCCTTGTTTTCAGAAAGTACTGTCACAAATATGGATCCAGGCAAATTACATGCAAAGAAGCAGCGATGGGCAACTTTCCATTCCTCCTCTGCCCTAACAGTTTGTGGCAAATGACGAGGACTCCAGATCATTTGGAGGCACCCCAGGAAACTCCGATCGATACAGTGGATGATGTGCAAAAAAAGAATTTATTTGGTCCATCGTCTCTTACAGAGTTAGATACTGTTTACAACATGGTTGTAATCAAGCATTCTTTTGCATTGTCAGAGTATAATGAAGCTTTTAAGAAGCTGGAATTGCTTCAAGCTGATGTGCACCTAAATGAAGGTGCCAACCTCCTAGTGGAAAAGCTCAGAGGCCAGTTGAAAGATGCAGAAGGTAGCGACAATGTTGTGGATGCAATGAAGGTGGAGCAGCTTAAAAATACTGTCGACAGGTTGTCGCTAACACTCCAAACATTGCAAGTGGTAGTTGAGGAGAAGGCACCACTTGATGCTGTGGATAGTGCTCTAAAGGAGAGAGATTTTACACAGGAAGTGGAGGAGTGTGCACAGGCGCGGATGGATTTTGTGAATACCATGCAGGTCAAAAGAAGTACAGTTTTGTTGTCTGCACCTCCGCCGAAAGTTCCACCTGTGGATATGGGCACCTTACCTTTGGACAAAGTTTGTAGTGTTTGTGGGTTGGCGATGTACAACGACGATACACTTGGCATGCTTTTGCTGCCCTGCAATCATGCCTTTCACATGTACTGTTTTGGCCATCTTGTTGCAAGAAAAGAAACATGCATGGAGATGGGATGCATGCAACCGGTTTTGCATACCATGCGGTCTTTGGTGATTCCTTGGCAGTACGAATGCCAATTTCCAAGGAGTGCAATCAGACACCAAACCCTCATCAGTGCCCTTAAGCATGGACCACGGTATACACCCTGCTGCATTTTGTAGCATTGAGCTTGAATTTATCTGTTTTTTTGTGTTTTTGTTATCAAGGGAACCCTGCTAATTGTAGCTACTAATACAAGACTGGTAGCTACTAGTACAATACTGGTAGCTACCACTGTCATAGTGGTAGCTGTCATGCTAATCCTGGTACAGCTAGCTAGGTACCAGTATGGCTATGGCTACCATTCTTCCATGAGCTACTATTCTCCCATGGAAGGCTTTCTGGTGGCAAGGTAGCTACCATTCTTCCATTAGCTATTGTTTTACCATGGAACTCCTGCTAGTGACAAGGAAGTTCTCACTGTCAACCCTGGTAGCTACCAATATAATAGTGGTAGCTACCATTCTGCCATGAGTTTCCATTCTACCAAGGAAGTCCTACAATTGACAAGGTGGCTACCAGGATTGCATTGGTAGCTGCCATTCTACCAAGGAAGTCCTGCAAGTGACAAGGTGGCTACCAGGATTGCATTGGTAGCTGCCATTCTACCACAGTGAGCTGCCATTCTGCCAAGGAAGTCCTGCAAGTGACAAGGTAGCTACCAGGATAACATTGGTAGCTACCATGATAGCATCTGTAGCTACCATGATGGCAGGGGACAAGGTAGCTACTAGGATAGCATTTGGTAGTACTGGTAGCTTATTAGTGCTTGCCTGGTAGCTTCTATTGTCATGCTGACCCTGCATGTAACTTGAAAACTTGTTCTTAATTTCTTATTGTGAAGAACAAAATTCAAGGTATTGGTACATGCTGAGAAGGAAGATGTTTTAGATAAAGGTTGTTGCCAGGCTTTTATTCTATTAACCACCACTGTTAGATTGCTTACTACTAGGATAGCATTGGTGGCCCCTATGTTATCTTGGTAGCTCTCAGTCAGCCAGCTACCAGGATAGCATTGGTAGCTACCAGGATAGTGCTGGTAGCTATCATTGCTTGCGTGGTAGCTTCCACTGTCATGCTATAGCTACATGTAACTTGAAACAACAAGTTCTTAATTCCTTAATACTTTTCATGACTGTAGAGGCTGAGCCAGAGACTGCAGAGGCTGAGCCAGAGACTACAGTTGAGAAGGAAGGTGTGTTAGAGAAGTGTAGTCATGAGAATGGAGATCAAGCAGAAAATTCTCCTTCATCAATGGAGGACAATGAAGTGTCAGCCAGAGACACCAGTCCCTCCAATGGAGATCAAGCAAAAAATGCTCCTTCATCCAATGAAGGACAATGAAGTGTCAGCCAGAGACACCAGTCCCTCCATCCTGTAGACCATACAAATGATGCAAAGGGAAAGAAAGAGAAATATGACAGGTGTTATTTCTGGTTTTTTTTTCCCTAAAGGTAGATAATATTGTTTAAGGTTCATTCTTGTTGATTGTTTCTTCTCTCTTGTAGATGGAGCTGCCAAAAAGCCTACAGAGGATGCAGAAGGGCAAACAAAGACATCAAAGGACCAATTAGCCTTAGAGAGTGGAGAAAATAGTAACATGGAATCTGGAAGAATAGGTGCCACAACAATCAGAGTCAAAAAAAGACTCCAAACATAGTCTCAATATTTTTGCTTTGTAGCCTATCCCCATTTTTGGCTCTTTTCCTAAATCGTGTCGTCGTTTTTGGCTTTGTAACAATTCTCCATTTCCTATGAATTAAGAAATCCAAAATCAATTTTTTTTTGTCATGTCCATCATTGTTGTTTATCTCATTATTGTTTTTATGTTCAGATGTTGCCACTAGCAACATTCACAATCTTGATCACATAATAAGTAGGATAGCACAGTTTACTATGGAAGACCCTCCTGATGTAGATGGTTCATTTAGAGTTGAGGGCCAAGTCCCATGTGCTAGCAGCATTGATGAACAAGAGGATAAAAATACAGAGTTTTTGTCCTCAGTACAGGTGAGGACATGGAGATTATCATGAAAAAGTCTGAACCAGGAAGGGAAAATGGTGATGCATCTGTGGATGCAGATGGTGCAGGTTGTGCAGTTGGTGCAGGTGGTGCAGGTGATGACACGGAGATTACAATTGATAAGTCTGAACCACCTCAAGAAGATAGTGATGCATCTGTGGATGCAGGTGGTGCAGTTGGTGCAGCCAGTGCAAGTGAAGACACATACATTATCATTGAAAAGTCTGAATCACCTTGGGTAGATGGTGATGCATCTGTGGACACAGGTTGTGAAGCAAGTTGTGCAGGTGGGGCAGTTGGTACAGGTGAGGACACAGAGATTACCAATGAATCGTCTGAGCCACCTCAGGAAGATGGTGGCGCATCTGTGGATGCAGGTGGTGATGCAGGTTGTTCAAGTGGTGCAGTTGGTACAGAATATGTAAGGCACGATGATGGGACGGTGTCTTGGCAAAGAGAGGATGGAGGAGGTGCAGGTGGTGTTGCAGATTATGTTAGGAACGATGATGGGATGGTGTCTCGTCCATGGGAGGATCCTAGGAACATATTGTTTGAGAGTAAGCCAACTCTAATCCTTGATATTAATGGTGTCCTGCTGACTTCATTAGACAAGAGGTACCATTCACGGAAGCCTACCTACTGGAATGATCTAGAAATTGTAGACATAAGAGGGGTGTCTGCTGGGTATAAAAGGGATGCATCTGCATTCTTGGACTGGTGCCTTGTGCACTTTGATGTATTTGTGTGGACCTATTGCATGAAGACTAAAGCAAAAAACCTGTTGAGTGCCTGTTTTCTTGATCAGTTTCCCCAATTCAAGGAAATTCTTGCACAGAAGGATTGTGTAAGAGATGCTAGAATCAAGATAACTGGTGGAAAGCCTGTATTTTACAAGAAGCTAAGTGACTTCCGGGAGAAAAGAGGTCAGGACACTACTACATCCACAATTCTAGTGGATGACACACAGTACAAGCACCTGTGGAATCCTCCATGCACTTTCTGCATTGTGAAGAATACGGAAAATCTGAATCCCACTGAGATTCAAGGATATCTTACAACAACTGTAAGACCTTGGCTCACGGCTTGGGTTTGTGCGAAGATCGCCTCAAGTATGCCGAGGACTGTGCTCTGCCGAGATCGATCGATAACCTGAGCATTAGGATCTCAAAGCAGTGGTGTCTAGAGTATTACGGCTAGATATATTATCCTGACATGTAACCATGATAAGCGATGTAAACAATCAACCATTTACTGACTTATGGAGTATTTTGCTCACTTGTAATGATGACACAATCTAATAATGCAGCTTCCAATGCTCAATGTAGTAAAGCAGCTTTTGTTAACTTGTACACTTGTTTATGTTTTTGCATTGTTCATCACTGCACCTCCACAGTTGCACAATTACAAGTACTTAACATAGCTTCTGATACCAGGAAATGTTAGGGGCAACTACCAGTCTGCATAGTAGCTACCCTTGCAGCTACTTAGCTACACTTGTTTAATTTTTCTATGTCTGTTGTGGAGATGATTTATTTCTTATGGCTTAATGTACACACGGGAGTACTGGTGGGCACTTGGGTTGGTTCTAGTGGTCATGATCATTCATGCATCAGATGTATTCATCATTTACCAGAGTCACCTGTCCATTGTCTCTTAGGACTTGCACATGCAGCCTTGAACGTTCGAAAAGTGCTGCCACATTTTCACGCCCCTGCGCTTATTTTGAACGGCTCCTTATCGCCCCCAAGGTGATGACCCCCCCCCCCCCCCCCCCCTCACGACATTCAGCTAACGGTGCCGATGGCGAAGGTGGGAGAGAAGCAGGAGCCTGCAAAAGACTGCTAACACCTGTTGCTACTGCAGGTCTGCAAAAGCTGACCTTATCCTTTGTCAACACAACCGTTGAGCAACCGCCTGTTGTGCATGTGCGAGATCTCTCATCGGTTGGCTGTCCAATCAGGGGCATCGAACCCTTGAATGGCGGGCTGCATGTGCGAGTCTCATTTGGAGTTTCCCTCATCTCCTTTTTTAGGGAAATGCTTTTGACAGAGTGTTCATGCTATCTGCCTCAAGATATCACATAGGCATTTTAGACACGGTTCAAGCAATCGCAAAACAGGGTGATGCTCAGCACAGAGATTACGGAGATTCCCCCGAAGAAAAAAAAAAGAAAAGATACTGAAGGGCCATCAAAAGCAGCTTAGATTAGAACTAGGAATGCTATACATCAAAAGGAGTGCTATTGTAAATAGCCTCATATGTTTCTGAGGAAAGTAAGAATTTTCTTGTACGTCTCACTTTCTACATTGGGAACTTAATAGCTCGTACAAGGTGGGATTGCAAGGTGGCTTCAGGCTCAGAATTTAATAGCTTGAACTCATAGGGATTTTCTTTTGCTTTTTCGTACCAAACTCCTTTGACAACAAATGAGCCGGCATTGCAAACATTCCCCCATGCATCTCTTAGCAAAGCTTTAGTTTGAGTCTTTTCTGCTGTACATTTCAAGACATAGAAATCCACAAGCTCCTTATTTTCATGAGGAGCTATGACAGCAAAATTGTCACCAACATGAAGTGCATCACTCAACGCATCATGGTGTCCTTCATATGCAAACTCTTTGATCTCATCATCATCTTTGACATCATCTGTAGGTTCAAGGGTAACATAATTCCATGTAGAAACGTGTGATTTGTTCGAACACCTCCTCCAGCTACCTTGCAAACAAGCACTACAAAAGCATGAGAATTTCCGATACCTAAGAAGTTTTCCATTTGTTAAGGATTAGTCGCTGACATAATGTAACCCACGTGCATTAGGCACAGATTTACAATCCCGACGTTGGCTTCTATCCACATCACCTACTTTGACCTCCCAGAGCAGTCGAGTAACTGGTCGTACCTGCGAAGAATATGTGGCTGTAGCACCATTGGACATGGTTTCTCTCAAAAATGGCACCACATCTGCTGCACATTGTAATTTCACACAGTCTGGCTTTAGCTGCTTATGAGTGAGATGCCTCTTAATAACAGCACCTGCACCATCATGTTCGCCCTTCCCATGACCTGAACCTGAAAAGTGATGTGTCATTTTCAAACTTGTCAGAGTTCCATATCGAGTAACAAAATAAAAAGGCCTCTTTGCTTTGAACTGCGAGGCTGCTCCATCTGACCAAACCCAATGTTCTTTGAGCGATGGGTGAAAGCATGTTAACCTGTCACGCTTTTTGTGCTAGTTAGCAGTTTCAAGTTAGCACATCTTCAAAAAGTTGGGCGTTCGATAATTTTTTTACAAATAATATCAAAATTTGTCGGAGGTTGTACATTTGGATTCCTTGTTTCAAGTGCTTTCTATTGATATATCATATGTCATAGATCTTGGAGATGTAGCTCAAGTTATTGTACTAGTTAGCATATGTCAAAATTGTGCTAGTTAGCATTGTCAGGGACATGAAAAAGCATGACAGGTTAACATGCTTTCATCCCGATATGCCTAGCTCTTTCAACCAACCATAATGGAGCATAAAGCAATGCTGGACAAAAAGAGTATCATGTTTTTTATCATCAGATATATAGAAAGGATAGTATTTTTGGACACTACCTGCAATCTTCACATATGTAATGTGAACGAAGATTGTCACCTGGCTAGAAAATCAATGCATCGATTGGATCTCGTTCTGTTCTTTGAAAGTGTAATTTTCAGCGAAATCCACCACTGACACTACCACATCTTCAGGGAAGATACGTAGATGATCTTTAAACTGCTCGGCCTGCCATTTGTAAACAAAATTGTGCTTCATAAACTTACTTAGATGATCCCTGAACAGTATGAAAAGCTGCCCGCACTGCGTCTCCTTGTGAGAAAGAACTTTTCTTTTCTTATTTTTCCCTGAATTTGTTTTGCCAACTTCAAGGTCTTCAAAAATCTTAATTGTTACCATGCATGCACCATTTAACTCTTCAATCGGGCAAATTGGTAGCTTCTTTGAAGGGCCACACAAAGAGCATTCGCCAATCAAACACTTCAGTGCAAAAAAAATTGACCCGCTAGCCTTCGAGCATAATACTGACTCCCAAAGCTTTGTAAGGCTAGGGCACTGATTTTTCTGAGCACTACATTTCAAATCTACACCACAAATATCACATTGACAACTACACTCTTTCCCATGCACACCATAAGAAATCTGCCTTATATGGTTTACAACATCCCTCAAGAATGAAATTTGAATATGAGTGATGCAATAGGAGCTGTAGCGATCTCGAAGCTTGCGTACAAAATAAGGTTTCAGCTTTTCAAATGTCCTTTGGTGAATTTGTACCTCTGGGTGACTCTGTTTGAAGGCAAGAAAGAATTCTATCTGCATTAAATAATGATATTCAATACACTTATTGGCAAAATCATAACTTATTGTTGACATGCAAAACTGAGATCAATCTGGTGGGAGCTAGTATAAGAATGGTAACTAATACTTTTGTGATCAGTGGAAGGAGAAAAGTTACAAGAGCTTGAGTCTAATAGTAGAAATCACTCTAAGACCTGGTTGTTATAAGACTACCTAAGGGTAGCTGCCAGGTTAACAGTGGTAGCTACCAAGTTGACACTGACAGCTACCAGGTTGACAAAGATAGCTACCAATCCACCAGGATTGCCATGGAAAACTGGTAGCTTCCACCAAGATTGTCATAGAAGACTGGTAGCTTCCATCAGGATTGCATGGCAGAGTGGAATTTGTTACTCTCAGAATGGTAACTAATATTTTGTGATGAGTGGAAGGAGAAAAGTTACAAGAGCCTGAGTCTAATAGTAGGAAGCACTCTAAGACTTGTGGCTACCTTTACCATGAGTAGCAGTGTAAGGCTGGTTGTTATCACACTACCTAAGGGTAGCTACCAGGTTGACATTGATAGCTACCATGTTGACAGTGATAGCTACCAATCCACCAGGATTGCCATGGAAAACTGGTAGCTTCCACCAAGATTGCCATGGCAAACTGGTAGCTTCCACCAGGATTTCATGGCAGATTGGAAGCTATTACTCTCTGAGTGATAGCTCCAGCTATAGCACTAGGATAGTGTTTAGATACCAAGTTGACAATAATAGCTACCAATACACCAATACTACCATGGCAATCTGGTAGAAAGCACTATCAGACTGGTGGCTACCTTATCATGACTATGTAAACTAGCACGTTGAATGTGCTAGCCAGCAAATTTACCAAGAACACCATGGCAGATTGGTAGCAACCCCTATCAGACTAGTAGCTACCTTTAATTACCGAGGACAACGTGGATGCTACCAAAGTCTTACAGTGGTAATTATAAGGAGCACAGTGGTAGCTGCCAGTCATGTATAGTAAGCTACCTATTTGGCAGTAGTAGTTACTAGGTCTAAAGCAATGTGCAACAATCAGCAAACTGTACAACAGTCAACTGAAGTACAACCAAACCAGTGCCGTAATTGTCAATGAAAATAAGCTTGTAGTTACTCAAGAAGTCAAAACAAACCTGGGGTTGCTCAAGAAGATGCACTGGGTGTTTATCGAATACTTTGTGTGCAATACGCTATCGACACACATCATTTTTGTTGGGCAATACGCGAGTATTGTGAGTCCAGAAGCTCACCACTGTGGCCTTCACTTCCTATGTAATTACATTTTTTGTGTATGGTTGTCGCCCACACACATGCAATGGCAGTTCTGTATGATTATGATTCAATCGAGATCTAGCTGCATAGAAGTTCTTTCAATGGATACCAAGAAGCCTCGATGCAGCTGCTATATTTGGTTTTATGCTTGTGGAATTCATAACCATCATGATACTCGCCCGTTTAATAAACAACTCTGCCAAGCTTTTTGGTCTCTTGATTACCTTGAGAGTGTTGTGCATTCCATTAATCAATACCCTCTGCTCATCATTGGAAACCTCACCTCTTGTAGATTGAATTTTCAGGTCTCTCAATGCTTGATGCTTGAGAATGCTTCTGATGATTTCCTCCTTTGCCTTGTTGTCAAGACCCTCTATGCACTGCTTGAAAAACTTGATCACCTGTGCAGTAATTTTACGGTGTTGAAATTCATTAATATCGACTTGTTTAATTCTAGCTTCCCTTTCTTTGATTCTCTCTCAATATGCGTGTTTTCGATTTGCTTCATAATCCTTGATTACACTCTGTTTGCATGAGCTGCACTTGACTGAGTCACAACAAAGGCATGTGCTACTTGTTAAACTCACAACATCCTCAACTGGAATGATTTCCACCATCTTGTGAGTCTTTGAGAGGTGGAAAGAGGATGCCAAAGTGGGTACCCTGTCCAAAGCTAAGCCCTAAACACCAGCTAGGGATTCACATGCAATGTGTGTGTGTGTGTGTGTGTGTGTGTGAGAGAGAGAGAGAGAGAGAGAGAGAGTAAGGAAAAGGCGTAACAAACTTCGATCATGGTCTCTGTCACATTTTTTAAAATATCATTATTTAATTCACTCAAAAGTTTCCCTCCACCTTTAGATTTGGGAGGTAGCTACCGGGGTGCTAGTGTGTCCGAGACACAGGTAGTAAGTCCACCTATTCATGCATCCACCCATGTACATATGCGCAATCACTTTTTCCAAAAAACTCATGACAACGTATGTAAACTTGGTTTTATACACATGCATGATACGGGGGGGGATATATCATTGTGCTCACTTAGGAAGCTAATCACACAAGGACCTAGGCATTCGTATGTACAAACAAATAGCCAAGGGATTTATACGCAGCCATGAGGCAAGATTTTATATGTGCAGCCATACGCGTACGCGTATGGGTGTACGGGAGTCTTTAGTGAGCTCAACAAAGGGAGGAATCCACACTTTATATGAGCTCATGAGGATTTATATGAGTATACACAGGGCGTGAAACTTTATACGGAAGTTTTCATACCCATTTTGAACCCGCCGTTTTCATCCCATTTTGAACACGCCAAGTCTTCATACCCATTTTGAACATGCCAAGTCTTCATACCCATTTTGAATGGGAGACTGTAAACGAAGCAAATGTGCTACTTTGGTACATGACACTGGAACCGAATTTCGAAGTGAATGCAAGTTGCATGTGTAAGGAACACCCTTAGGTAGAACTAGAACACTATTCTAGCCTAAATTTGGACAAGCAAAAAGTCACATCAAGATTTTAAGCTAGACAATGTGTCCGAACGCATTTGTAGAGCTTAAATGGCTAAGTTTGTTTTCAATTAAGTGCACGTCAGAGTGTGCAGGTGTCAAGTTATAGTGGGTATGCGATATGAGCTCATCTAAAGTATACCTTGAGAAAACTAGGCTCTATGTGATTTTTGACAGCTACCTTGACTAGCCCAAGCCTTAAAAAACCTTGTGACATCCTTTGGAGTCAAAAACAAAAACAAAACTTAGGGCCCAAAAACTAAAACGAGGCTGAGCCGTGGCTACTAGGACTTGCCTTTAAAAGAGAATTGAGTGTCATTGGACCTAAATACATCTTCGAGAAACATGTAGCTTGGCTCGGAGCCAATATCTTCCATGCTACAAAGATGCTCATGGAAACTACTATCTCAAGACAAAGAAGGATATTCTCAAAAAAACATACACAAGTTAGGTGGTAGAAGTAATTGAAGCTACAAGCACGACATATCCACATCCTAACTTGGTTGAAGACATTTTGGGATCAATGTACATGAAGACAAATATAGTGGTAGAGAGTGAAATAGATATGCTCTCCACAAAGGACCTCTCATAAGCTACCTACTATCAAGGCAAAGTAAAATTGATCAAATTAGAGCTGAGAGCATCTGAGTTTGGCAAATCTTTAGACAGACATGGAGGGTAGATGGTACAAGGTTGAGATAACTCAAGGAGTCCTGAAGAGGTAAATCAATATTTTGAATCCCATGAAGATGGTTCTCACATGGGAATAGGTACAAATCTCAAGGTGGTAATGTATATCGCCTACTAATGAGTCTTTCTCTAGCTTTCTGATTTGAAACAATGGAAATGCAAGCCTCAAAGCCACACAAGCTCTAGCTATAGCTTCCTTCCTATCACCAAAACCGGCATCCAAAGTCTCAATCCATACAAGTGACAAGATGGTCAGCAATGAGGTAAGTCCATCTAGTCCTATCCCCTACGTGAATGAATAATCATTAGCAAGTAGAATGATGCACATTATGGGCACCAAGTCTTCACAAACATCGAGTCATTTAATGTATATGTCTGAGCACACACATGCATCACTCAATCACAAAATATAGGAAAAAGAGAGAGCACCACATGGAAAAACAACTGCACATACATTGTGCACAACACAAGCAGAGCTACACTATCGCAAGGTCAAAATTAGATGCATAGTTTCCTACTCATATGGACTAGGTAGCTCAACATGAAAAAGAAACTCAAAAAAATAATGCAAGCATTGTCCAAGAAAGTGAGCTTGCAGACGATGCAACCGAGACATAAGTGATCAAACTGAATCTCCAAGATCAGTGTAGCTAAAAAATCCACACAGACACTATGAGGGCAAAATAAATACAAGAATAGAAGATAAAAGTCATAGTGAAGAAAAGAACCAAAGGATAGTTCCATCTTCCTTGGGAGCTACAACTACAGTTAGACTGAATTTCTTGGAATAAATTATTGAGAAGACCACAACCAATGTCATGTCATATGGCATGTGGCTACTTTTAGAGAAGCCAAAAATTCATGAAGTTGAGATCAAAGTTTCCATTTCACATGGCATAGAGGTCATCAGTTTGGGAATGGATAAGACTAAGCTTAGACGACATGTGGCTACTTTTAGAGAAGCCGGAAATTCATGATGTTGAGATCAAAGTTTCCATTTCACATGGCATAGAGGTCATCAATTTGGGAATGGCTAAGGCTAAGCTTTAGATAAAGTCAATGGACATTCAAGATAAGTTCTTGGTGGTGGAATCAAGATAAATGAGTTCACATCTCATTTCATCATAGAAATATGCTAAAACTTTTGAGGATGAACCAGAGTCTACATTTGTCAAGGACTCGTGAAAGAAATGCCCAAGTGAAACAAGAATCACCCTTTTCCTCAACAAGGAAAACGAACATCCAAAAGACCATGGGTTCGATGAAGCCAATTTACAATCACAAACAATCTTCAACATGTACAGGTCATATGGATGACAAACCTTGGCTACAATAGAAGAAGATCTTCCAGCCAAAGTATCCACTCAAAAAATATCAATGTTGTCAACGACCATCAAAAATCTACACAGGACATGAAAATCAATGATCTGATTTGGATCAATGAAACTAGTCAAAGCTCACAAGGTAAACACATGGGATGGATTGCATCCCAATAGAGCTTCCAAGATCAAGGATATTATAATGGACAAAAGGACATATGATTGCCAACACAAAAGACAACAGCTTCAAACGAAAGAAATCTCAGTGAACTTCAAAATTACATCATTCTCATAAGATAAGATTAAACTCCAGGGGTAAAAGATACAGGAACTCCTACGCATTGGGGGATGACTAGGCCTGCAGGGTACAATAATGCTCTCCCCAACATGGAGAATATGGTTGCGACCTACTCCTTAGTGCAATATATTAATAAGATGAGAAGCAAATGATAATAATTAAGAAGTTAGATCTCTAGATCCACTTGGCTGAATGGGGTCATCATTGTGAAAATAAATGCAGATATTAGTACGATACAAGCATAATTTATGGTGAAAATCAATAGGGAGGGGGCATTTTTGTGAGATGAAAAGTTTTACCATGGTTGCTACATCAAGAGATTTGTGCCAAATCTCTTGAGTAAGCAATGCATTTATGAAATCATTGACCACCAATTTTTCCTTGAGGGCTGAATTGCTTTTGGTTGTACAAAATATATCCCAAGAGCTCAGGAGAAAAACAGGCAAATAGACTTCAATTTGTCATCAAAATCAAAGCCTTGAGAGGCAAACTGATTGAATAATGAGTTAAACTCATTCAAACGGTCAAAAATTGTGTTAACTGCTTTCATGAAAAGATTCATAAGCTTCTTCCTAAGAAACACTTTGTTTGACGCATTTCTGCTCTCCCATGTTGAGCATAAGCTATCCCATAAATCTTTGGTAGTAGTCCTGCCTATGATGGTGAAAAGCACTAACATGGCTAGATGCAAAAAGATCGTATCCCTAGCTTTTGCATCCAAAATCTCCCACTAGTTCTACTGTCTTCGTCATCATGCTCTTTAAGCAGTTCTTGAAGACCTTTATTGGTAAAAACATCTTTCATGCACATTGTGAAATTAATTTCATTGAGCTTGCGGATGAAATACTCATCTTTCCTTGAAGAAGAAGCAATCACTAACAAGTGTTGAGATATTGAGCTCAACACGTGACTCATCAAGACGACTATCACCGACACTCATTATCACTGGCACGAGTTGATGGATATGAGGATCTTTGCGAGTGATACTACAGCTGGAGTATATTGTCATGGTCTACCTACCAGAGTGATGGCACACTGACTTACTCTCGCACTAGGAGTTCATACTTGACCGTTCTACAAACTATCTACTTATGTTGTACTCTTTTCATTATGTATTAGTCCTCTTTCATTATCTTGGTTAGAATAAGAAAAAGGTACTTGCCTCCATCTTTGCGTGTGTGCTCTTTGCGTGTGTGTGTGTGTGTGTGTCCTTGCAAGAGCTCAAATGCTCTCCTTCTCTACTTTTTTACATGGTATCACAGCCTGATTATGGCTAAGGAGCTTGGAGCAGCAAGCAACAGTAGCGAAAGACCATCTCCAATTAAGGCGCTTCCTTTTGTAGAAGGTGCATATCAATGTTCTGTGCAGTCTTTTGGACTAGAATTTTGTCGTTTGTTTTGGATTTCGGGCGTGTCTTGACCCTGGTTCTGGAGTTAGAGGGCGTTCGCGTGCAACGTCGCTCAGGTTTGGGTTTTTGCAGGAAGATCAATTTTGATTGCAGACATCACAACTACATAGTAGTAGTGGGAATTGATACATTTGGTGTATGTACATAAACTGTGGTCACAGTCTAGGCTATTTTTAGTCCGTTGTAGGTGCTGTCAGATTTTAGATACTGCATAGATGGCAAATGAAGGTAGAATCAACCAGATTGTGAGTGACAAGTTGGACAAGAATAAATTCCATGTCGGGCACTTTAGGATGACCAACTTCATTATGGGTAAAGGCTATTGGGAGTACATTGAGGGTGATCTAGAGGATGCACTATATGTACGTGAGGAGAGCCCGTCTCCTCAGCAGGTCAATCCATATAAAGACTAGAACAAGGGAGCACAAAAGGTCATGTATTGGTTGTCCAATAGTGTACATGATAGTATGATTGGAAAGAGACATGATGCTAGGAATCCAAAGGAGGCATAGAAGAATTTGGTGTCCTTAGATGTTACAATTGTAGTTGAAGCCGGAATTAAATACTATTGAGAAGAACTGTCTATCTGTTAATGACTACTCACTAAAGATCATGGGTATATGCGAGTCACTTGCCTCTATTGGGTAATCGGTAATGATGGTGATAAGGTGAAAGTCTGTTTCTAGAGATAACAACATAAACAAGAGACTTGTCTACACTAATCTATGCAAAAACTAGCCTTTCCTTGTAAATCTAACACTATAAAGATGCCACCTATAATGGTGTCACCAAAATCTACACCTCAATCAAAAAATGTATGTTGGCCACCGGTAGTCCAATGCAAAACTCAACATGTACATGCTGGATGCAAAACTCTGCCTTCAAGCAGGGTGCTCAAAAAATGCGTCTCTCAATTGATTGCAAGAGAGGTCATATATGTGCTCCCACTGACATACACTCCCATTGGACCGTAAAGAAGTGGGCAAGATATATACAAATGGATTGCGGTCCACAAAAGTTAGGTGGGGCTAAGAGAAAACGTGCAAAATCCACTTTGGGATGGTCTTCAAAGCCTATGAGATGGTAATTATTGTGAAGAAAAACGGTGGTGTATGTCCCTCTCGCTTGGTTATTCATGTATGATGAACACACACACACACACACACACACACACACACACACACACACACGTATTGTAAACATTCACACCCACTCTCTCTCAACTATCACTCCTGAGGTGCTAGGGAAGGAAGAGATGATGAAGAAAGAGAGATAGGGGCCTTCAGGGAGAGGGAGATAGAGATAGAAGACATCGTGGGAGGGAGAGAGATAAAGAGAGATAGAGATGTTGGGGGGAGGAGGGACCTGTGACACCTTTGGGGAAAGGGTGAGAGAGACTCTGTAGAGAAACCTTTGGGGAAAGGAGAGAGAGAGAGAGAGAGAGAGAGAGAGAGAGAGAGAGAGAGAGAGAGAGAGAGAGATTTGCTGGAGATGATGAAGAAAGAGAGATGGAGGCCTTCAGGGAGGGAGATAGAGATAGAAGAGGGAGAGGGAGAGAGGATGAGGGAGAAAGAGAGATAGAGATGTTGGGGGGAGGAAGGAGCTGCGACACCTTTGAGGAAAGGGGGAGAGAGAGACTTTGTAGAAAAACCTTTGGGGAAAGAGGAGAGAGAGAGAGAGAGAGAGAGAGAGAGAGAGAGAGAGAGAGAGAGAGAGAGAGAGAGAGAGAGAGAGAGAGAGAGAGAGAGAGAGAGAGAGAGAGAGAGAGAGAGAGAGAGAGAGAGAGAGAGAGAGAGAGAGAGAGAGAGAGAGAGAGAGAGAGAGAGATGGAGACCATCATGGAAGAATCAAGGCAGTGTCAAAGTATTGAGAGAAGAAAGAGATTAACTCCGATTGAAAGGGTTGGGAGAGAAGAGGGAGAGATAGAAATTGTGTGTGGTTCGCATGTAGCAAGAGAGATATGGCGGTGGGGTCATAGAGGTGTTTGAAGGAAGGGTAGAGAGAGATATAGAGTTTCCAAAGGAAGGTAGGGGTAGTGAAGGAGGAGAGAGAGCTATTCTAGAGAGAGACAAAGATCCAAGCAGAGAGAGAAATTCATATTTTTGGAAAGAGAGAGGGAAAATACACCTACATGCTCTAGGAAATGCGCCTGAGAGAGAGAGAGAGAGAGAGAGAGAGAGAGAGAGAGAGAGAGAGAGAGAGAGAGAGAGAGAGAGAGAGAGAGAGAGAGAGAGAGAGAGAGAGAGAGAGAGAGGACTTGGAGACTTACCCTTCTTAGAGAGATAGATTGTGCTGAGAAAGAGAAATAGTTTTGAGAAGGCCATACCTAAATAGAAAGGAGATATCCACAAACATAGATTGGAGAGGTACTACCCCATATCGAGAGAGAGAGAGAGAGAGAGAGAGAGAGAGAGAGAGAGAGAGAGAGAGAGAGAGAGAGAGAGAGAGAGAGAGAGAGAGAGAGAGAGAGAGAGAGAGAGAGAGAGAGAGAGAGAGAGAGAGAGAGAGAGAGAGAGAGAGAGAGAGATAGAGATAGGAGAAAAAGATGTGCAAATGGGGTGGGGGTAAGGCATGCAAGATGGAAACCTTAGACCAAGAACAATAATTGAAAACTTTTAATAGATTCATAACAAATTTTGTGACAAAAAGTTATATACATGGACTATAGCAAGCAAAAAATTGCTAAAGAATAAAATGAGAGGGCAATTGCAAACTCAAAGCAAACACAAATGAAGTACACATAGCTGTAAAAGAAGGAGCCTGGCTGGGTGAATCTATTTGTGATATGGATTAATCCAAGAACCATTTACCAAAGGCATTAGTTCACCGTTGAGTGTGCTAAGCTGAATTGCTTCTTGAGGAAGAGTCTATGTTACTACAACCGGACTTTGCATTGCCAGATAGGAAGCAACTTCTTAGACTTCTAAACATACTTAGCTTGAAATAGTAGGACCAAAGACCCTTTGGTGAATTTCCTGTGGTGTAGGTATCTGTCATGCTAGGCTTTATGTTGTTGTTGCTCTGTAGCTAGTGCCTGCATAGCTAGTACTTTGCTTTCTTCCATAGCTAGCAGTCTGTTGGAGGAAGCCTATCCTTGAGAGACGGTAGATTTTTTTCTCACACTTGTGACTCGAGGAAACTCAAATTGAAATTCCATCAGGGCTACTGGCTCTAGGCCATAAGCCAACTGGAATGGAATAAACTAAGTGGTTTCCATGAATGCTCTACGTTAGGCCCAGGTAGCCCGTGCAAGATTCTGACTCCAAGGTAGGAAAAACTTGGGGAGGAGTGGAGGCATCGGTATCCCCGCTTTCGCAACATCCACCCCCTTCACCACTACCATGTAACCGGCCTGTTAACTTCAAAAAGGGCGGTAGACTTTACTTCAAACCTTGATTTAGCTTTCACCCATTATTAGTCGTCTATTCTATCTGTGCTATAATGACACAAGAGAGGGGAATGGGGTACATATGCTAGAATGCATCTGTACGCAAAGACCGACACCAGACTGGACCCTAAATTAGGCGCCCCTTTCGGTATTTCTTTATTCTTTAACAGAAGGAATAAAAGCTATGGTTGTCTACAAGCTGCCCCGCACAATCTTGGCTGAATTTCAACTGTTCTAGCCTGATTTCGGCAGCATAACTGTACTAGGACCCTTCACAGTTAGTATTCCCATGCATTGGATGACTTTCCCGACGCATACGGACACTTTGCAAAACCTGGCGAGAATCTGCAGCACGCTGAATTCTCTGTTTTCTGCCCCGAAAATGCGCCAGATCACCTGTACAGCAGTCCCCTTGCGTCCCCGAACCTCCTGGGGGTATTAGGGTCTGTTTAGGGCCGAAACCCTAAACCTACAAAAATACATAGCAGGCTGTAATTCCCTGTTTTGGGCTCCGTTTCGCGTGCCGGTCACATCTGTAGCAAGACCTCGAGCTCCCGCACCTATAGGGCTACTTGCCCTTTGAATCGGACAAGATTTCGGGCGTGAAACCTCTCCGAATTCACCTATACCTGCGGGGGATTAGCCGCTAGCTAATCCAGTACATGTGCAAGAGGCTCTTGCCTCGGCAATCGTGCATGAACCCACACAACTGTACATTGGTCAATTTGATGAACCCACTAGAGGGGCATAACCATAAAGAATAGGGGAGAGAGAGAGCAGTGAGAGGTGTGCAGGTCATGACATCCTGCACCTCACTGTACATAGAGGGTAAGCCAGCACTCCATTGAAACTCTCCCGCCTGTGACAGCCCTCAAAAATGAGCTCACAGCTAAAAATCACGTTTTTGCCTTCTCTTCAAGTAGTAAACTGGCCTCAGAGTGCCAAGTGTCACTCATTTGTGCATTTTCCCGCTTTAGACCCTCGGGTCTAAAAATATCTCACCTGCAGCCTCTGTTGACTTAGCCACAGAGTAACAAAATGATCCCCATGTCAAACTGCACGTAATGACGCAAAGACATTTTGCTGTCCAAAATTAGCAATCCCTAAAATGTAGGAGTTTCTGCCATTACATTCTTCTAGGTCATCTGACCCTCTTTGTACACTGCAGCCACACCCAGAACTGAAATGTAGCCTATGTAGCAAAGGATTCCGCTTTGGCTGGCCAATGACCCCACTTTGGCTAACCATAGTCCTTGTCCAACCTTAGTGCTCTTTAGCCCTCATGCCTGGACTCTCTCTGAACAGTTCCACACTGGCTATGCAATGTAGGGCAGTTAGATTTCTAGAGGGGTGTTTCCAAAAGGTAAAACAAACGAAATTCCCCAAAGAAAGAGAAAATAAACAAAAAATGGAATTTCCACTGGCTGGTGACATACCCCCCTCTTCAAATCTCAAACGTCCTCTTTTGCACCTATGTCGAGCATATCTATTAGTGCTTTGTGCGGAACAAGGCGAAGCCGCAAGTGTGTTTGGCTTGTGTGTTTGGGGCGGATTTGCTTGGTGTGAGCATACAAGTCCACATTAGGTAAAGTGGGAAAAATCCCACTCCTACATCACTCAAAGAACTTTTTCTTATAAGGGAAATGTTTTGTTTAGCACTATAAACTGATATAAACTAGATTTCTTCATATATCCATGCTTAAACTAATTGTGATAATCTACACACTTGCTAGTAGTCAAATCTCTCAATGGATTCTGAAGTAGATCCACCACTTGGTCATTCTAGACATAAGCTTGGCTTTAAAATAGCTCTATTAGAGCCAATACACTTTGATATGTTAAACACATTAAATTCCATCTCCTTTTCACATCCACCACATTTCTATTGCGCATAACTACTAAATGATATAAACTAGACAGATGACTATACATTTCAACTCTTATATAGAAGCATGACTGAAAATCTAGAGTACACATAGTCTAAAATTATTACCATAGGAGACATTTTCCAAACACTGGGCTCAACAAATATTACTCCATCAATCTTTTTCTACCATGTGGAAAACCTATTTAAGAACAACACTTCATTAGAGTAGGATGTCCTTTATTATATCATACTTCAAAGCTACAATGCTATTACTATATAAAGAACTTAAAAACATGCCACAGAAAGAAGATAACCTTTTCTACAAAAAACGTTAGTTCATCAAAGCTTTGAGTCCCCTTAAAATAGGGTGCACTTGACATAGCATGTCATTCAATAGATAGCAATGCTTAAAATGACAAGTAAACTGGTTATACAAATGTTGTACAATGGCTTGCAATAGACAAAAACAGGAATACAAGTCCCCTTTACATCTACAGAGTTTAATGCATTGTTGTTTGGTCAATCCAAATATTTCCTTCTTGATAAGTACACATTTGTGACATATTTTGTCTCAACAAGTGTGTTACATGTATAATCACTTTGTTCTGGAGCATGCAACCATCCTAGTAACAAATGTATCAATGGGATGTGAAATAGATTGGCCACTTGGCTATTCTAAACATAGCTTGGCTTGAAATAACTTCATTGAAACATTACTCTTGCATTAGGCAAGATTTGGACTCACAAAGGGGCCCTTTAAAGAGTTTGACTTTACCTCTCTCTACCAAAACGGGCGCATGGATAAATTTTTGCAAACAAAATCCAAAGTTGGCGGAGGTTTGACAGTTAGAATGTCCTCTTTAAGCTCTATCTACTGATATATAGCACGCCATGAGATTCCTCATATTTTAGAAGATTCTTTTTTTGATTCACTTAGATTCCGACAGAGTTGTCACATCATAGGTGAATCAAAAAAAAAATCTTCTAAAATATGAGGAATCTCATGGCGTATTATATATCAGTAGATAGAGCTTGAAGAGGACATTCTAACTGTCAAACCTCCGCCAAATTTGGAGTTTGTTTGCAAAATGATTTTATTTAAGAAAAAAATTCATGCTTATGTTCTGTTAAAGTGCCAACTACTTGAGCCTATACCTTTACCTATTCTAGGTTGCACGTGGCCAACAAGGAGCACATTATCCAAGAAAATTGATTACAAAAATTGACATATTTCAAACTCAAATGGACCTAGAATCACCAGATGGTCAATCTAGGAGGCGGTGAGGAGAATTCACATGTGGTGAGGAGAGTAGGAGACTAAACCCTAAACTGATCCAGAATGGCCATATGGTCAATCGAGGTCTATTTAGGGTTTAGGTGGTGAAGAGAATTCACATGTGGTGAGGAGAGTGGGAGACTAAACCCTAAACTGACCTAGAATGGCCAGGTGGTCAATCTAGGAGGTGGTGCAGAGAAATGACATGTGGTGAGGAGATTGGGAGACTAAACCGTTAACTGACCTAGAATGGCCAGGTGGTCAATCTAGGAGGTGGTAGAGAATGGAGCTGTGGTGAGGACAGTGAAAGACTAAACCCTAAAGTGTCCTAGAATGGCCAGATGGTCAATCTAGGGTTTAAGTTGTGGAGAGAATGGAGCTGTGGTGAGGAGAGTGGGAGGCTAAACCCTAAAGTGACCTAGAATGGCGAGATGGTCAATCTAGGGTTTTGGTGGTGGACAGAATGAAGATGTGGTGAGGAGAGTGGGAGGCTAAACCCTAAATTGACCTGGAATAGCTAGATACTCAATCTAGGAGGTGGTGGAGAGAATTCACATGTGGTGAGGAGAGTGGAAGGCTAAACCCTAAACTAACCAAGAATGGCCATATGGTCAATCTAGGTCAGTTTAAGGTTTAGGTGGTGGGTAGATTCATGTGTGGTGAGGAGAGTGGGAGACTAAACCCTAAACTGAGCTAGAATGACGAGGTGGTCAATATAGGAGGTGGTGGAGAGAAATAACATGTGGTGAGGAGAGTGGAAGACTAAACCCTAAACTTACCTAGAATGGCGAGGTGGTCGATCTAGGAGGTGGTGGAGATAATGGAGCTGTGGTGAGGAGAGTGGGAGGTTAAACCCTAAACTGACGTAGAATGGCCAAATGGTCAATGTAGAGTTTAGGTGGTGTGGAATTGTGGTGAGGAGAGTGGGGGGCTAAACCCTAAACTGACCTAGAATGGTGAGATGGTCAATTTAGGAGGTGGTCGGGAGAGTTTACATGTGGTAAGGAGAGTGGGAGACTAAACCCTAAACTGACCTAAAATGGCCAGATGATCGATCTAGGTCAGTTTAGGGTTTAGCTGGTGGGGAGAATTCACATGTGGTGAGGAGAGTGAGAGACTAAACCCTAATTGATCTACAAAGTCCATGTGGTCAATCTAGGAGGTGGTTAAGAGGAATGACATGTGGCGAGGATAGTGGGAGACTAAACCCTAATTGACCTAGAATGGTGAGGTGGTCAATCTAGGAGATGGTGGAGAGAAATGAGTTGTGGTGAGGAGAGTGGGAGGCTAAACCCTAAAGTGTCTTAGAATGACTAGATGGTCAATCTAGGATTTAGGTGGTGGAGAGAATGGAACTATGGTGAGGAGAGAAGGGGGCTAAACCCTAAAGTGACCTACAATGGCCAGATGGTCAATGTAGGAGGTGGTGAGGAGAAGTCACATGTGGTGAGGAGAGTGGGAGGCTAAACCCTAAAGTCACCTAGAATGGCCAGAGTACAATCTAGAGTTTAGGTGGTGGAGAGAATGGAGCTATAGTGAGGAGACTGAAAGGCTAAACCCTAACTTGACCTAGAATGGCCAGATTATCAATCTAAGAGGTGGTGGTGAGGAGAGTGGAAGGCAAAACCCTAGATTTGCTACATGGTCAATCTACGTCAGTTTAGGTTTTAGGTGGTGGGGAGAATTTACATGTGGTGAGGAGAGTGGGAGACTAAAACCTAAATTGGGAATGGCCAGGTGGTCAATCTAGGAGGTGGTGGAGAGAAATCACATGTGGTGAGGAGAGTGAGAGACTAAACCCTAAACTGACCTAGAATGGCTAGGTGGTCAAACTAGAAGGTGGTGGGGAGAAGTCACATGTGGTGGGAAGAGTGGGAGGTCAAACCCTAAACTAACATAGAATGATCAGATGGTCAATTTAGGGTTTAGGTGGTGGGAAGAATTCACTTGTGGTGAGGAGAGTGGGAGACTAAACCTTAAACTGACCTAGAATGGCTAGGTGGTGGAGATAATGGAGCTGTGGTGAGGAGAGTGGGAGGTTAAACCCTAAACTTGTCACGTGACACATCCAGCCCTATGTGTTTGTGGACAAGCTACACCATGATCAAGGTTCAGTCAGTCCAATCAGTCTAGATTAGAAGTCATATGGCACTTTTGTTAGTCTATTTGTAGACCGTGCATGCCCAGTCACTTAGCATAGATGCATATCCTCTAGTTGCAAATAGCATGATCATCAATATTCCCTTCAGAATCCATCAGATTCAGTCAAGGGAATTTTCCAGTGCATTTAGCCTATTTTCCCTATTTTTGGTATTTTTCACTTATTATTTTTAAGTGACTTTCCAACAAAAGTAGGCAGGAAAATTTTGCTAAGTTAATATATAAGCAAATCCAAGTTAGCACTTTCTGGCAGAAGAGCCAGCAGGATCTTCCCGCCAACAGGCATCTTCTCAGCAAGAACCCCTCAAGCACCTTCCCGCACCAACACCTAGCCCTAGCATTTTGGTTTCCTCTCAACCCTAGCATTTTTGCATAGCCTTAGCACCTCCCAAGCATGGCGTTTCCAACTTTCCCATGATCGCCACAGTACCAGATACTTAGCGGTTGCATCAACATTCATTAACGCCACCATCAGCCCCATATTTGCATAGCGTTTTTACTAACGCCAGCAGGCAGCCCAGCGTTTTTGGTTTTCAGCCGTAAATGCAACAGATACAGCAGCGTTTGCAGCATCCCCCACAGTAGCAGATTCAGCCCTAGTTGGTTACAGAAGATATCCATTTTCAGCCCTCGAAAACGCAGCCAAAACAGTCATTTTCAGCCACCGAACAGTCCTGAAATTCAACAGATAGAAGACCACAGATTTCAGCCCTAAAGTCGTCGTCGTCATCACCGTCATTGTCATGAGCATAGTCCCAATTTGCATCAGTCCATTGCATCCGCATTGTACCACTTTGTGCAATCAATAAGTAGACCACTCTCGGCGATGAGAGTGGGGCCTTCGGAGGAGGGTTTTACAACGTCTCTGGTGTCGTATCTCTCTTCTCTCTCTATCTCTCAGTCTCATACACTTACACGCATAGTGTCCATTCACTTTGTTTGTGATCATAGCACTTTCCATTAAGAACGGAAGGCTCTCCCTTCCATAAGAACTAAAAGGAACCTTGAGCACAGTTTGGAGCACTCATCTTGAGCAAAGCACAAACATTCATTCTGCTGCACCTTACATTGGTATTAGAGCTTTGACAGTGTTCTGTATCACTCAAGGCAAGAACCACAAGAACCAAAAAAATGTTTTTTGCTTGTTGAGGTCGCACGAACCCAAGTTCGCTTGGGCATGTCAATTCCTAATCGTGTTTTGTTGAAGAGTGACATGAATCCCAAGAAAGAAGGGCTTGTCCAGCCTCCCCTTGTGTCTCTTTTCACTCATTGAGAGCGGACCATGCACTTAGCGGCCGGCCAATCGCCGTGAGGTGGGAAAAAGCAACCTTGATGTGAGGGCAAGGCCGCCAAGGGGTGTGCCCCCGCAGAAAGGAGTAGAACTCGGGTGAAGAGAAGATCCTTCTCAAACGCGATTTCCAAGCGAAAGAAAACCTCAAGATCCTCAAGAACCCAAGAACCCAAGACCCTCAAGAACCCAAGTTCCTCGTGAACTTAAGAACCAAAGATCATAGTGCATGGTCGTCACCCGAAGCGGAATGGATACTTCGCCTACAGGTGATGAGCATGAGAGAGGCGGCGAAGATTTTTCCCCACCAAGAGATTTTTTCGACCCTCCCCCTTCGCCATCTACGCCATGAGTTGTACTCACGGCTTTGGAGACCGAGCGTGAAGCTCAAAGAGAGCTACACACTCAAGAATTGCTTCGAGAAGTGCTAGCCTCAAAGATCGAACCACCCAAAGATTGTGGGAGTTCCTCAAGTGGTGCAAGCCACGATGCGGATTCCAACCATCCAATCACAGAGAAGTTGACTTTCGATAAGTATGACGATAAGCTGGATGCTATGGTTATTCATTCTTGGTTGCATCAATTTAATGCTTATTTTGCGACAACTAAGACGACGGAAAATAGCAAAGTTTTGATGGAAGCTATATACCTTGCCAATGATGCCATCAATTGGTACCACGCATGGCAAGAGGCACAGCTAACCGCGCACCTACAGGAAGCCGACAAATTCACGCCCCTTTCCTTCAATTGGGTTGATTTCCAAGACAAGCTCAAGGCGCGGTTTATGCCACCTCAATACCTCGCATGATTGAAGGACGATTGGCATGCTCTCAAGCAGAATGATATTCCGGTTATGTCTTTTTCTAATCGTGTTTTGCAGCTGGGTACCCAAACACAAAAATCGGATGATGAACCCAAAGAGACATTCCTTTTTGGGTTAGATGACTATATCAAGTTCGATGTAGAAGTCTTCGATCCAATCGATCTCAACAAGGCGGTAGCGATTGCTCTCACACAGGAAATGAAGCACAACAAGGGAAAGCCTAAGGAGAACAAGACTTCCACAAGTACCTCGCAGACTTCTCAGAACGGTAAGAATGGTAACTCTTCTAACCAATCTTCGAACAGTCTCTCAGAAAAGAATTCTTCCAATGAATCTAAGGGTAAGGCTAACACAATTATTAAACCTAAGCTTACTCCAGATGAAAAGGTAGCACAAGGAATTGTAGGAGGCATCACGTCGGAAGAGCAAAGCACTTATTCTAGGGAAGGTCGTTGTTTTCATTGTCACATTAAGGGTCACATAAAAAGAACATGTCCTAAGCTTGAATCGAATGAATCTAAAGAATCCACAAAACCCACTACCTCTGTCAATGCAATGAATGATAACACGAGTGTGCCCCACATTTCTCCTGACCCTCCCATTGATGATTCTCTCATTAAATGTTATGGTCGTACGTCGGGGCAGTGTTTTGTCATATTGTTTGACCCAGGTAGTATGCATGATGTGATCAGTTTCTCTCTTGTTGAGAGCGTCCGCCTCGAAGCTAGTCCGAGATCTCCTATCGAGGTCTCTGGCTTTCGTCCCGGTATGGACTCTCTCATCATGACCGATGTTTGCCGGTCGCCAGGATAGACGTCCATAGCATAGCTCTCACGCATCAACATAAAATATCAATACAAGGGAAGCGACCAGGATGAGGCATGGAAACTCATTAGGGTGTCAATCCTAATGAAGTGAACTCGAAGAGATGAAACTACTAGCTCGACAAGAAAATCAAACTCGCTAAAGCCAAGTAATCTGCCTATGTCCTTCTACACATCTCTACAGTCATCACGCCCGTTTACCATGCAAATCATGTCGGATTCACACGAAACTTGAAGGGGAGCTACAGGGGACTATCAGGAACCTATCACTATCACAACATTTTGGAGAGATACAAAGATCGCGATCGTTCATCCCAAAGTCAACGAAAACAATAAACAGGTGATCTTGAAGGGTCGTTTTAGGGTCCCTAGAGCCTCTCCTAGGGTCAAAACAACATAAAATACGCATATAAGGACTCAAAACAGCGATTTAAAGCTCCAAACACGTAGTTCAAAACCTACACCGAATCTTGAATGATTACACTTGAATGGAAGAGCAAAGCAAGAGGAACACAATGCAATAAACGCATCAGAATTCGGATTACCGTAGCCATAGTAGCGAAGATTACAAATTGGAGCAAGATTGAGCTCTCAATACGTACACTGTTTCTTCCAACTTGTGATAAAAGAAGATGATGTTCAAACTTACAAAACTTGACCTTTGTAGTTTAGGTTTTTACAAATGGCTTGTCTGGCCAAAAGCTCCTAAACTTCTAACTGGTTCTCTAATATACAAATGCTCCCAGAAAAATAATCATAAATTCTTTTACAAGTTCTCGGCTTCGAGATGCTCTCTTACAAAAGAATGTTACAAGGGTTTTCCGCAAAAATGTGTCTCCTTCTCTGGAAACCGTCGCTTCGTCCACCAAACACTCCCCCCTTTCTTATCCTTGCACGTCTTCGCACATGTTCAAATCTTTGGTCGTTGATGGGGCTCCAAGGAGGCAAGAGTTGTTGAAAAGCTTCGCGTGCAGAGTACAGCCTCCAGGGCTTCTTGATGTTGTCTGAAAGGGTTTTCACTTAATGTGTGGTGGTATGCTATGTACCGTGCCTTGAGGTCCTTTGCCATAGGATGAAAGATCCTTGAGTCGATTTCGAAGAAACCTGTGATGAAGGCCTCTTCAAACGTCTGCAAGTAATGTGAAGGCAGGTACATTAGTCTTGAGCACATTGCCATCAGAATATGTCGTGGTAGAGAATCTTAAAGATTCCAGCAGATCCCTCTATGCCCTTCCAAGAACAGGTTCCATGGATGATCGTCGCCTGCAGTGTCCTTGAACACCTGGATGCAGGTGATGATCATCCGGGCTATCTTTACCAGCATCTGATAAGCTACATCGGGGATATCCCATAGCAAGGTGATTGTTGAATTGAGAGTGCTGACTACATATGCTATTGTAGGAGGGTTTTGCGCTGTCAGGACTGGGTAGTTGAGCTTTTGCCACCTTGAGCCTTTCCATGTGGCAAACTCCTTCCATGTGCGTCTTCTAGGGACTGGGCACAAAGTAGGATCTATTTGAATGTGTTGAGGAGCGTTGTGGTAGTTGGCTAGATCCTGTGGCCGCTTGTCCAGCCACTTCTGCCTCCACTTTGGGTGGTCGTCTATGAGTATTTGTGCTTCTTCAGCTGTAATCCCCGTCTTTGTTTCGTGGCAGGGTTGGCCGCATTTTTTCCTTCCATAAACTGGCTTTGTGGCATATCAAAGGAAAAGGTAGGTACTCATGGCCAAACCCCTCCACCTGCTCTTCTGGCTGTAAGAACGCCATGGCCGCTGACTCCATTATCTTCTTTTCGTATATCATGTAATCTTTGGCTGGTCCCTTTGGCATGTCCTTGATGGTCTGAGTTAGCTCATCTCTTATCTCCAGATTTGCCTATGTTGATCCTTGCTCTTGTTCTCCTTGGTGTGATGTTTCAGGCAAGTCAGGCATTTCTTGTCCTGGCAGTAGTTGCAGTTGCACTTGGGCTTCCTCTATTCTGATTTGCGGTTGAGAACTCAATGCTTCTTTTTCTTTCAGCAGCGTGTCACTAATCTGCTTCTGAGTCTCTAACTCGGCCCTTGCTTGTGCGAGTTGCTGTTCTAGCTCTTTTACTTTTTGCAGCGTGTCACTAATCTGCTTCTGAGTCTCTAACTCGGCCCTTGCTTGTGCGAGTTGCTGTTCCAGCTCTTTTACTTTTTGCTCGTTGGCCGTCGTCTGGGCCATCATTCCCGAGAGGAGCAACTGTCTTTAAAGTTATTCTTGCTCTAGATCCTCTTTCAGCGCCGCTAGGGTGTTCACTGTTGTAGCATTGTCTGATGTGGAGACCATTGCTCCAGCAGGTTCCTGGTTTTCCAACAAGGTTTTTAGGGTACTTTTGACAGTGAAGTATGAACTATTAACCCGCTGGAACCTTGTGCTTTCGTAATCAAGCTGCTCTGTCCCTTTCTTTATCCTTGATGTCAAAGCTTAGCATTCAGTTTCCTTGGTTTTCAACTCCGTCCTGACATCCACCAGGTCTTTGATCAGAGATTGAGCCTATTGTCGCTCGGTGTCTCTTTCCTTCGTTGCGAGCTCCAGTTGTGCCCGCAGGCTCTCTAACTCCTCTTGCCTAGATTTTTGCATGTTTTGAGTCTCTTGTACCAGCCTTTCCTTTTCTTCTAGCACCACGTGCTGCATCGGAACTGTTTTTCCAGATCTTGCAAGGTTTTTCTGTAGTCAAAATCAGTCATAGACTGATAGGCTTCTTGGTACCCTATTGCTTCAGGAGGGGGCACAGACTCTTTGCGTGCAGATGTGGAGGAGGAGGTGGTGGTTTTTTGGTTGATGGAGAAGGAGGAGGAGGAGGTGGTGATTTCTCCACTTCTTGTACATGCCTCTTTTTCAGATGCATCTTCCCTTGGCTGTGAAGCAGACGCGTCCGCTTTTCGTTTCTTTAAAACCTTTACTATTCTTTGGCGAGTCCATTCCGCCGCTTGTCGTGCTTCTACATTCTTCTCTCTTTGAACTTTCTTCAGTTACTCTGCTTGGTTCGTGTCTTCAGCCACTTCTTTCTCCTTTGTTCCTTCAGTGGACTGAGCAGAAACGTCCACTTCTGCAGCCTTCTGTTCCGCTTCTAACCTTTGTTTTTCAGCATGTATGCGAGCTGCATTTTCTATTCTTGCTTGTCTTTCCTTTTCGAATCTTCGTTTTTCCGTTTGTTGTGTTGCATCAGCCCTTGCCTTTTTGTCGGCCCGCAACTTGGTCCTTCTTTCTTCAATTCTCTGTTGGGCATCTGCATATACTTTTTGAAGGTCGGACTGCAGCATTGTACTTCTTTCCCTTTTTCTTTTCTCAAGCGGTGTGGTGGTGCCTTCCTCCTCACTTTCTTCAAATTCAGATGGTCCTTTGTCTTTTGACCCTTGAGAGTTTCCCTCGTCTTCAGTTTCCGTCTTTTCTTCATCACTTGAGCTTTTGTTGGATGCCTTGGCCGAGTGAGATGATGTTGCGCTAGTGGTCGTCCTTACTGAGTGAGCAACCAGCTTTGCTTTCTGAATCAAGGCCGTTTGAGAGCTGGCCGCCGGCAGGTCTTCAATCATTCCCAAAGCTTGGTATGCTATCCTTGTTAGCATTGGCCCAGCACTCATGTAGCTTTTGTTCTTTGCTGAGCCTTTCAAATTTTCTTCGATCAAGTTCTCCAAGATGTAAGAACCATAATCGCATCGGATGGTTCTGTTTTCAGCAGGTTCTAGAGCCATGACCACTGCAATGTGCAGGATCGGCTCGGTGTAGCGAGGAGGCTTTTGTACCCTGAAATGTTGAGAGATCAATCTCATCGGTAACTCCAACTCACCGTATATCATGTCACTGTAATTGTACTTGTTTCCTTTTGCTTTGATAAATGCCTTCTCGTTATCCAGTGACTTGGTCTTTGCCAGCAAGTTTTGTTACCCTGGAAGGAAGTGCAAAGCTTCGTTGATGATTTCTTTGGTGATCTTTACTATTACCTTTGAACCATCCTTGTCGGTGAGCATTGCTTGCCCATCATATTGTATCGAGCCCATGAGCTCGTGGGCCCTCATGTAGTCTGTTCCCCATGGCTGCAATCTAAAAAACTGCCAAATGAACAGCCCGCATGGATTCACTGACCTCCAACCTTCGGTGGATATTCCATATTTCCCGTGGCATGATAGTCATCTTTACCATGTCACCATCAGCATCCCTAAACTTCGCGATGAAAATGTGAGTAGGGATCTGAGCTAGTGTTTCATCCGAGATGTGAGCTTTTTTGTTTGTAGAGAACTCATCCACTTCATATGGTGTTGCTGTCCACTGCCTTGCTTACTTCTGGCGAGGCATTCTGTGTGATTAGAATCACAAGCTGTCAGGATTTTCCTTTGGCAATGAGTAGCATTTAGACTTTTAGTAAAAAGCAGTTCAAAAGTTAAAACTGATCATAACTTGAACAAATCTCATCCATTATTGTCCATATTTCACTAGTGGGACTAGGAAGACTAGAGCTATGATTGATTGAAATCTGAGCCAAATCTGAGCCTCAGGTACACCGATCGTGATCGTACTACAGAGGCCAAAAAAACATTTGATCACATGACTAGTTTGCTGATAGCTAGAGGGTCATTTTGGTCCAATTTGTCTTTTATTTGAACCACTTTTGAGTTTATAAGTCCCAATTTTGGGTTACAAGGGAGTTTTGGACTAGACTTTGATTTTTCATGGGTTTTTAAAGTCCAATTGGCTTGAAGCTTGATGTGTGACTTGAACAAGATGTGCACAAGAGATCTGTTAGGTTTTGGTCAAAATTTGATGCTGAGGTACACCGATCGCGATTGTAGTACCTGGGTTTTTTGGGTGAAAACTAGATGGATTTAGTCTCCTATGCCTGCCTAGCCCACTGATGATTTATTTTCAAGTTTGGACTTAAAATGAACAAATTAGAGCATTTTTTCAAATTTGGACCTTATTTTACTAAGTCTAACCATATTGGTTTTTCCTGATGAATTCTGGTTGGAGCCTGGAGTTAGTTGATGTTAGTTTTTGAGCTTTTACTACTTCCATGATGTGTTGCTATCATCAGCCTACTCCACTGTCTCGTTGTGACTTGGCCAGGCACTTTTTACCCCGTCTTTGGAGATTTTCCAGACTTGTGCATTTTTAAGGCATTCTTTGGATACCAAAAGGATAATTGGGCATCTCTGAGTCGCCTTTTAGTCTTTGACATTAGTTCGGCAAAATTCTTCCCTTGTGTGATCACTCGAGACTGAAATGGTCATCTCCGTTGTTGTAGGAGATTCTGAGATCCATTCGGGGTTTTCTACTACTGTGCTGACTCCTAGTCGGACATGTATGTCTTTCAAACCACCCGTCATAATTTTTAGTCGAATTTTTGGTAGTTGTAGGTCAAATTTCCCGATTCGGGTGTGTTTGACAAATTTGGCCCATTCTATGAGCAAATTTGTGCATTTATTATGAAAATTCAAGAGAGTGTACTCCTCCATGAGTTCTAAGCCTGGGCCATGTCAAAATTTCTAAAACCTGCATCTGGGGGCACCGATCGCGATCGTACCATAGAACCCAAAGTGATTTTTGACACCTGCAGGTTGTTGACGAAGTTGAGGGGAGGCTTTCTACAAATTCTGTGTCAATTTTGGTCACTAGGGTTAACCGATCGCGATCATAGTACCACCACCAAACTGAGATTTGATCACATGGCTTTGTTCCTGACATTGTGGGGAGCACATTGATGTGTTCTGTCCCTGAAAACGTTTTTTCATGATGCCTCTAAGGGCCCTTGACCTATTTGATTCAATCCGACTTTGATTTGATCCATTCGCCCGTTTGTGCAATGATTCGCGCTTGCATGGGTAATAGACTTGATCTTTACTTGATAAGGAACATACCTGTGAAATCTGGTATGAAATGCTGGCTTCAATCGTCCGTATGGGGTAGAAATGTGGCAGCTAGCTCTAGGTCAAGAAGCTCTCTTCTTCTCTCTCAAAATGTGAAAATGAACAATGAGCTAGAATTTGGCCTACCTGACCCATATCTTCCCGAGGTTTTCGTGACATACGTATTATTTTCATTACCTTTGATCCCGATATAATCTGCATACCATCTATGGGTCGAACCGTTCGTATTCTGGCGTCGTATGACCATTTGATGCGATTCTGGCGAAATGTGGTCATGATTATTAAGGCTGGTTATTATTATGCTGGTTGGATGATAAAAACGCTAAAAATGCCAGATTTTGATCAAATTTGTTCGAAATTGAACTCTAAAAATGAAAAAAAAAACAACAAACACACGCATTATGTACATATATACACGTTGGACCCCTCAATGGTCCTGACTGCTGCTAGATTCAACAGTTACTCCCCCCTTCCTAAATGAGTCATCCCGAACGAAGGTTGTGTGCATGTGCATGGGTTTTGAAATATGTGTCTATGCATGGCCGTGTAATGTGGCCCTATCCTCATGTTTGAGACAATGCATTGGGAAACAAAGTGTTGTGCAAGATGCGGGGACTGAATGTAATTTTCAGTGGCTTTGGATGGCGAGGCTAGTTGTTTATGGAACAGAAGAGCTTGCAGTTTAATTGCTCTCTCCTTGATTGTTGGTTTTTTTTTTTCCAAGAAAAAGATCCTTCTATTAGTTAATGAAAACTGCTCGTAGGGCTACAACCACCTCTGCAAGAGAGGGCTAAAACAAACATGATGGGGAGACTCTCCCAATGAAAGAACAACATATATACAATGAGGGTAAATCAAGAGATGGGAGGAGGGAAGAGCCACACAAGTGGTCGGTAGTGCCATCTGAGCACACCCTGGACACTGGTGGAGAAAGGCCCAGGGCTCCACAGTCAAAGGAAAGCCTCGCATCGCCTCCGCGTGCGGTCGGAGATTCCTTGTAGTCCCTCTAGCTGTCCTCTGAGAGTATGGATCAGCTCTAGCCAAAAGTCACGAACAATCTCTGCTGGTGGCACAAAGCGAGCCCAATGTGGAAACAGCAGGCCGCCAGGTGAACCAAAGTGTCAAGCCACTGATGAGCTCCCAACACTCCTCTCTCTCACTGCACCACTCCTGTGGAGTAAGCTCTGTAGCAGGCTGGAGTGTAGGTTGCCCCCCCTGTATCACTATCATCCTGCTGGTGGAAGATAGCTCAAACTAAAGTGTAGGACCCGTGAGAGTGGACCAAGCCGCTGCATTCCAAGTGTACTGTCTAGCCATGGAGAGAGTAGGCATCAACCGAAGAACTCGTAGCCACACCTGTTGGGCCGAGGGACAGTCCCAAAGACAATGACGTTGACTCTCCACCAACTGGTCACAGGCTGCACATGCGGCCGAGAACCACTATGCACAAGCCAGCTCCCTACTGTTGTAGCTCTGTGTGCAACCAGCCACACTAAAACAAAGTGACACGCCTCGGCTGTCTAGAGTCCCACAGCCTCTGCCAAAAGGTTGCCAAGAACTTGACTGTGAGGCCCTCCTCCTGCCAATGACGTGCTGCAATTGGGCGGGCCTCTCTCTACAAGTATATGACGTCTAAGCCGAACAATGTAATGAAAGAAGGGGACTCCTAGGTGGTCTGCAAAAGAGAAGGGGTCCCTCCATAGCCACTCACCAGGATCCCACTATACTCGTGCATTAGGCAAAATTTGGACTCACAAAGGGGCCCTTTAAGGAGTTTGACTTTACCTCTCTCTACCAAAACGGGCGCATGGATAATTTTTTGCAAACAAACTCCAAAGTTGGCGGAGGTTTGACAGTTAGAATGTCCTCTTCAAGATCTATCTACTGATATATAGCACGCCATGAGATTCCTCATATTTTAGAAGATTCTTTTTTTGATTCACTTAGATTCCGAAAGAGTTGTCACATCATAGGTGAATCAAAAAAAGAATCTTCTAAAATATGAGGAATCTCATGGCGTGTTATATATGAGTAGATAGAGCTTGAAGAGGACATTTTAACTGTCAAACCTCCGCCAACTTTGGAGTTTGTTTGCAAAAATCTATCCATGCGCCCGTTTTGGTAGAGACAGGTAAAGTCAAACTCCTTAAAGGGCCCCTTTGTGAGTCCAAATTTTGCCTAATGCCTGGACAACACTCCCAATCCCATAGCCTCTAGTGTCCAGTCTCAAGAGCTGTTGGGTCAGGGTCTATGATGCAAGTCCTCCCACATATGCTCTCAACTCGGATCCTATGGAAACAAAACTGCTACCTGCGGGGCCTCTACTACAACTCGCTGTAATCGTCCCCCACCCTGAAGCTCCAAGAACAGGGCTGGGACAGTCTCTGAGCAGGCCCTAATTGAAATGAGAACCTCCAGTCGTGTGAGGGCTCCCATCCACCGGGGTGCTACTGGCTCGAGAGGCGTGAGCCACTCTGTTGGAACTGACTCTGAGATGTCTTGACACATGCTCTGCACCCCTCTCATGCCCTGTAAGCTGGAAACCCTACACCTCCTCTCACAAACCTGTGAACTCTAGCCAGTCACCTAGAGAGCGCGCTGGACCTACTGCCATGGGACCCCAGGAAACATGAGGCCGACTACCAACCAAGTGGCCTCTCTGAGTGCTAACCATGGGGTTCCAGACGAGGGGCTGCCGTAGGCGCTCCTCCGTGCACGTCGGCTATCTCTGCTCCAGGCCACGCCGTAAGAGCTCCCAAGATCAAAGCAAACTCACAGCGAAGTGGTCCTCCAGTCTCCTGCTCAAACCAACTCGGCGCATCTCTGTAAAGATCCATCTGGTCGAAGGTTGCCAAGGGCCTCCTGACTGAGGCACTCTAGCACGAAGCCTCTGTAGCAAGAACTCCTTCCAGGGCTCCTCTCTTGGAAGAAGTCCTCTGACTATGAACTTCCCAAGAAGGGCTATGCTCTACTATGGTGGATCAGTGATGCCAAGCCCTCCCTGAGAACAAGGAAGCCTGATGACCGACCAAGCCACCTTGGCTCGGGCTATCTGAGTGTCACGTCCTGACCAAAGGAAGTTCCTGATCAGCCTCTCTACCTGGCTGATACAAGAACTCGAGAAAATCTTGCAGGAAGTGATGTACCACATAGTCGCCAACAACACCTGGTTGGCAACTACTACTCTACCTGCCACTGAAAGTCGTGTTGAGCTCCAATGTAACAGCTTTCTCCTGATGGACAGGAGAAGAGGAGCAATCTGCTGCTCGGGAGATAAGTCCAAACCAACCTAACAACCCAAGTACTGAACTGCAGTCCCTAGGGGAATCCACCTAAAACCCTCTCCTAGCATCCAATCTGGCACAGGAGCACTACCAACCGAGAAAGCCATTGTCTTTCTCCAGTTGATCAGTGCACCCGATGCACAACAAAAAGGTCTCCAAAGCCTGCTCACATCTGTGAAGATTGGCCTCCTGGCCATCTAAGTACAAGGCTGAGTCATCGGCAAACTCAGCGTCCAGTAGCTCATCTCCCCGAATAGGGAGTGCTAAGCCCCGTAAACCAACTTGCTGAGACACCAAAAATCTTCTCATCGCCTCCGCATAGAATAGAAAGATAAAGGGGGCAAGAGTACAACCCTATCTAACCGAGCGTGTGAGCATGAAGCGCTCACCTCTCCTTCTGCCAAAAGCACCTGACTGTGAGCCTGTCTGTACAAATCTGAACCCTTTGATCCAAGTATCTGAGAAGCCCATCCTGCGTAGAGTTCCCTCTAGAAAGTCTATTGTATGCCTTCTCAAAATCGAGAAGAAGAATCACAAGGTC
This sequence comes from Adiantum capillus-veneris, assembly GCF_014529385.1. Taxonomy (NCBI): domain Eukaryota; kingdom Viridiplantae; phylum Streptophyta; class Polypodiopsida; order Polypodiales; family Pteridaceae; genus Adiantum; species Adiantum capillus-veneris. The sequence goes on along the minus strand of NC_140952.1, from coordinate 117,920,030 downwards.
CTCACCACGAAGCCGTGCCAGGGCACAAGCCTCCCAAAAAGTAAAGATGTTGTCAAGGATATTGCGTTCCTTGACAAAACCTGTCTGAGTCCCATGTATAAGGCTCTCTAGAAGTGGCTGAATCCTCAAACTCAGAGCCTTGGCAAGAATTTTGTAGGCTGAGTTGAGGATGGTGATGGGGCACCGCTGTCTAATCTCATCCAAGGAGCCACCCTCCTTGGGAATGAGGTAGATCAGGCCCTCACTCATGCTGTCAGGCATCACTCCTATGTGCAAAATGTACTGAAAATCACTACAAAGATCTGGGCCAAGCAAGTCCCAGTACTCAAAGAAAAAGCTGGGAGTCAACCCATCGTCACCTGGACAGCTACCACGAGGGAGGGCCCTAAGATCCGTGTGCAGCTCCTCAAGCTGAAGTGGCATCTCAAGCCTCTTGTGCATCTCCTCTGTCTCACAAGACATGGCATCTGTGCCCAAACCTGCTCCCTGCATGCATCCTGCCACTCTGACTGAGGCTCAGCCCGGCAGTAACTCACGGTAAAAGTCAGTAGCAACTGCACGCATATCCTCGGGCTCACAAGCAACTGACCCATCGGGCCTCCTCAACTGAATGACTTTGGCATGCGAGTGCCGAGGTCCCACCAGTCACTCTGTCACCCACCTGAGTCCACTGAGATGCCTGTCGGTGAAAGGCAAACTCATGACGCCTCTCCTCTGTGCTAGCAAGCTCCTGTCGAGCCTGCTGTGACTGCTCCTCCAACCATGGACTGTTTGGATGCTGCTCCTGCATCCTCTGTAATGAAGCAATGCCTCGTCTAAGATGTTGCATGAAGCAATGCCTCGTCTGAGACGCTGCTCCACCTCTCTCGCTGCAGCCCCGCGAGCAAGAGACTCTTGAAGAAAAAAGTGGCTAAGCTGAGCTAGGCCTGAGGCCACTCTGTCTGTAGGTGAAACCTGGCTGTCCATGCCCTCTGTCCAGAGAGCCTCTACCCTCTCTTTGAGTGCTGAGTCCAACAAGACCCTCTCTGGGATGCGAAGCATCGTGCTCCCACTCCTCTGCCTGTCTGCCACTGTGAGGATCACTGGTGCATGGTCTGAGAAGGATGTCCTTGTCAAGATGCCCACTGATCCCCCTAGGGGGAGTCACTGAAGTGGTCACTAGTGTAGAAGCGATCTATCCGCGATAGATTCACTCCTCCCACTCTACGGTCCGATCTAGAGAAGGCAATTGTCTGGGGACCTCACAAAACCAGAGTGCTGCCATGTATCCGAGACCCTCAAAGTCATACACAACCTCTCCCAAGCTGCCAACTCGACTCCATGCACACTAGCATGGCTGCCACCAATCCTGTCAGAAGGGTCCTCCAACATGTTGAGGTACCCTCCTATACACCAATGATCGGCCTACGGCAAAGACTCAACAATCTGTGACCAAAACTTTGCACGAGCAATCGCCACATTGGGCGCATAGATGTTCAGGAAGCCCACAAGGCCACCCTGAACCTGCATAGTAATCCATTGAGCCTTGCCTGGCACAACAATCCCATTGCCCACAATGGCCTGCTGCAATGAGTCTGCAATAGTCATACATACCCCACCCTGGATGCCTCGAGGTCCAAAAGCAGCTAACCAAAAGGTATCATATCGTCCACGAAAAATCTGACCACATCGCCGAATGCGGCTCTCAGACAGATGGTGCTCCTGAAGCATAAGGAGATCAATCTCTCCTTCCACAAGGCAACGCTAAAGCTCCTGACATAATCGGCCCTGCTGACGCTTAAACTGGGGCCCACCTAGTCCCTGCATGTTCCATGAGACGATCCTCATGGGGAGCGAGAGAGAAAAGATGCCGCCGCAGCAGCAAGATGAGCTATCTTCGAGGCTAGCTTGGATGGGGAGTAATCCGCATCCGAGCGTCCTCTGGATAGACGTGACTGCAGTGATTGCCTAGCCCAAGCCCAAGCAGAGCGAGCCGTGCGTAAAGCAACCTCCTCTGTCCAAGATTCCTCATGAATGTATACATAGCAAGGCAAACACTGCGTATCAGCAAAGAACTACACCACAATGTTCCTACATCCTACTGAGTCTGGGGGTGTCACCGCAAACTTGGCCAATGGACACAAAGTCTGCAGCATATCTGTAACTCCAAGTTCTCCCATGTGGTGAGAGAACTCTAGGACCTGTGTATGCATCCATCCCACCACTGAGTCGAGGGACCACTCTGTCTCGGCCCTACCACAGAGGGGAAGGAGAAACCAACTGCCGAGTCCAAGGCCTCTGTCCCCCTAGCGGTGAGGAACAAAACATGGACCCTAAAGCAGGCTGCCTCATGGTCTGCTGCGGAATCGCCGAGAAAATGAGTAAACCCATAGTCGAAGAAGTCCTAGCGGCTTCGGATGTCAATGCTCGTCAAACCACGAGGGATAGCTACAAGGGAAGACGTATGAATCTGCAAAGGGGGCCACAAAAGGGCTGACCCTCTCTTGCTAGGCGACAACTCGTGGCAAAGGCACTGCCAAGAGATCTCCTAGCCGCCGCAGAGGGACCTGTCCCCTGAGTCGACTGGGAAACTGGAGCAGGAGGGGGGGGAGAAGGAGCTGGGGGAAGCGGAGGAGAAGAGGCGCGGGATGGGGCGACAGAGGTAGAGGGACGAGGTGGAGAGGCGACGGGAGCAGAAGGCTGGGGGGAGGATGAGGAAGAGGGGGGGAACTCTGGGGGGGGGAGCAGCTGTCGATGGTGAAGCGGAGGTGGAGGCTGGCGAAGGTATCTCCTCCTGCTTAAGAGAACCAAAGCGGTTCCCCGTGAGAACCCACTACTGCTGAGTAGACACCTGAGGGCCACTCTGAGTACCAGGGTGACTCTCTGGCCCCTGGCATCGTCGGCCATGGGCCTGCTGCCACCCCTCCTCCGCTAGAGCCCTAGGCTCGGAGGGTGGCTCTGTATGTGTGCGTTGTGCTGCTGACTGTGGCTGCGGGCCAGCCCTGTCAGGCTGGGACTGAGGCTGTGGTGCAAGTCGCGGCCTCCTTCGTGGACAGGCCTTCACTAGATGGCCCATCTGTTGGCAAATGAAGCACTGGTTCGAGAGGCCTGAGTACTCCACACTCTGTCTAAACCAACCCCCACTCACCCGAGGCAAAAGGATAACCTTCGGGAGCGTGTGGGTATCTCGAACCAAAACTCGAACTGAGGGGATGCGTGTCGCCTTGGCAGCTACTGATGCTTCCATACGAGGTGTCTCCAGGACAATCCCTATGACGGAGCCGATCCTAGAAAGAAGTGGTAAGTACTCCCTCTGTAAACCCGGAAAGCAGACTGAGATGGGGATGTCTGCCTCTTCTACTAGTACATCCGAAGCCGAGTCAAAACCATGTCGCCACTGTCGAAAGTGGGCGTGTGATGCTCGGATGGCCAATGGACTCATAGCTATGACCTTGGATGCCATCTCGGAGGTCTCAAACTCGATTTGATAGTAACCCCGTCCGAGAATCTGCACATCCAAGATCTTGCCCACCTCTACGAGAAGGCGGGCCTGGAGAAGGTCTCGCAGCTCTCCTCTGCTAGGTCGGGTGCCGAGAATCTTGCAGATGACCGAAGTCGCTTGCAAGCGCTCTACCTCTGCGTCTAGGCTCGCTTGCTCTGCCGGTGAAAGAGAAAGTGGAATGGTGGGCTCAGCGGGGTCGGGCAAGTCCCTCTGTGGTGGAGCTGGAGCCTCCATTTGTGTCTACTGCTGTGGCAGAGAAGTGGATAAGAAGATAACGCTGCAAACGACCTTGATGAGCAATGTCCAAGGTGGAGTACTGCCAATGCCAGCTGAAGGATACCTTCGGGAAGAGAGGCGAGAAAACAAGGAGGCCGAGGGGGGGGGGGGGGGCAATGCGAATTGGGTTGGGATATGGCGGCGGGCGGGGCAAGGTAGGACAGCGCGCTGGAGGGGCTGCAGGCTGGGATTGGGCACGGCAGCCAGCAAGTGGGGGGGGGGGGAGAGCAGCGCATGGGGCGGACAGGGGGGGAGGCTGCCCAGGTAAGCAAGCATGGCGGGCTGCGTAGGGGGCGGGCAGGGTAGGCTACGCAAGGGGGGCAGGGACGGAGGTGCAATGCAGGGTGGGGAGGAGGAGAGGCGAAGGCGAGGAAGGGGGAGGAGAAGGGGGGGGGGGGGGGGGGGGGGAGCAAGCGGCAACAGTAGCGAGCAACGTCTAGTCAAGGGTCATCAAGACTGATTGTTGGTTTTTTGATGGCCACTAGCTTTGGAATCCATTTGTATTCAGTTTTTTTCATATTTGCCGATTTTAATGTAGGTTCCTGAATTTTCTTAGGTTTCCATTGCCATTTTGTTAGTTCAGGCGTCCTGAGTTGACTTTTTGGTCTCCATTTGTTCTTTGTCGTCTCGCTGAATTTTTGGTTGTCTCCAACCTTGGTTGCCATTTCCACTCTAGACTAGCTCCTGAAGGTCTTTGATATGGTGTTGCTATCGCCGGGAGTTGTGACTTGGGCAGCCATATCTGTCTCTGTTTTTTCTGCACGACGGTTTTCTTTATCCATACTTTTCGTACAACCGTTTTCGGTGTTTCTGACTGATGAGCTGATTGCTTTTTGTCGATGGGGATAGTCGGCCATCTGTTTTGGCGAATGGAGTCATGTACGTACTGGAGTTGTGTGTGTATATTAGCGTATGTTCTGACCATTCGGTAACTGCATTGTACGTTCTCATCCATGGAACTCCCAAACATAGTGATTCTCTGATTCCTTCGTCTTTCATTACAAAAAATTGATGAGGACAACTATTTCCATCAATATTGACTGGTAAGTTTACTATTCTCAATGTTGGCATTGTTGCCCAGTTTGCGGCTTGTAAATCTCGTGTGGATTGCACTAGGGGTTCATCGGTAAGCATCTTGTAAGTGGAGAAGTTGACCACATTGACTCTTGCCCATGTGTCAATCAATGCTCATTGATATCTGCCATTCGGAATTCTGACATTGATGCGAACATCGATTCCTATCTCCCATTGCTCGTCAGTGTGAATTATAGAAAGAGAAATTTCAGCCGTATCTACTGGTTGAGGAAGTCTTTGTTGTTGTAATTTCTGTTTCTGCTTTAAAATTCTGATTCTGGCCTCCTCCTATGCTTGAGCCTTTGTCTCATTTGCTTTGTTTTTGCGCTCCTTCGGAGCGTGGATTTTGGCAAGCATCTCTGAGGTTAGTGGTAGGTTGTACTTCTTTAACCTACAGCCACTAATCCAATTAGGAAACTCCTCTCCCTCTAATGTCGCAAGCTTAACACTAGGTTGGTAATGGGACACTTTTATGTCCTATTTAGTGACCATTTTCCTTGAATTATGTCAAGAGTTTCAAAATGAATTTTGAGGTGCTATCTCTCTAGAAAGTTGTCTCATGAGCTGAAAAAACTCGACATTTTTTTGGAATATCAAATCCATCTTTAGCCTTGTCCTTGCACAACATTTCACAACCTAAACTATGTGAAAAAACGGGTCCTATTTTTGGCTTTTTCAACTTTTTGCAACTATACCACTCTAGAATTCATGTTTGTGAGGTCTATAATGCTAGAGAACTATCTTTAGTAGTCCTCAACATGTCCTGATGCTTCTAGGGAGAAATAAATGTTAAAGTTTTAAGTTATGACCAAATTACAAAAATTGTCAAATCCTGTTTTTTGGCCAATTTTAGCTCTTCTATGATTTTTTTGGTGGCTTTCATGATATCCAAATGCATTTTTGATTTTCTATGTCACATATTGTAACATAAAGCTAATATTCCTTGAGTTTTGGGACACCTAATACCCTATTTTGCATAGTAGACAACGATGGTTGATTTTTTCAATTATAAAAGAAAACGAAACATTCTAGTATATCAAGTATAGCTTTTTCAATATTGTTAGTTTCTTGTGACAACTACATGCATTTTGTAGGTAGTAACCATATCTGAGCATAAGGATCAAATTTGGCTAGATATTGAATAGTTTCTATGGGATTCTACAACTCATAATGTTGAACCCATTTTTTTCATGTTTGCTGTATTTAGCACTTCATCTTTGTCCCCAAGATTCCCCTTGGTAAGAGATGTATTATTCTTTTGACATGCTCCATGGCTCCTTATGAACCTAAAGGACAATAGGGAACTGAGAAAACATGCATATATTATTTTTATTGAGCGTGGCTATAGAAACTTTGATGATAGGTTTGCAGAATGGTAAAAATTCAACTTTTTTGTACCTATTTCTTTTGGCAAAACAAAAAATAGTGAGTGAGAAGCAATCATATGTTCTGATCACCAACCCATTGAAGTTAACTAGGGAATTTATCTCAAGTCTTACAAAAATCCCTAATCTTATTTTTATGCAACAAAACGTAAGAAATGACTGTTTTGATGAAAATGTACTGGTCCATCAACTTTGGAGGCTTGGTGTGACCAAAAGATGAGAAATTTTACAAGTTTCTTATTTTCTACATGTAAAGTAGGCCTTGAAATATAACCTCATGAAAGGATTTTACAAAATGACTGGATCTACTATGGTTTTGGAGGTTTTTTTCAAAACCCTGAAAGGACACTTTTATGTCCTGTTAGTTTACCAACCTAGTGTTAATGGCACCGCTAGATGATATGTCATGAATCACATAGGGTCCATTGCCTCACTTTTTGAGTTTCCGGGAATGTTGTTTCAGGGTATAAATTAAGACATAATCCCCCGTAGCAACTTCCTTGCTGATAACATGTTGATCAAAGAATGATTTCATGTTTCGTTTTTGCGCGTAGATTGATGCAATTGCTCTCAATCTAGTTTCATCCAGTTTTTCCAGGATATCTATTTGATTGGATAATTCATGGCCTGTCCATTCTAATTCTTTAGCTACCCGAAGTGTGGGGATAAGAAATTCAAGTGGCAAAATCACTTGAGTTCCATAAACCATGTTAAACGGAATCGTTCCAATTGAGGTTTTGTACGCTACTTTATATGCCCATAAGGCCGAATACAGCTTTTGATCCCAGTCGGCTCTCGATTCACTAACAATTTTCGTGAGAATTGTCACCAAAATCTTGTTTGTACTTTTTGCTTGGCTGTTAGCTTGTGGATGATATGGAGCTGACTTCTTGTGAATTACCATGAATTCATCCAATACGAATTCGATCACTTCATTGATGAAATGAGTCTCTCTATCATTCACTATCTCTATTGGTAAGCCATATCTGGTGAAAATGTTCTCATACAAAAACTGTGCTGTCGTTTTTGTATCATTTTTGGTTGTTGCTTTCGCTTCAACCCACTTTGTTAGATAATCTGTTGCCACAATAATGTATTGAGCGTGCGTTTTATATCCAAGAGACACAATCGGTCCTACAAAATCTATTCCCCATTTTGCAAACGCTCTTGGCCCCATCATTGGTCTCAAGGGCATGTCATCTCATGCTCTAGGAATCTTTGTCCTCTTGCAATCATCACATCGTTTCACAAACTCTTCAGCGTCCATGAATAGTGTAGGACACCATATGCCAGCAATAAGAATTGCTTTGGCCGTTTTGTCAGCTGAGAAATGTCCTCCAGCTTGTTCGCCGTGTGCTTGCTCTAAGATAGGAACGTATTCCTCTTCCGTCGCGTACACTCTCAATTGATTGTCTTTTCCCCTCTTGTAAAGATTGTCCTCAATCAATACATAGTTTTTTGCCTCTTTCGTGATCGTTTTGATACGTGATCTACTCATCCCTTCAGGCAGTATCGCGGTGGTGAGGTATTCTACAATGTAGTTACTCCATCTGGGTGATACAGATAATTTAAACAGAGTTGCATGTTCTATCGGCTTCTGAAAAGTGCACATAACACATGATTTGATATGCATATCAACACTTTGTTGCATTTTCGGCCAATATACACCCATTCTCATCGATCTTTGATACGTATGTGCATGCCCATTGTGAATCCCCGTTGTTTGTACATGAGACTGGCGTAGATACAAGTCTTCTTCCTCTCTCGATCTGAACTCGGAAGATGAGATTTGACCTTTTCCGTCGTGCCAACGCATTTACTTAGCGGCCTAGAAACGAGTCATTGACTGGTATTTAAGCAATCTTAGCCGTTCCCGTACGGAGCCCGCTTTTTATATAGTTAGACGATCACCCGTCAACACAGCCTCAACATTATCATATTCTGAATTCGAAGCAATGCCAATTGTACCGTTGGAGAGGGGGAATGGGGAACACACCCAACACACACGCAATAGCCCCTATATAGCTCAGGGTATTCACAGCACTCCCGTCCTCTTGAAACACCTTCAAAAAAGACGATTCACACTAGCTGGGCCTCGCCTGCACTTCGCCCAACGCACAAACACTCTGCACAATCCTCAGACAGCTACCACATCAATCTTGCCCGCTTCTTGCACTTCCACATTTCAACACCTCTCTCTCTTTCTCTCTTACACACACAGGCGCTCACACACACCGGCACCACACACCTGGGAGACGAGCAAAGAAGAAAGGGGGGAAGGGGGGAGAGACGACACCAAAACCCGGCAATGATAACTTTCCTTGCAATGAAAAAACAGCATGTACAACATCCATGTTTGCTCTACGCCACGTCATGGCCATCACAATTTCGTACAGAGGGGCAAACACCTCCCTCGCCACTCAACTCCGTCGGCACATGCCTCAACCAAAACATCCACTTTTGGCTTCACTTCGACAGAAGCCGCTTCTTTTGGCTTCACTTGTGTAACAGCTTCGCATCTTGGTAGCCTTCACTGGCTGCCTCTCGAAAAACCGTCGCCCCTTGCTTTTTCTTTCACTGCCCCTTTTACCTTTCCCAAGGCCAAGAAAATTTTCCTTTTTTGGCAACTGCGCCCGGCGCTACTGGCTTTGGCTTTGAGTCCTTTTCTTCTCACTTAAGCCTCCCATTTTTAACTAAGCTTTGAGCTTCTTTTGTTTCCCTTCTTTTAATGTCACCTTCCAGCCTTTGCATTTACAACCAAGTGGGTATTTTAACACTTATTCCCACGCTATCTTTTATGTGCTTAAATTCACCAAATAAGTTTTTCCAGCCATGCCACATGGGAACTTGACCGACTAATTTCCAATTCCAGCTCTCGCCCACCACCCAATGTCACGCTAGCCTCGGACAACACATCCAAAAAAGGGGAAAAAATTGAGTTTACCCCTTCCGCAATATCCTACTACCAAGCCGCAAAGCCCGGATGGAAGTTTGCATCGCCGCCTTGCTTCAATACAATCACCATCGCTTCTCGACTCTTCCAGGCTCGCAATCCGAGGCAACCCAAAATGGAAGAAATCATCTGTGGCCTTTCACTGCCCACAGCTCCCAACTTCATCTCGCTGTATTTGACCGACCGAGTATCCGATTGACGTGCAGTCGACTCGTGCTGACTCCACATAGCGCACACTATTACCGAGAACCTTGGCGAGGCCCAAAATATGCAAGACGACACATCCTCCAATGCGGTCAAGTGGGCTCAGACTCGGCCCCCGGAAAATCTTCAAATGGCCATAACTTTCTATCCATAGCTCCGATTCGCAATCCGAGAAGGCATGCATGCTCCGTAACTCGAGATTTACACATGTATTCACTAACATCAGTCCGGGCCACCTGTCCCCAACTACCTTGTCCATGGGGATCTACTACACACTCCAGCTTTAAACCGCAATATCTTGCACACCAGGGCTCCGTTTGACGAGCCGTCTGGACACGCTTCTAGAGCATCTCGAACACTTTATTTTGGGACACAAAACCATCACTTTGGACACATGCGGCCACCATCCAATTTAGCACCTGGCAGCATACCATCGGCCTAAAAAACCACATCAAACCTACCTTTCCACATCCATCTCGCTTTGCAGCCACACTTCATAGCTGCACTACCACCATACCATGAACCAGCTTGCATATATATCACTGCATGGGCCATCTTCTACCGTCGATATCATTTGGTTGTACCATCATTGCCCACCCACTCGTTGAGCATTTATGCTCAACCAAAAGCATAGTCAGTGCATACCAAAACGGCATAACCACACCAACACCGAGCAAACCTCAAACCACATAACAACCTGTATGTACAATATATACATGCTCCTGTTGTGCTGCTGTTGGCCTTCCTTTAGGCGGGTTGCCCAACCCACTGCTTTACCTTTCATCAACCGCCTGGGTCAAACACCATGTACTGGTCTCTTTCATCCACCTGTAACACCCTTGCATAGTGCCATACCAGGGCACATAGCCAACCACATAGCCAGATTGCCATCAACATGCTTCTACCACTCTAAGCACTCCTTGGCAAATTGCCCACTCGCAACATTGCATCTTCAAGAGCACCAAATAGAGCACCTCCGTGCTCACCGTCCAAAGACATCCTTGTACCATCACTTGCACCGAACAGCCCTAACACATTTGACCCGCCCTCCCATCCATGTAAAGCTAGATATTCATCTAGCAGATCCTGTACCTGCTCAACAGCATACTGCACAGCTACCTTGATCAACATCCCTTTCAACCACCACTCGCAGACCTCCTTACAAAGCTTAGACACCGCCTTGGAATCCACATCACCTGCCATAGAGAGCATCAACTGCATAGGAAACACCTCCATCTTTGGCTCCACACTGCTCTTCTCACCTGCCATAAACTCAATTCCAGCATCATCAAGATTCCCCTCATCAATCGGCCCTTCAAGGTCTACCAACACCACCTGCCTGTCGGCTTCTATTACGTGCTCTTCAAGCATCTCCTCTAGTGCTGCATCATGCTCCATCAAGGAAGAGAGAAACTCGTTCTCTATTGCATTATCCTCATCTTGATCTTCATCCATAATCAAGGCCACCTCGTCATTCTTGGCAAAACTTTGTACCTGATGCACCACCACGGCACACTCCACTACCACTTTCATCAGCATGGCACCGCACATCACCTTCACCTGCATATCATCACCTGTAGGCTCGGGCTCCTCCACTTGGTCTCCGCTGAACATATCGGTTTGCATTTCAACCTGCTCTTCACGCACACCCCTCGTATCTCTACTCACATGCAAGAGATCAAACTCATCATACCTTGACTGAGATGACTCGGTCTCCCAACTTGTGTCAACATCCAAAGAGCTATTTTCACTTGGCTCAACCTCGCTCTCTGTCCCAAGCTCGGGAATCTCCCCTAGCTTCATCGTTTCGATCTCATCTACAAACCGAACCCTTTGACCTTTACCACCCTCTGATGGAGCTTCTACCGCCATACCTCGACTTGGCAGCACATCCTTTATCCAATTTGGAATCACATGTCAATCCTCCACAATTGGAGCCGCCCTAACTGGCATTCTCGGCATTGGAACCATCCTGTCTTTCTGTAGCCACATAACCCTCGGTTCCTCTCACACATGCACTTCTCTTTGCACCATCCTTGGCTTGGCTACCACTGGATCGACCTGCTTTGGGATCACGACACCTAGCAAACCCTGTCTAGCTTCACGCTTCTTGAGAATCTTCTTGGTTCGCCCTTTCGCTAGAGCCACCGCTTCTTCGTATGACATCGGGCCATCTATCTCAACCTTGTCGCTCACTTCCTCATGCAAGCAATCCAAAATTTTGCTCAATTTTAAAAACCCAACATTCTCAGCAGCAGTTACCTTTATCAGCTTTCCCCAAAAGACCTCAAACTCCAATAGCAACGCTTGAAAATCTGCTTCCGAGCCTTGCTTCAAATTGTCCAGCCTTCTCTTTACTTCATCCAACTACGCATTTGCTACATATTTGCTTCGAAAAGCCGCTTCCAGTGCTTCATGATCCACCTTTTCCTAATTAGGCAGGCCATTGAACCATAGCCTCGCTTTACCACGAACCAAAAGAGGACCTGTACCGCACCTTCCTCCCTCGACAAACTGCTTTCCAGCACGAATAATCCACAGTCTTGGAGCCAGGTTCCTGCATCTTCGACCCCAGTGAAAATGGGAATCCCGTCCAAGCCATTACTTCTCTAGCAGCACTTGCTCTTCAAAGGCGCACCTTTGGCATCACCAAAATCATCGCTTTGTCTTCAAACAGGAGCATCAGTGTGCTCCTCCGTGGGGACACCAGAAGATGGAGAGGGGGAATGGGGAACACACCCAACACACACGCAATGGCCCCTATATAGCTCAGGGTATTCACAGCACCCCCATCCTCTCGAAACACCTTCAAAAAAGACTATTCACACTAGCAGGGCCTCGCCTGCACTTTGCCCAACGCACAAACACTCTGCACAATTCTAAGATAGCTACCACATCGATCTTGCCCGCTTCTCGCACTTCCACAGTTAAACACCTCTCTCTCTTTCTCTCTCACACACACAGGCGCTCACACACCGGCACCACACACCTGGGAGACGAGCAAAGAAGAACGGGGGGAAGGGGAGAGAGACGACACCAAAACCCGGCAATGATAACTTCCCTTGCAATGAAAAAACAACATGTACAACATCCATGTCTGCTCTACGCCGCGTCATGGCCATCACAATTTCGTACAGAAGGGCACACACCTCCCTCGCCACTCGACTCCGTTGGCACATGCCTCGACCGGAACATCCACTTCTGGCTTCACTTCGACAGAAGCCGCTTCTTTGGCTTCACTTGTGTAACAGCTTCGCGTCTTGGTAGCCTTCGCTGGCTGCCTTTTCTATAGAGCTCTCGCCCTTCTGAGCCTCCCTGCAGACAACGCGTCCTAGCCTCCGCTCTCGAGCGCACGAAGCTTCTTTTCTTCCCCTCCTCTCTCTCCAGCCAAAAGAAAACTCCTCCTCTCGAAAAACCGTCGCCCCTTGCTTTTTCTTTCACTTCCCCTTTTACCTTTCCCAAAGCTAAGAAAATTTTCCTTTTTTGGCAATTGTGCCCGGCGCTATTGGCTTTGGCTTTGAGTCCTTTTCTTCTCACTTAAGCCTCCCATTTTTAACTATGCTTTGAACTTCTTTTTTTTCCCTTCTTTTAATGTCACCTTCTAGCCTTTGCATTTACAACCAAGTGGGCATTTTAACACTTATTCTCACGCTATCGGTGCTTTTATGTGCTTAAATTCACCAAATGAGTTTTTCCGACCACGCCGCATGGGAACTTCAGTGACTAATTTCCAATTTCAGCTCTCGCCCACCACCCAATGTCACGCTAGCCTCGGACAACACATCCAAAAAAGGGAAAAAATTTGAGTTTACCCCTGCTGCAATATCCTACTACCAAGCCGCAAAGCCCGGATGGAAGTTTGCATCGCCGCCTTGCTTCAATACAATCACCATCGCTTCTCGACTCTTCCAGGCTCGCAATCCGAGGCAACCCAAAATGGAAGAAATCATCTGTGGCCTTTCACTGCCCACGGCTCCCAACTTCATCTCGCTGTATTTGACCGACCGAGTATCCGATTGACGTGCAGTCGACTCGTGCTGACTCCACATAGCGCACACTATTACCGAGAACCTTGGCGAGGCCCAAAATATGCAAGACGACACATCCTCCAATGCGGTCAAGTGGGCTCAGACTCGGCCCCCGGAAAATCTTCAAATGGCCATAACTTTCTATCCATAGCTCCGATTCGCAATCCGAGAAGGCATGCATGCTCCGTAACTCGAGTTTTACACATGTATTCACTGACATCAGTCCGGGCCACCTGTCCCCAACTACCTTGTCCATTGGGGATCTACTACACACTCCAGCTTTAAACCGCAATATCTTGCACACCGGGGCTCCGTTTGACGAGCCGTGTGGACAGGCTTCTAGAGCATCTCGAACACTTTATTTTGGGACACAAAACCATCACTTTGGACACATGCGGCCACCATCCAATTTAGCGTCTCTGGAAGCATACCATCGGCCTAAAAAACCACATCAAACCTACCTTTCCACATCCTACTCGCTCTACAGCCACACTTCATAGCCGCACTACCACCATACTATGCACCTGCTTGCATATATATCACTGCATGGGCCATCTTCTGCCGTCGACATCATTTGGTTGTACCACCGTTTTCGGATTCCACCAATTCGCCAGACTTGATTCAACACAAAGCCTAAGGATTTCATCCGATCCCTGTTTGTATAGCCTTCCAGCCAGCATTACCAATGATCTAGATGTTGCAATGGTAGATGGTTGTCTTGTCAAATTCAATGACCCAATAGTCAACAAAGGAATTACATCCTCGCTCCATCTTGGAACCATTTGTATGTTGAAGAGATATACATCTAGCAAATCATCATCCACTCCTAGAGGGTTTTCTCCACGCAGCATTAGAGATAATTGATCCGCTCTTTGGTGTGTAGTTCCTTTTTTAACTATAACCGTGAAGTCAAACTCAAGCAATATGATGAACCATCGTACAATCCGCCCCGTACTACAAGGTTTGTTTACCAAGTACAGCAATGCTTGGTGATCAACAAAGAATACAAATTTATTGGAAAGTAGTTAATGTCTAAACTTTTTCGCAGCATAGATCATACCCAAACCCTCTCTTTCAGTTGTTGTGTAATTCTTCTCTGCACTGTTTAGTTCTCTACTGGAGTAACTTATCGGAAAATTCATGTTGTTTTCTCTAGGTTGTGCAAGTATACATCTTATAGCATATGTTCATGCATCTACGTGGATGTGGAATATCTTTTCCCAATCCGGAGCCTTCAAAATTGGAGCGGATATCAATCTTTGCTTCAAGTTTTAAAAGCTTTCTCGCACTCATCTGTCCACTCAAATTTAGTTATCAACGCGTAAAGTGGTTTCGCAATTATAGCGTAGGAGTAGATAAATCTGCGATAATATCCACAATGGCCCATAAATGCCTGTACCTCCTTTACCTTTACTTGTCGTGGTAGATCAAAAATTACACTGATCTTTTCCATGTCTGTCGAAATACCATTTTTGGACACTATATGTCCCAGTATTTTGCCTTGTCTTACCATGAAGACACATTTCTCCGGATTCAGGCAAATCCGATAGAGTCTGCATTTATTGAACACTTTGGTTAAGTGCTCTATGTGCTCCGATCTTACGAGAGAGTGAACACATAAGTCATCCATGTAAATTTCTAAGAACTGTCTTAGATATTCTTTAAACGCATGACCCATCAGCCTCTGAAATGTGGCTGGTGTAATCGTTAAGCCAAAAGCCATTACCCTGAATGCAAAAATGCCCCGTTCAGTTGCAAAAGCCGTCTTGTGTTGATCCTCTGTCTTTATTGCGAGTTAGTTGTAGCCTGAAAAGCCATCTAAGAAACTGTAAGCTTCTTTTCCTGCCACTCTTTCTATTACATGATCAGTAATGGATAGGGGATAGTAGTGTAGCAGCGTTTACCTTCTTGATATTGACGCATACTCTCAACTTTCCATTTTTCTTTGGGACCACCACAATCGGTGAAACCCAGTCAGTGTGCTCAATTTCGTAAATAAACTCTACCTCTCTCAGCTTATCTATCTCCTGCTTGATCTTCCTTGCAAACGTCTCATTGTAAGTATAAGGACGTTGTCTGCTTGGTTTAGCGTCATTCTTAAGGGGTATTGTGTGTGGACAGATACTTGGATCCACCCCCTTAAGATCTTTGTCTGACCATGCAAACATATCTCTATACTGTTTAATAGTAGCTATCAAAAGCTTTTCCTCTTCTTCAGTAAGATCTGTGGCAATATATGCAGGTTTTAAATCTTCTCCTGGCTCCACTACATCTATTCGTTTTGCTTTTTTAGGACCGTCGTATGATGTACCGGGTTCCTTCAATTCTCTCATCGGTTGCTGCACTATGATTTTTTTATCTTGTATGGTATATTTCTTATAATGGGATGACACATCCATCTTGTCAGAATTCGTGTCCATATGTCTTTGAGGATCTGTTTGAGCTTATTATACGCTGTTTTCCTCTCTGTTTTGGTCATTCTAGACCCTATTTCCCCCTCCTTATGTGTCTCAGTCGTTTTCTTTTCGCACTTGTTCTTCTTGTTGTTTTTCCATGGTTTAGTTTTGATAAACCGGCCAATGACCTTGTCTTTGACACAATCATCAGCTTTTACAAGCGTTAGATATCCCGTTTTGTCATTGACAAGAGGCATGGGTTTATGCTTATTTGCTCTTGATTTCCTTGTTCTCTTTGATCTATACCGCTCTTGTCGACTAGATTTCAAAAAATTCCAAGATAGGCTGAAAAGATTGGCTGTTAAGGTGAATAGTTGCGTTCACATCAGGGAATTGGGTGAAGAAATTGTGGAGATCGTCACGATCTTGCTACTCGGTTGTTTGTGAAAACGCTTGGAAGCGTTGTAACGTCGTGGCTTCGGGAGGGGATGCAATGATGCTAGCTCCTAAGGTAGGAATGCAAAGAGTGCTAGAGCTCAAATGAGAGTGTGAACAGGCTATGTAGGTGAATTGTAAAAATGGTAGGGTTTAGGAGGCTTTATATAGCGCGCGTCCCCCCCCAAAAATAAAATAAAATTTAATAACAATAATTAAAATATTAAACAATTTTCATAAAGTAATACAAATAACAAGAAGTTATAAAAAACTTTCAAATCAAATTACAATCATTTAACTCTAAAAACATATCACTACGACTTTAAGATAATGTGCATTGCCAAAATTTGATACAACCATCTGCTTGAACTTACAATTGTGATATTATAAGAAATTTAAGTACAAAACATAACTACTGTAATGATAAAATCAGATTCTCTTCCGTCATCCACGCCTTTTCAATTTGAATCGTGCTCTCCATGCGGCTACCAATCTAGCAAAGAAAAAAGAAATAGCATACCCACCTCAGAGCAGGGAATAATCCAAAGAACATAAAGATAACATAATTAAAAGAGAAAAATCATTCACCTTACGTCGTCCGATGCAAAATTTTGTATCTTCTCCATGCTCTAAACCCATTATCACTAAGTGCTCCCGCACATTGGCCAATGTCCAATGCTTGTTCACTTGGACGGTCTCAATAGCACCACTCGACAATTTGATTGCAATATCAAATACCTCAATTGTAGCATTGGTGGATTGCAATGGAATCCATTCACCAAGCTTGCACATCCATCTTTCATAGAAGTACCGCACGTAAAGGGTGGAGCTCACCTTGATGAAACGGATAGCAATGCCGAAACTTCCAACCTGACACTGAAAGCGATCTCCATTGTGAAGTCCTTCAAGATACCCCCACTTCTCGCCAAGGATGGCTTCCAATGTATCGTAATGTAGATCTTTGCAAACATACATAGTATTTGTATGATGGAAAGGCAAAGATCCGAATATGCTAGCGAAGACATGAGCAAGACAACACCATCCAAGCCCAACGGAACACGAGGCTTTTCCAAATTTTAATGATGCTCTCACATCAGCTACAATCTTGGCTTTCAAATACATTACAGTGAATGCATCTGGCTTTGGCCACTCCATGCTATGCAAGGTTGTAGCCTCCTAAGGTTGTAGCTCTCCGTAGCCTTGCTCATCTGTACGTACAATGTACTTGTGGGTGTAGAAGAACACCCTTTGTCGTGCAAGGTTTGATGAAGTTGTGTTGGAGAAGGGCATATCCCCAAGACTTGTATGCATGGCCATAAATGTGCCTGAAAGACACGAGAGCGGTTGCTCCTCCACAAGGCTAGAAGGGAAAACATCTACATAGAAACAAAACAGTCCGTGAGATGTAAAAGTCCAATTTTTTGTTACCACCAAAACCATTGAAGTGCAAGGGACATACAATTACAAGGAAAATCCCTTGGGTTGGTGATCCCTCGTAGACGCATGTGTCCAAACATGAAGACATGTTGAACGATTGCCACCGTATCCTTGTCTCTTACTTTCTTGAAGCCTATTAGTCTTCCCTTCCAATGGAGATCAACGTTTGTTCTTTCACGAATACGATGGGAACCGATTGCAGAAGGTTGCATAAGGAAAGATGGGTTTGGGGCGTCTATTTTGACCATTGTTTGCCATGGATGCTTAAGTGGGAGCTTGAAATTGCAATGGAGAGCTTGGGGAAGGAGGAGGGACACAGAGTTTAGAGAGAGAGTGGGAGCTTAAAGTTGCAATGGAGATCTTGAGGAAGGAGGAGGGTGTTGGGGTATAAAGCCCAATGTGGTCGCCCAGGTAAGTGGGCAGGCCGCCAGGTATGTACACATATTCTTTTGTAAAAACCTAATAAGAACTCACTATGCTCTACACATTACAGTAGACCGAGTTCACCATATCATCGTGCTCTTCTTCTTGCACTCTCTCTCGCGTCGCACTTCCGCTCGTACTCCTTCAACTGGTATCAGAGCTCAGATCGATCCCTTCTTGGATGATACTAGATATGGCTAACGGTCTATGGTTCATGTGGGGTGGATGAACTTGCGTGGGAAACACTGTGTCATGAATTTTGACATGCATGGGTTCTGGTTCTAGTTCCCCTTGAGTCTCCTCCACTAAACCTCTTAGATGTTTCACCTGCTCAATCTCGTCTACTGGGTTTGGGTACGTCCCAATCTTCTTTTTACGATTCTTCCCTTTTTGCCCCTGCGGTTTATCTTGGGGGTCTTGGATTGGATTTGGAAACACTTGTGGTGTTTTCAGAGGCTCTTTATGGTTTTCTCTTATTCGGTTTTCATTTGGTTCCATGTTACGGTTTTCTTTGTCGGTCTTTCCCTTTGTGGTATTGGTTCTAGTCTCCATTGTCTCAATTGAATATGAATCATCCTCGAGTTCATTCATATACACGGGGTCATCTCCTGTTCCTATGTTTGTTTTGGAACTTGGCTTTGAATTTCCCATATTCTGCGACCTCTTCCTTCGTGTCTTCTTTTTCTTTGCTTGGATAACTGACGCGGTATCTCTCTCTTCGAGGATATGGCCTGGCCCTTGAAGCATGGACCGTGTAATCGCATAAGCGGGTGCGACGGGTGGTATTAGCGATGTCACACTAGCAATTTCGACCAAATTTAGGGGTGTGATTTTAGGCGCATTTGGGTTATAGGGGCATTGGGCAATCAAGTGATCTATGCCACAACGATTACATGTGAGTATTGGCATTGCAGACGTGCTCCCTTGATTCATTTGCATCTGTGCAGCATTCTTTTGCAGCCTAATAGGGCACTCCGCTGCCCGATGTGGTCCACCACACTCGTAGCATTGAAGAGGTGGCCTCCTAGCCTGGGTGTTGATATTTTGACCTCTGGATGCGAGAGCAGCAGCTTGATAAACCGGCTTGACTTGCCCCCAACAATCTTCCATGTAGTATATAGGACACTCTTCCAATGTATCAAATCCGTAGGCAATACTAGTGTCTATTTCCTCCTCACAGCCATCTGCATAAGCATTAGATGGCTCGCAACCCACTTGGTTCATAGGGGCGACTCTTGGATGCGGGGGCTGCGGTCCTAGCACAGGAGGTGGTAGCGGTGTAGCTTGTACAACATTTTGAGATCTAGGGACCATGTGTTGCGGTAGTTGCTCAACAGGTGGAGCAGGCATCAATACAGGAGCTCGAGGCGCATCTGTCCAGGCTACAGGTGGTCTATTTGCCATCATACGTTTGATCATTAAACAATCCTTAGCTTGGTGACCATACCTACCACATGCGTTGCAAGTTCCATTAAATTTTACTCTAAACGTAGGGCACTCACTAGTGCTATGTGGACCTAAGCAAATGGAACACCATTGTTGCTCCCTTCTTGGATACATGTGACTATTTTGAGGGGGTCGATTATCCTTAAGAGACTCTTGGATTGCCTTGGTGAGGTCTGTCAAGAATGTCTCAAATACCTTTGGCTCATTGGCAATGGGATTTGCAGTCATGGGTTCATACTCAATGGCTTGTGAGCTAGTGGATCTCGTGTCAGTAGACACCCTCATGCCTGCTATCATCAAGTTGTCCTCTAATTGGATTGCATTGGCAGTGACATCTTCCCAGGTTGTGATACTTCTAATCACTAGTCCATTATAGATTCCATCATTCCTCAACCCTCGAATGAATCGATCAAGCAGTTGGTTATTGCTGAAGCACTCATTTACAGGGCAGCGAGAGTTTAAGTGCTTTAGACGACTAATGAAGTCCCTTACTAACTCTCCTTCCTTACGCTCGGCCTTCTGTAGCTGAGATGCTACACCCCAAAGCACACCTTCTCGTATGTACTCCTTTAGAAACAACCTTCGAAGGGTAGGGTAGATTGTTTTCTCGTCCACCCTTAGGGTTCTATACCAATCTCCAGCCTTCCCACTTAATGTCAAGCTTAAGGCATTGCACTTATGTAGTTCGTTGCGTTCCCCTAAGGAATCACATACTTGTTCAAACACTTCAATGTGTTTTCTAGCATCTTCTTCCCCATTGAATTTTTGCGTGAGTTTGGCAATTTGTACTGCCTTACTTCTAGGCTCTCTATCAGATGCATGACGCATATTTTCCGCGATAGATCGACCTATGGTTTGAGCAAACGCTGCCAAGTCACCTATGTGAGGAGGCAGGGCCGGTGGAGGTACTCTTGGAATCATATGTGGGAGAGGGACGGGTACCGGTCTTGGCATATGTGTGGATGATGCAGGATATGAAACATAACCGGGCATAGGTCCACTCGGATAAGGGCTAGGGAGCGGCACTCGAGGAGCATAAACAAGTGGTACAATTGGAGGTGTGGGGGCCATGTGTGCATAAGGGGCTAGAGGCACATACGGTCGAGGCCCCATATTAGGTACTACGACACTAGGTAGTGGCACTGTGCTAACCGTAGATGTCATTTGTACATTCTCTGTCAGGCTTATCCCTGGAGTGAGCACTGTGTTTTCCTTAATAGAGGGTTGAGCCAAGTTAGGGAAGCTAAAGTTGTCTCTCGGAGGCTCAGATTGCATAGAGACTCCAGGTGAAATGACGTAAGATGGGTCCATGGGGCTCATTAAAGGAGTCTCCATTTGTGATAGAGTAGGCTGTTGAGCCTTGCTCGTATCCAGAAATCTCATGGGGCCAGTTGAGAGTATATTTACCCCTCGGTTTTGCCTTTTTGATTGAATAATGCCATGGATAACATTACAGATCATTTTCTGTTGATCTTCGATGCTCGTGGCACTAGAGGTGGATTGTACAATCTCTATCCATCCTACATGGTAGGTGTGGCCAGAGTGTAGATCCGTCAACACCTCAGTGTGGAGGTTGTATGTCCAATGATCGTTAATGAACAATTCTTCTAGAGTCGACGTGTTAACGGTTTCTTGTGAGGTAGAAGCAATGTTGCTCCCCGTGGTTTTACTTGTCACCAACGGTACTCTAGAGGGAACTTCTGAAGGAGGTAGCTCAACAGGGCCTTCTTGGTAAGAAGTTGGCAGGATATCCACATGGACACTCTTTGGGGGTGTGGGGTCCACGTGCGATGTGAAAGGAGAGTCCACTTCCCCACCCCCTTCGTGTGCTTCATTTGCATCAGGTCCCGAGCGAGTAGCTCTACCTAATGTTTCCATGAAACGGCTAAACATACTAGTACTAGGCTGTGGAGCTTCGGGAGGTGCATGGCCTTCTCTCTCAGTGTTTTGGGTAGGGTATGCTTCCATGATTTCTGAGTCGGAGGAGGAATCACTAGCGGCTATTTTAGGGTCTTGGGTGGTGCTACCTTGTGTCCCCGCTGAGGGTCTAGAGCCTATCGTGGATGGGTAATGGGTGTCCGTATGAACAGAGGCACCCTCAATATACTCGTGTTCTAGCACCCGCCCAGAGCGTAAGTGCATGTGCTTTTGATACCCTAAGGTGTCAAAAAGCTGCTCTAGGAGGCCTTGTGACTAGTTTTTAGCGCGTTTTTTGTTTGTTTTTTTGCTAGATTTTTTAGAGCGTGTCATGGAATGGGCCGTGTGATAGCTCGAAACGAGCGTATCGCTAGGAGGGACGCGCTGTGCTTTACAGCCCACCGTTTGGTTCTATTTTGCTCCAGAAAAGCTCGAAACGGTCTTTTCCTAGTTGGGGAACTAGGCTCCAAATAGCAAGTCTAAGGGTGCAAGTGGGAAGAGAGTGGAGGACTTGTCCCACATGCTCTCATTCCCTCTTGAGGAGGTAGGGTATATATATAAGAGTGAGTCTAGTATATATCATAAGATTGAGGATTGAGGCCTGGGCCTGGGCTTGGGCTTGGGCTTGGGCAAACGTTCCCGATCTAACTTTTATACAAACCAACCCGTCCGTTTTTATAACTCACGTTTTTTATTTTCGAAAATCTAACCTCCCCCTCGCTCACGTTTTTATTTTTCGCTCTTTTTTTAAAAAAAATCGAAAAACAAATTTTTTTTTTCAAAAAAAATTTTTAAAATTTAATTGATTTTTTTTTTTTTTTTGGAGATATTATTTGGTACGCGTTTTGGTGCGCGTTGACCTCACCTAACTATTTACTGTCACACCTACCTACTGACCTGCTAATCAGTGGTTCACCTAATTACTAACCTGCTTAATTAACTGTCGAAGCAAGGGACTTGCCGATACACCGTGTGCGAGCCGCAGACGGCTCCAAGCACACAACTAGTTTAACTAGTAAGCTCAAAGAGGGCAATGGTGTGTCACTCACCGCCTTATGCTCCTGTCGTAGAGGATTCCTCGCCGCGAAGAAGAGGGAGACGCCGCTACGCCGCGCTCAACCGCCTCGCCGCCGTCGTGCCGTCGCAACGCTCGATCGCACACACACTCTCACACACTCTCTCTCTCTCTCTCTCTCTCTCTCACGCACACACACACACAAGGAGATGGTGAAGGAGAAGGTGGAGATGGAGCAAGAGCAGCTTCTATTGCACAATGAGAGAATGACTCAATTTTAGGTTTAATTGGCTTTTATGTGAGCTCACCCCATTCACACTTGGGCGCCCATGCTTAGCCAACTAACCCTAGCATGTTCGTGTTAGAGTGCGCCTCTCATCGGCGATCACTCTACCTTTCCCTATTGGACCGACAAGCCCGGTGCCTGACTCTACTTAAATAAATAATACGGTTACGGTGTCCGTCGTAGGCGATAGGGTGTCCGTGAGCCACGAGGGTTAACACATCTTCACATTTGGTCCAACTTGATATCTTGGAGGAGGTGGCTAGGTGGTCCTGCTGGAGGTCCATACAGCCTTTCCCTCACATAGTTTTTGTTGTAAAAACACTCATCCGTGCCATGGTTCGTCCATTTTTGCTCAATGGCGCACCATTTCAGTACTCGTCCATTCGCAACTGGTGCTTTCGGCTGTTGTGTGCACCACGGCATCCGGTGATCCCCCCCACATATGTCACATTTCCTTATCTGAGACTGTCTCATCACCGGATTTGATCTCATATGTTGCTGCATTCTCTTCGTTACTTCCTCTATCATTTGGTCAGCTGCTGTCGGCATCAAAGAAGCCTGAGTATCTTTCTTGGTAGAGGGTTCACTCTTAATAGATGAAGAGCCACTGGTTACTGAATCAGTATCCTCTAACACTTCTCCATATGCTTTGCAGTTATCAACAAGATATAACCTGTTCAAATGTGCTACAGGCTTTCAAGTGAAGGTTCTTTTTCAAGGTTTCGTTTCTAAGTCCTTCAATGAAGAGTACAGACAATCTCTCGTCTTGCGGTAATTCTCTCAATGTATTGCTTGAATCTCAAAGATGCTTCCTTCACTTTTTCGTTTTCCTTTTGTTTAAAAGCATATATCTGTGATACAGTATTATGCTTTATACCCCATTTTGAGAATTCTTCCGCGAACTCCCGCAATACATGTTCTATATTCGGACAACTTTCAGGGTTCAAAGGTTGAAAGCACATTAAGGCCGTCCCTTCCAAGGTCAGCTCGAATCCCTCGTATTGAGTATAGAAATCAGTGATCTGTTCTGCTCTTAAGACTTGCTTGAAGAGCGATACATGGGCATATGGATCCCCTGATCCGCTATACTTCTTCGGCATGCACTTCGCTACTTAGGATGGCCTGATCCGTCTATGGTATGCGGTCAATCTCATTGCTCCCGTGTCTCGACTTAATCGTTCTCGTGCATCATGGAGGTCGTAGGTTGCTCTAGTTGGCTCCCCTGCCCCAAATCTACTACTAGGTGGCAAATGTGATGCATTAGGAGATTTCGGAGGTCTTTTGGAGGGCCTTTTGGAAGAGAGAGGAAAATAAGCTCCTCCAATGAGAGAAGAGCATACGTTACGTAGAAAAATAGATTGATATTAACAAAAATATAAAAGGTGTCCCTCTCCTCATTTAATAATCTAGTGGTCCTTGAAGACGATCACTCTCTTTCATTTAATGTGAGCACCTTTTTTAGAAGGTAGATGCGGTGCATTTGATACGGCATACGTCATCACTAGAACTCAAAAAGTTACAAAACTATCAAGTGGTGGAAGATTTTGAAACTTTTGATACTGTCAATGCGTCCGGAATGCCCAAATATCCTAGAAATGAATGTCCAATTGCCTCGCTCCGACATCCAAAGAGGCAAAGAATGTCAAAAACCCCTAAAGGAACATTTTACTAACGGCGCACGAGGGAGCATTCCAAAATTTTGGAATGCCTCCTCGCGCTCCGTTAGTAAAAAGCCTTTTTTTTCCTCTTTTAGAGAGCTTTTTGAGAGAAAAATGTCAAAAAACCTCTAAAAAGGGGCTTTCTTGAAAGATAATTGTCCAAAAATCACTAAAAGGAGCTTTGTACTAATGGCGCGCAGAGGGGCATTCTAGAATTTTAGAATGCCTCCTCGCGCGCCTTAAGTAAAAAGCCATTTTTTGGGATTTTTTGACATTTTTTGCCTCTCCGGATGTCGGAATGAGACAAGTAGACATTCGTTTGTAGGGTATTTTGGCGTTCCGGATGCATTGGTGGTATCAAAAGCCTCAAAATCTATCACTATTTGACAGTTGTGACTTTTCAACTTTCAGTTATGACGTGAGCTGCATTGAATGCGCCGCACCTGCCTCCTGAAAAAGACACTCGCATTAAATAAAAAAGTGACCATTTTCAAGGACGATTGGGAATATAAATCTACTTTTTAGAGGGTCTGGTTGTCCTTTTGGACGTACTCACAAAGTGCAAGTGCATTTAAAAAAAAGTTTCTAGAGAGAGAAATACAATTTTTTACAAGGCCCTCCAAATGACCTCCGAAATTTTCTAATGGGGTGGCTGCAAATGTCGGACCTACAACCGTATGTGTAGAGATAGGAACTGCACTACCGATTCGTAGCCATTGATTCTCCGGAATGTAACGTTCCCATGGGGCTTGGTATCAAATAATGAGGTCGACTGAAAGAATCAACTACATGAGTCCTCCCTCCACCTGTGGTCACTGATTCTGGCATGACAGTTGTAGGTGTTGGTCTCCGTGGGCTCAGAGTGACATAATACTGGTGGAGTGGTCCCCCAAAGTACGTATATCCTTCCAACTCCTTTTTATCGATTGCTGTGTACCATCTTCCATATTTGTCGTATGCGAAGATTTTCGTTTCTGATCCCTCTGTGTAGGTGAAGACATAAAGTCTTTTTCGCTCTATCAACTCTCCGACGTAGGGTTCCTCGCATCTATAATAGAGATTTTCCTCTCCATTATTATACTTGTATAACCCCACGTAGACGTTGTCTGTGTTGACTCTCAAAGTTTCGTTTTCTCACCTTAACCTCGCATTAGGGAAGCTCATTGTTGGTGCTTTCTTCTCAGGTTCCTCATCTACTTTGGCTTTCGTGCCCATCAATCCCCACTTGTACACAATGTTAGGATTCAGTACTACCAAGTACATGATACCTTCGTCATCTAGGTACCTATCTCTGCTATAGCTCACATGCACTAAGTCCTTGAACTCACTTGGTTTATCTTCTATTTTCACACAGTAGCGGTCCATACCATCTTTGTAGATCTTGGCACCTTGTTTGTTGTCATACTGATACTTGATGAACAATAGCTTCATTGTGGCCAAAGGGTTTGATGGTCTTGCTGCCATGTTTTCTCTTCCGTTTAGGTTTAAATGTCCCAAGTGTTCCATGAAATACTCGTAAGATCTCTCTGAAGAAGCATCGGAAATACTTTCTTCAAGCATCGGCTCTAACGGTCGTACTATACCTTGGTTTACACTCTCCTCCGCTGATAAAACACTTTCTGATCCGCTAAATTTCGGTGTTGGTTGTTGATTTGTTTACCCGATCTCAAAAACATGAAGAAAGTGGAATTTACTGATTGAATCCAAACCTCTTACCTAGAGATAGAGTGATCTTCCAAATCTCACGACTGCATGGATTGTTAATTGATCGGTCTCTATAAATGAATACACTTGATGGCTATGAGATCACTGTATCATTCCAACTGTCAGCAGATTCAACAATTTCACAATGACTTCAACACAATTTTTCTTTTGCAGATTATTGATAGTATGTCCAATTTTGGTTTTGACAACTCTTGATATCTTAAATAATCTAGGTTTATGAACAGGTTAAAAATGAGTCAAATATGGCACAGAGGTACACCAATCGCGATCATAGTTCTGAGTCCAAATTTGATGAAACTTCACCAGCTTGTTCATTAGGCTATTTTAAGGCTACCCACCAAATACTTTTGTGTTCAAACCCCAAAAAGTCAAGCTTTTACCAGTTCTTGGTTGGAAGTGTCTATTTTTTCAAATATGTCAGTTTGTCTTGATTCCGGTGTTTGTTTTGGGATATGAAAGCTATCTAGGGTTGTTCTGTGTACAGGCTCTCCCTCTGTATAGTCTATACCCAATTTGATGTATATGATCCTGATGAAAGTCAATTTCTATGTCAGTATATCAATTTCCGACTTGGATCAATACTCAAATGATTTGACAGGTATTTTGAGGTTTCTGGCTCTTGGTCCTGTATACTTTTATGTTTATATACACCCGAGGATCTCACAGATGAAATCTGGTCAAAATTTTGGCACTTACGTACACTGATCGCGATCGTAGTTTTAAGCCCAAATTCAACCAAATTTGGCATGCTTGTAGACACTGATGTTTTAAGGCTATCCCCCAAGTCTTTTTGCATTTGGATCACCAAAAGTCAAGATTTTACAGTTTCTGGGTCTGTTAGGCTAGCTTTACCCAAGTGGCCTGATTTTCTTGATTTTTGATATTTTTGGGTGTGGTTGCTTTAGACCAACTTGTTTATAATGTTATTAGGAAGGCACATGTCAAATCTTGTACAATTCTGACCCTGAGGTACACCAATTGCGATCGTAGTACCAAAGCCAAATCTGATGAAATTTAATATGCTCCCTCTGACAAGTGTTTTATAGTGTTTTGTGCTACCACTTGCGGTGATTTGAATCAATATCAACCCTATTTGGTCAAATTTTCTAAATTTCAGAGTCTTACGGCCTTTTTGCCAAAGTTATGGTTTTCTGGTTTCTCGACTCTAATTTTGTCCCAGATCTGACTAGAATGCAAATTACTTATCCTACTCCTAAGTACAGAAATGAAAGAACATAAAGAAACTAATCAAACAAAACAAACAAGACGGATTTCGGGTGAGATTTTAGTACTCAATCGAATTAGAGAAATTGAAGAGCAAAAATGCTTTGAACACTCTCACTCACAGCTCCCTAAATCTCCTAAGAGAGGATCTAGCCGATCCACCAACTCTAGACTCCACTAAGCTCTAAACCTCTGTCTAGCAGCCTAACTGAGGTGTAAAATAGATTTGTGGATTGATCTTCTTTCAAGGAAGCTAACTCTACACTCGGTCACTCATCACCTAAGGTGCATTCCCCGACAACGGCGCCAATGTTTGCATGTCATAATAATCAATATCTAATTCTCCTAAATGATTTTCTCATATTAAACTGATCATTTAATGTGGGGAAGTGCCAAGGGAGAAAAAGCTAGAATATTGGTTAAGTTAGCAGACCGGCCACAGTAGGGATCCAAAGGAGGGAAAATAGGGATCCAAAGGGGGGGCCATCTGCAAAAGAGCCATGTGAAACAACGGGCTAAAAAGACCCTAAGGTTCAGCCCATTAAGACTTCCAAAATGCTAAGGTTCCAAA
Organism: Adiantum capillus-veneris; assembly: GCF_014529385.1. NCBI lineage: Eukaryota > Viridiplantae > Streptophyta > Polypodiopsida > Polypodiales > Pteridaceae > Adiantum > Adiantum capillus-veneris. The sequence goes on along the minus strand of NC_140952.1, from coordinate 117,892,096 downwards.
ATTCAAAGGTTGTGTCCAAAGGTTAACCTTAGGGAAAATTGGATGCTTAGTGTGTACCCAAAAAGTCTTTCTGCATCCCTACATGGGAGGGGGCGAGCCCCAAAGCTAGGGGATGAGAGAGAAAACCACACACACACACACAGGCTCCCTTTACACAAAGGGAATGAGGGACACATGTCAGCTTCTTAGGCCAGATGCCCACAAGGTGTGCCCAATTCCTATTGGAAGACCCTTGAAGTGGACCAATGAGAATTAAGCTAGAGTAAATCTAGTTTAATTAATTTAAAAACATTTAATAAAAGAAACCAATAAGAATTAAGTGTCCTAGAAGACTATTGGGCAGTCTCCCAAGGGGTCCAATGAGCATTCAGAAGCCCCATGGCTTGCCTGATTCCTATTGGCCAGGAGGCAAAGGGGTCCAATGAGAGTTTAGTTTAATTATTTAATTATCTAAAGCTCTCACAAAAGGGGAAAGGGGGACACATGTCAGAAGGCTATCACTTATGCTGCTTAATTCCTATTGGCTTGACCTGGGGAGGTCCAATGAGGAAAAAGCCAGCCTAACTTAGCAGCTAGGGCTCGCCCAAGAGAGAGAGGGGGCTGATTTTTGCTTGGCATTCACTCACACACTCTCACACTTGACCATGTGTGAAGGGAAAACACTCTATCTCCTCCCAAGCTTTAATGGAGAGCTCATCACCTACTCCAAGCTTGTGAGATAGAAGCCTACATCAACACCCTCTTGGCATGTGGATGCAAATCCAACCAAGAGCCAAGCTTCAATGCATGCTCATCTTCTCTACCAAGCTAATTACTAAGCTAAGCTATGCTAATATGAGTGATTCTGTGAGGAGATGTACTTCTTTCTCGTAAGATACTTCTTTTTCCTCTCAATCTACTCTCATACCCTGCTAGCTCTCACCATCTTCGAAGGTGTGTGAGGTCTTGGGTCTGAGAACGGGGATAATTCAAGTTGTGTTTGATTAAGTGTTTTTGCTTGGTGTATGAAGCTTCCATCTTCATTGCACTAGCTAGTCTTGAAGGAACACAAAGAATTGTATTGTACAATGTCTCTCTTGATGGGAGAAACCATAATACAAAGCCTTTTGGAGGGGGGACCGGCTCCATGCAAATCCGGTCCTCAACTGTTGTCAATAGCTTAATTGCTCTCTCTCTTTTGAAAGTATTGTCGATGCTATCTAACTAGGTGTTATGCTTTTTGTTGCTCTCTCCACCCAAGCACTCTTGTAATTCTCATTAGGAATCTATTCTAATGAAATGCCCACTATGTTCATGCTAATTTCCGCTCCAAATAAGATTTTAGGCCATTAAATGTTACATTGGTATCAGAGCTCAAGGTTTCTCTTTTCTTGCTCAAGAAGGGAGGTCCTCAAGCTAGCTACAAATGGTTGGTATTATTAATTGCCTGTGAGTAAGTAGAATAGGGATTTTTCAGCCTTGCAGTGCGCCTGCCTTTGTGCAGTTAACGGGGCATCACCGTCGAGAGCTATGGTCTTAATAGTGGAGTCCTACGGGGCTTGCCTACGGCTTAACCACTATTGAGCTATTAGAAGCTTGACAGGAGCCGGTGCTGTTTTGGTGTCGAAAGACCCTCTCTTCTATTCCTTGCAATTAATGGTATTCGAGCCGCGGGTACAGTAGCTTGAGTGCTTTTTCTAAAGGGGTAAAGAGGAGTAGCAACTAGGGCTTGAAGTGCCAAAGTACACCTAAAAAGTTTACACCTAAAAGTTGTTAGAATGGCTGACAATATTAAAGAGAGTGAAATTAATGTTGATAACTTTGATTTTGCTCATGAGCAAGCTACTAATGATGCTTCAATGCTTGTTAATTATCTTGTTTCTAGGCTTCAACAAGCCATGGGCAATCCATCTCTCCAAAGTGAAGTGCAACGGCAGCTCCGTGCTCACGGGATTCTCCAAGTTCATCACCATGACGAGAGAACACCTAGGAAGCCTCCTTGTGAGACTACCAAAAGAGGTCTCTCTCCGATTCGGGAAGAAGAAGAGAATCCATATGAAGGGCTCAAGAACTTACTTCTTGATGATGCATCTCCTTCCCAAAGGAGAACTCAAGAGCCTCCACCGAAGGAACGAGAAAGAAGCGAGTCTCCCGCCACCTCGGCGGAGATGGCTCCACGAAGACGGCGGGCTAAACGCTCTCCATCACCACCAAAGCGGAGAAGACCATCACACTCTTCTCCACGCCATAATTCAAAGAGGGATGATAAAAAGCAAGAGAAGAAAAAGGCGAGAAAGAGGACACCCTCTTCTCCATCTTCTTCATCCTCTTCCTCTTATGAAAGCTATGGTGAAGATGACAAAGATCAAGACAAGAAAAAGGCGAGAAAGAGGTCACCCTCTTCTCCATCTTCTTCAAATTCTTCATCTTCTAAAGAAAGTGATGGTGCAACTTTTGAACCATCAAAAAGAAGAGGCCATAGGAAATCCTATGCCGCATGGAAGAGGTCGTCCAAGCTGAAGAAATTCAAAGAGGGAGGGAAGAGCATCTCTTTCCTTACCTATGATGGCACCTTCGGTGCTACAGACAAAGTTTTGGCCTTTATCCAGCAATTCGATGCGGCGTTTGGAGATGAGGGCTTCACGGAGTCCTCTAAGCTACGCCATGTAGCTATGCACTTTCAAAAGTCCGCCAGACAATGGTGGTCTAGCCTACGAGCCAACGGTGAAGCTCCACGAACATGGAAGGCTTTAAGAGCTTCCATTATGAAGCAGTTTTTGGCCACCGATGCCAAAGACAAAGTACTCACCGAATGGCGAAGCTTAAAGCTCTCTCCCAATGAATCCATCCACAAATATGTAGACAAGTTTTGGGACCTACAACTCAAAGCCACTGTCTTCAAAAAGTTGGATTTTGGAGAGCAAAAGCAACAATTTTGTGCGGGCTTAACCGAAGAAATGGCGGAGTATGTCAACTCCCAAAGGCCACGTACCATATCGGCGGTAATACACCATACTATGGTGGCCTCGCGAATCAATTTCCAAACGGGGGGTAAAAGAAATAATAAGCCCCCGGAAAACAAGGGTTCCAATGAGCCTAAGGGGAAGGACAATGTCCAAAAGTCTCCTAAGGGCAATTCCAACAAAGCTAAAGAGAAGGGAGTTTACAAAGGAAAGAATAAACTCTCTCCTGAAGAGCTTGAGCGTTATCGTAAAGATAACCGGTGTTTCAAGTGCGGCGAACAAGGGCATGCGTACCGCGCTTGTCCCCAAAAGAACAACCGCCAAGATCCTCCTAGAGCTTCTTTGGTTGAAATCCAAGAGGAGGAGATTCACCAAACTCATCACAAAGGATCTCCTCTATGCCATGCTTGGGGAAAGGTAAGAGAACATGATGCTTTTATTCTCTTTGACCCTGGTTCTACTCACAATTTCATATCTATGGAGTTAGCCACCAAGCTAGGCATACAATCCTACGAGATGGGAGATATCCTACCCGCAGACAGTGCCTTCAAGGGGCAAGAAGCTTCAGTCACTCCCTTAATCGGGAAATTGAGGCTTCATGTCCAAGGCTATGTGGACAAAGAGGATTTCTTTATCTCTCCTCTCAAGCATGAGGATGTAATCCTAGGGGCACCATGGTTTGACCGTCTGGCTGCCCATGTTAAATTTCCTGAAAGGAGAATCTCCTTTAAGTTCAGGGAAAAGGACATGTATATAGATGCTAGGGAGATGGGTAACACCATCCCCATTGTACATACACCAGCTTTCAACAAGTCAATAAAGAGCTCTATTTCCGTGTACATGATTTTTGTTAAAGATTCTCAAAATGAACCTAATGCTTTAGCAAAAGAAAATAAAAGTAACCAAAAGGAATTAGAGTTATCCAATTTTCTCAAGGGGTTTCAAGATGTCTTTATTGACGACATCCCTTGTGAGCTACCTCCTAAACGAGGTAATGACGACCATGCAATTGAACTTCTTCCAGGAAGTTCACCGCCTAACAAACCTCCTTATAGAGTTTCTCAAGCTCAACAAGAGGAGATTATGCGGCAAGTGCATGAGTTAATTGAGAAGGGCATGGTTAGGCCTAGCTCATCTCCATTTTGCTCACCTGTGCTATTAGTGCAAAAGAAAGACGGTACATATCGTATGTGTGTCGACTATAGAGCACTAAATAGGATCACTATCAAGAATAGGTTTCCCGTTCCACGGGTAGAAGAACTATTTGATAAGCTACAAGGATCGACCTACTTCAGTAGGATTGACCTAAAAAGTGGCTATCATCAAATAAGGATAGTTGATCAAGACATTGTAAAGACCGCATTTCGTACTACATTTGGTCTTTACGAATACATTGTCATGCCTTTTGGCTTGACTAATGCACCAGCCACATTTAACCGCTTGATGGAGAAGCTGTTCAGGCCTCATCGAACCTTCACTGGAGTGTTCTTTGATGATATTATCATCTACTCTAATTCATTAGAGGAACATAAGCAACACCTCCAGATAATATTTCAAGTTTTAAGAGAGAATAAACTTTATGTTAATCGAAAGAAAAGTGAATTTTTCTTGCAAGAGATTCAATATTTAGGTCACATTATCTCTCAAGATGGAATCCAAATGGATCCATCCAAGTTAGAGGTAATAAAAGGATGGCCTAAACCAAGGAATCTTCATGAACTAAGAAGCTTTATAGGTATGTGTGCATACTATAGACGCTTCATAGAAAAGTTCTCACAAATTGCGGGACCATTACATGACCTAACAAAGAAAAATGTTAGGTATACGTGGTCTGCTAAGGAGAACAATGCTTTCGAAAAGCTTAAAGAAAAGCTTATCTCTCAACCTGTGCTTACACTACCGGATCTCTCAAAACCATTTGAGGTCCAATGTGATGCTTGTGGTGATTGCCTTGGGGCTGTTTTGCTCCAAGAAGGGCACGCCATAGGCTATGAGAGTCGAAGGCTCGACCCTGTTGAGCAAGCTCTAGGCATATACGAAAAAGAACTCCTTACAGTTCTACATGCCTTAGACTCATGGAAGCACTATTTATTGGGGACTCCTTTCATTCTGCGAACGGATCACCAAAGTCTTAAGTACTTCATGAAGCAGACCAAGCTCTCCGACAAACAAATGAGGTGGGCAAATTTCCTTTCGCAATTTCATTTTCATATTGCTCACATTGCTGGCAAGCATAATCAAGTAGCCGATGCACTCTCAAGACGACCGAGAGTGAATGCGGTTTCCATAGCAACTCACAATGATCTATCTTTAATGATAGATGAGTATGCTATTGATCCCGATTTTAGAGATGTGATTTCAGCCCTTGCCTTAGGGAAGAAAGAAGAACCATTTACTTTACAAGATGGCTATCTTCTCTATGGCAATAGACTATGCGTTACTAACTCACTACGTGAGAAAGTAATGTATGAATCTCATGCTCCCCCATATGCGGGGCATAGAGGGATTCAGTCTACTCTAAAGGGAATTGAAACATATTTCTATTGGCCTACCATGAAAGTGAACATACATGAGTATGTTTCCAAATGTGTGGTATGTCAAAAGACAAAATTTGATAGAGGGAAGCAACTTGGATTGCTTCAACCCTTGCCAATCCCTAATTCACCATGGGAGAGCATATCCATGGATTTTATCTTTGGATTGCCTAAGTCTATCCATGGGAATACGGGAATATGGACGATAGTAGACAGGTTCAGTAAACAAGCTCATTTTATACCTGTCAAAAAGACTATCAAAGCCCATCAAATGGCAACCCTCTTCATTTCGCAAATTTTCAAGTACCATGGCTTGCCAATGTCCATAGTGTCGGATAGAGATCCTAGAATGACCAGTAATTTCTGGAAGGGTCTCTTTGAGAATTTAGGAACAAGGCTAAACTTCTCTTCGGCCTATCATCCACAAACTGATGGCCAAAGTGAAATAGCTAACCTAACTATTCTCGATCTACTAAAAGCCTATGTAACGGAAGTAGATCAAAGATCCCAATGGGAGAAGTACTTACCCTTAGTAGAGTATGCTTACAATAACACTGTACATACTTCTACAGGAAAAGCACCTTTCGAGGTAATTGAGGGAAGATCAAAAAGTCCCTTGCTACTTAAGGTACATGGGAAGATCTTCGCTGCAGATGAGTATAGCCGAGACCTACAAGAATCTTTCCAAAAGATTAAGGATGCTATCTCTATCTCACAGCAAAGGCAAAAGGCTGCTGCTGACAAGCACAGAAGAGCCCAAGCCTTTAAAGAAAACGATTGGGTCTTGTTAAAGTTTCCCAAGGCTCGATTAAGGCACACTACGGGCAAGAATCCTACGGGCCACCAGAAGTACTATGCTAAACTAGCAAAAAGGTACTATGGTCCCTTCCAGATTCTTAGGCCAATCAATGAGATGGCCTATCAACTTAAGTTGCCCAATCATTGGCTCATACACAATGCTTTTCATGTGAGCCTCTTAAAGCCTTACAAAGGAGAGCCACCTCAAGAACCAACTATTGAAGACCCACCGGAGATCGAGGACCACGAGGAGGTGCTGCAGCCCGAGTCCATTCTCCGACATGAAGACAAGGTATTAAGAGGCGGTAAGACTATCAGACGATATCTTATTAAGTTTAAGAATTATCCTTTTGAAGATGCTAGATGGATGCAAGGCATACAATTAAAGGATAACCTAAACCTTGTCAATGCTTACAATGCTTCCCAAGAGTAAGCAAATGTACAAAATGTTAAAAAAAAAATGAACAAAAATTTTTGTCTTATAAGACTCTCTTTTTCTTGATTTGTGCACAAAAATGAAGTAGTATGCATGCTTAGATCAAGTTTGCGGGGACGACGTCTCCCAAACACCAAAGTAGAGCTTGTCACTCTACTATGGAAGACTGATAGGACTAATGTACAGACATGCTTGCGGCAGCCTCAGGCTCTCAAGCGCCAAATGGACTAGTCATCCATTATGGAATGATGTCGTAGGGTAACATAGGGATCCTCTACCCGCTAAGAAAAGGACTCATGTATATGCTTTATCTTCTCTACACCATAGTCGAGGACGACTATGATTTCAAGAGAGAGGTAATGTCATAATAATCAATATCTAATTCTCCTAAATGATTTTCTCATATTAAACTGATCATTTAATGTGGGGAAGTGCCAAGGGAGAAAAAGCTAGAATATTGGTTAAGTTAGCAGACCGGCCACAGTAGGGATCCAAAGGAGGGAAAATAGGGATCCAAAGGGGGGGCCATCTGCAAAAGAGCCATGTGAAACAACGGGCTAAAAAGACCCTAAGGTTCAGCCCATTAAGACTTCCAAAATGCTAAGGTTCCAAAATTCAAAGGTTGTGTCCAAAGGTTAACCTTAGGGAAAATTGGATGCTTAGTGTGTACCCAAAAAGTCTTTCTGCATCCCTACATGGGAGGGGGCGAGCCCCAAAGCTAGGGGATGAGAGAGAAAACCACACACACACACACAGGCTCCCTTTACACAAAGGGAATGAGGGACACATGTCAGCTTCTTAGGCCAGATGCCCACAAGGTGTGCCCAATTCCTATTGGAAGACCCTTGAAGTGGACCAATGAGAATTAAGCTAGAGTAAATCTAGTTTAATTAATTTAAAAACATTTAATAAAAGAAACCAATAAGAATTAAGTGTCCTAGAAGACTATTGGGCAGTCTCCCAAGGGGTCCAATGAGCATTCAGAAGCCCCATGGCTTGCCTGATTCCTATTGGCCAGGAGGCAAAGGGGTCCAATGAGAGTTTAGTTTAATTATTTAATTATCTAAAGCTCTCACAAAAGGGGAAAGGGGGACACATGTCAGAAGGCTATCACTTATGCTGCTTAATTCCTATTGGCTTGACCTGGGGAGGTCCAATGAGGAAAAAGCCAGCCTAACTTAGCAGCTAGGGCTCGCCCAAGAGAGAGAGGGGGCTGATTTTTGCTTGGCATTCACTCACACACTCTCACACTTGACCATGTGTGAAGGGAAAACACTCTATCTCCTCCCAAGCTTTAATGGAGAGCTCATCACCTACTCCAAGCTTGTGAGATAGAAGCCTACATCAACACCCTCTTGGCATGTGGATGCAAATCCAACCAAGAGCCAAGCTTCAATGCATGCTCATCTTCTCTACCAAGCTAATTACTAAGCTAAGCTATGCTAATATGAGTGATTCTGTGAGGAGATGTACTTCTTTCTCGTAAGATACTTCTTTTTCCTCTCAATCTACTCTCATACCCTGCTAGCTCTCACCATCTTCGAAGGTGTGTGAGGTCTTGGGTCTGAGAACGGGGATAATTCAAGTTGTGTTTGATTAAGTGTTTTTGCTTGGTGTATGAAGCTTCCATCTTCATTGCACTAGCTAGTCTTGAAGGAACACAAAGAATTGTATTGTACAATGTCTCTCTTGATGGGAGAAACCATAATACAAAGCCTTTTGGAGGGGGGACCGGCTCCATGCAAATCCGGTCCTCAACTGTTGTCAATAGCTTAATTGCTCTCTCTCTTTTGAAAGTATTGTCGATGCTATCTAACTAGGTGTTATGCTTTTTGTTGCTCTCTCCACCCAAGCACTCTTGTAATTCTCATTAGGAATCTATTCTAATGAAATGCCCACTATGTTCATGCTAATTTCCGCTCCAAATAAGATTTTAGGCCATTAAATGTTACATTGCAGGTCGCCGTGTGTCCATAGCATAGCTCTCACGCATCAACATAAACTATCAATACAAGGGAAGCGACCTGGATGAGGCATGGAAACTCAATAGGGTGTCAATCCTAATGAAGTGAACTCGAAGAGATGAAACTACTAACTCTACAAGCAAATCAAACGCACTAAAGCCAAGTAATCTGCCTATGTCCTTCTACACAGCTCGATAGTCATCACGCCCGTTTACCATGCAAATCATGTCGGATTCACATGAAACTTGAAGGGAAGCTACATGGGACTATCAGGAACATATCCTATCACTGTCACAACATTTTCGAGAGGTACAAAGATCGCGATCGTTCATACCAAAGTCAGCAAAAACAGTGAACATGTGATCCTGAAGGATCGGTTTAGGGTCCCTAAAGACTCTCCTAGGGTCAAAACAACATAAAATACGCATATAAGCACTCAAAACAGCGATTTAAAGCTCCAAACACGTAGTTGAAAACCTACACCGAATCTTGAATGATTACACTTGAATGGAAGAGCAAAGCAAGAGGAACACAATGCAATAAACGAATCTGAATTCGGATTACCGTAGCCACAGTAGCGAAGATTACAAATTGGAGCAAGATATATAGAGCTCTGAGTACGTACACTGTTTCTTCCAACTTGTGATAAAAGAAGATGATGTTCAAACTTACAAAACTTGACCTTTATAGTTTAGGTCTTTACAAATGGCTTGTCCGGCCAAAAGCTCCTAAACTTCTAACTGGCTCTCTAATATACAAATGCTCCCAGAAAAATAATCATAAATTCTTTTACAAGTTCTCGGTTTAGAGATGCTCTCTTACAAAAGAGTTTTACAAGGGTTTCCCGCAAAAATGTGACTCCTTCTCTGGAAACCGCCGCTTCGTCCGCCAAACAATCTAGTGCCTTGATGTGTTGTTTGGAATTCAACAAGCTTCCTTCACTAGACGATTTGTTGTTTCTCCTCTCGCAGGATGTGATATGATTTTGGGCATTCGATGGTTTTGTGATACTAACGCTCTCATTGATTTTGTGGCTAACACTTTAACTCTCAATGCCAACAATGATTCTCCTATTGTCATTCATGGAGAGGAAATTGTTCATTCTCCATCTCTCATTGCTAATATGTAGGACAAGATTGAAAGGATTCATGAGAAGGAGATTCTCTCAGTCTCTTCTTCTCCAATGCGTGACACACAGGATTTGCATGATTATGAGAAGCATGATGATTTGAATGACAATGATAAGCATGATGTTCTGGATGATAATGATAAGCATGATGATTTGCAAGATCAAGATGTGATTTCTCACAAGCATGATGAGTTACATGAAGAAGATGTGATTGTTCACAAGGATGATGAGTTAGTTGATGCTTTTTCTAGCGCAGCTAACCTCGTTGCAGATTCGATCAGTCATGAAGGATCGATCTTGGCTCTCGAGCCTAGGTCCAAAGAACCCTCACATGAAGTATTATGTGTTGGCATGATTGATACGCACGCATTGTTCGAATGTTTCATTCGTGATCATTTCCTATATTTTAGTCAGCATCATTATGTGATCCCTTTTCCTAGGCATGACATATTGTATGTTGAGCACGTTTCTCTCATGGATGAGCATGAATGTATGCAGATCTTTCATGAAAAGCTGAAAATTATGCATGCAAGGAAGTCACATTCCATGTCTCTTCCTTGGCATGACACATTCGAAGAACGCGCACATGACAGTATGAGCACCAAGCATGGGCATTTCCATTGTGAATTGCCAAAGTTGATTTCTCTAGATCATAAGAGAAAGATTCATTGTTTGTATGTGTTTGATGAACGGGTTGTCACTCCGTCTCTATGTTCATCTGCATTGCATGCACAATCGTTAGCAAAGACAAGATTTTTTCCACTCACTTTACATGGAATAGGTATGTTCATGTTTTTGTGTTGGAAGTGGTTTCAGGAATTTTCAGCCATGGAGATTCTTGAAGAAGAAGGAAGCATGACTCTCGACGAAGTTGAAGCATCGAAGGAGCCACAGAATACTTTGTTGCTTTTGGCGCGGCCCAAAGAAGCAAGCGTTGCAGACCTTTATGAAGTTCAAGTACCGCACGACCCACACATCAGAGTGGGTCGATGAAGAGTCCCTTCCAGGATTCCAGATGCTATTGGCGATCTCCCTCGACTCCATACAGCTCGATACCAGTACCTCACTTTGAAAAGGAGGGAATGTCACGTGGCACATCCAGCCCTATGTGTCCGTGGACAAGCTACACCATGATCAGGGTTCAGTCAGTCCAGTCAGTCTAGATTAGAAGTGATCTGGCACTTTTGTGAGTCTATTCGTAGACCGTGCATTCCCAGTCACTTAGCATAGATGCATATCCTCTGGTTGCACACAGCATGATCATCAGTATTCCCTTCAGAATCCATCAGATTCAGTTAGGGGACTTTTCCAGTGCATTTAACCTATTTTCCCTATTTTTGGTATTTTTCACTTATTTTTTTTAAGTGACTTTCCAACAAAAGTAGGTAGGGCAATTTTGCTAAGTTAATATATAAGAAAACCCAAGTTAGCACTTTCTGGCAGAAGAGGCAGCAGGAGCTTCCCGCTCAACAGGCATCTTCTCAACAAGAACCCCTCAAGCACCTTCTCGCACTAAAACCTAGCCCTAGCGTTTTGGTTTCCTCTCAGCCCTGGCGTTTTTGCATAGCCCCAGCACCTCCACAAGCCTGGCGTTTCCAGCTTTCCCATGATCGACACAGTATCAGATCCTTAGCGGTTGCATCAAGATTCACTAACGCTAGTAGCAATCCCATATTTGCATAGCGTTTTTACTAACGCTAGCAGGCAGCCCAGCATTTTTGGTTTTCAGCCGTAAATGCAGCAAATACAACAGCGTTTGAAGCATCCCCCACAGTAGCAGATTCAGTCCTAGTTGGTTGCAGAAGATAGCCATTTTCAGCCCTCGAAAATGCAGCCAAAACAGTCATTTTCAGCCATTGAACAGTCCCGAAATTTAGCAGATAGAAGACCACAGATTTCAGCCCTAAAGTCGTCGTCATCATCACCGTCGTCTTCATCGGCATAGTCCCAAGTTGCATCAGTCCATTGCATCCACATTGTACCCTTTGTGAAATCAATAAGTAGACCACTCTCGGCGACGAGAGTGGGGCCTTCGGAGGAGGGTTTTACAACGTCTCGGGTGTCGTATCTCTCTTCTCTCTATATCTCTCAGTCTTATACACTTACACGCATAGTGTCCATTCACTTTGTTTGTGATCATAGCACTTTCCATTAAGAACGGCAGTCTCTCCCTTCCATAAGAACTAAAAGGAACCTTGAGCTCAGCTCGGAGCACTCATCTTGAGCAAAGCGCAAACATTCATTCCGCTGCTCCTTACAAAACTAACCTAGAATGGCAAGGTGGTCAATCTAGGAGGTGGTGGGGAGAAGTCACATGTGGTGAGGAGAGTGGGAGACTAAAACTTAAAGTGACCTACAATGACCTGATAGTCAATCTAGGAGGTGGTGGTGAGGAAAGTGGGAGACTAAACACTAAGCTAACCTAGAATGGCCATATGGTCAATCTAGGTCAATTTAGGGTTTAGGTGGTGGGGAGAATTCACATGTGGTGAGGAGAGTGGGAGACTAAACCCTAAACTAACCTAGAATGACCAACCTTTCAATCTAGGAGGTGGAGAGAAATGACGTGTGGTGAGGAGAGTTGGAGATAAAACCCTAAACTGACTTAGAATGCCCAAGTGGTCAATCTAGAAGGTGGTGGGGAGAAGTCACATGTGGTGAGGAGAGTGGGAGGCTAGACCCTAAACTGAACTAGAATGGCTAGATGGTCAATCTAGGTCAATTTAGGATTTAGGTGGTGAGGAGAATTCACTTGTGGTGAGGAGAGTGGGAGACTAAACCTTAAACTGAGCTAAAATGGCTAGGTGGTCAATCTAGGAGGTGGTGGAGAGAAATAACATGTGGTGAGCAAAGTGGGAGAGTAAACCATAAACTCACCTAGAATGTAACAAACTGTTGATGTGTCAAAATCCTACTTCTATTGAAACCCTAACCCTAAAATAAAAAACCTTATTTCTGCCCCAAACCTTAATTCTATTGAAACCCTAACCCTAAAATCAAAAACCCTAATTTTATCCAAAACCCTAATTTTTCTGAAACGCTAATCCTAAAATCAAAAACCCTAATTTTATCCAAAACCCTAATTCTGCTGAAACGCTAACCCTTAAACCCTAATTCTGCCCAAAACCCTAACCCTAAAATAAAAAACCCTAACCCTAACCCCAACCCTGATTTGTTGATGTGGCGGGCTGACACGTGGCCTGCTATACGGACACCAACATGATTTACGAAAAGATGACAGTTTTTTGGCTTTGCTTTTGGACGAAAAGATTTTGAGTTTTAAAGGCTTTTTACTGTAACTGCTTTTCAGGCCAAGGGCTTTTAAATATGAGGCTACGACTCATTCTCTGGCATGCTTCCTGGGGAAGGTGCAGAGTCTGGAATACCGGCTTGTACTATGTTGATGCAATATAAAGAAATACCGAAAGGGGCGCCAAGGTTTGGGGCCAATACTCTCTAGGGTAAAATTCTGCCACTCCGTGTCACGTGTTGTCTCTCTCTCTCTCTCTCTCTCTCTCTCTCCAATTTTTATTTGAAGTTCCTAAAGTTGTTCAATCTGTTCTTTTCTATTGGCACGTGGTACCCGCCTCGTGACATAGAATGGCCAGGATTCACACGTGGTGAGGAGAATGGGAAACTAAATCTTAAACTGACATAGAATGGCCTGGTGATCAATCTAAGAGGTGGTGGAGAGAAATGACACGTGGTGAGAAGAATGGGAGAGTAAACCCTTAATTGACCTAGAATGGTCAGGTGGTCAATCTAAGAGGTGGTGTGAAGAAGTCACATGTGGTGAGGAGAGTGGGAGGCTAAACCCTAAACTGACCTAGAATGGCTAGATGGTCAATTTAGGTCAGTTTAGGGTTTATGTGGTGGGGAGAATTCTCCTGTGATGAGGAGAGTGGGAGACTAAACCTTAAATTGATCTAGAATGGTCAGTGGTCAATCTAGGAGGTGGTGGAGAGAAATGACATGTGGTGAGGAGAGTGGGATACTCAACCCTAAACTGAGCTAGAATGGCCAGGTGGTCAATCTAGGGGGTGGTGGTGGGGAGAAGTCAATGTGGTGAGGAGAGTGAAAGGCTAAATCGTAAACTGGCCTAGAATGGCCAGATGGTCAATATAGGAGGTGGTGGTGAGGAGAGTGGAAGGCTAAACCCTAAACTGACCTAGAATGGCCATATGGTCAATTTAGGATTTATGTGGTGGGAAGAATTCACATGTGGTGAGGAGAGTGGGAGACTAAACCTTAAACTGACTTAGAATGGCCAGGTGGTCAATCTAAGAGGTTGTGGAGAGAAATGACATGTGGTGAGGAGAGTGGGAGACTAAACCCTAAACTGACCTATCACATGTGGTGAGGAGAGTGGGAGGCTAAACTCTAAACTGACCTAGAATGGCCAGATGGTCAATCTAGGAGGTGGTGGAGAGATTCTACCTGAACTGGCTTAGATTGGCCACTTGGTCAATCTAGAGCATTCCAACTACACAATTTGAATTCAAATGTCCCGCCAAGGTAACATTGCAACACGTTTTAAATTCGAATTTCCGCCCAAAATTCAAATTTTGAATTTGAATTTAAAACAAGAAACCGCTCTATTTTGTCTTCTGTCCAACGAAGCCCATATTCTCCCCCTCGGCTCCCTTTCTCCCTCTCTTTTTCTTCATCTCTCTTCCTCCCTGTCTTAAACTGCTGACGTGTCAAAGCCTAAAGAATGGATCCAACTTGCAGATGCTGGCCGAGGGGCCTAAACCCTAAGAAGAACAAGTAATAGAAGAAGAAGTCCTACCAACTTATGGGGACCCTGTCCGATGGGGGCCCAATGACATAAAGGGAATAAAATAAAGTAGGACTCACACACACTCACGCAAAGCTGATGACGTGGTAGCTGTATGGAAGTTTTGGAGATCACGCTGATTGATGACGTGGAAATCCGTATGGATTTTCGTGTTTCGTGCTTGGTTGATGACGTGGTAGGTTGTACAGATTTTTGTAAATTATACTGGCAACTTTTGGTATTGCTTTTTAGACGAGAAGCTTTTGAGTTTTGAAGGCTTTTCACTGTAACTGCTTTTCAGGCCAAGGGCCTTTAAATATGAGGTTAGGGCTCATTCTCTGGCATGCTTCCCGGAGAAGGTGCAAAGTCTCGAGTACCGGCTTGTATTGTGTTGATGCAATATAAAGAAATATCAAAAGAGGCGCCAAGGTTTGGGGCCAATACTCTCTAGGGTGGAATTCTGCCACTCCGAGCCGTGTGTCGCCTCTCTCTTTTAGTTCATTTGTTATTAAAGTGCTAAAAGTCTGTTCAGTCTTTTCTTTTGTATTGACACGTGGTGCCCATCTTGTGATAGTGGTATGAGAGCATTAGGTGTGTGCTTTTCTGAAAGCATACCGGTCCTACAAAAGAGCAAACAGAGCTATTGGAATTTATTTTTTCCGACAAAAAGATCCTTCTATTAGTTAATGAAAATTGCCCATAGGGCTACATCCACCTCTGCAAGAGAGGGCTACAACAAGCCTGATGGGGAGACTCTCCCAATGAAAAAACAACATATATACAATGAGGCTAAATCAAGAGATGGGAGGAGGGAAGAGCCACACAGGTGGACAGTAGTGCCATCTGAGCACCCCCTGGACTATGGTGTAGAAAGGCCCAGGGCACCAAAGTCGAACGAAAGCCTCGGGGCGCTCCCGCATGCGGTCGGAGCTACCCTGTAGTCCCTCAAGCTGTCCTCTGAGAGTATGGATCAACTCTAGCCAAAAGTCATGAACAGTCTCTGCTGGTGGCACAGGGCGAGCCTCAAAGATGTGAAAACAGCGGACCCGCCAGATGAACCAAAGTGTCAGGCCACTGATGAGCTCCCAACACTCCTCTCTCTCACTGCACCACTCCTGTGGAGTAAGCTCTATAGTAGGCTGGAGTGTAGGTCACCCCCCCTGCATCACTATCATCCTGCTGGTGGAAGATAGCTCAAACTGAAGTGCCGGGCCCGTGAGGGTGGACCAAGCCGCTGCCCCCCAAGTGTACTGTCGAGCCGTGGAGAAGGCAGGCATCAGCCGAAGAACTCGTAGCCACACCTACTGGGCCGAGAGACAGTCCCAAAGACAATGACGCTGACTCTCCACCAACTGGTCACAGGATGCACATGCGGTCGAGAGACCACTATGCACAAGCTAGCTCCCTACTGTTGTGGCTCTGTGTGCAACCAGCCACTGAAACAAAGTGACACGCCTCGGTTGTCTGGAGTCCCACAGCCTCTGCCAAAAGGCTGCCAAGAACTCGACTGTGAGGCCCTCCTCCTGCCAATGACGTGCTGCAGCAGGGTAGGCCTCTCTCTATGCTGCAAGTACTGAAAGAAGGGGACTCTTGGGCGGTCTGTAGAAGAGAAGGGGTCCCTCCATAGCCACTCACCAGGATCCCACTGCACTCGTGCTAGTGGACAACACTCCCAAGCCCATAGCCTCCAATCTCAAGAGCTGTTGGGTCAGGGTCTATGACGCAAGTCCTCCCACAGATGCCCATAACTCGAATCCTCTAGAAACAGCACTCTGCTACCTACGGGGCCTCTACTGCAACTCGCTGTAATCATCCCCCACCCTGAACCCCGAAGAACAGGGCTGGGACAGTCTCTGAGCAGGCCCTGACTGAAATGAGAACCTCCAGTCGTGTGAAGGCTCCCATCCACCGGGGTGCTACTGGCTCGAGAGGCGTGAGCCACTCAGCTGGAACTGACTCTGAGATGTCCTGACACATGCTCTGCACCCCTCTCATGCCCTGTATCTGGAAACCTTGCACCTCCTCTGACAAACCTGTGAACTCTAGCCAGTCACCTAGAGAGCGTGCTCGACCTGCTGCCATGGGACCCCAAGAAACATGAGGCCGACTCTTAACCAAATGGCCTCTCTGAGTGCTAACCATGGGGTTCCAGACGAGGCACTGCCGTAGGCGCTCCTCCGTGCACGTCGGCTGTCTCTGCTCTAGGCCACGCCGTAAGAGCTCCCAAGATCAAAGCAAACTCACAGCGAAGCGGTCCTCCAGTCTCCTGCTCAAACCAACTCGACGCAACTCTGTAAAGATCCATATGGTCGAAGGTTGCCAAGGGCCTCCTGACTGAGGCACCCTGGCACGAAGCCAGGATGCCCACTGATCCCCCCAAGTCACTGAAGTGGTCACTAGTGTAGAAGCGATCTATCCGCGATAGATTCACTCCTCCCACTTTGCGGTCCGATCTAGAGAAGGCAAGACTCTCTGGAGGCCTCACAACGCCAGAGTGCTGCCATGTATCCGAGACCCTCAAAGTCATACACAAACTCTCCCAAGCTGCTAACTCGACTCCATGCACAGTAGCATGGCTGCCTCCAATCCTGTCAGAAGGGTCCTCCAACATGTTGAAGTCCCCTCCTACACACCAATGGTCACAAAGACTCAACAATCTGTGACCAAAACTCTGCACGAGCACTCGCCACATTGGGCGCATAGATGTTCAGGTAACCCACAAGGCCACCCTGAACCTGCATAGTAATCCACTGAGCCTTGCCTGGCACAATAATCCCTCTGCCCACAATGGCCTGCTGCAATGAGTCCACAATAGTCATACATACCCCACCTTGGATGCCTCCAGGTCCAAAAGCAGCTGACCAAAAGGTATCACATCGTCCACGCAAAATCTGACCACATCGTCGAACGCGGCTCTCAGACAGATGGTGCTCCTGAAGCATAAGGAGATCAATTATAACAGACTTGGACACTCCAAGTCAAGAATCAACCGCGATAGCACCAAATAACCACTTCAAAACAAGTCACATATCACAATAGATGTACACTGGCCCGTCGGAGTTTCGTGCCTAGAGATATTGGCCCCAAAGACTGGCGCCCCTTTCGGTATTCTTTTTATATTAATCAAATCAACGTACAAGAGAGTGGCTAGGGTTTCACTCTCAGACTCTAAGTCTAGATGCTCTGAGAAGTGAGGCCCTCACCACTAATTTAAAGGTTACAAGGGATGCCCAAAAGCAGAGCCCCAAAGGATTCAAATCAAAAGCAATTGCTCTCTCTCTCTCACAGAGAGTCAAAACTTGAAAGCAAAAGCATTCTCTCTCTCTTTCTCATATTGTAGAGAAAAAGCAAAATTCGCGTCGCTCATCATTTTCCAAAAAAATTTTTTTTAAAAAAAATAATATCCTCCGCGATTTTCGGAAATTAGGGTTTTTGGCAAAAATTAGGGTTTTTGCTGTTCGTAGCCACGTCATCACTTTGTGACATACCCCCCCTCTTGAAAGCATTGTAATCGACCGCGATTACGCCTGCAAAACCGACAAAATCCATAAACCGTCTTAGCAGACACTGACTGTTAGTACCTACGTACTAGGAACACACATCTAGCACATGTACAAAATCGATAGTCACATCACACGACATCACATGACATTTAACATTCATTCGGATCTTAGACCATGATTTATCCGCAATGTAGCTAGCAATCACATCTAGGTCCAATCGGGACCTCATCGATGTCCGATTGACTAACCCCTATTGCAACCATGTCTATTCGAGATCAATCAGACCAAAATGCTGCAGTCATTTCGTCTGTCAGTTCCTGCACTCACAAGAAGTCAAGAACAAATCAGTATCATTATCAAGAATTCCATTTCATAAAGTCATCCAGCAGAATACTGTCAGGCCTTCTTGCATCAAGACCGTACCTAGACTATGACCACAAGCATCACAATATACTTCAAATGACTTCTGCGAGTCCGGCAAAGTCAAATAGGTCCCGTAGTCAATTTCTCTTTCAATGTCCGAAAGGCAGTCACCTCTGTGGGTCCCCACAAAAAAGTTACTCCTTTCTGTGTCAAGGTATGCGAAGGGGAAGCAACCTCTGCAAACTTTCGTATGAACCGCCTGTAGTATGAACACAGTCCCAAGAAGCTTCTAACTTCATGGATCCTCAAATCGGGCCAATCACAGATAGTCTCTATCTTGGCCGAGTCCATTTGCACTCCTGCTGGTGCTGCTGACACAATGTGTCCCAAAAAGTATATCTCTGGTATGAAAAATTCACTTTTCTTTGCATTAATCACTAACGTGTGATCTCGTAATGCCTAAAAAACTTGAAGTAGATGATCTCTATGTTCTGCCTCATTCTTGGAGAAAACAATGATGTCATCAAAGAAAGTGCCAACAAATAGCCTGTACTCTCGAAAAATCATGTCCATCATCCGGTTAAATGTCGCAGGAGCATTGGTTAAGCCAAAAGGCATCACCAAAAACTCAAATAACCCAAAAGTCGTCCGAAAAGCTGTCTTGTAGACATCTCCTGACGCTATCCTGATATGATGATATCCACTCTTCAAGTCAATCCTGGTAAAGCACGAGGATCCCTGTAACCTGCCGAGTATATCATCGATCCTAGGAATCGGAAATCTGTTCTTGATGGTGATTTTGTTGAGAGCGCTATAATCAATGCACATTCTCCAAGATCCGTCTTTCTTCAAAACCAACAACACTGGAGAGAAATACGGTGAAGTACTAGGCTGGACAAGACCCTTTTCTAAGAGGTCTTTCACTGGGTTCATAATCTTTTCATTCTGTACTCGGCTCACACGATAAGGTGGCCGATTCGGTGGCGTGCTTCCATGTATCAGATCAATGGTTTGATCTTCAGGCCCTCTGAAAAGCAATCGGCATGAGTGTGGAGAAAAATCTTGGCGTTCTTTTGATCAAGTCAAAACATATTCAACCTTTATCCATCGTTCAGTTCTCTCCCAAAAGAATGAGTAAGAAACTGAAGTTCATCAAGTACAATCTCTAAGCCCTTCATTTATCAAAGTCGCTTTCTCGGCGTAGTTCTTATGGTACCAAGGGATCCTGAGTAGAACATCACTCGCGTGCCCTGAACACCCCTGTCATTGGCAAACAAAGTTTGCCAATGCTCAATGTAATGGCAACATCCCATCCGGGTGGCAGTCAACTACCTCCGCCTGTGGTGTCAGTCTGTCGGGCGTAATTCCAAATCGAGCCGCCAATTCCAAGTGAAAAGAAGTTGGCCTTGGCTCCTTCAAAAGAGCTTCATCATCCTTCACTTTGCCCAAAAAGCGGCAAAGTTTGTACTTTCATTCATTAGATTTGGTGCAGGCCCCACGCCATGTGGTACCAGTTCTGTTTTTATATCTTCCTTTTCTGCCACATTCCTCAGCTGCTCTCGAACTCTCAGGCCTGTCGTCGTCTTTATCATTCTGTTCTTTCTGTGCCTTTTTAGGGCACTTTGCGGAGATATGTCCCTGTTCCCCACATCCAAAGCACTTCCCCTCTCTGATGAAGCGAGCTCTCTCCTCAGAGTAAGCTTGGGTTGTGCATCCTTTTTCTCTGGGTTGCTCTTTTTCTTTCTACTTTCATTTCCAGAAGTCTGTTCGGCTTGTTGTGTCATGGCCTTATCTGTGGGGTAGGTCAGACTGCCAGAGTGCATGGAAAAGCCCCACTTCGCATGACTCATCAACTCTTGAATAGAAGCTGATTTCTGTTCCAAGCAATGATCTCGGATCTCTGTAGGTAGACCCAAGGTAAACCGCTCAATCTGTTCTCTGAACGAGATCTTCTTGAATGAAGAGGTGGGTAGAAAAGAGCTCCAGAATCGTTCGCAATAAGGATTGATTGTATCTTTCTTGGTCATCCGAAGATGGTTCCAAGCAGCTCGTATATCTCGCTCAAACTCTTGAGTCAACCAAGAAGAAATAAAAAGCCTCTTAAATTTCAGCCATTTAACTTTGTTTAAAAAGAAGAGTGGACCGCCAAGTACGAGCATTCCCCTTAAGGTAAGAGGTAGTTCTCCGAATCTTGGAGTGCTCTGAATAGCGTCCTCCCGCAAAAGCGATGTCAAACTGCTATATAAAAGACAAAGCCTTCGAAGCATCTGAGTATCCTGAAAAAGTATCAAACTTGATCGAGTGGCCACCTTCCTTAAACTCTCGGACTTTCTTGCTTTTATCTTCGACAAATTCATACTGGTTGGCTCTGTAAAAATTCTTCTTGTTCGCATAAAAGTTTCCGTTGTCAGAGTCTGAACTGTCCGTAGACGAGTCCTCTGTAGAAGTGTCACTCACTAGGCGAGACTTAGACTTCTTTGCCTTTTTCTTGCCCTTTCCGAAGCGTTGTTTCTTGCTTCGCTTTTTGCTTTTCTTGTCTTCTTCGCTCGAGTCTGAAGAGCTAGAAGAACTGTCAGAAGAAGAAGAAGAAGAACTGGGTAGGTCTTCAAACTTGACGCGCTTCTTCAATTTATTTGCCTTGTCAAATGTCGACCGACGACCCAAATATCCCAAGAAGTCGATGCCTTTCTTCTGCTTTTTGCCATGCTTTTTTCCTTTCTTTTGCATATCGAAAAGCTGAGCAATCCGTGCATCAACCACATTTTCCAGTTCCTTCTCCGTATATTTCTTGGAGGCAGAAGGTTTCTTGAGAGCGGGTTTCGGGAGTGGTGTTGTGGTTCTTTGCCACTCCATCTGTACCTCTTCCAAAGAGGTCTGGTTCATATATTTTGCCAACTTCGGGTCCTTGGCAAAATTGAGAATCATATTTGTTGCATCGCCAATCAATTGACGACGCTCCATCTCTCTTTGCTCCGCCTAAGTAGGCCGAGGCGGGCCATACTCTCTGTTTGAATCTTCGTTGTGATCCCAGCCCGCATCTCCAGATGCAGAGGGAGTCGACTGATCATTGCCTGAAGCCATAGGTGCCGCGGAAAAAAAAAATCGGGGATTGGATTTCCCGTAGAAGAGAAATCGGCCGTGCTCTGATACCACTATAACAGACTTGGACACTCCAAGTCAAGAATCAACCGCGATAGCATCAAATAACCACTTCAAAACAAGTCACAGATCACAATAGATGTACACTGGCCCGGCGGAGTTCCGTGCCTAGAGATATTGGCCCCAAAGACAGGCGCCCCTTTCGGTATTTCTTTTTATATTAATCAAATCAAAGTACAAGAGAGTGGCTAGGGTTTCACTCTCAGACTCTGCGTCCAAATGATCCGAGAAGTGAGGCCCTCACCACTAATTTAAAGGTTACAAGGGATGCCCAAAAGCAGAGCCCCAAAAGCTTCAAATCAAAAGCAATTGCTCTCTCTCTCTCATAGAGAGTCAAAACTTGAAAGCAAAAGCATTCTCTCTCTCTTTCTCATATTGTAGAGAAAAAGCAAAATTTGCGTCGCTCATCATTTTCCAAAAAAAAAATTAAAAAAAAATTAATAGCCTCCGCGATTTTCGAAAATTAGGGTTTTTGACAAAAAAAAAAAGGGTTTGCAAGAATTTTAGGGTTTCTTGCAGAAATTAGGGTTTCTGTTGTCCGTAGCCACGTCATCACTTTGTGACATCAATCTCTCCTCCCACAAGGCAACGATGAAGCTCTTGACCCAATCGGCCACGCTGTCACTGAAACTGGGGCCCACCTAGTCCCTGCACGTTCCACGAGACGATCCTCATGGGGAGCGAGAGAGAACAAATGCTGCTGCAACAGCAAGACGGGCTATCTTCGAGGCTGGCTTGGATGGGGAGTAATCCGCATCCGAGCGTCCTCTAGATAGGCGAGACTGCAGTGAGTGCCTAGCCGAGCCGTGCGTAAAGCAACCTCCTCTGTCCAGGAGTCCTCATGAATGTATACATAGCAAGGAAAACACTGCGTATCAACAAAAAAGTACACCACAATGTGCCTACATCCTGCTGAGTCTAGGGGTGTCACCGCAAACTTGGCCAGTGGCCACAAAGTCTGCAGCAAATCTGTAACTCCAAGTTCTCCCATGTGGTGAGAGAACTCGAGAACCTGTGTATGCAACCATCCCACCACTGAGTCGAGGGACCACTCTGTCTCGGTCCTACCACAGAGGGGGAAGGAGAAACGAACTGCTGAGTCCAAGGCCTCTGTCCCCCTAGCGGCGAGGAACAAAGCATGGACCCTGAAGTAGGCTGCCTCGTGGTCTGCTGTGGAATCGTCGAGAAAGCGAGTGAACCCGTAGTCGAAGAAATACCAGTGGCATCGGAGGTCAATTCTCGTCAGACCACGAGGGATAGCTGCAAGGGAAGATGTCTGAATCTGCATAGGGGGCCGCAAGAAGGGCTGACCCTCTCTCGCTAGGCGACTCGTGGCAAAGGCGCTGCCAAGAGATCCCCTAGCCGCCGGCGAGGGACCAGTCTCCTGAGTCGACTATGGAACTGGAGCAGGAGGGGGGGGGGGGAGAGAAGGAGCTCGGGCGGGGCGGGGCGGGGCGGAGGGGAGGAAAAGCGGGGTGGGGCGGCAGAGGTAGAGGGGCGAGGTGTGGAGTGGATGGGAGTAGAGGGCGGGGGGGGGGGGGGGAGGATGAGGAGAAGGAGGGGAACTTTGAAGGGGGGTGGCTGGCGAGGGTGAAGCGGAGGTGGAGGCTGGCGTAGGGGGCTCCTCCTACTCAAGAGGACCAAAGCGGTTCCTCGTGGGAACCCACTACTGCTAAGTAGGCACCTGAGGGCCACTCTGAGTGTCAGGCTCTTGCTGTGGCCCTTGGCGTCAACGGCCACGGGCCTGCTGCCACCCCTCCTCCGCTGGAGCCCCAGGCTCGGAGGGTGGCTCTGAATCTATGTGTTGTGCCGTTGGCTATGGCTGCGGCCCAGCCTTGGCAGGCTGGGGCTGAGACTTAGGTGCAGGTCGTGGCCTCCTCCGTGGACAGGCCTTCGCTAGGTGGCCCATCTGTCTGCAAATGAAGCACTGGTTAGGGAGACCCGAGTACTCCACACTCTGTCTAAACCAACCCCCACTCACCCGAGGTAGAAGGATGACCTTCGGGAGTGTGTGGGTATCTTTGACCAAAACTCGAACTAAGGGGATGCCAGCCGCCTTGGCAGCTACCGATGCTGTCGTACGAGGTGACTCCAGGACAGTCCCGATGGCGGAGCCAATCCTGGAGAGAAGGGGTAGGTACTCACTCCGTAAACCCGAAAAGCAGACTGAGATGGGGATGTCTGCCTCCTCTACTAGCACATCTGAAGTCGGGTCAAAACCATGTCGCAACTATCGAAAGTGGGCGCGTGATGCTCGGATGGCCAGTGGACTCAAAGCTATGACCTTGGAATCCATCTCGGAGGTCTCGAACTCGATCTGGTAGTACCCCCGCCCGAGAATCTGGAGATCCAAGATCTTGCCCACCTCTGCGAGAAGGCGGGCGTGGAGAAGGTATCGCAGCTCTCCTCTGCTAGGACGGGTGCCGAGAATTTTGCAGATGACCGAAGTCGCCTGCAAACGCTCAACCTCAGTGGCTAGGCTCGCTTGCTCTGTCAGCGATAGAGCAAGCCGAATGGTGGGCTCAGCGGGGTCGAACGAGGGCGCTTCGGATGAGTCCCTCTTTGGCGGAGCTGGAGCCTCCATCTGTGTCTACTGCTGTGGCAAATAAGCGGACGGTGAAGAGACTCTGCAACCGAGCACGCCGAGCACTGTCCGAAGAAACAGTGTTGCAGAGCCAAGTGCAGGAACCTTCGGGAATGACGAAGACGGGGGGGGGGAGGAAGGATAAGGCAGTGAGCGAGAATTCAAGGGGCAGCGGTCGGGGGGGGGGGGGGTGACGGCGCGAGAAGGGGGCAGTGGACGGGCTGGGGGGCAACGCGAGGTGAGGGCAGCGGGCTGCTATGCGCAAGGGCAGGCGGGGAGGGCTGGGCTGATGCACGCGGGCGAGCAGGCTAGGCTGGGCAAATGCGCGGAAGGGCAGGCGGGGGAAGGGAGGCAGCAAGGGGGGGGGGGGGGGGGGGGGGGGGGGGGGGGGGCAACGATGGTGCAGCAGGGGGGGGGGGGGGGGGCAGCAGTAGCGAGCACCAGATCTCAATGTCAAGGCTTGAGCTATTGGAATTTTATTTGAGGTATCTGCGACCTTCGACCCCGGACTTATTAGCCACTTTATTTGAGGTATCTTCGGCCTCCGACCCCGAACTTATTAAACACTCCCACCGTTACTTCATCGTGCATTGGGCGTGCTCCCGTCTTCATCACTGTGTCTTACAGAGCATAAGCCATAAAGAACCCAAGACTTGGAATTTATGGATTCAACAGAATATTTGCAAGTTTTATTCAATGAACTCCACGACATTCTTTCGCGGCATCCTCAACAGAATCTTCCGATGCTGCAAAATTTTCAACAATTTTTGAACTTCAAATTACCCCCTCTAATGTCCCAGGTGGTACCTCCTCCTCCGAAAACAGAAAGTACGAGAGCTTCCAACTGGCAAACTTCTCAGCCGTCTTTTCCGATCGGGGGAGTCTTTAGGAATATGGTGCAACCATTTGATCCATCTAGTGCAGCCGCCTTTGCCCCCACCTCCACCACCAGGCTACAATGGTTGGAGCCCATATGGATACCCTTATTATCCAACCCGGATATGCGCCTAACAACCCAAAGATTTCAAAGATGGTGCACGACAGTCAAATTTTTCACTTTTTCTAGGGTGAAAGATCGCAAGAAAGCATTGCAGTTCCTACAGCAATTCGACAATATCTATGCTTTAGGGAACTATACAGAAGAATCCAAGATTTGTCTAGGAGCCGGATTTCTTAAAGATAATGCTATGCAATGGTGCAGTTCAATCGCGACACAACTGCATGCTTCAAGAACCTAGCACGATTTCAAGACAGTTTTAGCATGTAGTTACATGAATTCTATGTTTGAAGTCCGGATTTTGGTAGAGTACAGCAACTTGAAAATGCTTGCCACCAAAACCATGGACGAATATAACCAAAGGTTTCTCGACGTGTACCTTCCAGTGTCCTTCTTTAGATCTATTCCCTTGGAGGCCCAATCAGAGTAATACACCATTGGACTTCCATCACCATTGCAAGAATATTGTCTATCCAAGCAAGTCTCCACCATGCAAGAACTTATGGACCATGCCGCAGTCGGCTACAAACTGATGAAGGGAAAGCTAGAGTTTACCACAGAAGAATCTTCAGCCACTAACCACAACTCTTGCCAACAAAGAACAAATTCTCAAGAATCTCGTGAAAGTCAACCACAAAGGTCTCATTTGACACCTCAACATGACAACAACGAGACACTGTACTACAAGAAGGTTGATGTTTTCGATGTTTTCAAAGAGGACATAACTATTTTGGTTGTCCCCAACGCACTGACAAACACGTAGAGCCAACTCCCGTGTCGACGGTCGACAGAAACCTAGGACCATCTCCAGCCAAACGAGCTAAACCGGCTACTGGATTAGTACCTGACATCTATGGCATACGCCTTGAAAGTACAAATGAATAATTTGTGTCGAGCATATGGAAAAGTCAATGGCTTCAAAGCCCTTATTTTCTTTGACCCCGGAGCTACAGAGAACTTCATCCATCCAGGATTCTTAAAGCAGATGCACTTTGATTATGATGCAGAGGGTGGAGAAATTGAAGCTGAGCTAGCCATAGGAAAACTTAGAAAGTGGTACCACTCATTGGTGCTCTTTCAGTGACCAAGATTATCATGGAAAAGCCGATTTCCACATTATGAAGTTGGGCAATTGTGATGTTCTATTGGGCATGCCTTGGCATGACAAGAATGATATGACTCTCCAGGTTCGGAACCGAACCATCACCGTGATGCAGAAGGGCGAGCCAGTCGTCCTCAAAGTTCGGTTGTCCGAACAAAACCCTGAATGAACTTTCTTTTAAACTTTGTTTGAGAAAGTATGGTTTGAAATTTGTTTGAAATGGATGGTATCTGTTTTGAATCTCTCTTGGTGCTGATTTGAAATGTTTTACTCTGGTTTTAATACTGCTTTCAATGATTGGTGATTTTACTCTCGCGTGGAGGGTGAGAAATGATGTTTGAGAATGCTTGTTCATACTCATGGCCAGGATCCTTGTGGTTATTTTACGAGCGACGGGAGTATTGTTGTCGCAACTCATGGCCCGGGCCTACATGGTTATTTACGGGGGGAGTATTAAGAAGTCTCAGTAGTGCTGGGGGAGGCATCTAATTGTAAAAGGCCTCCATATCGACCTTTTAGGTTATTTGCGGGAGGAGTTTGGATGGTTATTTGCGAGGGGGGAATGTTCATCGACGGCGTTATGTTTGTATATCTTGTAACATGCATATGTGAGCATTTGTGTTGCATTGTGATCTGCCGACCACTGAATATTACTAGTTTAATGAGATTGCCTGGGTATGTAATTTTAGTGCATCCAGATACTCGTGGATTAAGGTCAGTACGGTCTGGGTGTGATTGCTAATTTTACTACGCCGGAATATCAAGAGTTCCAATCTGGACAAAAGGAGAAGCTAGCTCCTTGATCAAAAGAGACGAAAGGAAAAGCTAACTCCTCAACAAAAAAAAGAGCAAACCAATTGTCCCTCGGAATGACTCTCAAATTTTTTTGAGCTAACTTGAGTTGTTTTGCAGATATGTTGTAATCGTGGACGATCACTCTCTTTCAAGAAGGGGAGATGTCACAAACTGCTGATGTGTCAAAGCCTAAAGAATGGAGCCAACTGCTGGTCGAGGGGCCTAAACCCTAAGAAGAACAAGTAACAGAAGAAGAAGTCCTACCAACTTATGGGGACCCGTCCGATGGGGCCCCAATGACATAAAGGGATTAAAATAAAGAAGGATTCACACACACACTCACGCAAAGTTGATGATGCGGCAGCTGTACGGAAGTTCCAAAAATTACGCTGACTCATGACGAGGTAGGCTGTACGGATTTTCGCATTTCACGCTGGCTAATGACATGGCAGACTGTACGAATTTTCGTAAATTACGCTGGCAGCTTTTGCCATTGCTTTTTGGACCAGAAGCTTTTGAGTTTTGAAGGTTTTTCACTGTAACTGCTTTTCAGGCCAAGGGCTTTTAAATATGAGGTTAGGGCTCATTCTCTGGCATGCTTCCTGAAGAAGTTACAGAGTCTAGAGTACCGGCTTGTACTGTGTTGATGCAACATAAAGAAATACCAGCAGGGGCACCAAAGTTTGGGGCCAATACTCTCTCGGGTGGTATTCCACCACTCCGTGCCGCGTGTCGTCTCTCTCTTTCAGTTCACTTGTTATTAAAGTGCTAAAAGTCTGTCCAGTCTGTTCTATTCTATTGGTACATGGTGCTCGTTTTGTGACACTCCGTCTATCACACGCGCTTTCATAATTTCTCCCTCTTAGTCTTTCTATTTTTCTCCCTCTTCTATTTTGTACTGCATTACTAAAACGCATCATCAAGCATATACAGGTACATATTTTAATTCAGTTTTGTATATGTGCGTATTTATTTATGTATTAAAAGTTTAACCTCTGAAATTAGGAAACAAGAGGAGTTTGGAAGATTTCCTTGATTTTATTTATCTATGTTGTTACTGTCGTTGTTGTTGTCATCACTATCTATCCTACTGTTTCGATCGTTGTCGTTGTTGCTGCTGCCCACGTCCTTACTGGTGTTGTCGTCGTTATTGATGTTGATGATGTCGCCGCTAATGTCACTGCTATGCTACTGCTGCCATGCTACAACCCTAAATTCGGCGTGCTCACAGATCCTTGCACGCTCACAGATACCTGCGCGCTGCCACGGGTCCTTCTGGCTATTGTTCTTCACGCTCTTTGCGATCACAGATCCCTGCGCTCTCACAAATCCTTGCTGCTGCTGTTCTTAACGCTCACGCCTCCCTGCGCGCTGTCACTTTGAGGTCAACACGCATCTGCTGCTGTTGTTGTTCACACTCACAAATCTCTGTTGGTTTTCACGCTCACGGCCTTCTTTTTGCCTGTGGGGTCTCAAACCCCTAGCTTCTACCAATTTCACACTTGACCAAAATTTGGTAGAATTTGGCTGCCTGAGGAGAGCCATGTGAGTACCTAAAAAACAAAAAATCGCACCTTGACCCTATCCCTTGATCCCGTCCAGGGTGTTGTCCTAGACCCCGCCCAGCATAAAAAAATACACTAAAAAGAGGAGGCGACAAATTGTTGATTGTGACAAATAAACCATCCAATGACAACTATTAAAAAAAAAAAGCATGAAAAAATCGTTAAATACTAGGGTTCACGGCTTAGGGTTTAACCCCTAGGAAAAAAGTTCCAACATGCAGTTATTTATACCAATAGAACAACTAGGTGGCCAATCTACAAGGGGCAAGGGCCAAACATGCAGTTAGTTATACCACTAGAATGACTAGTTGCCAATCTAGACTTCATATTTTCATAAGAGAGGATGTAGTGGCATCTAGCTATGCTAGAATGGACATGTGACCAATCTACATCGGTAAACAATGACTAGTGGCCAATCTAGACTTCATATTTTCATAAGAGAGGATGTAGTGGTATCTAGCTATGCTAGAATGGACATGTGACCAATCTACACCGGTAAAGAATGACCAGTGCCCAATCTAGACTTCATATTCTCATAAAAGAGGATGTAGTGGTATCTAGCTATGGTAGAATGGACATGTGACCAATCTACACCGGTAAAGAATGACTAGTGGCCAGTATATACTTCATATTCTCATAAGAGAGCATGTAGTGACATCTAGCTATGCTAGAATGGACATGTGACCAATATCCACCGGTAAAGAATGACAAGTGGCCAATCTACACTTCATATTCTCATAAGAGAGGATGTAGTTGCATCTAGCTATGCTAGAATGGACATGTGGCCAATCTACACCGGTAAAGAATGACTAGCGGCCAATCTAGACTTCATATTTGCATAAGAGAGGATATAGTGGCATCTAGCTATACTAGAATGGACATGTGACCAATCTACACCGGTAAAGCTATGCTAGAATGAACTAGTGCCAAATCTATAGTGCCTATTTGCATAACAAAGAATGTAGAGACACCCACCTATCTCCTAGAATGGACATGTGGCCAATCTACAAGGAACAAGTATCCACCAACATCATTAGGTTTCTATTGGGATCTTTGAGGGCCTATTAAATTGCCACATCTAAATTAGAAGGATTAGCATAAAAACCAATGATTAAATACCACATGGACTGAAATGTTGGGTTCATCAAAGGGTTAAAGAGATGCTAAAATTTTGTTGTCTTTTGCTTATTTTGTAGCTTGAAAATAGGAAACAGCTGAATGGTTTTGCAAGTCCATCATTGCTTGGCCAAAATGTGTAGGGCCATCAATAGATTATAAATTGGGAGGCTTTTCAAGCCCTCACGGTGGCCAATCTTGTGAGCACTTTGCAGACTCAGCCTGCACATAAACAAGGAAGTCACCACTTAGATAAGGGAATTCAAAGCCTGGGAACAATGAGCTCAACACCGTCTCATTGATTGGCAAGCTCTTTAATGATAAAACCATCCACTTTTGACTACCTCACCATCTTGCCCTGCAACACGCGCCATGCATCCAATGCATGTGCGCCACATTGTCTCTCTCTCTCTCTCTCTCTCTCTCTCTCTCTCTCTCTCTCTCTCTCTCTCTCTCTCTGTGTGTGTGTGTGTGTGTGATTGTCAGACGTACCTTGCCTGTAGTGCAGCACTCTCGGCATGTCGTCACTTGGCCACACCTGTCATGGATCCTCTACATAAACTGGACCCTCTCCATTAATGAATTCGCCTTTCAAATCAAAAATTCCAGTAGCTCGTTGAACGCCCGTCAAATTTCAACCCTTTTTTAATGCTTAAACCACCTACAAGCAGTCCAAACTACTCTAGAAAGGGAATCTATACTTAAAGTTAGTAGGAGAAAAAATGAAAACACTAAACATCCAAGTTATTAGGCCCTCAAACAACCCATTGAGAATGTAATGATTATTCAAACAACCAGGTGGTCATTTTGGAGTGTACATCACACAAGGAATAAAGTAGTAAAACCCACCTATCTTAGAATGGATAGGTGGCTGCTCTAAAATAGCAAGTTCTCAACAACAATGGAGTTATTCATATCACTAGCATGACCAAGTGGTTATTCTAAAGTGCATATCTGCACAAAAGGTAAATTACTGACACCTACCTATCTTACCATGGATAGGTGGCTCATCATTCATAACACCAGAATGACCAAGTGACTATTCTAGTTTGCACATCTGCACAAAACATAAAGTACTACAACCCACCTATCTTACAATCGATAGTTGGCTCATCATTCATACTACTAGAATAACCAAGTGGCTATTCTAGAGTGCACATCTGCACAAAATAGAAAGTACTGATGTCTAACCTGACCTAGAATGGTCAGATGGTCAATCTACATGTGGTGGAGAGAATGGACTTGTGGTGAGGAGAGTGGGACTTTCTACCTAAACTCACCTAGAATGGCCAAATTGGTCAATCTGGGAGGTGGCGGAGAGAATAGACTTGTGGGGAGAAGAGTAAAACAATATACCTAAATTGAACTAGAATGGCTAGATGTTCAATCTAGATGTGGTGGAGAGAATGGACATGTGGCGAGGAGAGTGGGAGTTTCTACCTAAATTGACCTCGAATGACCAGATGGTCAATCTAGGAGGTGGTAGAGAGAATGGACATGTGGTGAGGAGAGTGGGACAATGTACCTAAACTGACCTAGAATGGCCAAATAGTCAATCTAAAGGTCGTGGAGAGAATGGGCATGCGGTGAGGAGAGTGGGAGATTCTCCCTAAATTGACCTAGAATGGCAGATAATCAATCTAGGGAGGTGGTGGAGAGAATGGACTTGTGGTGAGGAGAGTGGGACATTCTACCTAGACCGACCTAGAATGGACACATGGTCAATCTAGGAGGTGGTGCAGAGAATGGACATTTGGTGACGAGAGTGGGAAAATATACCTAAATTGAACTAGAATGGCTAGATGGTCAATCTAGATGTGGTGGAGAGAATGGACATGTGGTGAGGAGAGTGGGAGATTCTACCTAAACTGACCTCGAATGGCCAAATGGTCAATCTAGGAGGTGGTGAAAGAATGGACATGTGGTGAGGAGAGTGGGACAATGTACCTAAACTGACCTAGAATGGCCAGATAGTCAATCTAAAGGTTGTGGAGAGAATGGGCATGCGGTGAGGAGAGTGGGAGATTCTACTTAAATTGACCTAGAATGGCTAGATAATCAATCTAGGAGGTGGTGGAGAGAATGGACTTGTGGTGAGGAGAGTGGGAGATTCTACCTAGACCAACCTACAATGGCCATATGGTTAATCTAGGATTTGGTGCAGAGAATGGACGTTTGGTGAGGAGAAAGGGACAATATACCTAAATTGAACTAGAATTTCCAGATGGTCAATCTAGATGTGGTGGAGAGAATGGACATGTGGTGAGAAGAGTGGGAGATTTACCTAAATTGACCTAGAATGGCCGAATGATCAATCTAGGAGGTGGTGGAGAGAATGGACATGTGGTGAGGAGAGTGGGAAAATGTACCTAAACTGACCTAGAATGGCCAGATGGTCAATCTAGATGTGGTGGAGAGAATGAGCATGTGGTAAGAAGAGTGGGAGATTCTACCTAAACTGACCTAGAATGGCCTGATGGTCAATCTAGGGTTTAGGTGGTGGATAGAATGGACTTGTGGTGAGGAAAGTGGGATATTCTACCTAGACTGACCTAGAATGGCCACATGGTCAATCTAGGAGGTGGTGCAGAGAATGGACATTTGGTGAGGAGAGTGCGACAATATACCTAAACTGAACTAGAATGGCCAGATGGTCAACCTAGATGTGGTGGAGAGAATGGACATGTGGTGAGGAGAGGGGAGATTCTACCTAAAACGACCTAGAATGGCCAGATGGTCAGGAGGTGATGGAGAGAATAGATATGTGGTGAGAAGAGTGGGACAATGTACCTAAACTGACATAGAATGGACAAATGGTCAATATAGAGGTGGTGGAGAGAATGGGTATGTGGTGAGGAGAGTTCAACAATCTACCTAAAATGACCTAGAATGGCCAAATGGTCAATCTAGAGGTGTTGGAGGGAATCAAGATGTGGCTAGGAGAGTGGGAAAATCTACCTAAACTAACCTAGAATGACCAAATGGTCAATCTAGAGGTGCTGGAAAGAATGGACATGTGGTGAGGAGAGTTAAAAAATCTACCGAAACTGACCCAGAATGGCCAGATGGACAATCTAGAGGTGGTGGAGAGAATGAACATGCGGTGAGGAGAGTGGAAAAATCTACTTAAACTAACCTAGAATGGCCAATCAGTCATTCTAGAGGTGGTGGAGAGAATGGATATGTTGTGAGGAGAGTGGGACAATCTACCTATACTGACCTAGAATGGCCAGATGGTCAACCTAGGAGGTGGTGGAGAGAAGGGTCATGTGGTGAGGATAGTGGGAGATTCTACCTAAGCGGACCTAGAATTGGCTAGATTGTCAATCTAGAGGTGGTGGAGAGAATGGAGAGGTGGTGAGGAGAGTGGGAAAATGTACCTAAACTGACCTAGATTGGCGCTGGTGGAGAGAATGGA
This sequence comes from Adiantum capillus-veneris, assembly GCF_014529385.1. Lineage (NCBI taxonomy): Eukaryota > Viridiplantae > Streptophyta > Polypodiopsida > Polypodiales > Pteridaceae > Adiantum > Adiantum capillus-veneris. The sequence continues at coordinate 117,858,914 of NC_140952.1, read as the reverse complement.
CAGGTGGTGAGGAGAGTGGGACAATCTACAGAAAGTACAATCTAGAAAGTAGTGATGTCCACCTTTCTTTCAATAGATAGGTGGTGCATCATTCATACCCCCAAAATGACCAAGTGGCTATTCTAGAGTGCAAATCCAAACAAAACATAAAGTACTCATGCCCACCTATCTTGCAATGGATAGATGGCTAATCATTCATACCACCAGATTGACCAAGTGGCTATTCCAGAGTGCACATCTACATAAAACATAAAGTACTATTGTCCACCTATCTTACAATGGATAGGTGGCTCATAATTCATACCACCAGAATGACCAACCAAAATGAACAACTAGAATGACTAGTGATAATTGGTCAACCTAGAGGGACACAAAAAGTTAAACTAGAAGATTTCATATCATATAGCAAGTGTATTCATAAGCATGGCTCACGGTCATTGATCTCATTGTTTTTAACATGCTAAACCTTTTGCATTTAGGATGGATTTTCAATTTGGAAAAAAAGTGCATCTACTTCTACAAAATGAAATTGTCGCAGTTGGATGTGTTTGTAAGATAGATCCTAATGCAACATGTGGTGGTATAGAGCTAGGTCTAGGAAATGTGTCAGTGTTACTGGAAGAATGCTTAAAGGATGTCTTGTTGCCTTTTCCTACAATGGATACAACGTCCTCATTGCAGAACACATTATGGAGTAGTGTTCGATGGACGAAGGGTCTACTTAGACCTTTGTCAAGTCATCAAAACTTAGTATCATATGATATACACAATGTAGATGAAGATGACAATGATCCTATGATCGTGGATGCACTACCATTCACTTCGCCTGGATTTGAAAGGTCTATACAAGAATCTTGGAAGAACCAAAGAGTTCTTCTAAAAGATGAGACCATGATGCAAACCATTAATGAAGGATTGACCTTATATATGTTTCCAGATGAGTGTGTTAACTTTCATGAGCTTGGAGATGAGAATGTGGGTATGGTAATTGAAAGGGAGAATGCAAATGATGGAGTGTTGTTGCATGCAAACAGTGTCACTTTGATTACATGGCTAGTAAAACAAATAACAATACTAGATGGGACCCCATACAACGGGTATACTCCCCTTTATGATTTGAAGGCTCAATGTCCACATGTACATGGTGAGGCTAATGGTGAAAGTGCAACTCATGATGCTAGTGTTACTCTTTGTTCCACAAAGAGACGATACACTTTTATTAATAGAGTACATAAACAAATATCAAAGCCTACTACAAATATTTACTTGTCACTTGAGTCAATCAAAAGTTTTTCATTCATTGATTGTTGTCCAAAACGATGTTGTCAACTTGTGGATTGTAAGGTACTGATGCATATTCGGCAGCAATTTTGAGGTCAATCTCAAAGTTCACACACAAATTATATCTATGATGTTCTCTCCATTTGTTATGATCATCAACATTTAAACAAATAAATGCGATACTATTTCAAATTGAATGGGAGTCCCATCTATTGCAAAGCATGGTATGAAATGCATGAAATTCCAAAGACATCATTTTATCGCTATAAGGAGAAATTTGAACTAGGCACACATCAATATGTGCATTGAAACACGGGAGTATTGAGGAGGGGCCTTGATCATACTAGCAGGGCTAGATCAATACTTGATGAGTTTGTGGAAAAGAACTCTGAATGGATGCCACACAAGAGTAGGACCTTGTTGGATGGATGAAGGGAAACTCAATTGGTCATACCACCCACTTGTAAGTAGGTTGACATTTTAAGCAAAACACTATCCTTGAACAACTTGGATGTGAACAAAGGCTACCGAAGTCCTCCTTATCTAAGATTTGGAACAAGGAGTATCCACATATATCCCTTACCAAGACAAGTGAGTTCTCTAAGTGCAACTTGTGTAGCTCAATCAAGGCAAGGCTAGAGGCAAAACCTAGTCTTCAAGAAAGATCACTAATCTTGCAAGAAAGAGAAAATCATATGGCACAATAAAAAAAGTTGTAGAAGCTTATACTATGCATGGAGAACTCTGTCTAAAACCCAACCTCAAAAATATTTATGTATCATCCATGATAAGATGGACCAAAACAAGACTGCCATACCAAGGATACGTATTATGCCTAAGGGTGTAGATTCGAGGTATAACTTGCAGGTGGCATTGATTGGTATGATATCCCATGGACATGCAACTGGCTATTATGGACACTTTGTTTTACATGGTTTATGGTCATTTGATCCCAACCTCACAATTGGATCAATAGCATCATGTCTACCTAGCATAAGTGAGAGGATCAACACCCTCTTAGTGATTTGGCTACAAGTGGAACTCCAAGAAGTAATGTTTCAATTCTAAATTCTCTAAACTCAAGGGATGTCTTAGACTATCAGAATATGGTGAATGGGAAATGTTCTAGCATGCAAGCACAAGAAAGTAGACCAACAAGTAATACTACTTCATTTCGTACATTGCCAGAGAATTTGTTATTGTAGCTAGATAATTGTACTGGAGAAAATAAGAATCGATATCTTTTTGCATATCTCTCCTTGCTTGTTGCAAGGGCCATTTTCAAGACTATCTAATTGGGATTTTTAATGGTAGGCCATACACACGAAGATATAGATGCCATGTTCATTAGATTTTCAGAGAAGTTGTGAGTCTCACAAACTTAAACTTTGCCACATTTCATGGATACATTAACACTACAAGAGGTTCTTCATATTAGCGACGCTAGCAGTGCCATGTGTAAATGTTAAAATTCATGTTGTCGCTATGATCATCGCTACAAGCGTCGCTATACTGTTTGTTGCATATAATGATGCTCATAGCGATGAGTATAGCGACGTCGATAGGGGTAAAAAATAAACCAAGAGTGCCAAAAACTCAGATCTCATATCTGAGTTTCGGCGCTCTAGGGAAACAGGTAAACCCACGTCCCTCCCTCTCTCTCTTCCCCCTCCCTCCACACCCCCCCCCCCCCCCACACACACACACACACACACACACACGAGGAGAGGAAGGAGAGCCAGGTATGCTCCTTCCCTCTCCTCCCTCTCATGTTCCCTTCCCCTCTTTCTGTCTCTCCCTCTCTCTCTCTCTCTCTCTCTCTCTCTCTCTCACACACACACACACACACACACACACACACACACACATTGTGTCTTTGAGAGAAGAGAGAGAGAGAGAGAGAGAGAGAGAGAGAGAGAGAAAGAGAGAGAGTACACATGTACATAAACAAAAAATACACACACATTGACTGTACAAAAAATTATATACACATGCATAAACAAAGAATGCACACACACACACACACACATTGAGAGAGAGAGAGAGAGAGAGAGAGAGAGAGAGAGAGAGAGAGAGAAAACAAAGAGAGAGAGAGAGAGGGAGAGAAGGCGAAAAGAGAGAGGTAAGGTGAGAAAACAAAGAGAGAGAGAGAGAGAGAGAGAGAGAGAGAGAGAGAGAGATTAAAAAAAATTAAAAAAATTAGAAATGAAATGTTATATTAAGATTTAGGGTTAGGTTGGATTTAAAATTACATTTAAGATTAGGTTTGATTAAGATCTAAGATTCTGCTAGATTACATTTAACTTTTATTTGAATTTTTTGCTAAATTTAAAATTAGGTTAGACTTAAGATTATGTTAAGATTTAAATTAGACTTAAGATTAGGTTAGATTACATTAAAGTTAAATTTAAGATCAAGTAAGATTTTATTTAGGTTTAAGTCAGATTTAAGATTAGATTAGATTTAGGTTTATGTTGATTTTAAAATTAGATTAGATTTAGATTTAAGATTAGATTAGGTTTAGATTTAGGTTAGATTTTAGGAGATATCAATGAAGGGGGAGTTCCAGCTAAGCTCAAGGCTTTGACCAAAGAGCAAACACTAGGTACACAATAATATGTATATTCCCATCAAAATCTGACACCTATTAACTCACCCACTAACCATGTTCAATTAGCTCAGAATCACCATATATTTAATTAGGTTAGATTTAAGATTAGATTTTGGATATATTAAAGTCTACCTTCAGGATAACGGAAAAAAATTAGAGTTAGGCCAACGGTGCCTCTCTTCCTCTCTACGAATGTGACCTTAAGTTGGAAAGCTTTCAACGGCATGATACTCAGATTGGAGGCCAACATGTAATGTGCACAGTAATCCCTCGAACAAGGATCTGCTTTGAAGAGATGTTAAGATGTTGTGAATAGCTACAGCTAAAGAAGAGCGAAAGGGGTTTTGTCCACTACATGCATTTTCATGTAGACGTGGGTGTGTAGATTTCTCGTACCCACAAATATATGCATTTACCAATAAAGACGAGATTATAACCTGATGGTTCTAATATCCATGCACCTCTAGACCGAGGTGTGCGGGGATCAGACATGATTAGACAATGTGAAGTAGTTTACAGTGTGATCAAAGAGAGAGAGAGAGAGAGAGAGGGAGAGAGAGAGAGAGAGAGAGATAAAAGATGGAGGATGCCAATAGAAGATTAAATTTATGTCCAGGTTATAAGGTTTTTACATTCATTATGAGTAGTGACGACAATGTGGAGCTGTCCAACCGAAACACCTATCTCTCAACAAAGATCTTATGTCCTTGTAATCAATGCAAACATGTTGTGTGACAAACAAGACACGTTTTCTTGTAGCACATTCGTGAATTTGGCGAGTTTGATCCATCTATTATAGATTGAGTTATTGCCAATTATGACTCATCGCACTCTGACAATGGCTAATAAGCAGCAATCTTGCAACTCTTTAGACGTATTCGTAGGCGCTTTGGTCAAGCAGCATACGTGAGGCCACAAGATGTAGCCTCTGACATCTCGGAGGATGATCATGGAAGCCACATTCCCAACGAGGCTATGTTTGAGCCCGAGATCGATACGATCATGGATTCAGAAAGGCTTATCTATGATGATATGAAAAGTGAATATGATACGCCATTGTATGATGGAGCATGTATGTCTAGATTGAAGGCGCTCCTGATTCTTCTTAACATGCAGGCAAAGTCTGAATGGAGTGACACTAGCATCACAAGATTTTCAAGTAATCTATTACAATGTGTTTACTTCAATAAAAAACTCTAGATGTATAATCATATGATAGATTACTTACACAAGTGTACCGTATTTTTTCACTATGTAAATTGCTCAAAGAGCACATACTGCCAGCTGATAATGTGATGCCAGATTCTAGAGAGGAAGCAAAAAAGATATTGCAAAACTTGGGTATGGATTACAATTCGATTCACGCTTGTCCTAACGATTGTATTCTTTTCAGAGGGGAATACATACACATGGAGAAGTGTCCAAAATGTGATTCCAAGAGATATCGAGTAGATCTCCACAGACAAAAAATTCCACAAAAGGTTTTGCGACACTTTCCTTTGCTTCCTTGAATCAAGCATTTCTTTGAATGTAAGTGCATGGCTGCCCTAACATCATGGCGTGAGGAGAATAGATCTTCGGATGGTGTGTTGTGGATTCTTGCAGATTGCATAGCCTAGAAACATATAGACGACACATGGCCGGATTTTCTAGGGAAGCTCAAAATTTGCGCATAGGCCTGGCTATGTGGATGGCATAAATCCATTTGGTCAAAGGTCAACATCTTACAGTGTATGGCTTGTTGTCATCGTCAACTACAACGTTCCCCCATGGTTGACTACCAAGAAGGGGTACCTATTTCTAAGCTTAATTGTGCCGGGGACGATATAAAGTGAAGAATATGGATGTGTATCTTGGTTCACTATTGGAAGAGATACAATAATTGTGGATTGGCATAGAAGTGGTGGATATGAGCCGACACACATATCGACACAATTCTTTGATCAGAGGCATTCTAATGTGGACCATGCATGACTATCTCGGACTAACAGAATGCTCAGGTGATTTATACTCAAACTCAAACACTATAAATCTTGGTTTTTTTCAAGCTTATCTATTGTCATGTGTATACATGCAAGGATTCAAACAAGCGAATACAGAGCATGTGTCACATGTGGACCTAGACTTAATGCACGTGGTTGGGCTCCCTCACTCAAGAACCAAAGCTACGAAGGTCATCAATCGCATCTTCTAGAGAATCATGAGTCACATGATGATTTTTTGAGAAGAGAGCCACCGAGGATGTCTGCTCAAGCATGGTTAGAGTAGAAGGACATGTGTGATGACAGTTTGCCCCTAGGGATGAAGAGACTCTCTCTATGGTACGAGTTATCATATTGGTTCTGACTCAGAATCAACCACTTGCTCGATCTAATGCACATATTCAAGAATGTGGGTAATCTGCCATGGGATCATCTGATTTGCAAGAAAGATACTTTGACATCCAGAGTTGACCTTAGAAATGTGGATCGTATGGAGAAATATTGGCCACAAATAGAATCCGATAGATTGATAAAACTCCCTAAAGCACCATGGATTTTGATAGGAGTCCAAGAACGCAAAATAAAAGAGACTATTCGATCTGGGCGGACCCCCACTGGCGTAATGCACTCGTTGCAAACGTTTTTCACTAAAGAAGGGAAGCTTATTGGTTTGAAGTCACAGGACTGGCATAAAATGTGTCAGGTATGTTTGAAGTGGAATATATCATAGTGGGAATTATGTAACAAGTTCGTGTGTGGACTTTAATATCATTGCTAAGTGTGTTTTGCAGTTTATTTTACCGATGGCCGTTGAGGAATGTTTGTCTCTTGACGTCTGTACCACAATCTACAAACTTGCGAAGTTGGTGCAATGGATCTCACGAAAGGAGATCCATATAGACTCTATACCATTTGCCAAACTAAACGCTACGGAGGTTATGTGCATATTTGAGAAACACTTTCCTACTACCATGTGCATCTTCTTGTTCACATAGTTGATGAGGTGGAAATAGCTGGCACAGTACATTCCAGATGGATGTTCTTTTTAGAAAATTTCATGAAAACGCTCAAGGGATATGTGCGTCAGAAGGCACATCCGGAGGATAGCATGGCAAAACGTTGGCTCGTATCAGAGTCCCTAGTTCACATTGGAGAGTGGCTAGATGGATTTGATAAAGCCCAAGATACGCTATGGAAAACCATAGATGATGATCGCATATCTGAGATTGTCATGTGTAATCTCGGCGTTGAGAAGAAGATGACAAAAGATCTAGAGGCTAAAATCAATAGATTTTGCATGCTTTACAATCCAGTGATGCAAAAGTGGATTTCACAATACGAGGATGCAAAGCAAGAGCGAAAAAGGGCACGAATCGAGTGGAGAAGGGGAACACGACCACTGATGCATTGACGGGAGCAAAGCGAACCCCGAACCCCGACGGCCTCTAAAACACCGGGGACCGAATGGCGCGCCTCGAGCATGTCACGGTAAAGCGAACAAGGGGCACCACCTAGCTTCAGCGGCTAGGACGCAAACAACACACCACCATAACAAATTTTTCATCCAAGAGAGATGGATGCTTGGGAGTAATGATGAAGAGGAAAGGGAATGAGATCAAGTGAGTGAGAGAGAGAGAGAGAGAGAGAGAGAGAGAGTGAGGGAGGGAGTATAGCGGCTTAGTACTTAGGCACCACAAAAGGATGGCGAATCCGCACACCCTTCACACATATACAAGCTCACTCCAAACACAAGACTAGGTGGCGATTCCGCACACCTCACATGGGCAAAACATTGCAAGAAAACATGCTCACAAAACCTCAAGCTTTATTATAAGGCGATGAAATGGGGAGCATAGGGTAGGGGAATGAGAAGGGAGAGAGTGGTAGAGCACATGGCGGATAGGTGGGAGTTGATGGCGAAGACTCGCACGAGGGTTATGGCCATCATCCTTCATTTAGTTGCCCTTCATCTTCCATAGCCCAAGGGTGTAGAGGTCATGCTCAAGACGAGCATGGTGATTGCGGTGATGGTGATGGTGTGGGTGTGTGTGTGTGCACTAGGCACACACAGTGCATAGTGTGTTCTTTGGTGATGTTGTGTGTGTATTTAGTGTGATGGTGACCCCTCTTTATATAGGGGAGGAGGGGGGAGGAATTCTAGAATTTAGAAATGAAGAAATCATTATCTACATAGGCCATGTGACTGTGGGCCCCACTTGTCTGGCTCTGTGTATATGTGCCAGAACAGCAGTCTCATGAGAGAGAGACTAAGAGAGAGAGAGATGGGTTGATGAAAAAAAGTGAGAGGTGACATGGAGGATAAAGTAATTACAAGAGGGGAGAGAGGGGAGTGTGTTCAGAGGTGAATCTGTGTGCAGATGTGTGTGAACACAAGAAAAACCAGGTAACCACCGGGTGGGGATGGGTCTGTGGGCACCTTTTTCATTGAAACTGAGTGTGTGTGAGTGTGGGGGAGGTTATTTAGCTACAAGACAAGAGACATGGCGCCCTTTAGAGAGAGAGGGGGGTATTTGGGTCATGGGATATGATAGGAGAGAGAAACTATTTTGGAAGATAGGATAAGTTGCATGTGAGTTAGGGTGCATTATTGGTGAGTTAGAATGCATTATTGGTGAGAGGTGGGGTAGCTTGAGGGGAGAGAGAAAGGAGAAAGGACAAGGGGAAGAGAGAGGGGGTTGACCTTTTGAGTGGAGGAGAGGAAAAGGGACACACGGCAGGACATCAATGAAGAAAAAGGAGGCAAGGTGGGGATGGGCTGCCCCGCAGGCATGAGGTGGCCTATTTTACCTTTCTTATATATTTACATAATCATACTTTATTTTTTTCTTACTTTTTTCCAATGCCTTTCATCACTCCCTCCCTAAGAGGGGGTTTTCATGGGGTGGGGACGAGAGAAGAGGGGTATGGGAGCTTGGCTTGTGAAAAGCCCCCATCATTAGCCCTCCCCTTTTGGCTAGAGGCATTCATGTCTTTAGCTCTGTTTCTTCTTCCGCTTAGCTGTAGGATCCGATATCGAGTTGCCTTTTGAACTAGCCATTCCATTTGGCCATTGGTGAGATTTCTGGGATATTCATTAATCTGTAACATCCAAACCTTCAGTCATACTTACCTCTTCGTTATGGTCCTCTAGTGAAACTGCCTTGATGCAAGATTCCTTTAGCTTGATACACTTTCCTGGGTCCATGCTGGTGCACAGGCTTCCGTTTTCAAAGCTCTCCCCTTTGCTTGATATGTTGTCCATCTTCTGCAAAGCCTTGCTAACAGGCTGGTTTTTTTCTTCTCTTGTATCTTTCATGACCTTTGCGTTCCTCTTACTCTGACGAGGCCTAATCAACACTTTACACCTTCTTACCCTTACTGCCCAATGCTGTCAATTGATCGCTTTGGTGCCTATTTCATCCAAGGTTAAAGATGTACTCACATTTGTAACACAATTTTCTTGACTTACCTCCCCCACCTGGGTAGCATCTTTTGATTCTTTAACCTCTTGTTCCACTGCTTCAGTTCTTTGAATAGTCTTCTTACTTAATCCTTCTTCTGTTACACTCATCTTGACCTCTTCTGCAAGACCAATGATACTTGGTGTGTGGGTACCAATTGGTGGTGGGCGTAGGATGATTGTAAGTGGTGATTGTGGTGGTGGTTGCATTGGTGACTGGCGTCGAATTGGTGTGGCCAGCTATGGTTGCACCGCTGGTGTTGTGATTTGAACAGGTGGGATTGGTTGCCTGAGTGGCGGTGGTCTTGCTCTTGGTGGAGAGATCTGATTCTGTCTCCCCCCTCTATTGAAATTCTGCCTCCTCGGGTGTGGGCAGTAGTACATTTCATGGCCATCTTCCCCGTAGTTGTAATAGTGGTACTCTGGGTTCTGCCTTCGTTGTCCTCTTAATTGTTCTGGGTTCCTGCCAGGTGCATGCCCTTGCTGCACCAGATGCACATATAAACTCTCTAGTTGGGTGGTGATACGACTCAGCAGGTCTTGCTCTTCTGATGCCTCTTGCGGTTGGACTCTATGATTGGCTGTTGCAGTCACTGGGGTTGGTTGTATCGAGCTTGTTTCCTCTGACTCATTTACTCTTGCTTGCATGCGTAGCTTCTTGTCTTTAAGGCGGGCTACTTCGACTGCCAACTCATATGTTGCAGGAAACCTTCCCTTCACCTTCTCTCTAAGCGGCGACCATAGACCAGCAATGAAATGGTCCTTCTTTAGGAAATTAGGCGCTCCTTCACCTTCCTCCAGCGAGGCAACCCATCTCTCCCATAAGTCCAAAAATTTGGACTCGTAGGTGGCATACTCCAGCAGGCCTCCCTGCTTTAATTTTGTCAATAACTGCCATAGCCTCTCCGAGGTTGTGCCTCCACCAAACCTCTTTACAAAAGTAGCCATTAACACATCCCATGAATTCTTGGTGGCCTGGGGCAATGCATTATACCAGGACTTGGCCTCTACTTTCATCAGTAGAGGAAAAATTCTAAGTCGTGAAGCATCATCATCTTTGTTGGAGACGATACAAGCAATGTCGAAATCATCCAAAAAGTCGGTGGTGAGATCCTCTCCCTTCTTTCCACTGAACGTGGGGAAAGAAACACTTGCCATGACTCAGGAAATTACAAACCTCTTTTTTTCTTTTTTTTTTTACATTACATTAACAGTGCGGCTCATAGCAGCTTTTTTACAAGGGTGGGTGGATAGGTTAAAACAAGATAAAGATAGAAACATTAAAGGAATGATGGTAATCTAATATGGGGAGAATGATAGGATTCGGGAAATTGAGGATTTCTCCTAGTACCGCCGCACCGAATAGGTGTACGATCTTCTGTTGGTAGAAGACTTTCCTATCTACATAGATATTCACATGCATATGCTGCAAGAATCTGAACGGGAATTCCGTTGGCCCGTTTTCCATCATGCACAGAGGATGAAATACTTACTTATACTCTTATCATGCCAGTGTTGATGAGTCGGCACATCCACAAGAGGTCGTCGCCTTTCATGGGCTCTACCTTTCCTTCGTTGCTCAGCACGTACGGGGTGATGGCGACGCGTCTGACCACTCCCAGCCTCTTGGCTAACAACAATTGCAGGTAATTTCTGTAGTCGGCGTGTTGCATGAATTCTACTCCATTCAGTTGCAACTCGTCCCCAGCCCACTGGGTTTCTCCCGTGGTAGAGAGCTTCTTCAGGATAAGTTGTACAGGGAGAGGAGGAAGATCCTCCACTCTCTTTCCAAAACAGCGAGAGCAGTAGCCGAACCACTCTTCTCTAGGACATGGGAATCTTCTTACCACTTCTTCTTCCGGATTGTCGAAGTGGATTGGTAGCACTCGCATGCGTCGTGAAAATCGGTAGGCGACCTTTCGCGGCTTAGCTTCGGATGACCTCCTCTTTGGAAAACTGGGTACAACCCGGATTTCTGAGCTTGAAGCACTTGCTTGGCCAGATGCTTCTCCCTTCGGGGTCATGTGTTTCTAGACTGGCTTATCTTCTCCTTGCCTTTGGCTCGAGCAGCCCCTTTAGGCCACTTTGGAGTTATAACTTTGACTGTAGTTTCTTTAGGGAAAAGAGGTCTCACCGTTTGCTTCCCTTCCTTGATGTGAATGACTTCTTTGCGATGAATGTCGATGTAGATGACTTCAGCCCTTTCGCTGCCTTCGTTGCTGGCACTCATTGACAGTCTACCTTGGTTGACAACAGTGATGGCACTTCACCGACCTCCCACCTGATGCTCTCAATTTATAGTTAGAACGAGCGACACGAGATGGAGAATTTACCTCTTGAATGCTGACGACACTGCAGCCTGGCAGTAGCACCTCAATGAAGGCGGCTAGTGCCTCCTTCCTCTCTTCTTCGTCCATCCTCCAGTTAAAAAATTCCTTCAGCCATTCGTCCATGATTGATAGTGGGCGTCACTTTCAGCATTGTAAACTGAAGGGTCTTAGAAAGCCCTCCTCAGTGGGGGCACCAAATGACGGGAGCAAAGCGAACCTCGAACCCCGATGGCCTCTAAAACACCGGGGATCGAATGGCGCGCCTCGAGCCTGTCACGGTAAAGCGAACAGGGGGCACCACCTAGCTTCCGCGGCTAGGACGCAAACAACACACCACCATAACAAAGTTTTCATCCAAGAGAGATGGATGCTTGGGAGTAATGATGAAGAGGAAAGGGAATGAGATCAAGTGAGTGAGTGAGAGAGAGAGAGAGAGAGAGTGAGGGAGGGAGTATAGCGGCTTAGTACTTAGGCACCACAAAAGGATGGCGAATCCGCACACCCTTCACACATATACAAGCTCACTCCAAACACAAGACTAGGTGGCGATTCCGCACACCTCACATGGGCAAAACATTGCAAGAAAACATGCTCACAAAACCTCAAGCTTTATTATAAGGCGATGAAATGGGGAGCATAGGGTAGGGGAATGAGAAGGGAGAGAGTGGTAGAGCACATGGCGGATAGGTGGGAGTTGATGGCGAAGACTCGCACGAGGGTTATGGCCATCATCCTTCATTTAGTTGCCCTTCATCTTCCATAGCCCAAGGGTGTAGAGGTCATGCTCAACACAAGCATGGTGATTGCGGTGATGGTGATGGTCTGGGTGAGTGTGTGTGCACTAGGCACACACAGTGCATAGTGTGTTCTTTGGTGATGTTGTGTGTGTATTTAGTGTGATGGTGACCCCTATTTATATAGGGGAGGAGGGGGGAGGAATTCTAGAATTTAGAAATGAAGAAATCATTATCTACATAGGCCATGTGACTGTGGGCCCCACTTGTCTAGTTGTGTGTATATGTGCCAGAACAGCAGTCTCATGAGAGAGAGACTAAGAGAGAGAGAGATGGGTTGATGAAAAAAAGTGAGAGGTGACATGGAGGATAAAGTAATTACAAGAGGGGAGAGAGGGGAGTGTGTTCAGAGGTGAATCTGTGTGCAGATGTGTGTGAACACAAGAAAAACCAGGTAACCACCGGGTGGGGATGGGTCTGTGGGCACCTTTTTCAGTGAAACTGAGTGTGTGTGAGTGTGGGGGAGGTTATTTAGCTACAAGACAAGAGACATGGCGCCCTTTAGAGAGAGAGGGGGGTATTTGGGTCATGGGATATGATAGGAGAGAGAAAGGGGGGGTGGGGTATACTATTTTGGAAGATATGATAAGTTGCATGTGAGTTAGGGTGCATTATTGGTGAGTTAGAATGCATTATTGGTGAGAGGTGGGGTAGCTTGAGGGGAGAGAGAAAGGAGAAAGGACAAGGGGAAGAGAGAGGGGGTTGACCTTTTGAGTGGAGGAAAGGAAAAGGGACACACGGCGGGACATCAATGAAGAAAAAGGAGGCAAGGTGGGGATGGGCTGCCCCGCAGGCATGAGGTGGCCTATTTTACCTTTCTTATATATTTACATAATCATACTTTATTTTTTTCTTACTTTTTTCCAATGCCTTTTATCACTCCCTCCCTAAGAGGGGGTTTTCATGGGGTGGGGACGAGAGAAGAGGGGTATGGGAGCTTGGCTTGTGAAAAGCCCCCATCAGCATTATCCGATGGGTTTGGAGAGTCTACTAACATTCATAATCTTAAGATGGTTATACAACCAATTGAAAAGCGCACAACAGTGTGGTGAAGAAGTGAATGAGGAGTGGGAGTACTCTCGGGGTTGTGCAACCAAGGTAAGTTTGCAATGTATGACTTGCGCTTTCTAGATCTTTGAACGGCCACTCATAATCTTTGTTGGTTGTATTATAAGTCATACACAGCATCATGGTGTAAAGGTCGACATTTTAGGGTGGAATGGATTGACAAAAATCATTTTACACAAGATTGTGGAATCATAGAAAAATTTGAACAGTCTAGTCGACGATGTTCCTCTGATGCAGATCTTGTGGTGGCGGAACTCACTTACTTCGGCACACTGCAAGAGATTTTGAGGATCGATTATAGATGATTTTTTGTGGACTTGTTCGACGTGCAACGGTTCAAGATAAACATGGAGGGTCGCAACGCTACTGTGCGCAGAGGAGAGTCTGGTTTCCTTGAGGTGGATTCAACTACAAAATGGACCAAACTAAGAGACACTTTCGTACTACCTGAGCATTGTGAACAAGTAAGTATGTAAATATTGAACATTGAATTTTAGAAGTTATGTGCCTGGAAGCACTCATGTAAGTTACGTGGCTCTTGCAGGGGGTATTTCATCCTAAAAAGTCTGCATCAAACTGGTGGTACATCATAGAGGTAGCCCCTTGTAGTGTATGGATGTATGAGGGCTACCATGTGCCAATCACAGTAGCAACAGTGGAGGAGGTCGGAGAGAATGCTCAGTCAGAAGCCGTTGAGGTGGTGCCAGACGAGCATCAAGCTGCTACTCTCTATGGGGTGCATGCAGAGGATTTACAAAATGAAACGGAGAACATCTGCCTAAATGGAGAGCTCTATATAGACATATGCGAGGATGAGAGAGAGATCTCTTAAATCCATAAACATTGTATTTGAACAATTTTTCTCCATTTTATAATATATATTATATTCACGTGGCTTTTTGTCCATTCTTGTCTATATGCTATACTTGAGAAATTTAAATTGTGTTTAATCGTCATCGCTTCCACTCCAAGCCAAAGAAGTCCTCAAAGGGCAGGCAGATCTTGCTCTTCTAATGAAGAAGATGGAAGCGTGCATCGCTATTTGCTAAGGTTTAATTTGAAGCCGGCTTGAACTCCTCGTCGCGCAGGAATCCCTCCCCCTTTATGAGTCCTCTCTCTCTCTCTCTCTCTCTCTCTCTACCCAAGAATCCCTCCCCCTATTATCTATATTATAGGTTATAACTTGTTCATATTTTATTCTCTATTCAATATTAAAATTAAATGTTTGTGTGTTTAATGCAGGTATGGATGATGCTGAGTTTCTTTCTTCTTTTCACCCCAACAGAGAAGGTGGTACGAGGAGCTTCATCTCTTTAGAACACCATCACATTGTTCCACTCCTTCAATGTCTTCCTCTGGTTCGGAGCATTTAGCGCGCTCCGAGACTTCGTGTCGACCAGACAATCTTCACTCTTCTAGGCACCGACGCTCTAGTGGCGGTGGCTATGGTTACTATGGGGATGCTACCGCTGATGCCTTGACTCCGCCTCATGCTCAACGAGACTCCTTACCTTCCCTTTCTTTGCCCGTCCCCACACCAGCCACGACATCACAATCTACGCCAGGTTTTGCGCCGCTATCGGCCGTTCCTGGCTACACACCACTAGCTACTCCTCAGGGAGGCACCTCAGTTGACACTCCTCGCTTCAGGGCCCATAATCAAGTGGAGACACTTGGCGTCCGTACCCCCATCAAGACACCACTAGAGACACCACTCGAGACCCCTACCAAGACACTCAAGTTCATGTGTCACAGGCGAGAGGACTTATCGTACTCGGTCAACATCAGTGGCGGCATCATCTTGGATGAAGAAGGCAAGAAGATGATCTCGCGTATGCGCGATATTTACTCTCAGGTGTTTAGATACTACATACTAAACACGTGGAGTGAAGTGCCAAACAAATTAAAAGACAGAGTTATCAGCATGTTGCATGACAAGTTTCTCGTATCAAGTAAGGATAAGTGCTTTAATGAAGACCTGATGAAGGTTCAAATGCGCTGTTGGAATTAGGGTTGCAGAGAAATGCACACAGCTTGGAGAAGACGAAGGAAGCTCAAGGCACACAATAGAGAGTGTGTTACGTAATATGCAATGGAAAGATAGATAGCCCTAGAGTGATGGGTGTATATACAATGCTCGGGGGAAAAAACCTCCTAAAGAGGGAAAAAATGCCCCGACGGTCCTGTGTTCACACACATCACTGCCACATGTATATGGTAACAAATCCCCCCTGGAGTGATGTGGTGAACAAGAGTGGGCACATGAGTAAAGGGAAGTGCCATGCCCTGAGGACATGATCAGTCCACAAAGGGGAGTAAGCCCAAAGCTTTGCGGAAAGCTTCAAGCTTCTCACGAGACAATGCCTTTGTGAAAAGATCTGCAAGGTTGTCCTGTGTTGGCACATAAGCCAAGCTGATCTCTCCTGCTGAGAGCCTCTCCCTGACATAGTGGTAATGCACCTCAATGTGCTTTGTGCGAGCATGAAAAACTGGGTTCCTCGCAACTGCTAATGCACTCTGACTGTCAGTGTAGATAGTGTTGGCAGTGTCCTGTCCAACACCCAAATCATCCATAAGGCGTCTGAGCCATACACACTCAACCGTAGCTATGAAGATTGCCCTGTACTCAGCCTCACAACTCGAAGTGGATACGGTAGGAAGTGGATACAGTAGGTTGCTTCTTGCTCAACCATGATATACATGAACTACCAAGCATGAAACAAAAACCACTTGTGGACACTCGCGTGTCAAAACAACCAGCCCAATCTGAGTCCAAGAAAGCATGTTAGTCTGGCGGAAATGATCCCCCCTTGGGATAAAACAAGCCAAGATATAAAGTGCCACGAAGGTAGCGGAAAATCCTCTTGACAGCCTGCCAATGCTTAGACCCCGGGCTATGCATAAATTTGCTGACCTATGTGCAAACTGAATATCTGGCCTTGTGTTGTATACATGAATGAGGCAACCAACAACAGTTTCGTAAAGAGTGACATCAGGAGGATCGTCGGCATCATGTAGACTCAACTTCAAACCTGTTTCCATGGGAGTGGAAATAGGTTTGCAATCCTCAAGTCCAAACTTACATAGCAATGTCTCTATGTAACTTTTCTGACACAAGGCAATACCACCATCATACTGCTTAAATTGTACACCCAAATAATGATGCAACAGCCCCAAATCTTTCATCTTGAAAGTAGCATTCAAATCAACCTTAAATTCAGAAATATGTCTCTCATTTGGTCTAGTGATCAGCAAATCATCGACATAAAGAACCACAATGAGACGTACATCACCCTCACGCTTTACATACAATGTGCTTTCTGTTGGACTGTTACAAAATCCTCGTTTAACCAAATGAGTGTCAGCTTTCTCATACCAAGTACGAGGAGATTGCTTCAACCCATACAAAGCCTTCTTACATCTGCACACTTTGACCTCTTGTCCGTTTATGACAAAACCGCGAGGCTGCGTTACATAAACTTCCTCAAATATGTCACCATTCAAGAAAGTAGTAACAATGTCTGATTGATGTACATCCCAACCAAAATGAGCTACCAATGCACATAGAAAACGCACAATAGTCATATGACAAGTGGGAGAAAAAGTCTCTTCATAATCTATGCCTTTTTGCTGTGCATAACCCTTTGCAACAAGTCGAGCCTTATGGCGATCGATCTCACCATCCCGCTTGCGTTTCAACTTGTAAACCCACTTCATACCAATGGCGTTTTTTCTAGGAGGCAAATCACATAAACTCCATGTGTCATTTTCTATAAGTGCATCATATTCTGATTGCATGGTAGCCATCCAATTTTCTGAATTTTTTGCTTCATCAAAAGACAGAGGCTCCTCAACATCATGTAAGCTAGACATAGCCAAAGCATAACAATCTAATGCATAAGATGCATGCGAGAGCCTGAACGAGTACGACTAGACAAAGGTGCATCCAATTTACTGTCACGCAAAGTGTGCACCAGCCATTTTGGCATACCTCTAGCCTGCTCATTTTCAGCCCTTTCCTTATCAAGTACATTAGGTACATCTGCATCAGTAATAGGCTGATCTATAACATTTTCAGAAACCCCCATAGGCTGTACATTTTTCTCATTAGAAATTACATTCGTATTTCCACCACTGAAAAGAGGCAACAAAGTGTCATAAATGTCCTGTGAGCGTACATTACTGTCTCTAGTACATGACAGCAAGGGCTGAACAGAATCTTCCACAAACAATACATCCCGTGAAACCAGAATATGCTTTGTTTGCGGATGATATAACCTGTAACCTTTTCTTTCATCACTATAACTAACAAAAATACATTTGACAGCCTTATCATCCAATTTTCTGCGCTGTGTTTGTGGCACCAAAGCATATGCCAAACAGCCAAAAACACACATGTGCTCAATAGAAGGCTTTCTATCATGCCATGCTTCATATGGAGTAATAGGCTACAAACCTTTTGTAGGACACGTGTTAAGTACATAAGTGGCACACATGATGGCCTCAATCCAAAAGAATGCGACAAAGCTTGACTTTTGACCATACATCGTGCCATTTTCGTCACTGACCTATTTTTCCTCTCAGCAACACCATTTTGCTGAGGTGTATAAGGCACTGTATGTTGGTGTTTTATCCCATGACTAGCCAGAAATGCATTAAATTCATGAGACATATACACCCCCACTCGATCGGAGCGGAGGGTGCTCATAGTACATTTCGAGACATTTTCAGCCATAGCCAGAAATTGTTTGAAGCACATAAAAACTTTGGACTTCGCTTTAAGCAGAAATACCCATGCATGCCTGGAGTAATCATCAATGAAAGTCACGAAGTAAAGGTAATTACCCAAGGACGGAGTTTGCATGGGCCCACAAACATCACTATGCACAAGCTGCAACCTGCATGTGGCCCGAACTAAACCATCCTTTGGAAACTTAGAACGTTGCATCTTACCCAAAATACAGCCTTCACAAATATGTTTGACAGGTGCTTCAAGAGGCGGCAAAGAAGCAACCATATCAGATTTTTGCAAACGCAGCAAACTGGGGCAACACGCTGCACTTCTCCGCACTAGATTCCGACCACCGGTGCACACATATCGTCAAGATGAAGCTCACGCTCTCTTGTACACAGTACACTCACTCACAGACTTCAAAACTTGTTTTTTAAAATGACAAAAGGTTTTTCATTAAGGTCAAAAAGTGGTATATATAGCTTACAATTCTCAAACCCTAAAGTTCCAAAATCAACCAACTACTCCATCTATCTATGAAAACTGGGATACAATCTGGAAACTTTTGTAAGTCCCAATATTTACAAGGTGAAAATTTAGCTTCCTGAATAATTACAAAAAATGATAATCCTCCGAGTAGTTAGTCTTTGTGGGGTGTGTCGAGCTTCTAACACTCCCCCCCTCCTTGCTCATGTCGTCCCCGACATGGCCGCTGATTCGCTTCTTCATCGTATTGTTTCACGCATCATGATTAGTGATTCGTATCTTGCATGCAGGTTCATCATTGTTGGCCCGAAAATATCTGTGTTTATTATGAAGAAGCCTGTGTAGAATGCTTGTTCAAAGGCCTGGAGGTGATAGGATGGTAGAAACATTATCCTTTGATACAGCACATGTATCACCTCCTTGGAAGGCTGACCAAACAGAGCATAAGCGCATCTGTAAGTATCTTCGAAGAAAAAGATATTGTCTGTCACCTGGCCTGGCTTGAAAGTCTCAAATACTACCAAAAGTGTTTTGCATATTTTCTTCATCATGATGCATGTAAGGTCAGGTGAGCCAGTGAACAATTTGATGGCGCCCGTTAGGATTTTCACCATGTATTGGACACTTATTCTCTCACCTGCCTTCAAGCCCGGCAGCTTAGGGTAATTCAGCCAAGTGGGTTGGCTCCTTTGCAAGATCTTCTGGGCTTTCCACGTCCTGATCCTTGGTAGAGGACAATAGCTGAGGTTGTCTCTAATGTTTTTTGGTGCCTCTACCAAGTGGATTAGGTATTGTGGGTACTTTGTGAGCCAGACCTTCCTCCGTTTTGGCTGAGAGTCAACAATTAGCCTGACCCCTTCTGGTTGGGAGGTATTTGCGTTGTAAAGTGGTACGGTCGGCTCTTATCTCATCCGCTTATTGATGGTGGTTGCTTCATATTTCAACAATGGATATGGGAGAGAGGGTTGAAGCCATTCACGCCTGAGGTTGCTGGCGTCAATCTTCTGGATGGTCATGGACTTGAAAACCCTCTGCTCCCACTCCAAGGCTTCCTTTGTTGTCTCTCTGATCTCCACCTCTATTGCTTTACGCAACTTTTCTTCCTCTTCCTGTGTTAGATCATGTGGCTCTTGAGAGGATCCTTCTAGGATTTCCTCTTGCATAGGTGTGTCCATCGGATCTGCCACATTCTCTAAATCAATGCCTTCATTGGTTGTTGGCCCTGTGCCCTCTTGCTCTCCTGCTTGCTGTCCTTTGAGATCCTCGATCTTCTTTAGGATTTTTTGTTTTTCTGATTCAGCTTCTTCGCCCATATTCACGAGGAGGTCATTTAATTCAGCGTTTATCCTCCCCGCCTCCTCGAGCTTTCCTTTTATACTTTCTACTTCTTCTTGTAGGGCTTTTTGGTCTTCTTCCATTCTTGTTTGCACGACAATAGACCCTTCTGCCATCATCAATCTTTGCTTTTTCTCTAGAGTCAGCTCCTTCTGAAGTTCTTGCTTCTGTTCTTCATAAAGTTGACTCTCTGTAGTGATGTGAGTCGAGCTAGTAGCTCTAACTCTGGCAGGGGATGCCCGCAGCCTCTGGATGGTCTGATCTTTCACTTTGAGCTGGTCCTTGAGCTCAAGGATCTCATCCTGGCTGGCTTCTTGATCTATCTCTGCCTTTTCTTTGGCGTTTCTCATGGCTTCAACTTCTTTAGATTCCTCAGCCAGCTGTAGGGTCAGGTTATCCCTTTCCCTCTCGACATCTATCAGTGATTTGCTGAGTTGCTGACAATCCTCTTCAACTCCTTGCATTCTTTGTGCTACTGCCTGACTTTCTTCCTCCATTGCCTGGCATCTTTGCAATGCCCTTGCTAGGCTCGCCTGTAGCTCAGCTTCTCTCTCTTTCTTCCTTTGGCTTTGTCCTTGTAAAGTGTCTACTTCCATCTTAATCTTCACTTCAGTGACTTTGAGAGCTGCCATCTCATTTTCTAAAGCCATGGACTGCGCTCTCAACCTGGTTAGCTTTTTCATCACCACATCCCAGTCGTTGGAGGGCGGGTGCAGATCCACTGTATCTGTGGAAATTTCTTTTAGTTGCACTAGCCTGATGCCTTGCATTTGTTCTTTAGGCCCTGTGCTTGCCAAGTCGAATGCGACTGTGGAAGCCTCTTCTTTTGTGTATCCTGCAGCTAGCAGGTCTAGAAATGTGATGATTCTTTGTTTGGCTTTGTCTTCTCACTCTCGGGTTTAACCTCTTCCCTTTCCTGGCTTTGTTCTCTCTTGGGCTCTTCCTGGCCTTTGTGTTTGTCTTCCTCCTCTTTATCTTCTTGTGGGGGGCTGTGAGGAGGTGGTGAGGGCGGTGGGCTGGGTTTAGGGCTGGCCGGTAGAGATGTAGGCTTTCCCTTTAAATCTCTGTCGGATTTAATTTTTCTTTCTCTCTCTTGACTCTCTTGCTCATCTAGGAGTCTCTGCCGTATTTGCTCCACTTCCTTCTCTGTGAAAGGTACATGCGGTATATTCTCTCATGCGGCATCAAGAATCTCAAAATTTTTGATATAATCCTCGAATCTGTCCCTTTGCACTCTTCGGGATGATCCCGACATTGACTCTAGAGATGGCTTCCAGAGTTCACTCAAATCACCTTTAAGGTTTCTCTCTGCTCTGAAGCTCTCCATCAACCTCTCTAATCTTGCCGCTTTTTGCGACTTTGTTTCTTTCACCGAAACTTTGGCAAACTCTTTCTTTCCTTTCTTTTGCTTTGGCTGCTCCTCTTGAACAGGCTCTAGCCGTCTTTTCAGTCTTATAGCAACCCTTGGTGCTCTTTGTGGCTCGTCCTCTTTGTCTTCTTTTAGGCTCAGTCAGTCATTCTGAGACGGGGGGTCAGGCCATCTTCCTTTTGCGTGCAGTGTCCCATAAATCCCCTTAGTGATTAGTTCTCCTGGCACAATATATGTTGGCTTCTTGTTACCCATCTTTACTAGGTTGTCATGTATATACACTGCATAATTGATTATCTTTAGGGTGCCCTTTGTCATTGCCCAAGTGAATGTCGTGGCAATTGCACGTGGCGGCATTCTGTACTTCTGTGGCCTCCTTGTACACATATGGAAGTATTGGTTGTACAACTGGCTCATGATTGCCACTCTTGGGTTGGCAATATCTGCAAAGGTGTAGTTTCCTTTCTTCTCATTGTACACCTTGACCTCATCCCTTCTTTTAGTTACACTATCCCCCTTGTTGGAGAGGTCTAGTGCATCTACTACAACCTGCTCAGTGATGATTATTTCTGTTTCTGGCCTGCCTTGTAGATCTGTTACTTTGGCCACTCCATCTTCTTTGATGGTTGTCACAAACTCCCAGACTCTCTTTATGTCCACCCTTGCCGGTACTGCTTCAAAGTAGTTGTGGAGATCAATCTTCTCCAAGTACCCGGCCATCTTGCTTCTTACGAACTCATTGAGTTCTCGTGGCAGCATTGGTAGCTCGATCACATTGCCTTCAATGTCTTTAAATACTCCTTGGTAGATCTTTAGGGCATTGGACTCTAACAGATCTTCTTGGATCCATGTTTTGGTGGGCTTTAGTGTTCCTTCTGGTATGACGAAGGGCTCCACTTCTTCTCGGTAATCCTTGATGGTCATTCTTGTCTTCTTTGCCGGTGACTTTGCGGCTGCCATAGATCCTGTTGCACTCAGTAGTCCGAAGTTAGCGTTTTTTCCATATTAGCTAAGAAACTGAGTTTTAACTATCCAAATGACTTGAAAATTGAAAATAAAGCTTAAAAGGAACTTGTGAAACTGTGAATGTGCTCAGAGTGCAAATATGACCAAAACTTTCCATTTAGACATCCTACGCGTGGGATGTCTTTTTCATCAGAATTGGTTGATACATGACATGCTGGTAGTGCATGGCTTATGGAACATGGCTATGTGCTTGGATATGGATTTGGGCATCAAAAAGTGGATTTTTTGGCTGATTCAGGCTTTAGGTCACAAATTTGGTAGAAATTCCATAACAGGTAGCAATTGATGTCCAAATGGGTTGAAAATTGGTATATGGGCTCATTGCACCATGGTATTGGCTCCCATGATGTCACTCTTTGCACAGAAGGCTTAAATTATGCTGGAGACATCCTACGTGTAGGATGTCTTTTTCATCAAAATGACATGAGATTTATTATGTGGGTAGTCCTTGGCCTATGGAACATGGCTATGTTCTTGGATTTGGAATTGGACAAGGATTGATGCTTGTAAGAGCATGTGTAGTGTTTTTGGGCTCAAAAAGTGTATCTTGAAGGTGTTGGGTGTCAAAAATGATTAGAATGGCTTCAAAATTGACATATGAGCTCTTGATGATGAGGTGATTGGATCTGGAATGAACAAACATCTTCTGCAGGCCAAAAAAGTCAAATAGACATCCTACGCGTAGGATGTCTACTTCACCAATTTTTGCTTCTAACCACACAGATTGGTTGGTGATGTGTTGGTGAATGTGTTGTGCAAGTTTCATGTGATTTGGACAAGATTTGGTAGGTCTATGGCCCATTATTGCCTCTATGCCCTAACTTTGCGTTTTTTCATGCATATGAGGTCAATTTTGGTCCAATTGTGATGAGACTTGGTGGATAGCATGTTAAGGTCATTCGGAAAATGTGTATGATGAAAAATGTTTGGATTTGTGCCCAGAAATGCCCTTGAGACATCCTACGCGTAGGATGTCTCCTGATGATTTTTTCATGTCCTAGTGCCTGCCCTTGGTCCCCCTGAGTCCCTTTTAAGCCTAATTTCAACAAAAAAGTCAAATGGATAGAGAATAACTCCTTGTGTGGACTTCAGAGCCTCCGAGTCGTTTTTTGACTTTTGGAGTGCTTTTTGGCGATGAAATTTCTTGATGTTGGTCTCCATAGCTTCCCGATCCCCTGGGGATCCTTGCCGTATGGTTTTTGTCGACTTTGGCTTCACCGGAGCTTCATTTGGCAATTTGTCGCTCTAGAATCACCCGTGGTTGCGTTTACATATCTTCGATGATTTGTGGTGGTCTACCACCATAGGACTTGGTTGTTGATGGTCCAGGAAAGCCGCTCGTGAAGTTTGGTGGCAAATGGACATGCGGTTTGGCCGCAAGAGCAATTTGACGCTTTGTGTGTCTGATGCCGTTTCTGAAGTTTAGTGCTGCTTCCGGTCACTTTTTGGTTATGTGGGTCACATAGACTTGTCGAGCATGTCGAGATGCTCCTACCCATGAATTTTGGTAGCATTTGGTCGCCTTTTCGCCGATTTCCCATTTGGTGGCCTCTTGCGGGATTCTAGAAATTAGGGTTTTTTTCGATGGTTTTCTACTGCCTTTGGACATCCAAGACTGGTCTCCTATGCTAGGGTAAGCTGCCAATCAAGTCTTGTTGCTTTTGGGTTAGCCATTAGGTCGCTGTCTCTACTTGTAGGTCTCTACCGCCCGCTTTGTGTGTGAACCCTATGCTAGTTTTCGCGACAAAACGACAAACATGCGCGAAAAGCTCAAGGTGGTGAGCCTACCTCTCATGTCTGAAGCTCATCAGGTAGTCGTGCGCGTCGTAGAAGCTTCTGGAGGTCCGTCCGCTCTAGGTGGCAAAAGCTCTCTCCACAAGGTCAATAGTGAAAATGAGGTGAAAATTTCTTATAATGGAGGTTCCTGAACCACTTTTCATGAAATTTGACATGTGCTCCTATCTTCTTGCGAGATGCGGTTTAGGCTCAAAAATTTCTTGATTTGGACTCCATTTGCTATGTTTACCAGAAATTTGGCATTTCGATCAAAACCTGGCCAAAACACGCTCTTCGCTCCAGTCTCATAATTGCACCCCCACTCTACCATAGATTTTCCTATAGTCACTGATCATCCCCATATTTTTTGTTTTTCATTACGATTGTTTTTCACCTGTTTTTTGTATTTTTGAAGTTTTTCTGCCGAGAATTAGCAAAATTAAAAGGAAAATAGCAAATCAAACCCATAAAATCCCAAAAAATCATAATAAATCACAAACATCACCGCCAAACATTATATACACTTACCTGAAATTTTTATGGCTGGATTTCTCCGTTTTATTAATATTTTGCTCGAAAATTGGCTATTTCTACTTATATACACACACATAGGGGCTTGATTTGGTGTTTGGCCCCATATACCTATAGATACATGCTGTATAAGGGCATATGTACTTGGGTTAGTCCAAAAAATTTGCAATCAAACAACAACCCTTAAAATAGTCAAAAATCATGCCCTTTTTTGCTCTTTCTGCTATTGGTTCCGCATTTGAGAATGCCTCCCCCCCTCCTAGCCGGAGTCCTCCCAGACGACAAGGTATCGCCTCGGAGTATGTGCCATGCATAGGTTGAAAAATTTGTGCTAATGCTTGGCCAATTAATGTGGCCCTAATTTATGCATACTCGGTCAATGCATGGAAAATTAATGTTGTGCAAGGGAAGGGAATAAGCAAGATGCTTATTGGCATTTGCCGTCGAGGTTTCCTGTTTTCTTTGCAAGTAATAGTTGTAACTCTAATGCTCTTTGTTTAATTGTCTTTTTTGCCACAGGCAATTGCTTTGCCGCTACTGTTGATATAGCCGTAGTTGTTTCTATGGAGAGGATTGGCTTGGCCGGAATGACCGTGGACCGTATTTTCTTTGCTTTCCATTGGTATTTTGTTTTTGCCGGTTTTTGTAGATGTTTTGCTACTTCTTTTGTTGCCACTGTTTTATTGCTGATTGGCATCCACATAAGTCGGCTGTCCGTTTTCAAATGCAGCTGTCTAACTTCCAATGTTGCTTGTACTGAAGGGAGTTTCTTTTGCTTTTGTTTTGGTATCCAAATGCGAGTAACATTTGGGTTATTGCTGAGCATCTTCTTTGGGATCTTTGTTTTATGCCCTTGTTGTTTGTTTGAACTATCTGCTTCGGTTGAATTCTTTCTTTGCATTGTTGTTTGTCTGCCATGTTATTTCTATCCTTCCGCATCCATACTTGTTTCCCTTGTTTTGGTAACCTAGAACTTTGCACTTCGGTCGGTGACTTCGTATGTATGTAGTTAGCATGGTTTGCGTTTACCTGTTTGTTGGCTTTGGATATCATGTTGTTCTTTGGTGGCATTCTTGCTTTTGTCTCTTTTTCCTGTGATTGCATGGCTTGCAGCTGATTATTCCGGTATTGATGAGCAAAGGCTATCACTTGTTGTTCATGTGCATGCTGAATTTTGAATGCATTCGCCTTCCAATCGATCTGCACATTGTACTCTTTTTGCCAAGGTTGTCCCAACATCATTTGGTGTTGTGTGCTTTCATCCTCCACCATATAGAATTTGTGTGGGTAAATATATTGATGTATTTGAACATGCAATATAGTCCATCCCAATGTTTTCAACGAGTGTGATGTACTACTTTCCAGCACTTGAGGAGTAGGATGAATTTGACCTGTGGATTTGAGCTGTTGGTATAATCCGTAAGAGATCAAATTTGCTTGAGCTCCAGAATCAAGCAATGCCGTCGATTCAACTTGATTGTTGCCCACTTTGACTGCAATTAATGGCTCCACTGTGTCTTCATCCAACTTCGTCGGTCGAATGGCATTGATTCGCATTGGTGCTCCACTTTGTTGTTGTTGTCGCAGAAGTCTTCGTTTTGCAATGCGTTCCTTTGCTTCTGCTTGAGCTTCCTCTCGTACTCTCTGTTTTTCCTTCATTCGTTTTTTTCCTTGATGAATTTGTTGGAGCATCTCCTGTGTGAGTGGGAGATGATATTTCTTCAGTCGACATCCACTAATCCAATTCGGCATTATTTCACCTGCTAATGTAGCAAGCTTGACAGCTCCACTTTGTGATAGATCCCTAATCACAAAGGGTCCCATCCCTCGCTTTTTAAGTTTCTTGGCATGTTGCTTCAAAGTATAAACAAGTACATAATCACCTGTTTTGAACTCTTCAGTGTGCACATGCTTGTCAAAAAACTCTTTTTGTCTTCTCTTTTTAGCATAGATTGAAGCTACGGCCCTCAAGCGCAGTTCATCTAGCTTTTCAAGATCATCTATTCTTGAAGAGAGTTCATTCCCTGTCCATTCTAAGCGTTTCGCTACTCGTAGAGTTGGAATTAAAAACTCTATGGGTAGTATAGCATTTAGGCCAAACACCATGTTGTACGGTGTTGTTCCTATTGATGTTTTGTAAGCTACCTTGTATGTCCATAGTGTGGAGTGTAGCTGCTGATCCCAATTTGTTCTTGACTCTGACACTATTTTAGTGAGAACCGTGCATAGTGTTTTATTTGCGGCCTCAGCTTGTCCATTTGCTTGTGGATGGTATGGAGCAGATTTCCTATATATGACCATGAATTATATTCAATGACTTCATTAAGAAAATGTGTCCCACGATCACTGACAATTTCTATAGGTAACCCGTACCCTACAAAAACATTCTCATACAAAAATTGTGCAGTGGTCCGTGCATCTGCTTTTTGCGTTGCCTTGGCTTCCACCCATTTAGTGAGATAGTCCGTAGCCACAATGATATATTGGGTATGGGTGCGATATGCAGGTGGTGAGATAGGTCCCACAAAATCAATGCCCCATTTTGCAATTCTCTTGCTCCCATCATTGGCTGTAGTGGTATCTCATCTCTCTTTATCGGCACCTTGGTGCGTTGACATGCGTCACAATGCTTTACAAACTCTTCCGCATCCATGTGCAATGTAGGCCACCATATTCTTGCGGTTAAGACAAATTTTGTCGTCTTATCGTCCGAAAAATGGCCTCCACTTATTCCGCTATGTGCATGCTCTAGAATCAGCAGGTATTCGCTTTCACTTGCAAAGATTCTAAGTTGATTGTCCTTTCCTTGCTTATAGAGTTGGTTCCCAATCAACTGAAAGTCACGAGCTTCCAGCTCTATAGCTTCTTTCCGTGCTCTTGTGATGTTCTCAGGGAACGTCCTAGTGGTTAAGAAATCAATGATATATTGACTCCATGCAGGTACAATGTTTACTTGAAACAATGTCGCGTGATCCACTGGTCGTTTGGCACTACATATAGTACAATTGGTAACATAAGAATGTGTGTCCGCATACATAGTTGGCCAATAAACCCCTAATTGTTTCAGTCTCTGGTACATTTTCACTGTTGAACAATCAAATGCACAATCCTGGACATGTGCTTCTTCAAAGTAGCACTCGAATTCTTCCGGATTTATACATAATCGTAGGATTTGGTCCGATCCTAGATGATACAGCCGTCCTGCTATCAACTAGAAGTTTTTTGTTTGTCGAATTGTTTGTTGTTTGGATCTGTATTCCGTATTATTAAACTCACTTCCAAAGGAAAGAATGCTCACAATTTCCTGAGACCATTTGGGTACCATTTCAACATTGAAAAGATTTAAGCATCTGGTATGTCATCATCTACTCCTTCAGGAGCTTCTCCGTTGTGTATCCTTGAAAGATGATCCGCTCGTAGATGGGCTTTACCCTTTTTGACCACCACTATGAAGTCAAACTCTAGTAGTATAATAAACCAGCGTACAATTCTCCCTGCATTGCATGGTTAGTTTACCAGATACAAAAGAGCTTGATGATCTGTAAAGAACACAAATTTGTTTGTGAGCAAATAATGCCGAAATTTCTTTACAGCTTAAATCATTCCTAACCCTTCCCGTTTGGTGGTTGTGTAGTTCTTTTCCGCACTGTTTAACTGTCGGCTTGCATAACATACTAGAAAATCCATTGTTCCGTCTCCAGGTTGAGCCAGAATACTCCCGATTGCATATGCAGAAGCATCAATGTGAACATGGAATATCTTTTCCCAATCTGGTGCCTTCAGTACAAGTGCTGATATAAGGTTTTCCTTCAGCTTTTGGAATGAAGTTTCACACTCCTCGGTCCAATCGAAATTGACTAGCAGATGATACAGAGGTTGTGCAATAACTGTATACATGTATATGAATCTTCGATAATATCCGCAGTGTCCCATGAAGGATTGCACTTGTTTAGCATTAGCACTAGAATGGTAACATGAAACTTTTATGTCCTTGGACACTTTTGTGTCCTGTTAAGTGACCATTTTGCTTGAATTATTTGAAGAGTATGAAAATGAATTTCTAGGTGCTATATATCCACAAAGTTGCATTATGAGCTGGAAAAAACTTAGCTTTTTTTTTTAGTATCGATCTCACCATTAACACTAGAATGGTAACATGACACTTTTATGTCCTTGGACACTTTTGTGTCCTGTTAAGTGACCATTTTGCTTGAATTATTTGAAGAGTATGAAAATGAATTTCTAGGTGCTATATATCCACAAAGTTGCCTTATGAGTTGAAAAAAACTTAGATTTTTTTTTGAGTATCGATCTCACCATTAACCTTACTCTTGCACAACATTTTTGAACCTAAACTGTGTGAAAAAACGGGTCCTGTTTTTGGCTTTTTTTCAATTTTTGGCAACTATACCACTCTAAACTTCATGTTTGTGAGGTTTAGATGGCTAGAGGTTAGGCCTTCATAGTTCTCAACATGTTTTGATGCTTGTAGGGAGAGCTAAATGTTAAAATTGAAAGTTATGACCAACTTACAAAAATTGCATAATCCTGTTTTTTGGCCAAAATTAGCACTTTTATGATTTTTTTGGTGGCTTTCTTGATATCCAAAATCAATTTTGATTGTGTAAGTGTATTGTATAACATAAAGCTAATCTTCCTTGAGTTTTGGGGGACCTAATATGCTATATAGCATAGTATATGATGATGGTTGAGTTTTTTTATTGTTGAAGAATACGATACATTTTAGAGTAGCAAGTATAACTTTCTCAATATTGCTAGTCTCTTGGGCCAATTGTGAGTATTTTGTAGGTAGTGACCATATCTAATCATAGACTACAAACTTGGCTAGATATTGAGTAGTTTCCATGGGTTTCTAGAGGTCATAATGGTAAACCCAGTTTTTTCATGTTTGCTGTATTTAGCACTTTATCATTGCCCCCAAGGTTCCAATTGTAAGAGATCCATTATCCTTTTGACATGCTCCGTGGCTCCTTTTGAATCCAGAGGCCCAAAGGGAACTAAGAAAACATGTATATAGTATCTGTATTGAGCGTGACTATAGAAACTTTGATGATAGGTCCGCAGAATGGCAAAAATGAAACTTTTTTGTACCTATTTTTTTGCCCAAAAAAAAATTAGTGAGGTAAATGCAACCATATGTTTTGGTCACCAACCCATTGAAGTTAACGGGGCATTTTATCTCATGTCCTACAAAAATCTCCACTCTTATTTATATGCAATCAACCGTAAGAAATTGTTGTTTTGGGCAAAATGCACTGGTCCATCAACTTTGGAGGCTTGTAGTGACCAAGGGATGAGAAAAATTACACGTTTCTCATTTTTTCCATATGTAGTAGTTATTGAACTATAAGCTCATGAACGGATTTTTCAAAATGAGTGGATCTACTATGGTTTTGGAATTTTTTCCCAAAACCCTGAAAGGACACTTTTATGTCCTGTTAGGTTACCATTCTAGTGTTAGTAGGCCTGTGTAGGTCCACTATGACTTTGACTTTGTCTAGGTCAGTGGTTATGCCATTTCTTGAGACAATGTGTCCTAAGATGCGGCCTTGCTTAACCATGAATATACACTTTTCCGTGTTAAGACAGATTCGATATGTCCTGCATTTTTCAAAGACCTTTTGCAAATGGTCCATATGTTCCTCTCGTAGAAGAGAGTGCACACAAAGATCATCCATGTAAATTTCTAAGAATATTCTTAGGTATTCTTTGAACACGTGTGTCATTAACCTTTGGAAGGTAGCTGGGGCATTAGTTAAGCCAAACGGCATAACTCGATACGCATAAATTCTCCATTTTGTGGCAAATGCTGTTTTGTGTTGATCCTCCCTTGCTATGGCCAGTTGGTTGTATCCTGAAAACCCATCCAGAAAGGAATAAGCCCATTTTCCAGCCACCCGCTCAAGTACATGTTCTGTGATTGGCAAGGGATAATTATCCCTTATGGTAGCTACATTTACCTTTTTGAGGTTTACACATACTCGCAGTTTTTCATTCTTTTTGGAAATTACCACAATGGGTGACACCCAATCTGTATGTTCGATTTCATAGATGAATTCAGCTTCCATCAGTTTATCAATCTCTTCTTTGATTTGTTTAGCAAATGTGTCATTATATGTATAAGGACGTTGTTTGCTAGGTTTTGCATCTGATTTCAATTGTATGTTGGCATATAGATGGATCAACTCCTTTGAGGTCTTTATAGGACCATGCAAACACATCTTTATACTTCTTGAGAAGTTGTGTTAGCCGTTCTTCTTCTTCAGGCTCTAAATCGTTTGCTATATAGACCGGCTGAGGCTTTTCACCTGGTTCTGCAAGGTCTATCCTTTTTGCATTTTCTGGCCCATTGTAAGATTCTTGGTTGGTTCTTTCCCTGATCGGTGGTGTCATGATGATTTTGTTGTCCTGGATGGTAAATTTTCGATAGTGTGATGGTACATTCATGTTTCCCTTTTTGGACTCCCCTTTACCATCACTATCTTCTTCAGTAGTCCATATCTAACGTAAAGACCATTTCAGTTCTTGGTATTTCTGTTTAGGCTCCAATTTGGTCCACTCTTGGTCTTTTGTTGTTTCTTTTTTTTATTTTTGGGATTTTTTGTGATTTTGTTTCTGTTTTAGCTTTTCGTACCTGTTTTATTTCCTCTCGCGTTCTTTCCCTTCGATCTTTTGAGAATCTTCCTGATATTTGATCTTTTACACAATCCTCTGCCTTTACAAGCATCAAATAGTGATTTTTACCTTTTATTCTGGGCATCAGGTTCTCTCTCACTTTGTTTCCTGCTCGTTTTCTCCTATAGTGTTCTTGGCGTCTAGGGTGTTGATTAACAAAATCATAAAACTTGATATTCTCGGTTTCCCTTCCACACTCATTTGAGGTGTCTGAACACTCATTATCTGCATCATCATTTTCTTCCAGATGTTCAGAGGAGTTATAAAACTCTTCTTGTCCCGGTCGTTCTATCGTCTCATCTTCTCCTGGTATAATGTTTACCATGTAGTAGGGTAGCACATCAGAGCCATCTTTATCGCAAAATTTTGTTGTTGGACTATCTGTAATGGTACAGACATCCAATGTTGCTAGTATGTGTTCCCATTCTAGAGGTTCCAAGGCATCTTTAGGAAAAGGTTCCGGAATATACTCCTTGTCCTCAATTGCTCTTTCTAAGACGCATTCCTCTCTTCTTAAGCTTCCACAATGTGAAGCTCCGCACATCCATAGCTCTTTTTGTTTCCCTAACCATGCTGGGATTTCCGATCCTGCTACTGTAGCTGAATCAAACTCTTCCACAGGTGTTTGGTTCACATCTTTGTAACTATGGTCTTTCAGGTGTATTTTAGTTGTTGTCTCACCATGTCTGAGGTATAAGTGGTCGTAACCCCAATCTTGGACAATCTTCAATTGTCGCATGAATGGTCTTCCCAAGATGATCTCATAATTGTTCTTTTTGTCGAAATCAACTATTGAAAATGTATGCTCATACTCGATCCCGCACGAAGTGACAATCACTTTTTCTAAAAGTCCTAGAGGCTTCTCCATGAACCCATCTGCCAATTGCAATTTCATTCTAGTAGCCCTTAGAGCTGGTTTTCCCCATTTTTTTCAGATTTCCTTGGTGGCGATAGCAACTCCCGCTCCACTGTCAAGAATAGCTTTGGAAACTACTCCTTGGAATTCTACTGGTAGCGTGGTGTTTCCATCTTCTCCCTCACAATACTCTCCAACCTTGTTTAATGGTACTGGCCTAGTGTTTAATTGAGGTCTATCCAACTCTCTGATCCCTTCCTGTAGCCTCAAGGTGGGGTCCTTCACTCCAAATTTTTCTAGGCATTTACCTACTGTGGTCCACATGTTTGGCTGTAACCTTAGGAGTTCTGCTAATGTGATTGTGCATGCCACCGGGGTGGACCATAACTCAATCAATCCTTGTGAATCCATCACTTTGTCAGAAGACAGTCTTTGAGATGGGATTGATCTCACTTCCGACTTGGCTTCATACTCTCCTAGGTAAGCGGGTAAAGTTCTCAGCGAGTCTGGTTGGCTGTGTCCCGAACTAATTGATCCTTGGTCTCCCCATTGTGAATGTATCTCAAAGTTCATTTGTGACCTTGCCTCAAATTCTTCAATAGGAGGTAAGGTTACATTATTTTCTTTTCTCGTGCTATTCATGTGGTTACTCATCATATTAGCCTCATTGGCTTCACGGATTTGCTTCCAAAGATCGTCTAGACCATTACAGTCCTTACCCATTTTTGTCAATGTTTTAAGCTGGAACCCGTCACTTGCCTCATCTGTGGTATTTGGCACTATGATAGGCTCTCCTCTGGACTCATAGGCATTAGTGAGTCTTTCTTTTGTTTCTACATGTTTCTCTAAAGTTGGTTGGATAGGGGTTGTCCAGCTGGTGCCTCATGCCAATTTGCAGGTTTACCCAAAGGATCTTCCATCAATGATTGAGTTGTTTCGATCATCTTTTTACACATTTACAACCTTTGTTTTTCTATTTCTGCATATGGATAAGTCATCCACCCCTCCTGGGTTTGGTTCTTTTTAAGTCTAGCTTCATAAGCTCATCCAATTGCTCATTACCTTGTCTGCCAATACAGATCCTCTTGATCCTGCACTTTTGGGCTCTGCTATTTTCTTGGGTGCTATGGTTGCCGTGGTGTGTGAGCTTAAGCTAGCTAGATCCTCTAACCGCTCTAATCTATCCTTTGTATGTTTCAACTCCTCAGATAGAGCTGTTTGCTCTCGTTCTTTCTTGGCTTTCATACGCGCCTTTCTAGCTTTCCAAGTGCTTCTCTGATTTTTCTTTTCTGAACTTTGGGCATCGGTTTTTGGCTCTTCAACTATGGGTTCATTCGTCATTCTTTGAGCTTGGGCTCGTGTTACTACCCGAATAGGTATGATTGTTTCATTTTCCAACCCTCCATTGGAAGGTACTGTTTCTAGCATGTTCAAGGTGGTTTTTGCTCCTTTGCTCGGGTTTTTAGGGCAATCGGGAATCAAATGAGTAACTCCACACTCGGTGCAATATGTGTTGACTCTAATGATTTCATCATGAGGACAGTCTCTTAGCCAATGGTCTCCACCACACTTGTAGCAGGGTCCCTTGGGTTGTTGAGATGCTCCTTGAGCTCCTCTTTGTTGGTATGCATGTCTCTATCCGCCCATGCCTCCATTGGCTATGAACAACAATGTTCATTCATCTAAGCTATATCTCCCTTCTCTTGCTGCCTGTGCAGCTGTTGGTGGTCCTGTACTTCCTATCATGCTCCATGGTTCTAGTGACGAGGGTTCTTTCGGTGGATAATAGACAGAGTTTGCCTCATATCCATTGGGATCTTCATAATATGCATGCATAGGCACCAAAGCCTTATCTTTTGATTCGGTTACGGTTGGTGTGTATCTTATACCGACTAGTCCTACTCGAGTAGGGGTGGTTGTTGCCCCAACACCGGTTGTGGCCTTTCTACACTTTCTGTTTGAATTTATGGATTTGTGAGACGGTATTATGAGCTATCCCCCTTTGTGAGAATTCCTCAATAAACTCGTCAAACACTTCCTCCATAGACTCAAAGTCTCTATGCTCTACAGAGTCAAACCAAGTGGCAGCATCATTCTCTAGGGTCAGTCCAAACCCTGCAAATTGGGTAGGAAATTCTAACACCTCTTCGGCTCTAATTACACGCACAAAGTCTACTACATGATCTCTTGGGTCTCTGCTTCCTGTGTATTTCTTGTTTACCCATTTTTGCACTTGAGAAGGTCTAATTCTTTGATGGTATACAAACCTCATCATTGGATCCCCACGTCCTAATCGATATACCTCCTCAGGTCTTCGGTAGTAGCCTGATTCCTCTCCCAATGGTGCTCCTAAGCCATAATTTCTAACAGTTCTCGCCAAAGATGGTTCATCTCTTCGAACTCGTTCTATGGGTAGCCCTCCAAGCTCTGTTGACCCTTGAGTCTTTGGCTTAATCTCTCCTTGATACCTTGAATAGAGTGGTGGTTCTTGCAAATCCCTTAGCCCTCATGCGGCTTGATAACCATCTCGGTTTTGGTCTTGTTCCATTGTAGCACTCTGTCGAAGCCATGCCTGTAATGATGGCTGGTTTGCCGGTTGGTTTTGGTTGTTGAATGCCTGTGGTCGGGTGGAATGTGAGGTAGCTTCATAATCTTTTGAAAAAGGATTCGTCGACTTGCTTGGGGTGTAGGTGGCTCTTGGCACTTCCTTAGGAGCATATATTGATGCTCCTGGACATGTTGCCCTTTCTACCTCCTCTGGAGGAATACGGGCCCGTATCTATCAACAAAAACTATACCCTTCCCCATAGCAGTTTCATAAGAGAATAAGTAAAGAACCTTGTCTTTGCTTAATTCGTTTACATATGGTTCTTTGCTGCGAAAGTAAGCAACTATACCCTCACTCTCATGCTTGTAGATTCCCACATTCTCGTTATAAGTTGGAACCCTGGTTGTTTTCTTATCATACATAAAAATAGCTCCCGGCCGATCAATGTTTGGTGGCGGTTCTTGAGCCTCTGAAACCATTTTCCCTTTCGCCACGTTATCTCCATATCTGTTGTAATCTTCAGGGTTACTAACTATCAGATAGTGGTCTCCCCTTTTGTCTCCGAATCTATCTCCATCATCATAGACTCGGATTATCTCCAATCTCTGAGCTGGCCTCTCTTCGATACAAATGCACTTGCGTCCTCGATAGTCAGAATAGACTAGGGCTCCCCTCGAGTTTGTTCCCTCTAAGAAGATCACAGTGAGTTTGGAATCATTCAAAGGATTTAGGGAGGTGCTTTCTCCTGGCATTGGTCTGTCATAGGTGAAACCTCCTGGCTGTTGACTACCCATCATGAAGAAATATTTTTTTGCTGACGAAGTGTCAGTATCACTACCTTCCTCAATAATCGGTGCTAGCGGATCTAGCCTTGCCTGAGTTACACTCTCCTCGATGGACACTAAGCTACCTTGGTCACCTGCCACCTTCTGATCTCTAACAATGTATCTTCCTAATCTTAAATTCATCAAACTTATCAATGCAATTTATCACGAATCTAACCACTCACCTGGCAAAGGATCAGTTTCCACACAACTTCTTGCTTTGTTGCCGAATATACCTGTACACAAGCGTTTAATTTCAACAATCGAATCAAAGTATTTATCTGCTAGAGGTTATCTTAGTAATGATTGGTATAACTGGAGAGTTAATCTCAACCACTACTGTATTTTATACACTGATAATGTTCTGGATTAGGTCTGCTAATCTGAACTGTACTTCCCTCAGATGTTGGTCAATTTACGCGAAAAAGTCTGAATTCAGTCTTTGCTCCATCAAATGGACAAACAAGGTTCAAATTCATTTCTGAAAGAATTTATGGAATCCTTAAGCCAAATGGAATCTCATTGTCTAAGCCCAATCAAATTTTCTCTTCAGTAAGCCCCAATAGACATCCTACGCATAGGATGTCTCCTGCTTTGTTTTGCCTGGATTTTTGCACTATGGTTTCACCTTGATGTGCTGAGCCCACAGTTGCTTTTACTTTTTGATTTGGACACCTATTAGCTGGTCAATGAGTCAGAAATCTGTTCCGACAGGCTGTTGTTGCTGATCTTGATCAGTCTAATCAACTGCAATTTGGACCAAAATTGACCTGGAGGCTTGCCTTAGGCTATACAACACCTTGCTATGCTCACAGTCAGTATCTGGCTTCAATTTCTTGCTTTATACATCCTACGCGTAGGATGTCTTTTTCTTCAGAATGGCTTCAAATTCAAAACACAGGCTCCTCTTGGGTTGCTGATCACTTTGGTATACTCAAAATTTGGTTTGGAGTCCAATCACACAGAAGACATCCTACGCGTAGGATGTCTTTTTGGCCCGTTTGACCCCAGACTTAACCCACATCTTTCCCTTGATGTCAGTAACTCAGTGGTATGCTTAGATTTTGGTTTGGATTTCAAAAGTCCCCAATTTTAGCTGTTCTTGCCTTTTTCAGTCAAAAGTGCTAAAGTCTGCTTTGAACCCAATTTTCTCACCCAAATGAGATGAAACCCCTTTCAGTCACTCAATATATCATGCAAAGACATGCTCATGCAGCCATCTTATGGTTTTGGTCTCAAAATAATGTTTTGGCACAATTTGGGTAGGATGTCTGGCAAGTTCAGTTTATCTGGCCTTATCCTGTCAAGATATGGTCAAATTTCCACTTTCCAATTGGAATTAGGGTAAACCCCACCTTCTGAACACACTGGTCAACTCAAAATCCCAAAATTCCCACCAAATTAGCCTGTAGACATCCTACGCGTAGGATGTCTCCTGGCTTGAAATTAATTTTTTTCCTTACAGAAATGCTCCTGATGCTCTGTAGCTCTATCAAAAATACTCACAATAACTTTTGGACTTCACTTAGGCTTTCAAACACACTTTTGCATCTTTGTGAGTCTTTTACAAACTTGTGATGACTTTACTAAGCAAGTATACATACATGAAATGCTCTAGATCGTGAATCATGATGTCCTACTTACTCTACTCCTACTCATCATGTGAAATGGTGACAATGGTGTTTTGGTTGCTTTTGGGCCTCCCCGGACTCTCAAACTTTCCTCTCACAGCTTCTACCACTCCAACTCCTACTCAAGACTACTACCTAAAACTATCTTGGTCTACCTAATCTACCTAAGTCAAAGGATCTAGGCCAGACACACGCTTCCTAGACTCCCTCTAAGACCTAGAGAGTCCTCCACCCTCTGATCCTATCTAAATGTTAAACGAGACTCTTGGCAAGCCAAAAATCCCAATCCTCAAGGATTAGTCTCGGTCACCTACCTAAGGTTTTCGTCCCTGGCAGCGACACCAATGTTGGACGGATACGCCGCGACGGACGTCAGCACAGTGAGAACTCACCTAACATATAAGGTCAACTAAGGATGAATCTCGACCCGCAGGTGCGTGGAAGCAAGCATAAGGTGTCAACCTACACTCGACCGACTCCTAACTAATTCCTACAGAGGTCTCTACCAATTGTCTAAGTCACAGCCCTCAAGAGTGCATAAGAGGAAACTTCCTACAACGCTTTCTAGAGCCGAACACCCATCAAACAATCTCGAAACACCATAGAACTTGAAGGAGACCCTACTAACACCAATAGGTCGCTCTCCCTAAGATCTATGAACCAAAATCCCAACCCAAAACACACGGTGCAAAATCACGTAGGATGTCTGGCCGAAATTTGCAGGTCTTCGTTTCCGAAATCTAAAGTGCCTAATGTGTAGCTCTACTCAATGTGAACGCGTGGATATGCTGCAATGAAAAATCGGACAACGTATGCTCACCAAATCACCAGATGAAGCTCGTAGAAGGAGCTCGCAAAACCGGACCGTAAGTGCGCAATGTAGGTATCGGCCCGTAGCTCTCGTCGGGGGAAACACGTTGCACTTCTCCGCACTTAATTCCGACCACCGGTGCATACATAGCGTCAAGATGAAGCTCACACTCTCTCTCTCGTACACAGTACACTCACTCACAGACTTCAAAACTTGTTTTTTAAAATGACAAAAGGTTTTTCATTAAGGTCAAAAAGTGGTATATATACCTTACAATTCTCAAACCCTAAAGTTCCATAATCAACCAACTACTCCATCTATCTATCAAAACTAGGTTACAATCTGGAAACTTTTGTAAGTCCCAATATTTACAAGGTGAAAATTCAGGTTTCCTCAATAAATGAATAATTACAAAAAATGATAATCCTCCGAGTAGTTAGTCTCGGTGGGGTGTGTCTAACTTGTAACACTGACAAAATTCAGATGACCAAAATGTGCATGCCAAAGTTTTGCATCTGAAATTTCCCTTGAATCTGCAATAGCATTTGCAAAAAAAATTCCACACTTGTCATACAAAGTGAGCTTGTACAGCCCACATCACAAAAGGCCAGATGCAACAATTTCATCTGTCATGACTACAAGTCCAAGTCTAGCAAGTGCGGATACAGACAAGAGATTCTTCTTGATCCCAGGTACATAAAGTGCATCAACAAGTGTGAAGGAACTGCCATTTGCAGTAGTAAGCACAATCTTTCCAACTCCTTGAACCAGATAAGAGGCATTGTTGGCACAAGTGACTGAATTCCCATGAGGGATAGACTTGAGAGAGGTAAACAATTCACGATGTGAGGTAATGTGCTTTGTAGCACCACTATCAAAATACCAAACATGTGAATCTACAGCGACTCGCAAGCATGCATCATGAACAACAAGATTGTAAGTACACTCTGCGCTAAAAGCCCATTCTGCATCAACATCAGCAACACAGTCTCCTTTCACAGAAGACTCAAAAATGGCTGCATTTGTAGTGGAACCAGCATTTGTAGTGGAACCACCCTCTTTCTTCTTAGCCTCTTTGGCCTTCAACTTAGGACACGACTTGATCAAGTGATCATTAGCTTTACAATAATGGCAACGCATCTTCTTTTTGCCCTTATCACCAGAATTTCTAGACGAATTGCTATCAGCAGAAGCATTAGGAACATAAGTTTTGTCACTCGCAGCAGAACCATAAGAAGTGGCCGCATTGCTGTTACCACCCTTTCTTTGAGAAGCAATAAAAGCATGTTCAACTGCACGCTGCCTAGTTCTGTTTTTTTTGGAAAGTGACTCTTGCAACAGCGATGTGCATAATGCATCAAACTTGACAACTTCAGGATTTCCTTGGGTCATCAATCTCCAAGTACTAACAAAAGTCTGGTAGGAATTTGGTAAGGCATCAAGAACAGTCTGCACAAGGGAACTGTCTAAAATGACTTCACCTGTAGAAATACGTTGCTCATTGATATTCTTGACACCAGCAAGGAAAGTGTCCATATCATCTTCCTCATGCATAATCTTCGACTCCACCTCTTGACGCAGCAAAGCAATTTTAGCCTCATTGCGGCTTGCATAAAGTCTTGCTAGAATATCCCAAGCCTATTTTGAAAATTTTGTTGAACGTATGTGAGGAACAATGGTGCGCTTCACAGACAACGCAATCAATGCATGAGCCCTCGCATCCTTTACATCCCAACGTAGGCAAAAAACTCTAATAGCAGCAATCCTTGCAGCAAGACCTGCAACATCCTCAACATCGCCTACATCCTCAGAACTAGGACATACATCAATGCCTTGCACAATGTTCTAGACACCCTTTGACACAAGAACATGTTGCATCATATAAGCCCACATAGGGTAGTTGTCCCCATCCAACATGTCCTCAACAACAAACATCTTGAACACATTTGTGTTGTTGTCAGCCATGGTAAATGCTGTACCTGATGTGAAAGCTATCCAAAAATAGGAGAAACGGAGTGGGAACAACACGTGCTATATAGCACAAACCGTAGAAGACTATGAGGCACCTGTTATGCAGAAAACGGCACTGACAGAAATTTTGCACAAAATGACAAAATAGCATGTGCAAGAAATATTTGTCGACCTGCGAATGCTTGCCAAAGCTCACTAAAATAAGAGAAAGTGAGCAGGCGTGTGAGCCCGGGAGGATGCAACCTGCTATGATACCAATTGTTGGAATTAGGGTTGCAGATTAACGCACACAGCTTGGAGAAGACAAAGGAAGCTCAAGGCACACAATAGAGAGTGTGTTATTTAGTATGCAATGGAAAGATAGATAGCCCTAGAGTGATGGGCGTATATACAATGCTCGGGGGGGAAAACCTCCTAAAGAGGGAAAAAATACCCCGCCGGTCCTAGTGTGTTCACAAACATCACTACCACATGTATATGGTAACATGCGTGAATAGTGCAAGCACAAGCGTTCTGAAGTGCAAAAAGCAATAAATCATGTGTGGAATAGACCAGATTGGTTGGCCAAAGAAGATTGGAAGAATGTGAAGCGAGCAGCGCGCGAGAATCCTGACAAGTGGAAGCAACAAAAGGAGGTAGTCAAAGGGCGAGTAGAGGCAGGGAGCTCGCACCACTTGGGGAGCGGCGGGTGGACATCATTTAAGGTCGATTTTGTAAGTGTTTTTGCATTGCCCTTTAGGTTTGGTAGTTACGCCTATTTGTACTTTTAGATTCTAACATAATGTATTCTTTGTATGCTTTGAACAGTAGTCGATGACATGACGTGATCCTGTAACAAATTGCTGACGTGTCAAAGCCTAAAGAATGGAGCCAACTTATAGATGTGGTCGAGAGGCCTAGACCCTAAGAAGAATAAGTAACAGAAGAAGTCCTACCAACTTATGGGGACCCCGTTCGATGGGGTCCCAAGTGACATAAAGGAAGAAAATAAAGCAGGATCCAGACACACGCAAAAAAACTGATGAAATGGCATATTTCCAAAATTACACTAGCATGATGATGTGCCAGGCTGTACGTATTTTTGTGTTTTTCATTGGCTGATGACATGGCAAGATGTACGGATTTCCATAAATTACGTTGACAGCTTTTGGTATTGCTTTTTGGATCAGAAGCTTTTGAGTTTTAAAGGCTTATTACTGTAACTGCTTTTGGGGCCTAGGGCCTTTAAATATGAGGTTAGGGCTCATTCTCTGGCATGCTTCCTAGAGCAGGTGCAGATTTTGGAGTACCGGCTTGTACTGTGTTGATGGAATATAAATAAATACCAAAAGGGGCACCAAGGTTTGGGACCAATACTCTCTGGGGTGGAATTCCACCACTCTGTGTCGCATGTCGTCTCTCTCTCTCTCTCTCTCTCTCTCTCTCTCTCAGTTCTGCTTTTATTGAAGTGTTAAAATTCTGTTCAGTCTGTTCTTTTCTATTGGCACATGGTGCCCGTCTTGTGATAGTGGTATCATAGCATCAGGCGTATGCTTTTCTGAAATACCAATCCCACAAAAGGACAGATAGACCTTTTGGAAATTTTTATGAGGTATCTTCGCCCTTCAACGCTCATGTCTTACAGGGCATAAGCCATTAAGATCACTTGCAAAGAAGGATCCGATATTGTTTCGAGTCATTGTTTTTCTCAAAAGCAATGCCATGCAGATGTTGATGTCTCCAGCTACCAAGAAGCATACTCCAAGTACTTGGCAAGCTTTCAAGAAAACTTTTGCCCGAAGTTGTATGGTTTCTGACATCTTCCTTCGGAGTGCAACTTCTGGCAGAGTGGGGTATACTAAAATACTTGCCATGGAAACCCTAGCACATTGTAACTAGAAGTTTCTTGACATCTCTCAGTAGATGTCTCTTCACGAGCAGATGACCTTGGAGGTTCGGTGTGATTGCTATCAGGACTACCATCGCCGCCAAATAAACAATGTCTGTCCAAGAGCTGGTGGACCATGCCGTGCTCGGCTACGACCTCATGGAAGGAACCTAACCCTAATTTTTGGTGCAGGTTTCAAGATGGAAAGTCAGCCGACTTTTAGAGCTCGACTAATGTCGAGATAGCTTTTTAAGTTTGAGTTTTGTTTGATCTTGTTTGGTGATTCTGTTTGGAATTTGTTTAAAATGGATGGCATTAGTTTTGAACCTGTTTTGGTGCCGATTTGAATTGTTTGACTCTAGTTTTAATACTGGTTTCAATGATTGGTGATATTACTCCCGGGTGAGTAGTGAGAAAAGATGTTTGAGACTGCTTGTTCATACTCATGGCCCGGACCCTTGTGGTTATTTGCGGGAGGAGTATTGAATGATTGAAAAGTGTTGTTTTTACTCATGTCCCGGACCCTTGTGGTTATTTACGGGGGGAGTATTGTTGTTGTTACTCATGGCCCATACCTACATGGTTATTTACGGAGGGAGTATTAAGAGGTCTGAGCAGTGGTTACTCTCACACCTCCAAATTACGATGCAGGCCGCAGTCTGGGGGGGCGTTTGGTTGTAAAAGGCCTCTAGATCTGATGGCCCGGAACTTTTCAGGTTATTTGCACGAGGAGTGATGAGGGAGTCGTTTAACAGCTATGGCCCAGACCTGGATGGTTATTTGGCGGGGGGAGTGTTCATCGGCGGCTTTATGTTTCTATGTCTTGTAAAATGCATATGTGAGCATTTGTGTTGCATTGTGATGTGCCAATTACTGAATATTCCTAATTGGATGAGATTGCCTGGGTATGTCATTGTAACATTTAATGGCCTAGTAACTTGTGTGTAGTAGAAAATAGCATGAACATAGTGAGCATTTCATTACAATAGATTCTCAATGATAATAACAAGAGTTCATGGGTGGAGAAAGCAACTAAAAGCATAACACCTAGTTAGATAGCATGAACAATACTTCAAAAGAGAGAGAAATTAAGAAATTGACAACAGTTAAGGATCGGATTTGCATGGAGCCAGTCC
This sequence comes from Adiantum capillus-veneris, assembly GCF_014529385.1. Lineage (NCBI taxonomy): Eukaryota > Viridiplantae > Streptophyta > Polypodiopsida > Polypodiales > Pteridaceae > Adiantum > Adiantum capillus-veneris. The sequence goes on along the minus strand of NC_140952.1, from coordinate 117,815,793 downwards.
CCCCTCCAAAAGGCTTTGTATTATGGTTTCTCCCATCAAGAGCGACATTTTACAATACAATTGCTTGTGTTCCTTCAAAAATAGCTAGTGCAATGAAGATGGAAACTTCATGCACTATGCAAAACACTTATCAAACACAACATCAATTCCCTCACGGTCTCAGACCCAAGACCTCACACACCTTCGAAGATGGTGAGAGCTAGCGGGGTATGAGAGTAGATTGAGAGGAAAAATGAGTATTCTTACGAGAAAGATGTACATCTCCTCACATTATCACTCATATTAGCATAGCTTAGCTTAGTAATTAGCATGGTAAACGAGATGAGCATGCATTGAAGCTTGGCTCTTGGTTGGATTTGCATCACAAAGCCAAGAGTGGTTGGTGTAGGCCTTCCTTCTCCAAGCTTGGAGTAGGTGATAAGCTTTCCATTAAAGCTTGAAAAGGAGAGAGAATATTCTTTACTTCACACATGAGCTAGTGTGAGTGCGTGTGTCAATAATGCCTTGCAAAAATCAGCCCCCTCTCTCTCTCTTGGTCGACCCCCCTTGCTAATTACTCATGCTAGCATCCTATTGGACCTCCCCAGGCTTAGCCAATGACAATTAAGCAGCATAAGTGATAGCCTTCTGAGATGTGTCCCCCTTTCCCCTTTTGTGAGAGCTTTAGGTAGTTTAATAATTCAACTAAACTCTCATTGGACCCCTTTGCCTCCTGGCCAATAGGAATCAGGCAAGCCATTGGGCTGTTGAATGCTCATTGGTCCCCTTGGGATACGGTCCAATAGTCTTCTAGAGAGCTTAATTCCTATTGGTTCTTTTATTAAGTATTTTTAAATTAATTAAACTAGATTTACTCTAGCCTAATTCTCATTGGTCCACCTCCAAGGCCATCCAATAGGATTTGAGTACACCTTGTGGGCATCTCGGCTAGGGAGCTGACATGTGTCCCTCATTCTTTTTGTGTAAAGGGAGCTTGTGTGTGTGTGTGTGTGTGTGAGAGAGAGAGTTTCTCTCTCATCCCCTATTGGCAAGGATCGCCCCCTCCTATGTAGAGATTGCTAAAGACTTTTGACACACACAAAGCATCCCATTCCCCCCAAGTTTGACCTTTGGACACAACCTTTGAATTTTGGAACCTTAGCATTTTGGAAGTCTTAATGGGCTAAACCTTAGGGTCTTTTAAGGCCATTGTTGCACATGGCTCTTTTACAGATGGCCCCCCCTTTGGATCCCTATTTTCCCTCACTTGGATCCCTATTGTGGCCGGTCTGCTAGCTTCACCAATATTCTAGATTTTTCTCCACTGGTACTTCCACATATTAAATGATCAGTTTAACATGAGAAAATCATTTAGGAGAATTAGATATTGATTATTATGACATTACCTCTCTCTTGAAATCATAGTCGTCCTCGACTATGGGGTAGAGAAGATAAAGCATATTCATTAGTCCTTTTCTTGGCGGGTAGAGGATCCCTATGTTACCCTACAACATCGTTCCAGAATAGATGACTAGTCCATTTGACGCTTGAGAGCCTGAGGCTGCCGCAAGCATGTCTTCACATTAGTCCTATCAATCTTCCATAGTAGAGTGACAAGGTCTACTTGGTGTTCGGGAGATGTCATCTCCGCAAACTTGATCCAAGCATGCCTACTACTTCATTTTTGTGCACAATAAATAAAAAGAGAGTCTTATAAGACAAAAACTTTGTTCATTTTTTACATTTGTACATTTGCTTACTCTTGGGAAGCATGATAAGCATTGACAAGGTTTAGGTTATCCTTTAATTGTATGCCTTGCATCCATCTAGCATCTTCAAAAGAATAATTCTTAAACGTAATAAGATATCGTGGGATAGTCTTACCGCCTCTTAGCACCTTGTCTTCATGTCGGAGAATGGACTCGGGCTGCAGCACCTCTTCTTGGTCCTCGATCTCCGATGGGTCTTCAATAGTTGGTTCTCGAGGTGGCTCTCCTTTGTAAGGCTTTAGTAGGCTCGCATGGAAAGCATTGTGTATGAGCCAATGGTTGGGCAACTTGAGTTGATAGGCCATCTCATTGATTGGCCTAAGAATCTGGAAGGGACCATAGTACCTTTTTCCTAACTTAGCATAGTACTTTTGGTGTCCCGTAGGATTACTGCCCGTCGTGTGCCTTAATCGAGCCTTGGGGGAATTTGAGTAAGACCCAATCATTTTCTTTAAAGGCTTGGGCTCTTTTGTGCTTGTCAGCAACAACCTTTTGCCCTTGCTGTGAGATAGAGATAACATCCTTAATGTTTTGGAAAGATTCTTGTAGGTATCGGCTATACTCATCTGCAAAACGAAGATCTTCCCGTGTACCTTAAGTAGCAAGGGACTTTTTTATCTTCCCTCAATTAACTTAAAAGGTGCTTTTATCGTGGAAGTATGTATAGTGTTATTGTAGGCATACTCCACTAAGGGTAAGTACTTTTCCCATTGGGATCTTTGATCTACTTCCGTTACATAGGCTTTTAGTAGATCGAGAATTGTTAGGTTAGCTATTTCACTTTGGCCATCCGTTTGTGGGTGATAGGCCGAAGAGAAGTTTTGCCTTGTTCATAAATTCTCAAAGAGACCTTCCAGAAGTTACTGGTCATTCTAGGATCTCTATCCGACACTATGGACATTGGCAAGCCATGGTACTTGAAGATTTGTGAAATGAAGAGGGTTGCCATTTGTTGATGGGCTTTGATAGTCTTTTTGACAGGTATAAAATGAGCTTGTTTACTGAACCTGTCTACTACTCGAGCGATTCACCATGGAAAACTTACCGCACCACGTAAGTACAGGGGAGGGGGTTTTTTTTACAAGTTACATAATCATATAAGTTAGGGACAGGCCCCCAATAATTTATCTCCCAAGCTAAAAAATAAGGAAGGGGGGTATCAATTTTTTTTTTCTGAGCGGGGAAGGGGGGGGGGGGGGGAGTGAGAAAAGGGGGAAATGAAAGGAAGTTTTTGTGTTTCAATATCATGGCTTCCCAAAATAGTGCCCTCGAACTTGTGAGTCAATAGTTATAAAGATACATGCAAGAACTAACATTGCTTTCTATCAATTTCTTGTTTTGTGATATAGCTCATTGTTGAGAGATGAAAGCTATAAAGAGTTTTTATATTTGCAAATTTACATGGAGAACCTAACACAACTTTATTACCATGTTTTTTGAGTAATAATGTGTATTGATTTTGAAGCTACAGCGGGACCCAAAACTACTCAAACTCTTCCCCAGGCCTTGGTTACATCAAAGATCCCCTAAACACGAGCAATAATTCTTTCAGGCTCCTCACATTGCACACAAGCAAGACTCCTTACCTCTTAGGGAGAGCACCGCAACACTAAAAAAGTGTAAGAGATTTCAGTTATTCTTCTTATCTTCTCCAAGAGAGAGAGAAAAGAGTGACAAAGCAAACACCAAAACAAAGTAGGTTCTTCACTCTCGACGAGAGAGCTTCCCAAGAGCCTAGCCATCCTTCATCCTTCCCAAGACTCCATCCCTCTCTTTATATGATGGATGGTCATTCATTGGTCCCAAATCCCAATTACTTGATCAAACCTATTATTCGGTGCCCTATTTGTGGCAAAAAGCCCATTTTAGTGGCCAATCGTCAAGCAAATTCCACCAATGTCGTCATTTTCGACACCCTTATAGTGCACAAAGGCCTGAAGCCAAATTTTCAAAACTTCCAAAGGCTTTGCTACAGAAGTCCAAAGACCCAAAACCCGTGTGCCAAAGCAAGACTCTGAGAAAAAACCTCATCCCGAACATACACAAATGCCGTCTAAATATCATATACCCAAATGCCCATAACATATCCCTAACCTGTCAAGTATGAGCCCAAATTGGACCCGACCAGCCCCCCAATCTCAGCACCCACAATGCAAGCACTAGTTTCAAAGCGCAAAAGTCCAACTTTCTAAATTATAACATCAAGTTGTCAAGCATTCTTGATTTTCAAAACCTGTAAATATGCATAAGTGGAGCTAATTTGGTTGTATTGGCTCCATTCTGGGTCGATGTGATTGAAGCCCGATCAAATTCAGGTTGATCTCCAAATCAAATCCGAGCTATTCTGCCTTGTTCTCACATGAAACACTTTTGACCCACCATCTTCTAGCACACACTTGGTTTTATGTTACATAGTTCTTATTTGTATGACGTGTTCTTCAAGGTGTCCTAATTTTGTATACACAAAACATTCCCTTGCTGGTTTTGTAATCTGTAGTCGATATTCTTACAATTTGCGCATGGAAGTGTGACTGCATGAGAGAGCAGTCGGCGCATGAGAAGACAAAACCCTATAATCCCTCCAACTACCGGGTGGGAGTAGGCTCTTAGTTCACTCATGAACACATAGCTCACAATGTCGAGCGAGTCCACATTTAGTCCACACGGGCATCACATACACTCACAAAAGTTGCAATGGACATGAACACTCAATTCACCCATGAAACACTTTTCATAATGTCTATTGAGTTCACATTCAGTTGACATGCAACTCACAATAGCCGCAATAATAGCCATGACGTGCACATTTTACTCCTAGTTCACAAACCCAATCGACCTCGTGCAGGTTCAAACGACCCGACGGAAGACAAATGAAAAGGGGCATGGCTCGAGTGTGGCGGTTGCCTATTGGCCCAAAAGGAAATTGTGAGTTTTTGGACCCACACAAACATTGGTGAGCCCCCCCGGAAAGAAAGGCATTGCCGCTCACTTTTCAGAGGCACGTGCGGATCTTGCACTTGGAAAGCTCATCTTTTGAGGTTGTGCGCGTAGAGCTCTACCAACAGGCCACAAATCATTGGACGACAAATTGTGCGAAAATAATCTTCATCTTCCTGCCTCCACCTCTTGTGAGCGAGGCTTTAGGCGGCATATGAAAAGCGAGTCGTCTTCCGCCGCCTAGTCTAAACCAGCGCCTTGTAAAGTGGACCACTAATCCCTTATGGGTGGGACTTTGTTATCTATGGGACAATGCTCGAGAAAAGATAGGTTCGCTTTATCCAAATCCTTTTCACAATGAAAAATGGCCGGTTCAAATTTTGGGCAAGAAGGTTCTCAAGCCGGTTCAAATTATGGAATTTTCAGTTATAATATGAGAGTTTTAGTGTGATTATCCCTCTCAAATTTAGAGTTAAACCTGCTCATATGCGTGTGAAAAGGTTCCAAAGCCGGGTCCACAAAAAATGTTTCTCGAGCCTTGCTATGGGACCCCTTCCCATTGCCCAAACAACTCATGGAAGCTACATCATCTGCAACTTTAAAATGAAGTTATGCCTTTGCTTCTTGTGAATAGCAGCACGGAGGCAGGTGAGAGGATCTTGCTTTGCTGTTGGGCTCATCTGAACTTGGCCATAGCCTCAGATGGGAAATCTCCATGGGCAAGGGCTGAACCTCATGCCTCACTACTTAAAATAAGAGACGTTATAGGTCGAGTTCCTTTCTGTTACAATGAGAGTAGCTTTTAATATATTAAAGCGTGGCTTGAGCGGAGCTATGGGTAAAGCCTACCCCCATGATGCCTGGTCCCACAGGCTTCAGTGAATCGATAGTGTGTGTTCACCCTTGAGGCACCCTATCTTGTCTTCATTCTTTTGTTGTCGAAGCAGGTGCATTTCTGTTGTGGATGCAAATGCGGGGCAGATGGTTGGCCTAGTATTTACAGGTGTTCTACTCGATATCTTTTATAGCAGTCAGGATTTGTAGAGGTGCGTGTATGCTGTAGATTTTGTCTAACGTCTTTGTTTTGCTTTTGGTTTCCATCCAAGGATAGCTGCAAGAATTGCAGGCATCTAGATTTAGAAAAATGGAGTCTCACATACAGGGACAAGTAGTTGCAATACGTTTTGAGGGCTCCACTACTTCAGATCTACAGGTTGGTGCTTGTTTGGACCTTTTTTCACTTTTTTCTCCATGGTTTTTTGGTACTTCAGGTTGTCATCATGTGGGCTAGCTAGGTAATGGGAGTGGCTGTTTATGTAGGAAGATTAGCTTGATAGAACTTTGGGACATTGTGTTACTTGAGAATCTACATTGGTATGCTAGCTTTTGTTTCACCATCCCTGCTGATTAATTTTTACTCATCAGGATTTGCACATGACACTTGGTTCCTTGTGCAGGGGCAGTACCAAACTTGCTTGTTTTTCATATTTGCAGGCTACAGTTTGCTCGATGTGTAGACTCTCTTGTTTGTATGTGCATCAACTTAACAAGAGCCTCAAGGACATTGCTATGTCGCGAATTGTACTGCCACAATATGAGCTCGTTGAATGTTTCAGCGAGCCTTTTAGTCTTCCGCAATTACGTAAATGTAAATATAGCCTGCAGAATGGAATTTGTAGAATTTGAGTCGTGCAGTCATGTGCAATGTATGAAGCATTGTTGAAAAGTTTGTCTATCTACTTATAAATCACATGTCGTATGGTTTGATTTTTCCCACCGAGTCTTGTTTTTTGGTTTATATACAATATTTAAACTTAGGAGCAATATTGTCTATATATACTTATAGAGCTTCCTCTCTCTTAGAGCTCTTTATTCATTGTCTGGGTTGAGGAACTTTGCCAAAGGGCATTAAAATACTTGACGATTGAAACCCCAACTAGGTCAATTGCCAATCTCGTGAGAATGGGTAGTCAAGTGAAACTGATCTATCTCTTTTGCATGTCATAGTTTACAGTAAAGACGCTAATCATAGGCATGTCTTTTGGAACTTTAAGGGCTTTAAAATGTTCAAACCTTTGTTCTAGTCTCAAAATTTGTGTGGAAGTTGGCATTCTTTCTTCCTTGGGTTGATGAGTTTAAGGAATTTGTTTGAGCCTTGATGTTACCACTTATGTTCGTTGTTCGAATAAGGGTCAAGAGATACATAGGGAGGTTGAACGAGTAGCAATGTTGCAAGCAAACCATTATGTGGGCAGCACTTTGGTTGACATCTATGGGAAATGTGGGTTTCTTGTGAAATCAAAGGAAGGTTTTCTCAAGCTTCCATGCCAGATGGGCCGTCAAATGCAAAGTAGGAAGTTGAATAGCACTGGCTTCAGACTACTTTACCATGTCACAACCCCACTGCTTTGCCCACTCTACCAAGCCCACACAATCTCTTCCACCATGACCAAGTGGCCATCTCTCACAGCCAGGTGAAGGGCTGAATCTGTGGCTCTAATTCCATGGAAATACCACTTCTCCCTCTAAATGCGTTCCTTTTTCTGAGCATCAAAATCCAATAGCAACTTGTCCTCGGCCCACTTCTCCCTATAAATGCCTTCTTTTGCAGCATGATTAGCAGGGTCCAAGAGCTTATCCTCGGCCCAGGCTGCTTGCTTCAACAAATCCGACATGATCACCCGCATCGCATCAGTATGCCCATGCTCTGACGCCAAGTGCAATGCCCTCTACACACAAGCTACTCACTCCCAAGCCTACCGGTGAGCTAGCTCCTCGTCATTTGCATAAGGCATGAGGTCACTAGATCAAGATTAATGAGAAGACTGAGCATGACATCCCCCGAGCTCGTAGCCTCCACAAACAGCTCAAAAGGCCCCGCCACAGTCCATTGTAGGCAATAATCTCAACGCAACGAAGAGGTGAGAGGGCGCGTTCCAAAAGCCCTGCTCGAAGGCACCTAAAAGAGACCTCATGATTGATATGTGTTGAGTCCTCAAGACAACTATAATAGCCCTCATGGCTGTCGTAAATTGTGAGAGTGCAGCTGAGCCTTGCAACCCAAGATTAAGACCTCTCTAGTGTTGAATCCAAATATGTACTTGTTGTAGATTGATCTTGCAGCCCCCTTCTTGGGATAATGCACGGGCTGAATGCAGCCTTGTAGGGTGCAATGCAATGCAAACCACATAAGGGATGATCGAAATATATCCCAATGCACAAATCCATGTTGCTGAGGCCTCTTCTCTGTGCACTATGTTGCAGCTTGAACCTGAAGGTTCTGGCTTTTGCATATTCCCCTTGAGGACAATTGCGAGGATTAGAATGCCACATTTTCTCTCAGTAAGGCCATTTTGTTGAGGTGTATGAGAAACAATAAATTTTATATGTAAGATAGGGGTATGATAGTTTTCTTCATTAATTGTCGTATAAGCATAGAAAGGGGGGTCATATTTCTTAATACAAGTCGTCTATAAGGGTTCTATTAAACTTGTCCGCTTGCAGGTGGTGTCCCGTTTTATATATAGAGTGAATCCCCGGGGTCTACTATCGTCCATATTCCCGTATTCCCATGGATAGATTTAGGCAATCCAAAGATAAAATCCATGGATATGCTCTCCCATGGTGAATTAGGGATTGGCAAGGGTTGAAGCAATCCAAGTCGCTTCCCTCTATCAAATTTTGTCTTTTGGCATACCACACATTTAGAAACATACTCTTGTATGTTCACTTTCATGGTAGGCCAATAGAAATATGTTTCAATTCCCTTTAAAGTAGACTGAATCCTTTTATGCCCCGCATAAGTTGGAGCATGTGATTCATACATTACTTTCTCACGTAGTGAGTTAGTAACACAGTCTATTGCCGTAGAGAAGATAACCATCTTGTAAAGTAAATGGTTCTTCTTTCTTCCCTAATGCAAGGGTTGAAATCACATCTCTAAAATCGGGATCAATAGCATACTCATCTATCATTGAAGATAGATCGTTGTGAGTTGCTATGTAAACCGCATTCACTCTCTGTCGTCTTGAGAGTGCATCAGCTACTTGATTATGCTTGCCAGTAATGTGAGCAATATGAAAATGAAATTGCGAAAGAAAATTTACCCACCTCATTTGTTTGTCGGAGAGCTTGGTCTGCGTCATGAAGTACTTAAGGCTTTGGTGATCTGTTCGTAGAATGAAAGGAGTCCTCAATAAATAGTGCTTCCATGAGTCTAAGGCATATAGAACTGCAAGGAGTTCTTTTTTATATATGCCTATAGTTTTCTCAACAGGGTCGAGCCTTCAACTTCATAGCCTATGGCGTGTCCTTCTTGAAGCAAAACATCTCCAAGGCAATCACCACAAGCATCTCATTGGACTTCAAATGGCTTTGAGAGATCCGGTAGTGTAAGCATAGGTTGAGAAATAAGATTTTTGAAAGCATTGTTCTCTTTGGCAGACCATGTGTACCTAACGTTTTTCTTTGTTAGGTCATGTAATGGTCCTGCTATTAGTGAAAACTTTTCGATGAAGCATCTATAGTATGTGCACATACTTATATAGCTTCTTAACTCATGAAGAGTCCTTGGTTTAGGCCATCTTTTTACTACCTCTAACTTTGATGGATCCATTTGGATGCCATCTTGAGAGATAATATGACCTAAATACTGAATCTCTTGTAAGAAAAATTCACTTTTCTTTTGATTAACATAAAGTTTATTCTCTCTTAGAACTTGAAATATTACTTGGAGGTGTCGCTTGTGTTCATCTAATGAATTAGAGTAGATGATGATATCATCAAAGAACACTCCAGTAAAGGTTTGGTGAGGCTTGAATACTTCTCCATCAAGCGGTTGAATGTGGCTGGTGCATTGGTCAAGCCAAAAGGCATGACAATGCATTCATAAAGACCAAACATATTGCGAAATGCTGTCTTTACAATGTTTTGATCAACTATCCTTATTTGATGATAGCCACATTTTATGTCAATCCTACTGAAGAGGTGGACCCTTGTAGCTTATCAAATAGGTCTTCTACTCGTGGAACGGGAAACCTATTTTTGATAGTGATCCTATTTAGTGCTCCATAGTCGACACACATACGATATGTGCCGTCTTTCTTTTGCACTAGTAGCATAGGAGAACAAAATGGTGATGAGCTAGGCCTAACCTTGCCCTTGTCAACTAACTCATGCATTTGCCGCATAATCTCCTCTTGTTGAGCTTGAGAAACTCTATAAGGAGGTTTGTTAGGTGGTGAACTTCCTGGAAGAAGTTCAATTGCATGGTCATCATTGCCTCATTTAGGAGGTAGCTCACAAGGGATGTCGTCAATAAAGACATCTTGAAACCCCTTGAGAATATTGGATAACTCTAATTCCTTTTGGTTGTGTATTTTCTTTTGCTAAAACATTAGGTTCATTTTGAGAATCTTTCACAAAAATCATGTACACGGGAAATAGAGCTCTTTATTGACTTGTTGAAAGCTTGAGTATGTACAATGGGTATAGTATTACCCATTTCCTTAGCATCTATATACATATCTTTTTCCCTGAACTTAAAGGAGATTCTCCTTTCAAGGAATTTACATTGGCAACCATGCGATCAAACCATGGTGTCCCTAGGATTACATCCTCATGCTTGAGAGGAGAGATAAAGAAGTCCTCTTTGTCCACATGCTTTGGACATGGAGCCTCAATTTCCCGATTAAGGGAGTGATTGAAGCTTCTTGCCCCTTGAAAGCACCGTTTGTGGGTAGGACATCTCCCATCTCGTAGGTTTGTATGCTTAGCTTGGTGGCCAACTCTATAGATATAAAATTATGAATAGAATCAGGGTCAAAGAGAAGAAAAGCATCATGTTCTCTTACCTTTCCCCAAGCATGGCATAGAGGAGATCCTTTGTGGTGAGTTTGGTGAGCTTGGATTCCGACCAAGGTAGTTCTAAGAGGATCATGGCGGTTGTTCTTTTGGGGACAAGCGCGGTACACATGCCCTTGTTCGCCGCACTTTAAACACCAATTATCCTTGAGATAACACTCAAGCTCTTCAAGAGAGAGTTTATTTTTGCCTTTGTAAACTCCCTTCTCCTTAGATTTGTTGGAATTGCCCTTAGGAGACTTTTGGACATTGTCCTTTCCCTTAGGCTCATTGGAACCCTTGTTTTCAGGGGGCTTAGAATTCCTCTTAGCCCTTGTTTGAAAATTGATTCAAGAGGCCATCATAGTATGATGTATTGCCGCCGATATGGTACGTGGCCTTTGGGAGTTGACATACTCCGCCATTTCTTCGGTTGAGTCTGCACAAAATTGCTACTTTTGCTCTCCAAAATGCAACTTTTTGAAGACAGTGGCTTTGAGTTGTAGGTCCCAAAACTTGTCTACATATTTGTGGATGGACTCATAGACAGAGAGATTTAAGCTTCGCCATTTGGTGAGTACTTTGTCTTTGGCATCGATGGCCACAAATTGCTTGGAAGCTGTTAAAGCTTTCCATGTTTGTGGAGCTTCACTGTTGGCCCGTAGGCTAGACCACCATTGTCTGGCAGACTTTTGAAAGTACATAGATACACGGTGTACCTTAGAGGACTCCGTGAAGCCCTCATCTCCGAACGCGGCATCAAATTGTTGGATAAAGGCCAAGACTTCGTCTGTAGCACCAAAAGTGCCATCGTAGGTAAGGAAAGAGATACTCTTCTCTCCCTCTTTGAACTTCTTGAGCTTGGATGATCTCTTCCACGCGGCATAGACTTTTCTATGGTCTCTTCTTTTTTATGGTTCAAAGGTTGCACCATCACTTTCTTCAGAAGATGAAGAATTTGAGGAAGATGGAGAAGAGGGTGACCTCTATCTTACCTTTTTCTTGCCTTGATCTTCGTTGTCTTGACCATCACTTTCATAAGAGGAAGAGGATGAAGAAGATGGAGAAGAGAGTGTCCTCTTTCTTCCCTTTTTCTTCCTTGCTTTTTGTCATCCCTCTTTGAAGTATGGTGTGGAGAAGTATGCAACGGTATTCTCCGTTTTGGAGGTGATGGAGAGTTTTTAGCCTGCCGTCTTCGTGGAGCCATCTCCGCCGAGGTGGCAGGAGACTCACTTCTTTCTCGTTACTTCGGTGAAGGCTCTTGAATTCTCCTTTGAGAGGGAGATGCGTAATCAAGGAGCAAATTTCTGAGCCCTTTGTAGGGATCCTCTTCTTCTTCCCGAATTGGAGAGAGACCTCTTTTGGAAGTCTCACAAGCAGGCTTCCTAGGTGTTCTCTCGTCATGGTGGGGAGCTTGAAGAATCCCATGAGCACGAAGCTACCATTGCACTTCACCTTGGAGGGATGGATTGCCCATGGCTTGTTGAAGCCTAGAAGCAAGATAGGTAACAAGCATTGAGGCATCATTAGTAGCTTGCTCATTGGCAAAATCAAAGTTATCAACATTAATTTCACTCGCTTTACTATTGTCATCCATTCTAACAACTTTTAGGTGTACTTTGGCACTTCAAGCCCTAGTTGCTACTCCTATTTACCCCTTTAGAAAAAGCACTCAAGCTACTGTACCCGTGGCTCGAATACCATTAATTGCAAGGAATACAAGAGAGGGTCGTTCAACACCAAAACAGCACCGGCTCCTCTCAAGCTTGTAATGGCTCAATAGTGGTTAAGCCGTAGGCAAGCCCCTTAGGATTCCACTATTAAGACCATAGATCTCGATGGTGATGCCCCGTTAACTACACAAAGGCAGGCGCACTGCAAGGCTGAAAAATCCCTATTCCACTTACTCACATGCAATTAATAGCATCAACCATTTATAGCTAGCTTGAGGACCTCCCTTCTTGAGCAAGAAAAGAGAAACCTTGTGCTCTGATACCAATGTAACATTTAATGGCCTAGTAACTTGTGTGTAGTGGAAAATAGCATGAACATAGTGAGCATTTCATTAGAATAGATTCCTAATGATAATAACAAGAGTGCTTGGGTGGAGAAAGAAACTAAAAGCATAACACCTAGTTAGATAGCATGAACAATACTTCAAGAGAGAGAAATTAAGCAATTGACAACAATTGAGGACCGGATTTGCATGGAGCCAGTCCCCCCTCCAAAAGGCTTTGTATTATGGTTTCTCCCATCAAGAGAGACATTTTACAATACAATTTCTCGTGTTCCTTCAATACTAGCTAGAGCAATGAAGATGGAAACTTCATGCACTACGTAAAACACTTATCAAACACAACATCAATTCCCTCACGGTCTCAGACCCAAGACCTCACACAACTTCGAAGATGGTGAGAGCTAGCGGGGTATGAGAGTAGATTGAGAGGAAAAATGAGTATTCTTACGAGAAAGATGTACATCTCCTCACATAATCACTCATATTAGCATAGCTTAGCTTAGTAATTAGCATGGTAGAGGAGATGAGCATGCATTGAATCTTGGCTCTTGGTTGGATTTGCATCACAAAGGCAAGAGTTGTTGGTGTAGGCCTTCCTTATCCAAGCTTGGAGTAGGTGATAAGCTTTCCATTAAAGATTGAGAAGGAGAGAGAGTCTTCTTTACTTCACACATGAGCTAGTGTGAGTGTGTGTGTCAATAATGCCTTGGAAAAATCAGCCCCCCCTCTCTTGGTCGACCCCCCTTGCTAATTACTCATGCTAGCATCCTATTGGACCTCCCCAGGCTTAGCCAATGACAAATTAAGCAGCAGAAGTTCTGACATGTGTCCCCCTTTCCCCTTTTGTGAGAGCTTTAGGTAATTTAATAATTCAACTAAACTCTCATTGGACCCCTTTGCCTCCTGGCCAATAGGAATCAGGCAAGCCATTGGGCTGTTGAATGCTCATTGGTCCCCTTGGGAGACTGTCCAACAGTCTTCTAGAGAGCTTAATTCTTATTGGTTATTTTATTAAGTGTTTTTAAATTAATTAAACTATATTTACTCTAGCCTAATTCTCATTGGTCCACCTCCAAGGCCAACCAATAAGATTTGAATACACCTTGTGGGCATCTGGGCTAGGGAGCTGACATGTGTCCCTCATTCCCTTTGTGTAAAGGGAGCTTGTGTGTGTGTGTGTGAGTTTCTCTCTCATCCTCTACTTGCAAGGCTCGCCCCCTCCTATGTAGGCATTGCTAAAGACTTTTGGGACACACACAAAGCATCCCATTCCCCCCATGTTTGACCTTTGGACACAACCTTTGAATTTTGGAACCTTAGAATTTTGGAAGTCTTAATGGGCTGAACCTTAGGGTATTTTAAGCCCATTGTTGCACATGGATCTTTTACAGATGGCCCCCCCCTTTGGATCCCTATTCTCCCTCACTTTGTTACCATATACATGTGGTAGTGATGTGTGTGAACACACTAGGACCTCCGGGGCATTTTTTCCCTCTTTCGGAGGTTTTTTCCCCCGTGCATTGTATATACGCCCATCACTCTAGGGCTATCTATCTTTCCATTTCACACCAAGTAATACACTCTCTATTGTGTGCCTTGAGCTTTGTTCGTCTTCTCCAAGCTGTGTGTTTCTCTGCAACCCTAATTCCAACAATTGGTATAAGAGCAGGTCACGTCCTCCCGGGCTTAGTCGCTAGCTGCTCCAACACACGCCTGCTCACTTTTTCCGATTTTAGTGACCTTTGGCGAGCGTTCGCAGGTCGACAAAAATTTTGGGTGAGCTCGAAGAGCTCGGTTTGCTCAGAATTTTGATTTGGGCTCATTTCGGCCTCTGTTTCCACTACAAGCAGTACTGCACAGGCTATTTCGACATTTTGTGCAGAATTTCTGTCAGTGCCATTTTCTGCATAACAGGTGCCTTTTAGTCTTCTACGGTTTGTGCTATATAGCACAGGTTGTTCTTGCTCCGATTCTCCTATTTTCGGGCAGTTTTCACATCAGGTGCAGCATTTACCATGGCTGACAACAACAACACAGATGTGTTCAAGATGTTTGTTGCTGAGGACACGTTGGATGGGGACAACTACCCTATGTGGTCTTATATGATGCAACATGTTCTTGTGTCAAAGGGTGTCTGGAACATTGTTCAGGGCATTGATGTACGTCCTGGTTCTGATGATGTAGGCGATGTTGAGGATGTTGCAGGTCTTGCTGCAAGGATTGCAGCTGTTAGAGTTGTTTTGCCTACGGCAGAACAAGCTCATTGGGATGTTAAGGATGCGCAGGCTCATGCATTGATTGCGTTGTCTGTGAAGCGCACCATTGTTCCTCACATCCGTTCAACAAAATCTGCAAAACAGGCTTGGGATATTCTAGCAGGTTGCTTGTTTTTGGTTGCTTGGCATATGCTTTGGTGCCACAAGTGCAGCATAGAAAATTGGATGATAAGGCTGTCAAATGTATTTTTGTTGGTTATAGTGCTGAAAGCAAAGGTTATAGGTTGTATCATCCGCAAACAAAACGTATTCTGGTTTCTCGGGATGTAGTGTTTGGGGAAGATTCGGTTCCGCCCTTGCTGTCATGTACTAGAGACAGTAATGTAAGCTCACAGGACATTTATGACAGTTTGTTGCCTCTTTTCAGTGGTGGAAATACAAATGTAAGTTCCAATGAGGCAAATGTACAGCCTATGGGAGTTTCTGAAAATGTTTTAGATCAGCCTATTACTGATGTAGATGTACATGATGTACTTGATGAGGAAAGGGCTGAAAATGAGCAGGCTAGAGGTATGCCAAAATGGCTGGTGCACACTTTGCGTGACAGTAAATTAGATGCACCTTTGTCTAGTCGTACTCGTTCAGGCTCTCGCCATGCATCTTATGCATCAGATTGTTATGCTTTGGCTATGTCTAGTTTGCATGATGTTGAGGAGCCTCTGTCTTTTGATGAAGCACATAATTCAAAAAATTGGATGGCTCCCATGCAATCAGAATATGATGCACTTATAGAAAATGACACATGGACTTTATGTGATTTGCCTCCTGGCAAAAATGCCATTGGTACGAAGTGGGTTTACAAGTTGAAACGCAAGCAGAATGGTGAGATCGATCGCCATAAGGCTCGACTTGTTGCAAAGGGTTATGCACAACAAAAAGGCATAGATTATGAAGAGACTTTGGCTCCCACTTGTCGTATGACTACTGTGCGTTATCTATGTGCATTGGCAGCTCATTTTGGTTGGGATGTACATCAATCAGACATTGTTACTGCTTTCTTGAATGGTGACATATTTGAGGAAGTTTATGTAACGCAGCCTCGCGGTTTTGTCATAAAAGGACAAGAGGACAAAGTGTGCAGATGTAAGAAGTCTTTGTATGGGTTGAAGCAATCTCCTCGTGCTTGGTATGAGAAAGCTGACACTCATTTGGTTAAACGAGGCTTTTGTAACAGTCCAATAGAAAGCACATTGTATGTAAAGCGTGAGGATGGTGTACTTCTCATTGTGGTTCTTTATGTTGATGATTTGCTGATCACTGGACCAAATGAGAGACACAGTGCCTAATTTAAGGCTGATTTGAATGCTACTTTCAAGATGAAAGATTTGGGGCTGTTGCATCATTATTTGGGTATACAGTTTAAGCAGTGTGATGGTGGTATTGCCTTGTGTCAGAAAAGTTACATAGAGACATTGCTATGTAAGTTTGGACTTGAGGATTGCAAACCTATTGCCACTCCCATGGAAACATGTTTGAAGTTGAGTCTACATGATGCTGGTGATCCTGCTGATGTCACTTTTTACCAAACAGCTGTTGGCTGCCTCATTTATGTATGCAACACGAGGCCGGATATTCAGTTTGCAATCTCACAGGTCAGCAAATTTATGCATAGCCCAGGGTCTAAGCATTGGCATGCTGTCAAGAGGATTTTCTGCTACGTTAGTGGCACTTTACATCTTGGCTTGTTTTATCCCAAGGGGGGATCATTGCTGCCAGACTTACATGCTTTTTCGGACTCAGATTGGGCTGGTTGTTTTGACACGCGAGTGTCCACAAGTGGTTTTTGTTTCATGCTTGGCAGTTCATGTATATCATGGTTGAGCAAGAAGCAACCTACTGTGGCCACTTCGAGTTGTGAGGCTGAGTACAGGGCAGTCTTCACAGCTACGGTTGAGTGTGTATGGCTCAAACGCCTTATGGCTGATTTGGGTGTTGGACAGGACACTGCCAACACTATCTACACTGACAGTCAGAGCGCATTAGCAGTTGCAAGGAACCCAGTTTTTCATGCTCGCACAAAGCACATTGAGGTGCATTACCACTATGTCAGGGAGAGGCTCTCAGCAGGAGAGATCAGCTTGGCTTATGTGCCAACACAGGACAACCTTGCAGATCTTTTCACAAAGGCATTGTCTCGTGAGAAGCTTGAATCTTTCCGCAAAGCTTTGGGCTTACTCCCCTTTGTGGACTGATCCTCCTCAGGGCATGGCACTTCCCTTTACTTATGTGCCAGCTCTCGTTCACCGCATCACTCCAGGGGGGATTTGTTACCATATACATGTGGTAGTGATGTGTGTGAACACACTAGGACCGCCGGGGCATTTTTTCCCTCTTTAGGAGGTTTTTTCCCCCGTGCATTGTATATACGCCCATCACTCTAGGGCTATCTATCTTTCCATTGCACACCAAGTAATACACTCTCTATTGTGTGCCTTGAGCTTCCTTCGTCTTCTCCAAGCTATGTGTGTTTCTCTGCAACCCTAATTCCAACACACTTGTATCCCTATTGTGGCCGGTTTGCTAGCTTAACCAATATTCTAGCTTTTTCTCCCCCGGTACTTCCCCATATTAAATGATCAGTTTAACATGAGAAAAATCATTTAGGAGAATTAGATATTGATTATGATGACATAATTTTTTAGTGCATCAAGACACCCGTGGAAGATTAGTACGGTCTGGGTGTGATGGCTAATTTTACTACGCCGAAATATCAAGAGTTTTGATCTGGATGAAAGGAGAAGCTATCAAGATGATGTGGCAGACTGTAAGAATTTCCATAAATTACGTTGGAAGATTTTGGCATTGCTTTTTGGACCAGAAGATTTTGAGTTTTAAAGGCTTTTTATTGTAATGCTTTTGGGGCCTAGGGCCTTTAAATATGAGGTTAGGGCTCATTCTCTAGCATGCTTCCTGGAGAAGGTGCAGAGTTTAGAGTACTGGCTTGTACTATGTTGATGCAATATAAAGAAATACCGAAAGGGGCGCCAAGGTTTGGGGCCAATACTTTCTGGGGTGGAATTCCTCCACTCCGTGTCGCATGTCGTCTCTCTCTCTCTCTCTCTCTCTCTCTCTCTCTCTCTCTCTCTCTCTCTCTCTCTCTCTCTATTCTTCTTTTATTGAAGTGTTAAAAGTATGTTCAGTTTGTTCTTTTCTATTGTCATGTGGTGCCCGTCTGTGACAGATCCCACACCGTACAAGCGCGAATATGCGGGCAGTAAGGGCTTAAATGCCCTCATGAGCATTCTCAATTCTCGCGGCGGCATGGTTAGTACTTCACTTTACTCTTTTATATTTGTTGTATTTAACGATAATATAAGAAAATAAATTGTTTTGTAATTATATGTTAATACTTACAAAAAGTCTTATTGTTTTTTTGCAGAATTCGACAGATAGGCCGCTTGGACGTGATGAGACGTCTGATTAGACAATGTCAGTGTAGCCCTAACCAGATAGCACTAGTTTTCTTTTGTCATAGCATGTATAATGCGATGACGTGTGTACGTTTTATAACTACTACAAAATGATGTATTTTCTCAATAATGAGAACTGTGCTGCAACTATTACATTTGCAAAGCTTAACAGTCAACTGATTTTGTCTATGATGTCTATAATTTTGTGATTGATTTACGTTCATCAGTTTACTTTCGTCCAGTTACTTTTGTCAGTTTTCTATCTTTATTCTTCAAACAATACTATGCATGATGGAGTTAATGGTTATATTGTATTGTGGGTGAGTAATTTGGGTCTATACCTTGCACTTTCTTTCAAAGGTGAATCCGTGCTTATCTTGGATTCATTTAGGTATATTTTATTCTGGAAACATGCAATATGGTTGATGGGTTGAATGCCCTGCCACCCAAAAAAACCTATTCTCGAGCGTTGCTATAAGCATCTCTATATAAGGTTCTGCAATGTTGCTATAAGTGTTGCTACAGAAGGACTGCATTCGTGGTTATAAGCCTCGCTATATACTTCACTAAATAGCGGCGTATGTACCGACGTCTTAGCGACGTTCTCGTAGCGATGCTTTTAGCAACGATGGTAGCGACGTCCAGGAGTGAAAAAATCCCAGTGTATTGCCGTTGTTAAAAGCTTCACAAGTGCACATAACCTCTTGTAGTGTAAGAGCAAGCTCAACAAATTCTCCGGGCCCCTTTTTGCTTGGGGAGGTACCGAATTTTAAAAAGTATTGTGATGGGCAAGATGCACTTGTAAGACATTCAAAACCCCTTCAGTTTAGGTCTCTAATGCAAGATGAGACACCAATTATGCAATATAATTTCTCATGTAGGTGTTCCTAATTGAAGTGGAAGCATTCCAATATGGAAGAAAGATTCTAATAGAAAGACAATGCTACCACAAGGGAATCCACCTATTGTATCAATGGAGAAGTTTATAAAGGCACATGAGAAGGTCATATTGGGTCTAAAGAACTATGTTTAATTTTGGCAAAATCTAGGGAATGGTTCATTTGTGCCAAGATATTACCGACCAGTGATAAGAGTACTTGAATAATATGCTTGAAGAGCTTCACAAGCCAAACTTGACCCAAAATATGTACTTTGAGAATTTTTGGTCAAGATCTCAAGGATTGCATCGAGTTTATGATGTTGTTACAATTCAACAACAAGAGGCAAAAAGATTCATTGGACTTGAGGAATATAATGATCATTATTGTGGCCCTCAACGAGAAAAACCAAGGCAAGAGTTCAATTCTAGTCTAGATGTAAAAAAAGGTGACTTCCTCTTCCTACGATCAAATGACCTACAGATATATCCAATTTGGCTTGCTACAGCCTGGCTTGACATTGATATGGAGCCCTCATCTCCAAATTATCAGAAGCTATATATTCAATATTGGGCACCTTGTGTAAGAAAGAGTGGTTTGACAGATGCACAAGCTTATGCTAATTGCTGGAAGGGATTTTGAATGTTCAATGATAAAGACCAACCAGCATGGAAAAATATAGATGCTATTGTTTGGTCATGGAGATCAAGCAAGAAAGGTCCATTTCTTAGAATTAAAATACCAAAAAAACATGCAATCAAAGAAAAAACTTGTTGGGGCCTACTAGAGGTGCAAGAACAAGGAAATGAATTGGATGGTGACTCGGCTGGGGAGTAGCACATTGTAAACTTTAATGTATCTCCAGGAGAATTTTCATTGCTCCTCAATGATAAGTACATTGATCTTGTAGGTTGTATTTCTCTTGGCTTCAAAATATGAAAATGATTCAATCTTTCATCCATTTGTGCTCTTCATTTTCCTAGTTGTATAATGGTGTTTGTCAACACCACATTGGTGTTCATTGACACCACAACAACATTCATGAACTCCATCATGGTGTTTGTTGACACCATCAATCACCTTCATTGTCAAATTTATGAACTTGTGTGAACACTATTCTGAGGAATTTTAATGGTGTTTATAAACACCACCCAAATCTAAATGGTTATCACTCATGTTCACATGCAATTTGTGATCTAGTATAATAGCATGTCATCTTCAAGCCACAACCCACTTACTCGGTTGTAAGTAGTAAGAAAAATTCCCAAATTAAGTGAAACTAGTCAATTTAGAAATTCCCACAATGACTTTTTCCACATTACCTAGTATAGACTTTCATGTGTGGAGGAGACTTGCACTCTGCGACAAGAGTAAGAGGACCTCATACTTACTCCACACTGCATTTTGGATAACCTTTGCCCCCCCAAATTCCCTGAATCTGGTAAACATAGGGAAACAATGTTTGCATCACATCTAGTTGAACAACTTTTGCCAATCAAGAGGAGCCGAGTATACACCCTGTGTCCACTTCCAGACTAAGAACCAGAGAGTACCCCAAGCAACAGACAACCATTTCTACGACTACTCAAACATGACTCCTTGTACCAAACACATACTGATGTGCGTGCTAGCACAATGAAGAAGAAAACATAACTTTAAAGCTTACCTTGGATTCTATGCACAAGAGTCCCTCAGCTTCTAGTTCCCACCTTGCAATCAAGCTTGCCAGAGCATGTGCATATGAGCTTTGCGATCATAACCCAAGCCCATACATACACGTACCACCACTGGACGCTGTCGTTGCTCCACGCATGCACATCGCAAACGACAAGCTTCCAACATTGTCTCTTTGACCACACAATTGCAACACAATTGCTCCTTACAGCCCGGTTTGGTCGAGCTTGCACTGATGCAGGAGTCACAGGAAAAAGCCCACACAGGCTAGAATTTTCTCCTTTGACTACTCTGCATGCACCTATGTATTAGGTGGAAAATCCTGTGTGCACGTTGTTGTCCTATTGTATGCAATAGCCACCAACCTATAGCACGCATACAACATGCATGGGCACATGCATCTTCATGCACGGCCTTAAAATGTGTGGGCCTCCTTGTAGGCATCTATTGGTTGCTCTTCTTTGCATGGATTGTGCATGCATTGCCATCCCCTAGAACATGCCTCATGTTCGTGTTCGTATTTGTGTTCAGCACCTGGCTGCGCATGCAAAGGTCTCCCATGCAAAGGTCTGGCTGCACACTCGCGCGTTGGCTTGCGTTGTCCCGCCAAAGCCTCTACAAGCGCTTGGGTCCGTGCCCATTAATATGCATGTGCTTCATCCTGCCATGGAACAATAGCACTACAAGGCCCTATGTGTAAAAGTAACTTATTCAAGGTGTTCTTTCTCCATTCAAGTGCAATCTATTGTCATTGCTCTATTTCTATCTTGCACTCTCTTATGTCTTGACATTAGCATATTAATCAACAATGATATTAATCACATTTAAGTTAATCTGTAAGTTCTCACATGGTATCAAAGCGATAGAACTTAAGATTAGTTTTTATAATTAGCGCTAAGAGTATTCCATCTCTCTAGCCCACACTCGAAGCCTCACTCTCCATTCTTTTCAAGGAATCCGGACCTCAAAAGATGGCCGAGTTAGCTTCTTCATCTTCCGCATCCACCTACAAGCCCTGCTACATTATCGACAAGCTTAACGGCACTAACTACCAAGTGTGGAAGATTCGGATGGAACTCTATTTCACGCAGCTGCAACTTTGGGACGTCACGTTAGTAGTCGAAGAGCAACCTGACCACCCCGAAGACCCGAAGACAAATATTCAACATACTTCATTGACACCTATAATACTTGGCATAGTAGAAACAATAGTGCCAAGATGGAGCTCATTCTCCATTGCCAAGATCGGCAAGTCCAAATGGCGAAAAAGCTAACTACTGCTAGCGCCATTTGGAAGTTCTTCGAGAAGAACTATGAGCACACTGACCTCGTCTACCAAGTTTTCCTGATCAAGAATTCGTAAACACTACCATGCAAGAGGGTCAGTCATCCTCCAAGTTTTTGGAGACGTGGAAAATACTTCTAGATGTAGTACTTATTTCAGGGCTTTCCATCCCTGAAGAGCTTCCAAGTATGCTCTTATTGGATTCTTTACCTGCATCATGGAGATCCTTTATCACTACACAAGCCACCACGACTAACTTGTAGCTACAAAATCTGGTAGCCAAGATCCATAAGGAGTAAACGCTTCGCGACCACACTGGCAGCTCTCATAAGTCCACAATAGTTGTCACTATGACAAGAAACTCATGCCCTTACAACGACAAGAATCCTTGACATTTGGGCCCTCCTCGACAACACAATAATTTAGGAAGAAAGTCCCAATTTCAAAGCCACCACAATCACCAAAATTCAAAGCAATGCACCAACTGTCATTGCTTTGGACACCTCACAAAGGACCGTCGGCAACCATGCAATCAAGGTAATTGTCCTATTTCTCACCCTAATCTATATCCTTCTTACCCTCAAGGGGGGGCACGCCATGGCCAGCCATCTCCTTTTATTTATGGTCAAGCTCATTATGCTGACATATCTACCTATGATAACCCATCTTATCCATTTCAACGATATGCCACCACTATAGTTACTTCATATCCCAATATCTGGCTACTTGATACGGGTGCCACCCATCATATGACATATCACCTACACTGGCTATCCAGAATCACTTATCTAGAACACCCTCTAGAAGTATGCCTCGGGGATAACAGCATCCAGCTTGCCAAAGCCTATGGAGATGCTGTCATTAACCTACCTAATGGCCTACACACCACTATTTCTCACGTATATTATGTCTCTGGTCTCAAGAAAAATCTCATCTTTGTCAGCGAGCTAACCAACAATGGCATCATCATCAAATTCATGCGAGAAGGCTGCCACATTTTGGCATTAACAGGCTAGAATGGTAACCTAACAGGACATAAAAGTGTCCTTTCGGGGCTTTGGGAAAAAATTCCAAAACCATAGTAGATCCACTCATTTTGAAAAATCCTTTCATGAGCTTATAGTTCAATAACTACTACATATGGAAAAAATGAGAAACTTGTAATTTTTCTCATCCCTTGGTCACTACAAGCCTCCAAAGTTGATGGACCAGTGCATTTTGCCCAAAACAGCAATTTCTTACGGTTGATTGCATATAAATAAGAGTGGACATTTTTGTAGGACATGAGATAAAATGCCCCGTTAACTTCAATGGGTTGGTGACCAAAACATATGGTTGATTTTACCTCACTATTTTTTTTTGGGCAAAAAAAAAAGGTACAAAAAAGTTGCATTTTTGCCATTCTGCGGACCTATCATCAAGGTTTCTATAGTCACACTCAATACAGATACTATATACATGTTTTCTTAGTTCCCATTGGGCCTCTCGATTCAAAAGGAGCCATGGAGCATGTCAAAAGGATAATGGATCTCGTACAATCGGAACCTTGGGGGCAATGATAAAGTGTTAAATACAGCAAACATGAAAAAATTGGGTTGAGCATTATGACCTGTAGAAACCCATAGAAACTACTCAATATCTAGCCAAGTTTGTAGTCTATGATTAGATATGGTCACTACCTACAAAATACACACAATTGGCCTAAGAAACTGGCAATATTGAGAAAGTTATACTTTCTACTCTAAAATGTATCGTATTCTTCAGCAATCAAAAAACTCAACCATCATCATATACTATGATATATAGCATATTAGGTCCCCCAAAACTCAAGGAAGATTAGCTTTATGTTATACATTACACTTACACAATCAAAATTGAATTTGGATATCAAGAAATCCACCAAAAAATCATAAAAGTGCTAATTTTGGCAAAAAAAAAAAAGGATTATGCAATTCTTGTAAATTGGTCATAACTTTCAATTTTAACACTTAGCTCTCCCTACAAGCATCAAAACATGTTGAGAACTATGAAGGCCTAACCTCTAGCCATCTAACCCTCACAAACATGAAGTTTAGAGTGGTATAGTTGCCAAAAATTGAAAAAAAGCCAAAAACAGGACCCGTTTTTTCACACAGTTTAGGTTCAAAAATGTTGTGCAAGAGTAAGGTTAATGGTGAGATTGATACTCAAAAAAAAAATGCTAAGTTTTTTTCAGCTCATAAGGCAACTTTGTGGATATATAGCACCTAGAAATTCATTTTCATACTCTTCAAATAATTCAAGAAAAATGGTCACTTAACAGGACACAAAAGTGTCCAAGGACATAAAAGTGTCCTGTTACCATTCTAGTGTTAAACAAGTATGTCACACTTTTGGTCCCCAAAACTAGGCATCTTTATCCATTGGGTTACTCATCGCCTGCACATGATCTGCATCATCCATAAAAACACAAGAAAACACACTCAAATGGCATTATAGACTAGGACATATTTCTCAATATGTTTTGCACCAACTCTCTCATCGCCAACTTGCACTAGGTATTTCCAAGAACCTCACTCACATCACACTTTGTGAGGGTTGCATTCTTGCTAAAGCACATCATGTCCCATTTCGCACTTCATCATCGCGAGCCACTGCACCTCTCGGCCTCATCCACTCTGATGTTTGTGGCCCATTGCCCATCAACTCCCTCACTCGCAATAAGTATATGCCTACTTTTATAGATGATTTCTCAAAATACACAACTACTTACTACATGACCGAGAAATCCTCAACCTTCTCTCATTTTTGCACATTCAAGGCATTAGTTGAGACTTAACATGGCTGCCACATTAAAACTCTCCGCACAGATCATGGTGGGGAATACACTTCTGATGCATTCAAAGATCTATGTCTTTCTGCTGGCATTCGACATGAATTCTCCATCACCGACCACCCACAACAAAACGGTCGTGCCGAGCGCAAGAATCGCACCTATTTGAAGCTACTCATGCCATGCTTCTTCAAGCTAGCCTCCCAGAAACCTATTGGGAAGAAGCTACCGCCGTTGCGTGCTACATTCAAAACCGCATTCCATCCACCCACAATCCTACTACACCCTACACCCTCTGGAACGATCACCCACCTCATCTTGGCCACCTTCGCATCTTTGGCAGCATTGCATACCCACTTGTGACGCAACCTCTATCAAAACTATCACCACATGCTCAACGCATGACTTTTATTGGCTATGGTGATGGCTTTGGCATCAAGGCATACCACCTCTATATCCCAGACCATCAAAAGTTTATCTTTGCCCGCACCATCGTCTTTGATGAAGAATTCATCATCTCAGGATAATATTCTCCACCATTCTACCCTACATTCTCATCACCAGTCCACTCTTCTCATCAATATTTGTTGACAACGTCACCCACACACACACCCATGCAAATTTCCCACCCTTCTGAGCACAATCTTGAGCCTCCCTTCACCATCCAAAGTCCTTTACTCATCCCCTATCCACCTCCTCGTGTCCTGCATTCTCATGCACAGCCAATCGGCAACACTTCTGCACTTACCCATCTCCTCACAGTTGACACCATCACCACCACCGTCCGTCCCAACTATCGCTACTTCCATCACACCACAGACACTCGATTCTCCACCTCGTGAGCTCCCATCACCTTTGCTACCGGTCTCACCTTCACAATCGCCATCTTTTTTCCACAACTCCCACGAAGCCTTGCCAGGTACTCCCATCCCAACAGATGTCAACGAAGTCAAGCCCCATAGCTTACTTCTGCCACCTCGCCATTGCAACACACTTCGGCTATACATTTGGACCAATCCGCCTCTAGCTCGCATGGCCGCACCCGCTCTCTTCGCGAGATCTATGAAGCCACCAATTTCTCTGTTGTCCTCAGTGATGAAATGATTGTTGAACATCCACCAGCAGATCCTCTTGAGGATGCCCTTCCCCTCTCTATTCTCGACGCCCTCGCTTCTAGCGAGAGCAAGGAGTGGCATTCCGCCATATTGGATGAACTCCAAGCCCTCAAAGAAGCTAACACTTGGGAGCTTGTGCCACCTCCTAAGACTCATAACATTGTCTCTTGCAAATGGCTATTAAAGAAGAAATACGACCTTGCACCCCTTGTCGCTCGCGGCTTCACTCAACAACAAGGTGTGGATTACTTCGACACCTATTCGCCAATACCGGGTATGACTGCATTTCGGCTTCTTATTGCACTTGCTGCTAAGTTTAATCTTCTTTTACATCATCTTGATATAAAATCTGCCTTCTTACATTGCTTGCTCCAAGAGCTCATCTATATGCCACAACTTCCTCATTTTGAAGACCCTCACCACCCTGATTATGTATGTAAATTGCATAAGCCTCTTTATGGCCTAAAATAGTCTGAGAGAGAGTGGTACATCCGCATGCACCACTACTTTCTCAAATGTGGCTGGGAACATCTTATGGCAGACTATAATATCTACATATGGCAGACCTCTAAAGGCATGGCTATCTTAAGTCTCTTTGTGGATGACATTCCTCTTCTTGGCACATCAGAGTACATGTTGCTACAAGCAATTGATTGCATCTCCCATGAATTCCCTGTAATCAACAAAGGACCTATGACTTATTTTCTCGGTATTGAAGTCATAAGAGATCCAGCAGGTAAATTTATCCAATTATCCCAATCCAAATACATTGAAGAACTCCTCCTCTTCTATAGTATGTCTGCTTCAACCCCTGATTTCACCCCTTTGCTTGTTAAGCACAAACTTGCTCCTAAATTTCATGATTACACTCACACTGATGCACTCTACTGCCCATCCTTTCATTTCTCAAAATTCTGCGGACAATTATGTTATCTTATCTCTTGCACCCGTTTCGATCTTTGCTACACAGGCCATATACTCTCTCGCTCTATGTCAAAGCCCTGTAAAGTGCACAAGCAAGCTGTAAAGTGCACCCTTCGCTACTTACGCACCACTCAACAATATACCCTCACTTACTATTATGACCCTTCTAGCCCCATCTCTATTTCAGGATATGTTGATGCCAATTGGGCTGATGACGACCCTCACTCCCTCAACTTGTATATAAATCCCATTAGCTGCCCTCATTTGTAACAAGGTGTTCTTTCTCCATTCAAGTGCAATCTATTGTCATTGCTCTATTTCTATCTTGTACTCTCTTATGTTTTGACATTAGCATATTAATCCACAGTGATATTAATCACATTTAAGTTAATCTCTAAGTTCTCACACCGTGATGATAGAGCTCTGACCAAGCATGTACCCAATAGCTGTTAGCACTAAAGACAAAGAGCTGCAAGTCTTTTGTTCATGTGAAAGGACCAACGGTTGGCCTCCTTGGCCTTTATGGATGCCATGAGACCCTGAACAGACCGGTTGCTACCCATCAAGCGCTAAGTCTTTTGATTTCTGGATGGTGGAAAGATACGCATGATGAACTTCTTGAGTGCAGGTCTGATAGCAGCCATGCATCATCATGCTTCCAGCTCTCCCTCTCTTAAAGTAAAGGGGGTGATGGAGATGATGCCTTTGGATTGCAACACTCCACCTTGCACCCCTTGGACAACGCATAACACAAAGTTTCCTCTCGCCCTCTAGATGTGGTGCAAGTAGAATAATTATGCCTTCGTCCCAAGCGAGTGTTGGCGGAAGCAAGCTGCCATGCATGCATCATACACGTGCTAAGAGGAAAAATAGGTCACTTACGGAAATAGCACGATGTATGGTCAAAAGTCAAGCTTTGCCACATTCTTTTGCCTTGAGGCCATCATGTGTGCCACTTATGTACTAAACAGGTGTCCTACAAAATATCTGCACTCTATTACTCCATATGAAGCATGGCATGATAGAAAGCCTTCTATTGAGCACATGCGTGTTTTTTGCTGTTTGGCATATGCTTTGGTGCCACAAACACAGCGCAGAAAATTGGATGATAAGGCTGTCAAATGTATTTTTGTTGGTTATAGTGCTGAAAGCAAATGTTACACGTTGTATCATCCACAAACAAAGCGTATTCTGGTTTCATGGGATGTGGTGTTTGTAGAAGATTCCATTCAGCCCTTGCTATCATGTACTAGAGACAGTAATGTAAGCTCACGGGATATTTATGACACTTTGTTGCTTCTTTCAGTGGTCGAAGTTTGAATGTAAATTTCAATGAGACAAATGTACAGCCTATGGGGGTTTCTGAAAATGTTACAGATCAGCCTATACTAATGCACATGTACATGATGTACTTGATGAGGAAAGGGCTGAAAATGAGCAGGCTAGAGGTATGCCAAAATGGTTGGTGCATACATTACGTGATAGTAAATTGGATGCACCTTTGTCTATTCGTACTCGTTCAGGCTCTTGCCATGCATCTTATGCATCAGATTGTTATGCTTTGGCTGTGACTAGCTTACATGATGTTGACGAGCCTCTGTCTTTTGATGAAGCACAAAATTCAAAAAATTAGATGGCTACCATGCAAACAGAATATGATGCACTTATAGAAAATGACACATGGATTAATATCACCGAAGGGCACCACTGATTGCAGCACCACTGAAGGGCATCCTGAATTCTGGTCTGTCACCAAGCAGTGCTACCACCCCGCATGCAGGCATGCAAAAAATTCATCAAGCCAGCTGTTTATGAGGCTACCATCCAACCGCATGCAAGCGCTAGCACAAAAAGGCCTGCATGCCAGCGACTGCCCCCTTCGCTTCTGCTTCTTGAATGCTCAGAACATGAATCGCTTTGAGAGAGGCCATCAGAATGCAGCACGATCTATCAACTTCAACCCCGTCTCGCCTATTGGAACATGGAACAACGTCTTTCCCCCTAGCTTTGGAGGGTGGTTGCTGCTTCGGAATGTTGCATGTCTTCCTTGATTGAAGTTTTGCCCTTAACGTTGTCAACAAACCATTGTTGGCACCACCCAAATAAGATTCACCATCATCTAATGCAAATCCAATCAATTTGGTGAGACCTAAACCCATGTCATTCAACAATTTCATCAATGCATTAATGTTTGTTCGTGCTTTCACATATTCCAATGGAAGGAGGGCCACAAACTTGCATGCACAAGGTCCATTTCCCCCCTCTTCCAAATATGTCATGTGTACAATCATGTGCTTTTCAAAGGTTAGGTCAGTGCTATCATCGATTAACACCGAGAAAAAGGGACTTTTATGAATGCATTCCTTAAGATCTACTCAATAAATCTCAGTCGAAGCTTTGAGAAACTCCATGCATGAGGTTCTAATTGTATAGGAAGAGTACTCATCATTTATAGGCATGCCTGATGCGCACATGTATTGCAAGAACTTACATTGACAGTTAAAAAAATACAGTGGTAAACACTATAAAAATCTCCAAGTGTTTACCGCGCTATTTTACCGCGTTTTGTAGAGAGAAGGTGTAAATTCAATGAGAGAAACAAGGGAGGGGGGGGGGGGGGGGGGGGGGGGGGGGGGGGGGGGTTTGTTGTGTTTAAAGTATTACCGTGACTCTATCCGCTATTATTATCGCTGTTATTACCGCGTTGATTACAGTCGTTATATCTGTTGCCCAAATTTAGCGCCTAAACTTTCAAATTCTGGATTAACTTCCCCCTCCCCCCCTCTTCAAATTTTGGTGTTTCCCTCAATAAAAATTAAAGAGTATTGTATTTAATTTTCAAATATAAAAAAAAAGAGAAATAAAGAGAGAGAGAGAGAGAGAGAGAGAGAGAGAGAGAGAGAGAGAGAGAGAGAGAGAGAGAGAGAGAGAGAAAGAGAAAGAGGGGGGAGAAGGAGGCAGGGGATATAAGGCCCAGTTCAGACGCTATGGCAGAAATGCTCCCCACAGGGGCGTCTAAGTTACGTGGAAAAATCCTATTTGCTGCAGTAGATATCACCATCCTCCGGGCCCGGTTCAGACGCTATGGCAGAAATGCTTCCCACAGGGGCGTCTAAGTTGCGTGGCAAAAGCCTATTTGCTGCAGTAGATATCACCATCCTCCGGGCCCCCCATTTTTCTTCCGGCATCCCCCCCCCTCGGAAGAGCTGCTGACCTCTCTCTGTTTTTTGCTCTTCTTCCTCCAACACCATTTAGACGAGGCAACGGTAGACCTACAGAAAGCCTTTCTTCCTTCAGCCTCGTCTGAACCCAGCTTAAGATTACCCTTGTTTACAACTGAAATAATCATTGTCAATTGATTAACATAATTGAGCATATTCTCAAATCTAAAGAGAGGAAGAGGAGGGAGAGAGAGGTGAATGGATTACACGATCAAAAAACTTAATAACTGCAAAATGTTTATGAATCATCTTCCAAAAGATCTCTACATGAAGCATCATCCAATTCTAAGCCCATGGCTCCTAAATTAATAAAGGGAAAAACGGAATTGTAGTTTGTGGATGCATTGTCAGCTTCATCATCTTCGAGTTCGTCATCCTCCATGTCGTCATCTTCATTATCATGACAATCATCCTCGCCAAGACTTGCTGCCGCCGGACTTGATTCATCGACCTCCCTCTCCTATGTTTCCACCTCATCCAAAGTCGGAGGTGGAAGAGGGTCGAAGATAGTCTCCACTTCATTAGTGGAAAAAATGGTTCTCCCCCGAGGTGTTACGAGAATTACGAACCAAAGTTTTGGTTGGTGGATTGTTGGGATATAGATGACCTATAAAATAGAAGCTCAAAGTGAGTAACATTGGTATAACTAACACTACAACAAGTAAATAAGAATAAAAAAGCTACATGTCACTCACCTGCTCACAATTGCGCGGTAACACTAAATTGTCATACCTCCTTGTGTGATGCACACTAGAGTCCACCATGTAGAGGCCATTCTCACATCGTCTAGAAACATTTGCAAACCACTTGCACTCGAAGATGAAGCTATGAAAGGTTCTAAAATTAACCTTTAGTATCCTTTCAATAGTTCCGCAGTACCTGGCTTCATCACCGTCTGTGTCAAAGTTGCCCATGATGGCACAATCCATGGTGGTTCTACGCTCGTCATGTTCAGTATGGAGCCTGATTTACCCTTGTAATTTTCTGTGGTAAAAGCGCACATTTGTAAGGCCCCCATTATGAGGAGAAGCCATCGTGCGTGAAGGAAAATCACTCACTGGAAACCAAAATTTTCACGGACAAGAATCAGGGGCAACTTTAGAGGCCTCGGGGGCGGAGGCCCCCGAGACTTTTTTTTTTTGCCGGTTTATTTCCTAACAACTGGTACCAGAGCAAGGTTTTCTCGTAGCTAAATTATCTCAAGGAAAGGATTCCTTGATTTGAGTGGGAGTTATGGTGGAGGAAGGGAAGCTCAAGATTGAGAAGTTCAACGGAAAAAACTACCAACATTGGAAGATGCAGATTGAAGACTATCTCTACCAGAAGGATCTCTATTTGCCACTAGGCGGTCTTGCGAAGAAGCCCGCAACAATGGCAGATGAAGCATGGATTGTCCTTGATCGAAAGGCACTGGGAACAATCCGGTTAAGCTTGGCGTCAACGATGGCCTTCAATGTTTCAGAGATGAAGACCACGGAGGACTTGATGAAGTCACTTGACGACTTCTACGAGAAACCATCGGCATCCAATAAGGTATTTCTTATGAAGCGCTTGTTCAATCTAAAGATGATAGAGAATGGTTCAGTTGCAGAACACCTAAATGACTTTAACACAAACATAAGTCAACTTTGATCGGTGAAAATCAATTTCGATGACGAAGTGAGAGCTCTCCTTATACTATCATCTCTACCGGATAGTTGGGACATCCTTGTGATGGCTGTAAGTAATTCTATCTCTGGTACAAATACTCTTAAGTTTGATGATGTTGTGGGTGTTCTCCTAAGCGAGGAATGCGAAGGAGAAGCACAGGAGAATCATCAAGTGCTGCACTATCAGTGGAAACAAGAGGAAGGCCTAAGGAGAGGTTCAAAAACCAAAAGGGTCGTGATCGCTCAAGGTGGAGCAAGTCACGCACAAAGTCAGTTCTTGAATGTTGGAACTGCGGCAAGAAGGGACACGTCAAGAAGGATTGCTGGTCCAAGAAGAAGAAGGAGACAGAGTCTCAAGATAACAAGCCAACATCGGAGGCCAATGTGGCAGGTAAAGTAGAGCAAGATGCTCTAATTCTCTCATTAGACAATGTGTCTAATTCCTGGATAGTAGATTCCGGGGCTTCATTCCATGCGACACCACACAAGCAACATTTCCAAGACTACACCAAAGGTAATTTTGGGTATGTATACTTGGGAGATGATGAAGCTTGTGAGATTGTCGGTAAAGGTACAATTTCTGTCAAAACTACTAACTGAAATGAATGGAAGCTTAAAGATGTTAGGCATGTTCCTTCTCTTCGCAAAAATTTGATCTCTACAGGACAATTGGACGATGAAGGTCACAACATTGCATTCGGAAACAAACGGTGGAAGATCTCAAAGGGATCTTTGGTGGTTGCCAAGGGAGAAAAAGTCGGTACACTTTACTTGTGTATTGTTAGCACGCAACCTTCAGCTTGTGCAGCAACTACAGAAGTTGACAGTGCGGTGTGGCACTACCGACTTGGGCATATGAGTGCCAAAGGAATGCAAATCCTTCAAACAAAGAAGCTTCTACCAGGTTTGAAAGAAGTGGACTTAGAGTTCTGTGAAGATTGTGTTTATGGTAAACAAAAGAGGGTAAAATTTCAAAAATCAGGAAATGAAAGAAAAAATAAAAAACTTGAGTTGGTTCATTCTGATGTTTGGGGTCCTGCAAGTACACCATCACTTGGTCGCTCATTGTACTATGTAACATTCATAGACGATGCGACTAGAAAAACATGGGTTTATGTCATGAAGAATAAATCCGATGTATTTTCCATATTTCAAAGGTGGAAAGCCTTTGTGGAGAATGAAACAGGTACCAAGGTTAAATGCCTCAGATCCGACAATGGAGGTGAATATTGCAACCAAGCTTTTGAAAGCTTTTGTGCTAGCAATGGCATTCGGAGGCAAAGGACAACCCCAAGGACACCTCAACAAAATGGGATTTCGGAAAGGATGAACAGGACAATCATGGAACGAGCACGAAGCATGCGGCTACATGCAAGCCTACCGCTTGAGCTTTGGGCAGAAGCTGTAAGTACGTCTGTGTACTTAATCAACCGGTCACCCTCAACGGCATTGGATGGGGGAGTTCCAGAAGAGGCATGGACAAGTAAACCGGTGAATTATGCATTTCTCAAAGTGTTTGGGTGTGAGGCTTTCATGCACATAGATAGAAGCCTAAGATCAAAGCTAGATGCAAAGTCCAAAAAGTGTTTCTTCATTGGCTATGGAGAAGGTGACTTTGGGTATCGCCTATGGAATCCTGAAGATGGTAAAATCTTAAGGAGTAGGGATGTAATTTTTAACGAACAAAATATGTACAAAGATTACTTGGAAAGAAAACAAACAAAAGAAACAGGTGATGAGTACATGGAGCTTGAGGACGGTGAAGACTCAAGGACTGCAAACGGTGACAATGTGCAACAACGTCAACCAAATGAGGAGCCTCAACCTATTCCCCGAAGATCTACAAGAGCAAGTAGACCTCCAGAAAGGTTTGTTCCTTCCTTCAATCATCTCTTGATCTCAGATTCTGAAGAGCCGAAATCATACGAAGAAGTTATGCAACATGAATCCAAAGAAGAATGGACGAAGAGCATGCAAGTGGAGATGGACTCACTACATCGCAACCAAACATGGGAGTTGGTTGAGTTGCCTAAAGGTAAGCGGGCACTTCAAAACAAATGGGTGTACAAGCTAAAGGAAGAAGAAGGTGGGAAGAAAAGGTACAAGTCTAGGCTTGTGGTAAAAGGTTTTTCTCAAAAGAAAGGTATTGACTTCAATGAAATATTTTCTCCTGTTGTAAAAATGAACTCAATTAGGCTTGTCTTAAGCCTTGTGGCTGCTCATGATTTAAATGTTGAGCAAATGGAGGTAAATACGGCATTCCCTCATGGTGACTTAGAGGAGGAAATCTACATGCTTCAACCAAAGGGGTATGAAGTAAAAGGTAAGGAGAAAATGGTTTGCAGATTAAAGAAGAGCTTGTATGGTTTAAAGCAAGCATCAAGACAATGGTACTTGAAGTTTGATCGATGGATGTTGGATCATGGATTCACAAGATGCAACTCGGATCACTGCGTCTACAGGAAGAAATTGGGAGATGGGAAATTCATCATCCTAATGTTGTATGTTGATGACATGTTGATTGCAAGTGCTAACATGCAGGACATCAAAGACCTAAAAGAGGAGCTGTCCAAATCTTTTTCAATAAAAGATTTAGGTGCTGCAAAGAGGATACTTGGTATGAAAATATCAAGGGACAGGACGAAGAAGACAATAAAGCTATCTCAAGAAGATTACATCAAGAAGGTACTAGAAAGGTTTGCAATCCAAAATGCAAAACCAGTTTCTACACCTTTGGCTGGTCATTTTAAACTAACGAAGGATATGTGTCCAAAGACACAAGAGGAGATAGCCTATATGTCTAAAGTTCCATATGCTGCAGCGGTAGGTTCTCTAATGTATGCTATGGTCTGGACAAGGCCAGACATTGCACATGCAGTGGGAGTTGTGAGTAGGTTCTTGGACAACCCAGGTAAAGAGCATTGGCAAGCTGTGAAGTGGATACTTAGGTATCTAAAAGGGACAACAACAAATGCTTTGTATTTTGGAGGAACTGATATTTTTCTAGAAGGGTATGCTGATGCAGATATGGCAAGTGACAAAAATACTCGAAGGAGCACTACTGGCTATGTGTTCACGGTTGGAGGCAGAGCAATAATCTGGGATTCAAAGCTGCAGAAAGTGGTTTCACTTTCTACCACGGAAGCAGAGTATATAGCAATGATGGAGGCAAGCAAAGAAATTCTGTGGCTTCACAGATTCTTAGAAGAGATTTGATTCAAACAAGACAATTGTGTCTTGTACAGTGATAGCCAAAGCGCTATCCATCTTGCGAAGAACTCAGCCTTTCATTCAAGGACAAAGCACATTGAGGTGAGATATCACTTCATACGCACTCTTTTGGAAGAGGGACAACTAAAGCTAGGAAAGGTGCATACAAGTGAAAATCCTGCAGACATGTTTAGAAAGGTGGTCAACAAGGAGAAGTTGAGCTTTTGCTCATCTTCAATCGGCATTCAAGGATAAGAAGCCAGAATGGAAAGCAGTCACAGGTTTGGTTTGGAGATCAGTCTCCAAGTGGGAGATTGTTAAGTATGGAGCTTGATTTACCCTTGTAATTTTCTGTGGTAAAAGCGCACATTTGTAAGGCCCCCATTATGAGGAGAAGCCATCGTGCGTGAAGGAAAATCACTCACCGGAAACCAAAATTTTCACGGACAAGAATCAGGGGCAACTTTAGAGGCCTCGGGGGCGGAGGCCCCCGAGACTTTTTTTATTTCGTCGGTTTATTTCCTAACTCGTCAATGTGGCGCGTATGAAAGTGACGACCCTTTGACCACATAGAGTTAAAGGAAAGGCACTACAAAATAGAAAAATATATTAATTTATCAAATACATATTAAAGATAATTTCAACAAATAGCGAGACAATATGGTTTAGATATATGAGTACTCTACATTTGGTACGCAGCCTCGTGCATACTCCCATTCTTTGTTGGTGATGTCTTCTCCGCGCGCTTTTGCCTCGGTCATTCTCTCATGAATCCACTCTGCACTAATGAGATCTGGGAAACATGCAAGGTGTCTAGGCATTGGGGGTGCCCTCCTTCCTCCATGTTGTTGTTTCCATGCTTCCCTCTCTTGCAAACACCTGAACTTTGCCACAGTCCACAGGTCCACCCACTTGGTCATAATCTTTGCATTGAGAATGCAAAAGTTATTGACCACTCGGGATAGATTCATATCCATGTTAAGTAGTTTCCCCTTTCCACTTGTCAAGTGTGAAGTCATTCTTGAATCTTCCTTGTCTGACCACATGCGAGGCATTGAAGGATCAACTTGTGCCAAATAATCTGATATGTAAACAAATGCCTCTTGAACAATCCACCCTTCGGCCATACATGCCTCTGGTTGAGACCGTAGCCGCACAAAATCTTTGAGAGTCTTTAAAAACCTCTCTAAGAAGAACATCCATCGTGCGTGCACTACTCCACATATAGCTATCTCCTCCACCATGTGAACCAAGAGGTGAATTTGACTAAGAAGACCGATCGAGGAAATGCATCTTCAATGGCACACACAGTTTCTGTTGCAAGTGTTTCAGCAGCAGGGATAGCATCTATTTCGATTTCCTTGGAGCTCACAAATCTGCAAGAAAACACACAAGGATACACTAAGTGCTAGCTGAAATTATTGTGTACATAAAAAAGGTGTAGTTGAGTGGAGTCTTGTGGTGTACCTTACTAGCTCTCCTAATTTGAAAATAGCGTCCCTAACTTTCTTGTCCTGACATATACACATACTCACCGACAGAATAAACTACAATGTAAATCAGGAAAAGGGAAAGTGAGTGATAGTCATACACACAAACTATAGATAGAATAGGGAGTATGAAGATTACCTAAAGCATCTTGTACCAATCGTGGGACTTCAACCCATACAATTGAACGCTTCCACCCTTCTTCGATTTTGGGAAAACTCCTTTTAACGACCTCATCTATCCTGTTGGTGTGTGAATAGAGGCAATGGTACCCTTCACCTTGTCTAATTCTTCTTTTGCTAGCATCCATGGTGCTTTAGGAATCACAATCTTTCCATTTGGGGCACATAGTGGAGTTGCAGAGGCGGGGAGACGTTTTAAAGCCTCAAATCCTCCCTCACACCCAAAGAGTCCTTCTTGCCAATAATGTGGCCCATAGTGTTTGGGCTACATTCTTGAATATGTGCATGGGATCCAAGAGGTGTTGTATTTTTAAGTCCTTCCAATATGGAAGCCTTAAAAATATGGAATATCTTGACATACCTTTTGATGGAGGACACGGAGCCGGATTGTTGTTGTGGTGTTCCTCCCAAATGGTTGCCCAATTTTCCATTGTGAGCTTTAGAGGAGCCTTCCCATTTGTTGTCCAGCCTTGTGCTTGATATGCCCTTGGGGTAAGAAACGATGGTTGTTTGGATATATTACCTTGCGCAAGGAATCTGGCCTCTCCGTCACCAACGATGGCCCGCAAGTAGGACATGCATTGTGGCCCGATGTGGACAACCCTGCATACATATCATATGGTTAGAGAGATCAATAAACTAAAGTGAGCTAAAGGGAGCTAAAGGGAGAGAGGGAATGAGGGAAAGAGAGATAGAGGATAGGGGGTTACCAAAAATCTCTCCAAGCCCAGGATACTCATGCATAGTCCACATAAGGATTCCCCTCACTTGAGCCTCTCTCCCCCCCTTTGCAAGTGAGACATTGACAACAGGAATGCCTCTCCATAACTCCTCCAACTCCTCGTTGAGGGGCTCGAGGTAAATGTCAATATTTGACACTTTGTACTTCCTTGGCACAAGCAAGGAAAGAAGTATATTTCCCTTCTTGGTTTTCTCCCATGGTGGACTATTGTAGTTGACGATCACCACAGGCCAAGTGCTCCATGAAGTAGACTTAGTGCCGAAGGGGTTGACACCATCACTTGCTAACCCAAGCATCAAGTGTCGAGGCTCCAACCCAAACTATGGCCATTGAGTTTCGATGTGTCCATGCAAGTGAATCGGCATCGACACGCATCATTCCATCATTTGAGTGATGGTTTACGTGCGCGCGAGAAGATCCACGATATACCTGCTTTTAAACATGTGTTGGATGCGAGGAATTTATGGAAAATGTCTTAATACCTTGCGAGGTAGGTGTGCCCCGCTCACATCTGTCTTGTATCATGCCTCCCCGCACACGGGACATGAGGTAGCATGTGCATGCTCATTGCGATATAGCATACAATCATTGACACATGCATGGATGCGCTCATACTCCATTCCAAGTGCAGTGACATACGATCTAGGTCGTAGACGATCTGGAGACATGTGGTGATCAACTGGCAACATTTTGCCCATCAAACTACAACAAACATGCGAATTAGTATAATTCCTAGAAGACGACACCATAAAGAGAGAGGGAGAGAGTATATAAAATCCAAATTCCATACTTACAGAAGTAGTGCATCGACACTTGCATTACTCCAACCAAATTTTACTTGCAAGTTGAGTACTTCCAATGATGCTCGGAGCACCGAGTACCGTGCAGCTTGTTCATCATGCTTATTTGTCTGGTGCCAAAAATCATGGAAAGCAGCACCTCCATAGCGCATCCCATCTCTCTCTCTCATTACAACAGAGTTGCAGGCAGCCTTGCTGAGCATGCGTGCCATGGCATTTCCGTTGAGCGAGCCAGTTCTATTGCAGACCCTTGAGACCTCTCTCTAACTCTCTCTCTCTCTCTCTCTCTCTCTCTCTCTCTCTCTCTCTCTCTCTCTCTCTCTCTCTCTCTCTCTCTCTCTCTCTCTCTCTCTCTCTCTCTCTCCTGTTGGCCGTGCTATGCTGCATGTTCGTTCAGTCAATTGTGTGTCTCTTGCACAAGCCATCCAATCGATTAAGCAAAAGATCAAACGAGTCTTGTAGGGAAGCTTAGAGGCAAAGTCGATGCATAGAAGCTTGTAGGTGAAGCTTGTAGGAGAAGGCGATGAGACAGGCTCGGGAAAAGGCGGTTATGGCAGGCAAAGGTTGGTGAGGGAATGGGCTACATCCAACGAAAGATTCTCAGGGATCTTCTTAGAGAGTGAATTTACTTTCAGACTTGCCATAAATTTATGCCACTAAGTGCCGTGTGTGTGTGAGTATGGATTGTGTGTGGTGTATGCATGT
The DNA here is from genome assembly GCF_014529385.1 of Adiantum capillus-veneris. Classification (NCBI taxonomy): domain Eukaryota; kingdom Viridiplantae; phylum Streptophyta; class Polypodiopsida; order Polypodiales; family Pteridaceae; genus Adiantum; species Adiantum capillus-veneris. Next base: position 117,776,879 of record NC_140952.1, on the reverse strand, counting down.
TGTCATCATTTGCATTACTCTGTGTTTGAGTGTGTGTGTGTGTGTGTTTGTGCGCGCATGTGTGTGTTGTATGTGTTTTTTTGGATGTGTACAATATCTTTATTGCTATGTTGTATTAAATTGTATATGCGATGTCTCGTCTGAAGAAGTGTGCCCGTGAGAACATGGGTGAATACATCCACGGAGAGACTAAAAAAAGAGGACGCCCCCCGTTGTCGGAAGAGGAAGAAAAATGTAGGAAGAATCCAAAAAGCCTAAAAAACTAATGGAGGTTAGTGTTACCATCTCTGTTGGAGGAGAAGATATAGATGTGAGCCTATTAGAGAAGGTGTATGAGTTTTTAAAAAGCGAGATGCTAGCGGGGATGTGGTCCATTGAAAGGGGAGGGAGTGTATTTCACCTACAATTTCAAATGGTTGTCCGAATGATTTTGACATCCATTATTGCAATCAACAAGAAACTTAAAGAATACTTAGGGTGGGACAAAAAAAATCCGAAAGGAGGAGTTGTATTGTCTCAAACTTTGAAACAGGAAAACCTACATACGTTGCCAGGCATGGTTGGGTAATGTCTTAAAGACCAAGATGAGCCTCATTTCAGAAGGTTGAACACAACATTACAGTGGAAGACATTAAGAAGGGAGTTGAACTCTATACACCATATGGTGTAGATGACATTAAAAATAGGATGTCTTGCACACCGTAATATTTTTGACCGTGCGTTAATGTTTTGGAGGTTTAAAATGCAACACCCAATAGGAAATGACTTCCTATCTACGTTGCAAAAGATGATATTTACAAGCAAGTATTATCCCTCCTCGTCATGGATCACACCATATCAAGGAAAAGGGATGCCTATAAACAAAATCAAAGCACTGTGGACATGCGTGGTGTTTCCAACAAGTGTGACGTACCATGACATAGTAACAATCTTTGTAGCAGGCAAACTATACTCTAATGCACAACCCCATATAGATTGGTTTCGATCACGATGGCAGGAAATAGAGAGGTGAGCATCAAATAGTGCCAAACTGAATGTTTCTTTATAAACAATCTATATTAATTGAATGATATTGTGTGCGTAGTAGAAGAGCTACAAACACTAGTGCGATTGTACTTGCAGAAACAATAAGTGACGAAGTTCTTGAAGATACTAGTGAGTCCTTTGAGGGAGAGAGAGAACCACAAATTGGCGAAGACTTTGTTCCTTTGGTGCATCGTTGTGACATTACAACAATTGCCTCATAGAGTTAAGTTGTATAGAAACTACAGTCAAATCTAGTATGCACCCCTAGTTGTGTTATACTTTCTTGGTCATCTACTTACTATGTGTTTTTTCTTTGCAGGAAGACAATGTCTGAACAAAGTTCCCCTGTTGGATTCGATGATACTCAACTTGAAGCATCTAGTAGTGAAGAGGAAGAGACGAATGCGTAAAATCCAAATGAGATCGTGTTGCGTATATGGAAGGAGCTCCGAGATGATGATGCTGATGGCATTCGAGCTTACATACGACCTGTTGTAGGTAGTTTGAAAGTTACGGTTGACAACTTCCGGCTCAATGTAACTGATGTCCAAGTGTGTGACTTAGAGAAACAAATCTTCTTTAAAAAAAAGGAGATCTTAGGTTTAAGGGCACAAAAAAATAGGTTGAATGCTCTACCAACCTTTTATATAGGAGCTTAAGATAGGCGTTTATATTACCATGCAACTTGTACATACACATGTTTTTCAAATAGATTGTAACATCTTTGTTCTCACTTCCCTCTCCTCTTCTCTCTTTATTTCAAAGTGTGTTCCTAACCACTTAAGTAATTATAAGATGTACCACAAGAATCGAATACATTTCTCTCATAACAAGATTCCCTTTCTTTTCACATGTAAAAACCCATTCCGTAATCAACATCTAAATTTCTCACATCCCCCTCCCCTTCTCTCAATATTTCAAAGTGTGTTGCTGCCAAAAGATTCCAAAAGATTCCAGAGGAATCTCTCAAACAAATGAATTTCTCCCAGAAGATTCTGGCTGGGAACCCATACTGGTACATACCAGGCTTGAAAATTGCAGGGCACCAGTGCCCATCCTAAGGAAGAGAAACTATAATGGTTGCCCTTCCCTTAGGAAAGGTTAACAACCACTCAGATCTTCACAATGCAGGGAAAAATATGTGTTGCCCTTCCACCTCTACATGATCAAAAGCGCTCATGAGAGCATGGTAACAAAGGTATACCAACAACTACAAGTACCTGCCAGTGAAATGCACATAGATATGCAGATTTTAGAGTAGAAATTGTAAAATTATGTGCTCCATGTACTTGACCAAATGATGTTGAAACAAAAGGTTTGCACATTTAACGTGATACAAGCATCATTTGAAAGGATAAACAATTAATTGCTTATCAAACAAGAACCTGCACCATGGCTCTTAACATCCTTGAAACTTTGGCCTTTCAAAATAATATGGGCATTGGGTACCCACAACATCCAATTTGGATTGCCAAATTATGAATGAAAAATGCATCAAAAATTGTATTGATTGAGACTAGTAAAAATGAAGCTAGCAAAAGCATCAATTATTTTCAAAAGCTAAATACTAAGTGTACCAATATTTCCATAATATTTAATGAAGGTGAAACGAGCAACTTTTGGTTCCAAATGTACACACTAATTATAAGAAACACAAAGTATCCTTTGATGCTTCTTCACATGCATAGCTATTGGAAATTTGGCTTCTTATCTGCCTTAGTTCTTCCATGTTTTAGGCCTCAACACTGGCTTCAAAACCTCTATCTCTATAATTTTTTGAGTAGGATTTTACTGTTGTTTCAAGCGGGAAGGATTGTTGTAGCTTTCCCAATCACGTGCATATTTGAAACACATGCCAGAAAGAAATATGATTTAATTCCTTCTTCACCAAACATAAGATCATATAAATGAAAAAAGAGAAGTTTTACATGTTCTTTCTTCAAGAACTGTTAGATCGGTTGTAAGATTTCTTAGACTCGTGAGTGTTGAATGGTGATCGAAGATACACTTTCCAGGTCATGACATGAAAAAAGCCAAAATATGAGCATAAAGACACCTGCATGCAATACTAAGTATCCCACGTTTAGCATCAGACAATAGACTAAAACGAAAGCAATTTATGCATCATCAAAAGCAACAACTTTTAATACAACAATAAGTGCATTGAGCAAGGAGAGTGGATAAGTACATTGAGCAAAAAGAGTGCTAATCCTGGTCATAAATGCCGATCTTTATTGATAGAAAAGCTTCAACGAAAATAGCCAAAAGATACAAAAGCTGGGGAGAAGGCTCAACACGTTTACAACATTAGGTTCAACAAAATGTACAAGGTGTAGCATTATCAAATAGATCGCAAGTAATTGTACAACCACCTTGAGCTTTAGTACATCATGCAAAAATTTCTACATAAAAAACACTATGGAATCTATGCGGAGATATTTATAGATATGCTCCTTTTCTTGCTCCATAAAGAAAATACATCATCCCAAGTAGCATTTGAAGTATTTTCTTGGTCCATGCAAGCCTATGAAAATAAATCTCTCAAGTGTTTCTATGTTCATGCGCATCCTTTGACATGTTTTTATGGTGTTTTGAAGAGAGAATCCACGCTTCGCTACAGCCGAATTTACTGGAACTACATAGAGGATTCCACAAAGCTTCATCAGGTTTGGAAAAGAGTCCTGCATAGTCATATCATCCTTGCATACTTGCCATGCATCTCGAAAGATTTTATGCTTGAAATTGCGGACTAGAACCGACGTGAAAGAATCGAGCTCTCCCATGCAAATCTCCGCATCACCTACTAAGCTTCCAAATTGGTTGAGCAACTTTCCTAGCCAGAATTTGCTACAAGTATCCATTTCTAGCTCTTCACTTGGGTAATGCTTGGGACCGAAAAGTTTACATGCATCAAAAATAGGCATATCCTCTTTCATCCTGGTCCTCAAATTCTCCACAATGTTTCCAACAAGCTCTTTTCTAAGCTGTAGACAATCTTTGAAAGAACCACCTCTGCTACTTCGTGCAATGCTTTCAAACGTAAGCTCATGGATATACAAGTCTCCGGTAACATCAAAGAATCTGATCTCCCGGTTGCTGGATTGCTCTACAAACTTTTGTAAATGCTTTGACCTGCAATTTCTTGAGTCCCTGAGAAACTTCTTCTCCAAGTTCTTTAATGTAGCATCACCATAACCTGATACATTAGCTATGTCGACTACGTCTGATTGAAAGTGGAAATTCAAACCATTAAGCTCTGTACATACTTCAACAAGAAGATGGATAAAAAACTGATTTGCATACACCATAAGCTCATCATATATACTTGGGCTCTCCTTTCCAAATTCTGTGATCAAGGCAGGCATGACCTTCACCATGCGCTCCATAACCTGACTTCGTGAGAATGGATCCGCAGCATTGATAACTCGTGCAAATCTAGAGCTCCCTCCATTAGCTTTAAGTGATCCATACTGTCTCCTAATGCATGAAGCCAAGCATAGATGCTTCTATATAACTTATCCAATTGCACAATCTCAAGAAAAGAACCAACAGCTTGGCTTGCTGCAAGATTCTCTCGATGTGCAAGACAATGCACTAGAAGAATCTGCTCTCATTCTTGCTAAGAGTCTGCCTATGCAACCCATCATAACTAAGAAACCATCAGCTGCAAGAGATACAAGTCTTTGAAGGCATAGGCCCATCTCTTTGAGAAATTTGATAATAGCATCGTACTTTGCTTCTGCCTCGCCATCATCCATTTTGATGAGCCTCACAAAGGCCACATGATTGTCACCTCTACCTCCGTCTTTCTAGTAGTTTATGTAGACAATCATGTGCCCTTCTTTATCCCTATCAGTGCTATTATCTACCATCATAGAATACCAAGGACTTGCCTGGACTTCTTTGCACAAATCATTCCAAAGTACATCTTTGATTTCTTGAACAAATTCCATGCCGGAGATCCTATTCAAATAGGTCTCATAAGCTGAATACTTAGGCATATTAGATAGACCTTGCTCTATTTGGTAAAGGCCTAGCTTTTCAAAAAGCTCCATAGGTCGAGCGCATTTCACAAAAAAATACACCTGCCACATGACAGTGATGACCCTCACCTTCTCTTTATCCTCAAAACTGGCGAAATAATATAGAAGAGGGATACAAACTTGATTTTCTTTGTTTGCCCACTTTAAGGCTGCCATTTTGTGCTCATCGGATTTGTTGTGCTCATTTAAAGAAGGGAGTTGAATTGTGCAAGATCCTTTCTTCGCAAAAGGAGTCTTGCTTTTGCTGTATGCACACCACTCGCATTTAATTTTCAGCCTTCTTGCATCTACAATTGGAGATGCCCAATAATGTTCAAATTTCCAAGCTGGCCTCCATCGCCTTTTCTTCGTCGACTTCAATACTGGTTCCGAGTCTGGTGTTTGTGGCTCTTCTTGGTTTCCTTCATTATCATCTTCTCCTATTGTTGGTCCATCCCCAGAAATCTCTTCTATGACACGATCACACTGCTGGTGCAATTCTGCTTGTTTCTTGTTGTTTCTATCTGCAATGACCTGGTAAAATTTTGATAGGTTTGCTTGCTTCCGCTTCGTACCAATTATCTTTGTTTCCATGTTTGTCAAAGACTAGCAATTACCAAAAGAGAAACATGCCAATTAAAAACAGAAAGGTAACAAAAGAGAAAACAGTATAGCAAGAAAGCTGCTTATTTGTTGTTACCTCACCACACATAGTGCCTTCAGTTGTTGCTATAGGCTAGTGCTTCAAACTCTTTATGGCTCATCTTGATAATCATCTAGCTTCATGTGCATTGTGAGTCCTGGCAGCCCTAACTTTATTCCATCCACAAGCTGATTTGGTATATTCTCTGAGTGACAATCTCCACAATACACTGAATCATAAAGAACCTCTCTCTCTCTCTCTCTCTCTCACACACACACACACACACACACACACACACATCTACGACACAGTATTAAAAGCTATTAGTTCAAGCTAAATTTTTTAAGGCACTTGAAGATTATGCATGCCTTTAAATGATTGGGCAAAGATCTTGTCTAGGTCTTCCCTCAGAGATCGAATAGTTGACGGCCGTGCTTCAATAGTCATGGCATCTGATGTACATCCTCGCAGCTCATGATTGCAAGTGGAACCCACAAGGAGAAGCCTGCCCAAGCCAGCAGAACGCACACCATTTTCCCTGTTGCGTGCGTCTTGGTTGAGAATACATAGGCTTTACATACAACTCTCCCAGTTAACTAGATTTAAAACGCTTCTCTGTAAGTTCTTGTAATGCTTCTCTTAGAGGGGTGAGCTTCTAGCAAAGGACGGCTCCAGAAAACCTATGCTGCCTGCCTTTATCTGCACGAATGGAAGGTGCCCATTGCAATGCTCTCTCCTGGAAAAAGGAAGCGAGTGAGTGTGAGTGTGTGTGTGTGTGTGGGGGGGGGGGGGGGGGGGGATCAAGGGAGAGAGGTACTCACACCTTCGCACATATGCAATCCCAGACATAGGCAGGGTGGAAGAGGCCGAGGAAGATTACCTGAGGACTTTACTTGAGCGAAGAGCCTGTAGAGGAGCAGAGGCGAGGGGGCAACAAGAAACAAACAGCTACATACGTTTCCAAATTCTCAGCAGTGAGCACCTCGCTGATAAACTCTCAATGAGGAGTCTATTCCTCTCACGATTCAGGAGTCAGGAGTTAGTACATAGGCAACAAATTTGTTGCACAACCACCATATTCAAAAACATTATGGGCGCCAAGCTTCTCCCGAGTCCCTGCGCAACGGTACATTGCTCATGCATGAACAATAATATTTTTCAATTCAACGTTTTCATATTGGTAGAGGCAAATGGTCACCAGGCCAGTTCTTTTAATTTAAGCGAGCATTTGTAGTGGCATAGGGCACTAGCCCCAGTCCCCGGCCTCGGCTCCCTAGTACCTACTAGTTAGTAAGTAAGTAATCTTTGAAGGGCTACTTGGAAATCTGCCCTTCCCTTTGGACGAATGAGTATTTGACCTTTGAAGGGCCATTTGGGAGATTTCCCTTCCTGGGGAAGGCCTACTACAAAATTGACCTTCATTGGGAAGGGATACTTGACCAAGATGGTCTTTTGCGGGAAGAGCTCATCAAAATTTACCGGGCAGGTGCAGGGTAAAACACGGGGGAAGGGCGGGCAAGGTTGCAATTTTCAAGCCTGGTACTACCACATACTCCCCGATCTCAAGCCTCATGTACGTGTCAGGGCGCGTGCGTGTCAGAGAGACAGACCGGGAGCGCCAAGCGTAAGCGCCTGTGTGTCAGAGAGACAAACCGCTTATGTGTCACCTTACAGAGCGATTCGCGAGCGCTGCGGATTCATAGTGCTCGAAAAAAACCTAGGTTTAGTGTAATCCCACCTACAAATTTTGTAATTTACCTCTAAATTTTACATTTGAAAGTGGGAAAACCTACAAAATTTTGAAAAAATTAGTGTAATTCGATGTAAAAACCTTCAAATTTTGTCAGTTTACCTCTGTTGTTCCACTTATGTAGGTTTGCCAAGTTTTTGGAAAAAAGTTTTTTTCGAGCACTGCTGCGGAAGCATGCTACAGGTTTCACGTAGCCGCCTGGACGCGACGTGTGAGAGAATAGGGATGACAAAGAGAGTTTCGCAACTGACAAAAAGGTATCGGTCTAGTGATCCGAAGTTCGAACTTCGATCTCCAGGACAATCTACTGGCCCGGTCTTTTTTTTTTTGGAGGGCACTATAAAATGCACTTTATTGGGTCTATCGGGGTCCGTGAGCAGCGAGTCATGTCATTTGTAAATTGTAGGGCAGCGAATCATGGGCTTGTGGAAGGAGCATGGCGCTGTACTCCTATCCTGGTCCAAGTTCAGCTGGCTAAGCCCTCAAGCGCGTCAGGTGTCATGCAGCCAATAGGAAACCTTCCTTTACTTTTCTTTTGAAGCAATAATGAATCAAGTTGTGCCGACGACGAGGACCCATTTGCATTAGTGAGCTGGCTTGTACACTCATAATCCAAGAAGACAGAGTGACGCGGTGAGCCAGAAGGCGCTCTTCTGCATAGAGAGAGCACAGAGAGAAGGCGGGGGCAGAGAGAGAGAGAGAGAGAGAGAGAGAGAGAGAGAGAGATCCCATGGCAAACTCGATCTCTCGCTGTGTATATTTCGGTTGTGCACTTGGCCAGAGGCGCGACGTAATGTCGAGGACAGCTCTACTTACGCAGACAGTTTTCTGGCTGCTCTTCGCCTTGCTGATCTGCTGTGGCGATGTTTTCCTGCATGCTCAAACTCCAGGTAGGGCAGATCTCTCTCTCTCTCTCTCTCTCTCTCACAATAACACACACACACACACGACGCCCATTGCTGCACATCAGTACTAATTACCTTTCACGCTATGAACAGGCTTCTACAGCATCGACTGCGGATCCACATCCACAGAAACCTACAGCGATTACACAACGACGATAATTTGGACACCAGACTTGGACATCATGCCGGACGGCATAGCGGCGACAGTGACAGCGCCGACGACTGGCGAGGGTGATGCCTACACGACCTTGCGCTACTTTCCCGGAAACCACTCCAAATACTGTTACCCGCTGGCACCGGTGGAAGCCGGTAGCAGCTACATCGTTCGAGCCGGCTTCTGGATGGGCGACCGGTCACTTTATGCAACGGAGGTTGTCGACCAGATCAGCTTCCAGCTCATCATCGATGCATACGTGGTCACTTTAGTCAACCTGTCCTTGCCACAAGCACGGGTGAAGTACTCGGAGGTTTATGTGACAGCCAATGCCAGCAGGATGGCGGCCTGTGTCGCACGAACCACTGGATCGGCTGCCTCTGACCCTCCGTTCATCTCCAGCCTCGAGCTTCGGCCCCTTCCACGTACTACCTATGGGGGCATGCTCGTCCAAACCCTAAAATACCCGATGCTCATGGTCGGCCGTAGTAACTATGGCGCCCCCTCGGACTACCCAAGGGTTTTAAGGTCAACAACAATTTCTCTTTGTGTACCTACATATGTTTTTTTGGCCTGTCCAAAGGGCAAGGCCTTAGCGTTGCCTTGCCCTTTTTAGCTTGGCTAAAATTAGTTTCTTTTAATTTTACACTGTTAAATTTTCATTGGTTGAATGAGGTAGTGGTCATTTACAATGCAACTAGTGGAAAGTATTTACTCAAGAATGGAAAAAGAAAGTATAAACATCTATGTGGCTCAAATTTGATCATGCACACATTTTAAGGGTTGGCTTCCTGATTTGTCACTTGTTTTTTTTTCTCAAAGTGGAAATTGAATTTAAAAAAAAGCTGAAGAGAAAAATACAATGAACTCACAGGAAGGGGGTGAGCTCTCCCTGTAGCAGATAGTAGGCTACATTAGAGTTGGATTGTGTGAAGACAATCCCTCATTCTAAACCTCGAATGACGATCTAGCCTAGTGACTTAACCTCCATTTGCTGCCACTCAGACTGAAAAGTTCTGAGGGAGGATCCTTATCTGATTACAAAGAGCTAAACATTTTTTATTGGGGTCAACAACCAAAATCAGATTTGAACACGAGCTGAATTCCCCATATACATCAGATTTCCTCTTGTCCAAAAATGCTCAGAGGATAAGATCTCTCCATGTATTACATAACAATATGTCCAGTCCTTTGAATTCACCCAAAAGGAGGTCCTTGAAGCCTATTTGCTTCATGATAAGTTGTATAACCTTTTGATGTCAGCACAATTGAAGAAGAGGTGAGGAATGTCTTCATTGCCAAAGTGACATCTCTTACATTGTCCATTGCCAACTCCTATCGTGGCAGCTTTAGAGGCACATTAAACCCCTTGATGTAAATTAACCAAAGAAATACGTGTACTATGTTTGTTGGCCAAGGGGAAGTCCACATACACTTGACATTATAGGTCCACTATCTTGAGCTCCAACAAACCTTCCATTTATTATTCAGCTTTTTCTTTAGTTCATATTCCACTCTTTCCTTAGGTTTGAACTGATGGTAGACTTCAGCTATGCAGCAATCTTCAAGGAGTTTTGAAGGTGATTGATCGTGAGTGGTAGAAATGAACTAGCAAGTACTACTTTTAGTCTTTGAAGCCACCATTCAACATCGCTTCTTGAGATAGGGAAAACATTTTGGTACAACCAGCTTCTTTAATCCTATGACTACTAAAGAAGTCTTGCCATTTTTGTATCGCAGCTAGCTTTGAAGCATCTTTGGGCTCTTACTGAGCATGTCATCCTTAACCTGGTTGCATAAATACCGTACCCAAGGGAATCACAAAGAAAATTCTGGTGATTAGAGAGGAAAGCCTTTGTGGGAACCTATCTAGATTCTACATCCTGCCAAGCATTCCGGAACCTGCAAACAAACTTAGACCCATAAGGGATCAATTGCCTGGGGGACAACGTCAGAATGTCCCTTAACTCCAAGTTGCTCCATGCTTTAGTCTATGATCCTGATCTTTGATAGAGAGAGAGAGAGAGAGAGAGGAGGCATCCATTCTGAGTTCTATTTGTATGTATATTATATATATACATATATATATATAGAAGTGTATATACTTATGACATATATATGTATGCATGTATGAATATGTACATATGCATGTACATATATACATATACACACATATAATATAAAGGTAGGGAAAGAGAGACAACACACACACACACACACACACACACACACACACACACATATGTAGTATAGAGAGGAGGCATTTGTTCTAAGTTCTATCTCTATCTCTCTCTATACATAAGTGTATATACTTATCACACACACACACACACACACACACACACATGTAGGTATATATGAAAATGTACATATGCATGTACGTATATATGTACATACACACATATATTATAAAGGTAGGGAAAGACTTTTGCACACATAAGCACAATGAACTCATTTTACTCTTCATGAGCTTGAGAAAGGACTAGGACCGGAACGGCAGACCTTGTCCTCTTTGTCGTTATTCTCCTTCTTGACTTGGCCAATCTTGGTAAAGTGAGGAAGGAGAGGAAAATGTATGGAAGAAGAGGACAAGGTCTTTAAGTCTTGCGGCTTTTTACCGGGGCACAAACTTTTTGACATGAGTGAGACTAGGGGACACCTTACTTGCAAAAGCTATATAACATCACAACCTAGCCTTGGGCATCGTCTAGATGATACTCCTGATGATTGGAAAAGTTGCAGATAGTTTGGTAAAGGGGAAGGGGGCTCCTTTGAATGTTTGGGTAGCGCCATAGAATGTGTGTCTATGCCTCATCAATCATTGGAAGCCAAGTGAGAACAACTATATGGAGTTTTTGCAACGTAAGCTTACTCTTTCTCACGATCTACATGGTAGTTCTACACCAAGAGCTCAGTGTGTGTGCACAAGCACCCACGTGTGAGATAACAGCTCTGTGCATAGTTTTAAAAGGAACAATATTATCTGAAGAAGGCAATGTCAGGACAAACATAAGCAAACAATTTGTCTAGTGTGAAGCATAATTAGAGAAAACCACAAAATGAAATCCTTTATTTTATTTTTTGCCTTCTCAATACTTTGAACAAAAATAGTTTCAAAACATTCAAGTTGAGGCATGACACTATACTTGAATATATAGTAAAGCTTGAGACTCATTCTTACAACATCCGATACTACTAGAAATCTTGGTGAATCATCTTTGTTTGCATGCAGGTACCCCGATGATGCACTAGATCGTGTTTGGTTGCAAAGAGACAATGACGATCCGCTAAGCACCACTCTTGATGTTGTTACTTCCAGCAATGCCGATCAAGTTCCTGCAAAAGTTGTTCAAGATAGCTATGTGGGTAAGTACCATTTATATTTTTTCCTTAAATGCCCAAATGTGTCACATGTAGAATTCACAAGTGGAAACAATGTGGGTGAGATTATGGAGAATAAATCTAAGTGGTGAATTCTACGCTGAGATGCAAGGATTCTTCTTAATGTAGGTTTACAAAATGGTTGGGTAATGTAAATTTTAATGTTTTTCTTGTATTTTAGGTGTAGATTTCTTGTATGCTAGTCTGGATCCGTTGAGATCGTATACATACATGCACAGCATCTACTTTGCAGAGGTTGATCCATTGGTGACTGCTGCTGGCTTGAGAGTATTTGACATAGTAGCAAATGAGAAAACAGTAGTGGCCGGACTTGATGTATACGCACAAGTTGGTGCATTTAAGGCCTTTGAGATTGTCAACATTACAGAGGCCAGAACTTGGCTCAACTTCTCATTCAATGCAAGTGCTGGATCAACCTCAAAGACCTTTGTTGCTGGCAATTGAGGTGTTCCAATTCCTTGACAACCCAATACCCTTTGGATCTTATAGCGATGATGGTAAGTGTTCTTAAAATTATGAGATGTCATTATACAGGGTTCCATCATAACACAAGATGTACATCTCAAGGTTTATATGTCAAAACAATGAAGCCTCTAGGTTACATCCAAGTTGCAAAACTACTTCAACTCTCAATGCTATAAAGGACTAATTATATGGTAAATTATGATCAGATTTTCCTCTTAATGACTTCTATAGGGTGTAGGCCCTTGAAGATATTCTATCAAGGAAACAAATATTACTAGAAGCTAGGTGTCTCATTGTACAACGAATAAAGAGAGCATATGTGTGTAAATGCATAAATGTCCAATGGCCCCTACGTCCACCGTTCTTCATCTTCATTCAATTTAAACACTTGTCAAGTGCTAAAAAATCCCTAATACTAGGCTACTTTTTCTTTCAGTTGCTGCCATGCAAGATTTTGTATTGAATCTTAATACCATAAGCAGCTATAAAGGTGATCCATGCCAACCATTAGCATACAAGTTCCCATGGTTGAGTTGCAGTTACGTTGTTCCAATTTGGATTGTTGAGATGTAAAACACATCAACCTCATCTACTTACTTAAAGTTAATTTATGGTGATGACCATTACTTCTTATTATTTGCATTGATATCTCTTGTCAAATTCAAAATTTTTTCCAGCAATTTGTCAAACTATGGCCTAGTAGGAAACATACCTCCAAGCATCAATGACCTTACTGAGCTTACAACTATGTAAGGATTCATAACCTTATTCATGTTTTTCTTTGAAGATATTGACATTCACACACGCTCACTCTCAATACCCCCTACATTGGTGATTTTATGTCAAGAGCAGTACTCTTGCTGCAAACAACCTTCAAGGAGAGATTCCGGAGCTTACCAAGCTTGTGAACCTTGAACACTTGTAAGTACATCCTATGTCAGTCTTATCATTTCTCATTTTATTGATTAATTGGACAACTAGGTTATCATGTTTGTTTATTAGCCTGCTTGTGAAAACATGCATTGAGTAGGGACTTGAGTGACAACAAGCTTACGGGGGCCATTCCAGCATCACTTGCAACATTTCCAAACCTTAAAACATTGTGAGTTCCTCAGGTGATAAGCTAAACATAGTGTATAACCTCGAAGGAGGCCAATCTAAAAATCCATGTCTCCTTTTTGGCTTTTTTATTTTGCTAAAAGGTACATTCAAAACAACAATTTTAGTGGAGTTATTCCATCGGAGTTGCTAGAAATGAGAGGATTGGAATTCAAGTAAGTATACTTCTTCATGTTTGCAACCATGAAAACTAAACAAGTTGACCGTGAAGCCTCAAAAGGCCTACACACATGACTATGTGTGTGTGTGTAGATATATAAAACTTTATATGTTATAAAACACACACACACACACACACACACACACACACAGAGGTGTATATGGATTCATCATGTGTATAGTTTTATCTATTTATTTATTTATGTCTTGGTTTATTTAATTGATTATAAAGTTTCATACATGTATATAGATAGATATATAGATCTACATGTGTGTAGGGGAAAAGAGAGAGAGGGGGGGCAATATAGGTCCCACGATGTGAGAGGTGTACCTTTCTCTTGCATGTATTGGTCCAAACGCGGTAAATTATTCTTATCTCTCTTATGGAAAGTCCTCTATTTGCGGACTCATAAAATGTTGTTATGTATGTCACTATCAACTCGTAGAGAAACCTATGTGGCTAGTTGGGTGGCCATTAGAATTGCACATCTCCAAACTTCACTAAGTTCATTTTTGGGTCCAGCTACAAGGCCCTTAGGAGAAGAAGAAAACACACCTTTGCGCAACATGCAAATCCGCAAGTCCCAAACCCAAAAAAAGATCACAAAGACTATCATCACCAACCATTTGGAATAACTTGCTAACTATTAGAAAATTTGAGGACCCTTCTTGCCTTGTTTATTAGTACATTTGTTATACAATCAAGATGAGACCATGTCGCCATGTGTAATTCCTACACATGACTTCATTAAATTGCTTTTACTAGAGTGGTCATGAACAAGTTATAATCTTTATACAGGAAAAAATGTGTCTGACCATGTTTGCTTGGTCATGTGAGGTGTTGTTTGAAGACAAGAAAATACCTACTATGCATTGATATATAGCTTCTCAAGTTTTTGTGAAAAAACTCACATTCCTTGTTTGAGGACCTTATTTTGAAGAAAGTGATCATTGAGCACTCGATCAGTTGAACTCTTCAGAACCATATCGTGATTTTTTTTTACTAGGTATTACTAGGTCTGTTTTGTATAGTTTCTATTATAGAATTTTAGCAAAAATAACTCGGATATAAGGATGTTTCTTTAGTCACTAATTTTGAAGTCAATTTTTATTGTACTCAATTATACTCCAGTGAGCTCCCTAATTTGTTAGTGGTAGAGCTTGCAATGTACAAATCACATGCTTAATATTGATTGTATTATTCTTCTTGATGGTTTTGCAGGTACGAGGGAAATGCAAACTTGTGTGCGACAAACACCAATTGTGCAACAAAAGCTCCTATTGGTTTCCCACCCACTACACCACCAGAAAAACCATCTTCTTCTTCACCTCCTCTCATCGGGATAATAGCTGGAGTGGTGTCAGGCATAGTAGTTGTAATTGTAGTTCTCATCTATCTAATATGCAGGTGCCGCAAGCGGCCCAATATGCCAATATCTAATGACTCACCAAACAATGACAATGCTCAAAGCCCACATGGTGAGTATTAATTTTCTCTTCCATAAGAGAACACACATTGAGCATCCTCACGTTGTGCATCCTCACATAAACTAAAGTCGGCCAGCATATCTTGTCATGCAAAAGAGGATATGTTTCGTATGCATAAAATTGGGGTTGTATCTACAGAGCCATGGCATTTGATACCTATCTATGTTCAACATGCACGCTCCTTATGCCGTTATAATTTTATGTAGATATCCTATTTACATGTTCTTTTTCATATCTAACACCAAATGAGTATATTCATATCATTCACATCGCATACCTCTATCAAAAAGTTATGAGAGAGTCCCTTGGGAATGTCATTGTATGCAGTTCCAATTGTCCAATTCGCATCTCTCTTTGAATGATGTTGCTGATTCCATTAGTGCTTGCACACACCTTGATCTTGTGTTTCTTAGTGCTCATAGGCGGCAAATGCCTCTCTCTTTCGGACAAAGGTCGCTTGCAAGCTAGACATGAGGTGGTTTTGGGGGCTCCCTAGAAATAAGGAAACAAGACTTCAAAATTACCTCTTTGTAATCTTATAGTTCAAAATGCCATTTGAATCAATTACATGTTATTCAAGAAACTTTTGAGGCTCTTTTGGATCTTTCTAACTAGAAAAGTAGAAAATCTGGCCCGCAAATAGAAGGGCATTCTTTATATGGTTTTGATTGTTGGGAAGCTCTAGGTTTTATATGGGAACCCAAATTTTTGAACATGTTGTACACATATTTCCCTACTTTTTAGGGAAATGAGTGTACAAAGAGTTTGTGATAGAGAAAAGAGACATCACCATCTCCTCCTTGGCTCCATGCAAGCTCTCCATCTTCCCATGTTTCCATGTCTGAGTAAATTGTTGCTTACAAATTTTTAAATGTACGTGCTTTTTTTGCTTTGTGATTGGTCACAAAAATGAATGAAACTTCTCCTATTTTTGGGTTTTTTGTTGCTCTTTGCACAGACCTTCTCATTTCTATAAGATTTTCATCATCTTTTGTAAGAGAAAATGTGAGCTTTTAGCCTCTAGACTAATGAAGCACCCTCTTTCATGCAGTTCATGGAGCTCGAGTATTCACACATGATGAAATAAGCGTGATTACAAATAAGTTCTCACTTATTCTTGGAAAAGGAGGATTTGGCCCTGTTTACAGGGGCTCTTTAAAAGATGGCCAAGAGGTTGCTGTCAAAGTTTGTTCCATGGAAAAGGAGGAGGGAGAAAATACATTCAAAAATGAGGTAAGCCATTCTACACTTTTAAAGAATTAAATTCCTATTTGGGTATGCAAGCATGAGTAGTTTTCCTTTTTTTAATGCTAATTATGGCTAGAAAAAATAATATTCACAGTAGATGTACATAGTGACAAAGGGTTTATGTTTTACTTGAAGGCAAATCTACTCTCTACTGTACACCATAGAAATATTGTGCAACTGCTCGGATATTGTGTAGAGGGTGTCTTAGCACTTGTCTACGAGCTTATGCCAAGGGGCTCCTTATTTGATGCTTTATTTGGTAATGCCTATGTACTTTCCTTTAGATTTATATCCTTTTGCATTGCCTAATTATTGATAGATTATTATTTCATATAGATTAATTTCCATTACCAATTACTAATTATTGATTGTGTTAGGCCCAAGTGCTATCACTTCACCTTTATCTTGGAGAGAGAGGTTATCAATTGTCGCCGATGCAGCTCAAGGTGATACACACATCTCTCTATGCTATCAGTCCAAGAAATCCTATGCCTATTCTTTGTCTAATCACTTGAGTTTTTAGGTCTTGATTATCTACATCGCCAATGTATGCAAGTTATAGTCCATAGAGATGTGAAAAGTAGTAACATACTATTGGGAAGCAACCTTGAAGGAAAGATTGGTGATATGGGAATCTCAAAGAATGATAATGCAGCTACTACAAGATTGATAGGAACCTTTGGCTATCTTGATCCAGAGTAATTATCTCATTTCTTCCATGCTTTTACGATATTTTTATTGTATTGCATTAAAGTATGCTAATATTTTGATACAAACTACAGGTATGCAAGAACCTTACGAGCGACACCAATGGTTGATGTGTATAGCTTTGGAGTGGTACTATTTGAGGTTGTAACAGGAAAGCTTTCAGTTAACATATAACAAATAGGCGGGAATTAGGCACAACTAATTTATAATAGAGGTGGAAGAATCAGGTTTTATATGCATATTCACATTCTTTTAGTAGTAGATATTCAACATTACCATTTGAAGGAGGCTTGCTTTGGTTGAGGTGGCACACGTTAGGTATTACAAGTTGTTGCAAAAAAACTACTACATCCTCACATACTTTTTCCATTTTAATGTTTCTTACATCTAGCTTCATGGGATGTAGGTACGCCCATTTCTTGAAGATCCCTCAACAAGTCAAAATTTGGATGAGATAGTCGACTCAAGAATTCGGGGCCAATATGATGTAGCTGCAATGTGGCATCTGATCGACATCGCAATGATGTGCACATTGCCAGATAGTATTGAAAGGCCAAAAATGGGACAAGTTTATAGCTGCATACAAAGTGCACTCCAAATTGAGTCCAACAATCCTTATAATTCTGTCCAGAGTTCCCAGGCCTTCTCTGCAATGAGTAGCATACATTCATTTAACTACTCTTGAAAGAAGCTTATTGCTTATGTAGTCCTTTGAGCTTCCCCCATAGAGATAGCCCTTGCCACCTCCGCCTAGTTTAAGTTACCAAAATCTAGCAAGCCCACCATGTTATTTGGTTAGATTCTAGTGCTAATAAGGAAGATTTTTTTGTATACTTTGTTTGCAACTTATTCTTCAATAGCAATATCTTGAAACCTATTCAAAGTAAAGTAACTCTAAAACTACTACAAGCACACATGACACAACAAATGATCCCAATAAAATAAGAAATTCTAATGCAATAATCTCTAAAAAGTCTTCCCAACCTCAAAAAAACTTAGTAAACTCTTGCACATGATAGGAATCAACATAATGACTAACTTAGGTATGCTATATTAAATTTCTTGAATGACATTGAAGATGGACCAATTACTCAAACAACAAAAGTGTTAGGACAAGGGTCCTACGGTTGCTAGAAGGGACATGTGTCCTAGGAAAAGGCCCTGCAATGTGTTTGCATATGAGTCTAGGGGTCTGTATTGCCTAGGGGTTAGGCCAAGGGCCTATATATATAGAGAGTGGCTAGGTGGAATTGCTTTGTGTACTTCCCTTTGTCTCATATTGGTATCAGAGCTTTAGGGGAAAGCTCCTCGTTATGGAGGCAGGGGCATGGAGAAGGCTCCCTCTCCGTGCTCATGGCTATGGCAAAGATTGGATAAAGTGTCTTCTTGCTCTACGATTCTTGCATGCGCAAGAGAACCAAGTACCCATGGAATCCTTCGTTGCATGCCAACACACTGGGTGCTAATGGATTACCACTCAAGCCTAGTGAGTTTGTGAGTGCCATCAACCAGCACTAAGGTAGCTGTTGTCGGCCAAGCATGGATACAATGAGCTTCTTCTTCTACTCCAAGCCTTTGCATGGCGATGCAGCATACTGTTGGTGTTTCTTTGCATGGTGCATGGTAGCTAAAATGGATGCCGTGCGTTTGAGGACAAGAATATCTTCAATACACTACACTTGCAACCTTGTGCAGAGTTTGTGTACATGTTTTAGATCCAACTTGAGAGTGAAACTACTTGATATTCATAAGAGAAAAGAAAATCTTATCACACGAGAAGCTCGTAGCTAGCCAAACATGTCTCACAACTAGCTTCGAGTCGAACAAGCCTTGCTTGTCAAACTTTATTCAAGTACATTATACTCGTGGAGAGATACAAATTGTATCCAACACAATCAGGTAGAAGTTCTGATTGCCTCTTGCAAGCCTTCAACATGCTCTACATGTGATAGGTGCATTGACACACTGTATATCTCAAGCCTTGCTGGACTAATATACATTAGACTCTTTGCCTTGTGTCTTGACATGATCATCAAGGCATGATCGTATAAACCAGAGTATGTGCTACTACTAGGGACACCCCCACGTCATGATACCAAAGACGTACCCTCCTCAAGCACACATGCTTATGCTCCTCCTTTGAGAGCCATGTCCATATTGTACATGCAGGGTAGAGGTCTTGGCACAAATGGAAAGTGTCCCCGAGCAATCTGCCACATACAGCTGTCTAATACGACGCAAGCAAGCATGACACCTTGTGCCAAAGGTATACTGGTGCACTTGCTCTTTTGCTTGAGATATCGCCTCAAAAGCTAACACTATAGCTTGTCTTGTTTATCATGATGAAGAATACAACATAACTAAAAGGTTTACCTAAATGTTGAAATAGAATTACTTGATGCCAAGCAAACCTTATGGCCTTCCATCTGCATGTACGTCATGCCTCAGCCGACGAACTTTCCAAGGAAGCTCCTTGCAAAGCCAAGCCTCTCATATTCCCAACATGACAATGCTTACTTGAATCAGACTTGGGGTAAGATCTTAGTGTCTCATGGAAAAGGTCTTGATCCTCATCCAACTTGGGTGCCATGCATGTGAGCAGAAAATTCACATCTAGCATCTTGAGCAAGTTGTCTTCAAGGACCTGCACTACCAACCTGCACTTACTTACCAATCATAAACATGCATGCAAAAGAGTGCATGCACAAAGTGTGAGCCGCCATGCAGCCACGCAAGAGAGGGAGAAAGAGAGGCACGTATCTTGCATGCAAAAGTCATAAGCAAGATGTAGATTCCTCGTGTGTAAAAGTAACTTATGATTTTAATAAGTGTGGACTTCCTTCCACCTACCTCTTTTCCCAAAGTCCTTACACCTAATTCCCACATGGACCCTTTTTACCTATGCAAGTCTCAACATGTGTCTATTCCCACCTACCTATAATTCACATGTGATGGATAATCCTCACTCCCTCAACTTGTATATAAATCCCATTAGCTGCCCTCATTTATAACAAGGTGTTCACTCTCCATTCAAGTGCAATCTATTGTCATTGCTCTATTTCTATCTTGCACTCTCTTATGTCTTGACATTAGCAAATTAATTAATAGTGATATTAATCACATTTAAGTTAATCTCTAAGTTCTCACATGGTATCAGAGCGATAGAGCTTAAGATTAATTTTTCTAAATAGCGCTAAGAGTCTTCCATCCCTCTAGCCCACACTCGAAGCCTCACTCTCATTCTTTTCAAGGAATCCGGAACTTTGAAAGATGGCCGAGTTAGCTTCTTCATCTTCCGCATCCACCTACAAGCCCCGCTACATTATCGACAATCTTAATGGCACTAACTACCAAGTGTGGAAGATTCGGATGGAACTCTACCTCACCCAACTGCAACTTTGGGACATCACGTCAGGAGTCATAGAGCAACCTGACCATCCCGAAGACCCCAAAGACAAAGATTCAACATACTTCATCGACACCTATAATACTTGGCATAGTAGAAACAATAGTGCCAAGATGGAGCTCATTCTCCATTGCCAAGATCGGCAAGTCCAAATGGTGAAAACTCTAACTATTGCTAGCGCCATTTGGAAGTTCTTCGAGAAGAACTACGAGCACACTGACCTCGTCTACCAAGTTTCCCTGATCAAGAAATTGGTAAACACAACCATGCAAGAGGGTCAGTCATCCTCCAAGTTTTTGGAGACGTGGCAAATACTTCTAGATGAAGTACTTATCTCAGGGCTTGCCATCCCTGAAGAGCTTCAAAGTATGCTCTTATTGGCTTCTCTACCTGCATCATGGAGAGCCTTTATCACTACACAAGCCACCACGGCTAACTTCCAACTACAAAATCTTGTAGCCAACATCCATAAGCAGGAAACGCTTGGCAAAATCTTGTAGCCAACATCCATAAGCAGGAAACACTAATAGCTCACAGAAGTCCACAACACTTGTCACTATGACAAGAAACTGACGACCTTAGAACGGCAAGAAGCCTCAACATTCGGGCCCTCCTCGATAACACAATAATTTTGGAAGAAAGTCGCAATTTCAAAGCCACCACAATCACCAAAATTCAAAGCAATGCGCCAACTGTCATCGCTTTGGACACCTCACAAAGGACCGTTGGCAACCATGCAATCAAGGTAATCGTCCTATTTCTCACCCTAATCTATATCCTTCTTACCCTCAAGGGGGGACACGCCATGGACAACCATCTCCTTTTATTTATGGTCAAGCTCATTATGCTGACATGTCTACTTATGATAGCCCATCTTATCCTTTGCAACTATATGCTACCACTATAGCCACTTCATATCCCAATATCTGGCTACTACTGGATACGGGAGCCACCCATCATATGACATATCACCTACACTGGCTATCCAACATCACTTATCTAGAACACCCTCTAGAAGTATGCCTCGGTGATAACACCATCCAGCTCGCCAAAGCCTATGGAGATGCTGTCATTAACCTACATAATGGCCTACACACCACTATTTCTCACGTATATTATGTGCTTGGTCTCAAGAAAAATCTCATCTCTGTCAGCGAGCTAACCGACAACGGCATCATCATCAAATTCATGCGAGAAGGCTGGCACATTTCGGCACTAAACAAAGATGGTCAGTATGTCACACTTTTGGTCCCCAAAACTGGGCTTCTTTATCCATTGGGTGACTCATCGCCTGCACATGCATCTACATCATCCATAAAAACAAACTCAAATGGCATTATAGACTAGGAAATATTTCTCAACATGTTCTGCACCAACTCACTCATCGCCAACTTGCAGTAGGTCTTCCCAAGCACCTCACTCACATCACACTTTGTGAGGGCTGCATTCTTGCTAAAGCACATCATGTCCCATTCCCCACTTCATCATCACGAGCCACTGCACCTCTCGACCTCATCCACTCTGATGTTTGTGGCCCATTGCCCGTCCACTCCCTCAATGGCAATAAGTATATGCTTACTTTTATAGATGATTTCTCAAAATACACTACTACTTACTACATGGCCGAGAAATCCTCAACCTTCTCTCATTTTTTCACATTCAAGGCATTAGTTGAGACTAAACATGGCTGCCACATTAAAACTCTCTGCACAGATCATGGTGGGCAATACACTTCTCATGCATTCAAAGATCTATGTCTTTCTGCTGGTATTCGACATGAATTCTCCATCACCGACCACCCACAACAAAATGGTCGTGCCGAGTGCAAGAATCGCACACTATTTGAAGCTGCTCGCGCCATGATTCTTCAAGCTAGCCTCCCAGACACCTATTGGGAAGAAGCTGCTGCCACTGCGTGCTACATTCAAAACCGCATTCCATCCACCCGCAATCCTACTACTACACCCTACACCCTCTGGCACGGTCACCCACCTCATCTTGGCCACCTTCGCATCTTTGGAAGCATTGCATGCCCACTTGTGACACAACCTTTATCTAAAATATGACCACGTGCTCAACACACAACTTTTGTTGGTGGTGATCGCTTTGGCATCAAGGCATACCGCCTCTATATCCCAGACCATCACAAGTTTATCTTTGCTCGCACCGTCATCTTTGATGAAGAATTCATCATATCAAGAAAATCTTCTCATCAATCTTTGTTGACAGCCTCACCCACACACACACCCATGCAAATTTCCCACCCTTCTAGGCACAATATTGAGCCTCCCTTCACCATCCAAAGGCCTTTCCTCATCGCCCATCCACCTCCTCGTGTCTTGCATTCTCATGCATAGCCAATCGACAACACTCTTGCACCACCTCTTGCACCCATCTCCTCACAGTTGACACCATCAGCAACACCGTCCATCTCGACTGCCGCTACTTCCATCACACCGCAGACACTCGGTGCTCCACCATCACCTTCGCTACCGGTCTCACCTTCACAATTGCCATCGTTTTTCTGCAACTCCCACGAAACCTTGTCAATTACTCCCATCCTAGTAGATGTCGACGAAGTCGAGCCTCATAGCTCTACTTCTGCCAACTCGCCATCGAAACACACTTCAGCTATACACTTGGACCAAGCCGCATCTAGCTCCCGCCTCTAGCTCGCATGGTCGCACCCGCTCTCTTCGCGAGATCTATGAAGCCACCAATTTCTCTGTTTTCCTTAGTGATGAAATGATTCTTGAACATCCACCAGAGCCTCTTGAAGATTCCCTTCCCCTCTCTGTTCTCGATTCCCTCGATTCTCGCAAGAGCAAGGAGTGGCATGCCGCCATATTGGATGAACTCCAAGCCCTCAAAGAAGCTAACACTTGGGAGCTTGTGCCACCTCCTAAGAATCATATCATTGTCTCTTTTAAATGGCTATTAAAGAAGAAATACCACCCCAATGGCTTAGTTGATCACTACAAGGCACGCCTTGTCGCTCGCGGCTTCACTCAACAACAAGGTGTGGATTACTTCGACACCTATTTGCCAGTACTGGGTATGACTGCATTTCGGCTTCTTATTGCACTTGCTGCTAAGTTTAATCTTCTTTTACATCATCTTGATATAAAAACTGCCTTCTTACATGGCTTGCTCCAAGAGCTCATCTATATGCTACAACCTCCTCATTTTGAAGACCCTCACCACCCTGATTATGTATGTAAATTGCATAAGCCCATTTTTGGCTTAAAATAGTTTGCACGAGTGTGGTACATCCGCATGCATCACTACTTGCTCAAATGTGGCTGGGAACGGGTTATGGTAGACTACAATATCCACATATGGCAGACCTCTAAAGGCATGGCTATCTTAGGCCTCTTTGTGAATGACATTCCTCTTCTTGGCACATCAGAGTACATGTTGCTACAAGCAATCGATTGCATCTCTCATGAATTCCCAGTAACCGACAAAGGACCTATGACTTATTTTCTCGGCATTGAGGTCATAAGAGATCCAGCAGGTAAATTTATCCAATTATCCCAATCCAAATACATTGAAGAACTCCTACTCTTCTATGGTATGTCTGCTTCAACCCCTGATTTTACCCCTTTGCCTGTTCAGAACAAGCTTGCTCCTGAATTTCATGATTACACTCACACCGATGCACTGTACTGCCCATCCTTTCATTTCCCAAAATTCTACGGACAATTACGTTATCTTATCTCTTGCACCCATTTCGATCTTTCCTACATAGGCCATATCCTCTTCCACTCTCATTCTATGTCAAAGCCCTGTAAAGTGCACAAGCAAGCTGCAAAGCGCACCCTTCACTACTTACGCACCACTCAACACTATGCCCTCACTTACTATTACGACCCCTCTAGCCCCATCTCTATTTCAGGATATGTTGATGCCAACTGGGCTGGCGACAACCCTCGATGTTTTTCTACAGGAGGCTATGTATTCACTTTGGCTAGTGGTCCTATCTCTTGGCAACCCAAATGACAATGTTCTATTGCAAGTTCTTCTACTGAAGCGGAATACGTTGCTGCTGCTCTTGCCTCCCTCGAGGCTCTTTGAATCTCTGAATTGATCAATGAATTGAAGCTACCCTTCAATATCTCGATTGATCCAATCACTCTTTTTAGTGATAATCAGTCTACCATCGCACTTACAGAATCACCTTCCTTCTCATCCAAGCTCAAACACATTAAGATAAGCTTTCATCTTTTGAAAGAATTAGTCGTAAATGGCTTCATCAAGCTAGTGTATGTTCCATCTGCAGAAAATTGGGCAAACTTTCTCACCAAGTCTGTGCCCGCCGCTAAACAAACAGCCTCATCGCGTAATTTGAGTTTCATCCCTACTAGATGAACTTCTCATTGAGGGGCGGCATGTATCTACGACATGGCTACTTCACAAAGCTTTTTTTTCATCAATATCAATGCGCTACAACGAGAAGTCCACCCTTAAGGGGGGATGTAAAAGTAACTTATGATTTTAATAAGTGTGGACTTCTTTCCACCTACCTCTTTTCCCAAAGTCCTTACACCTAATTCCCACATGGACCCTTTTTACCTATGCAAGTCTCAACATGTGTCTATTCCCACCTACCTATTATTCACATGTGATGGATAATCCTCACTCCCGCAACTTGTATATAAATCCCATTAGCTGCCCTCATTTGTAACAAGGTGTTCACTCTCCATTCAAGTACAATCTATTATCATTGCTCTATTTCTATCTTGCACTCTCTTATGTCTTGACATTAGCATATTAATTAATAGTGATATTAATCACATTTAAGTTAATCTCTAAGTTCTCACACCGTGATGATAGAGCTCTGACCAAGCATGTACCCAATAGCTGTTAGCACTAAAGACAAAGAGCTGCAAGTCTTTTGTTCATGTGAAAGGACCAACGGTTGGCCTCCTTGGCCTTTATGGATGCCATGAGACCCTGAACAGACCGGTTGCTACCCATCAAGCGCTAAGTCTTTTGATTCCTGGATGGTGGAAAGATACGCATGATGAACTTCTTGAGTGCAGGTCTGATAGCAGCCATGCATCATCATGCTTCCAGCTCTCCCTCTCTTAAAGTAAAGGGGGTGATGGAGATGATGCCTTTGGATTGCAACACTCCACCTTGCACCCCTTGGACAACGCATAACACAAAGTTTCCTCTCGCCCTCTAGATGTGGTGCAAGTAGAATAATTATGCCTTCGTCCCAAGCGAGTGTTGGCGGAAGCAAGCTGCCATGCATGCATCATACACGTGCTAAGAGGAAAAATAGGTCACTTACGGAAATAGCACGATGTATGGTCAAAAGTCAAGCTTTGCCACATTCTTTTGCCTTGAGGCCATCATGTGTGCCACTTATGTACTAAACAGGTGTCCTACAAAATATCTGCACTCTATTACTCCATATGAAGCATGGCATGATAGAAAGCCTTCTATTGAGCACATGCGTGTTTTTTGCTGTTTGGCATATGCTTTGGTGCCACAAACACAGCGCAAAAAATTGGATGATAAGGCTGTCAAATGTATTTTTGTTGGTTATAGTGCTGAAAGCAAATGTTACACGTTGTATCATCCACAAACAAAGCGTATTCTGGTTTCATGGGATGTGGTGTTTGTAGAAGATTCCATTCAGCCCTTGCTATCATGTACTAGAGACAGTAATGTAAGCTCACGGGATATTTATGACACTTTGTTGCTTCTTTCAGTGGTCGAAGTTTGAATGTAAATTTCAATGAGACAAATGTACAGCCTATGGGGGTTTCTGAAAATGTTACAGATCAGCCTATACTAATGCACATGTACATGATGTACTTGATGAGGAAAGGGCTGAAAATGAGCAGGCTAGAGGTATGCCAAAATGGTTGGTGCATACATTACGTGATAGTAAATTGGATGCACCTTTGTCTATTCGTACTCGTTTAGGCTCTTGCCATGCATCTTATGCATCAGATTGTTATGCTTTGGCTGTGACTAGCTTACATGATGTTGACGAGCCTCTGTCTTTTGATGAAGCACAAAATTCAAAAAATTAGATGGCTACCATGCAATCAGAATATGATGCACTTATAGAAAATGACACATGGAATTTATGTGATTTGCATCCTAGAAAAAAGGCCATTGCTACGAAGTGGGTTTACAAGTTGAAACGCAAGCGGGATGGTGAGATCGATAGCCATAAGATTGGACTTGTTGTAAAGGTTTATGCACAACAAAAAGGCATAGATTATGAAGAGACTTTTGCTCCCACTTGTCATATGAATACTGTGCATTTTCTATGTGCATTGGCAATTCATTTTGGTTGGGATGTACATCAATCAGAAATTGTTACTGCTTTCTTGAATGGTGACATATTTGAGGAAGTTTATGTAACGCAGCCTCGCGGTTTTGTCAAGAAAGGACAAGAGAACAAATTGTGCAGATGTAAGAAGGCTTTGTATGGGTTGAAGCAATTTTCTCGTGCTTGGTATGAGAAATCTGACACTCATTTGGTCAAACAAGGCTTTCGTAACAGTCCAACAGAAAGCACATTGTATGTAAAGCATGAGGTGATGTACTTCTCATTGTGGTTCTTTAATTTATGTCGATGATTTGCTTATCACTGAACCAAATGAGAGACATATTGTTGAATTTAAGGCTGATTTGAATACTACTTTTAAGATGAAAGATTTGGGGCTGTTGCATCATTACTTGGGTATACAGTTTAAGCAGTGTGATGGTGGTATTGCCTTGTGTCCGAAAAGTTACATAGAGACATTACTATGTAAGTTAGGACTTGAGGATTGCAAACTTATTGCCACTCCCATGGAAACAGGTGTGAAATTGATTCTTCATGACACTGGTGATCTTGTTGATGTCACTCTTTACCAAACCGTTGTTGGATGCCTCATTTATGTATGCAACATGAGGCCGGATATTCAGTTTGCAATCTCATAGGTCAGAAGATTTATGCATAGCCCAAGGTCTAAGCATTGGTAGGCTGCTAAGAGGATTTTCCGCTACCTTAGTGGCACTTTACATCTTGGCTTGTTTTATCCCAAGGGGGGATCATTGCCGCCAAACTTACATGCTTTTTCGGACTTAGATTGGGGGCTGGTTGTTTTGACATGCGAGTGTCCACAAGTGGTTTTCGTTTCATGATTGGTAGTTCATGTATATCATGGTTGAGAAAGAAGCTACCTATTGTGGCCACTTCGAGTTGTGAGGCTAAGTACAGGGCAGTCTTCACAGCTGTGGTTGAGTGTGTATGGCTCAGACGC
Source organism: Adiantum capillus-veneris (assembly GCF_014529385.1). Taxonomy (NCBI): domain Eukaryota; kingdom Viridiplantae; phylum Streptophyta; class Polypodiopsida; order Polypodiales; family Pteridaceae; genus Adiantum; species Adiantum capillus-veneris. The sequence goes on along the minus strand of NC_140952.1, from coordinate 117,749,110 downwards.
CTTATGACTGATTTGGGTGTTGGACAGGACATTGCCAACACTATCTGCACTGACAATCAGAGCGCATTGGCAGTTGCGAGGAACCCAATTTTTCATGCTCGCACAAACCACATTGAGGTGCATTACCACTATGTCAGGGAAAGGCTCTCAACAGGAGAGATCAACTTGGCTTATGTGCCAACACAGGACAGCCTTGCAGACCTTTTCACAAAGGCATTGTCTCGTGAGCAGCTTGAAGCTTTCCGCAAAGCTTTGGGATTACTCCCCTTTGTGGACTGATCATGTCCATGCCCTATTTGTTGCCATATACATGTGGTAGTGATGTGTGTGAACACATTAGGACCACCGGGGCATTTTTTCCCTCTTCAGGAGGTTTTTCCCCCCGTGCATTGTATATACGTCCATCACTCTAGGGCTATCTATCTTTCCATTGCACACTAAGTAACACACTCTCTATTGTGTGCCTTGATCTTCCTTTGTCTTCTCCAAGCTGTCTGTGTTTCTCTGCAACCCTAATTCCAACAAAATTATTATCACAAGTCTATGCATCACAACATGCAAAATATGTTTTTTTTGGCATTTTTGGTCACTTGAATAACATGAAAACCAAACCGTATGGAACCAAACCAATGCTTCAACTTCAGCACCATATTGAGTACTAACATCCTATCACACCACATGTAACAAAGGATCTACCATGCGCTTATTATGATTGCAAAGAGAAGGCACTTTGAGCATAATTTCACATACACATCATCGAGTGTGAACATGCATCAAACCATAACTTTTTGATGATCGAACGCATGTTTTCAATTCAGAAAAACAAACTAAATGACACAATTCAAGCTCACATCAAACCGCACTATCCTCATGGTGCTCCAGCAAGGTAGCCTAAACACGTGAGAGCCAATTTAACAACTTTGAACTACACACAACGTGGTCAAATGGCATCGGAATTGAAGTGTAAAATGATGAATCAGAGATTTTTCATGAAAATATTAAGTGGTTAAGAGGTCTCATTCATTGGGTTTCTCTATATGGTAGCCCCCCTATGAACGGCAGGGTCAAAATCGAGAAGTAAAAATTTACTGCAAGCCGTATACTTAGCATAACGCCCACATATGATGGATTCCAGACATGGAAAATAAGATATAAAATGTTCTAAACATGTAGGGGAACCTACGGGTCACAGGGCGTCTCCTAATTCCTTACCGTTTTGTCGGTTACGGCCAAAACAATGTCGCTGCAACAAGTCTACGTGAAGACGTGATGGTCATGTAATTGGAGGTAATCACATAATAACCATTCACATAGTCAAAAAAGCTCGCTAATAGTGTTTAAGGCATCAAAAATCATCTTCAGACATGCCTAACAAGTACATGCATAGCTTCTACGAGCGTATATATATAATAAGGTTCAACCAAATGAAGAGGATTGCCCAGTTCTCTATAAATTTGTCCACTTTTTTGAAAATATAGGACTTCTTATTCTCTTGGTACCATCCCAGTGGAATAAAGACATTAGAGTCTGGAATGGTCAAAGAATCGTGAATAATGGCTTGCTCTTCTATAAAGTACGATGCGAAGTAAGGTGAATCAAGAGGCCACTCTTGATTTCCCCAAGATGGTCTTTTGCCGACATTGGTGTAGTTTTGTGTGCATCGAGGAGATTTATATCGATTATAAAGGACCTCAATCTTATGGGGATTATCGGCAAACCACTTCCTAAAATACACATGGAATATAGGTTGATGTAAGTTGTAGTACCTCCTCATGTCCATTACATTTTTACAATCCCATACATTGAACACTATTGTCTTATGACATCCTAACTGAACAATCAAAGGAAGGATTCTCATGATATGATGAGTCTCATATGATGGCTGATCCATCAAGGCATAGGCATCAACATAAAGAAACCACTCATCTACTCGGATAGGGTGAGGAATCATTGCCTTCAACCAGTAAACTGATCCTAATTGTGGCAAGGTCTGGTCAGGGGTAATCAAATCTGGGTTACCTGCCATATAAATACTTTAACTATAAAATGTATTTGAAACTATGGGAGGCTTCGTAGAGTCAGTAATTCGGGACACAAAGATTCCCTCCTGAACTTTGTCTCTAGTGAATAATTTTTGCAGTATACTATGCCAAATCTCTGAACCAACCTTAAGGACGAGCCATCTACACACACACCCCCATGCTCAAGTTAGTATCTCACCAATACTCTTAATAACTTAATAATACATACCTTACACACATCCCAAGCAAAAGTAAAACTTGATTTATATCTCAGAATCAACACCATAAGGCCCAATTATCCAATTCTAGGAACCAAACACAAAGATTAACTGATCTCTAGTCCTACCTCTATCTTGTAGAGTTAACACTTCTAGCTTATGGTTATGAACTTTGTCTTGCTTCTTGTACCATTCATCATCATGAGTTTGATCATTTGGTACAATTTGATGAATGTAGTTTACATGAGCAGGAGTCTCATTCACATCTTCTATTTGGAAATATGGGTGAGGCTCTACGCAAAGAGATGAAGTACGAGAGAAATCCCATTTACATCTAGGTTTCTCATAATCATTGAATGTGGTAATCACATCCTTTAATTTATGTCTAAGGATACTCCCAAAGGTAGTACCAAACGAGTCTTGGGGTACATGAAAGAATTGATGATCTACTAGGTCACTCTCCCAAACTTGAACATAACCTTCTTACAAAACCCATATTGCTGGTTGAGCATGAATGCCTTCTTTGCTGAGATAAGCTCTTGAGTAGGTTCCTTAACTAAGGTGCACAAATATAAATAAACAAAATAATGATCTACTTGAAGTTTTCCTTGTACAGCTTGATCATGGATCCATAACAAAGGATTGAGAATGTATTGCATTGGCATAAGATTCGTATGTTCCGGTTGACTTTCAACATAGAAATTCCAAGCTAAGGGAGAGTTTGGAACTATGTGATCTCTGCAATCCTTTGAGATCTGAATCACTTCTACACCCCAACATACTTGAGTCCTAGAGACATATTGTAAGAATATGCCTTTGGCAATCTCCTTAGGCAACTTCCCTATACATAGCAAGATATCCATCTACAAAACCAAACAAGTATTCAACTTAGACCAAGAACCACATGTAATAGCTTATTATTATGCTTAAATGATTACATCTTAACGAGATCTAGGAGTAGAAAATTGTCTATGAGGATGAAAAAATTTCATCTTAGGGCAGTTTAGCTTTCTTATGCGAGGCAAAGGACCCTTGCTAAGCTTCTCTGGACCTACTATCTCAGAGATAGCATCTAGCTTATGAAGATATTCTTCAATTCTAAAAATTTCATTTGAACTGTGCAAGAAATAGTACACCTCACGTAATTGAAGCATTCTAAGATTTGCAAACCAAGTTGCTGGATCATTGGACCTACAAATCAAGTGTTATACATAGGGTTCCTTCTCTAAAGTATTCATGTTGCGATCAATGACTTCCAACATCTATATCTCTCTTTCTCCCTCATCCTCTCTCCCTCTCCCTCCCCCGATGTCTTCTATCTTTATCTCCCTCTCCTTGAAGGCCTCTATCTCTCTTTCTTCATCATCATCTCTCTCTCTCTCTCTCTCTCTCTCTCTCTCTCTCTCTCTCTCTCTCTCTCTCTCTCTCTCTCTCTCTCTCTCTCTCTCTCTCTCTCTCTCTCTCTCTCTCTCTCTAGGAACATATATATTTCTCCATATCGGCTTGGATCTATGTCTCCCTCTCAATGACTAATCGTTCTCTCTCATCCTTAAATTTCCCTGTGCGGCACTCTATCTCTCTACCCTACCTTTGACCACCTCTCTATCTCTCTCTACGTAACCGAGAACTTCCCCCTCTTTCATTGCTTTAGGACATTACTTTCTCTCTTCCTACCTTTGGACCACACCCGCCCATATCTCTCTGCCTACCTTCTGATCATGAACGATCTCTCTCTCTCTCTCTTCTTTTCCCACCCCTTTGGATCAGCATTGATCTTTTCTCTCTCTCTTTCCTAAAATCCATTCACGTTGTGGGCCAAATCTCTTCCTCCCCTAGCACCTCAAGAGTGATAGTTGAGAGAGAGTGGGTGTGAGTGTTTACAACACGTGTGTGTGCATCGTACATGAATAAGCAAGAGAGAGAGACATACACCACCTTTTCTTCACAATGACGACCATATCAGAGTGGATTTTGCATGTTTTCTCTCAGCGCCACCTAAGTTTTGTGGACCACAGTCATTTGTATATATCCTGATCCCTCTTTTATGCTCCAATTGGAGTGTATGTCAGTGGGAGCTCATATACAACCTCTCTTGCAATGAATTGAGAGACGCATTTCTTGAGCACCCTGCTTGAAGGCAGAGTTTTGCATCCAGTGTGTACATGTTGAGTTTTGCATTGGACTACCGATGACCAACATACATTGAGGCATAGATTTTGGTGACACCACTATAGGTAGCATCTTCATAGTGTTATATTTACAGGGATAGGTTAATTTTTGCACAGATTAGTGTAGACAAGTCTCTTGTTTATGTTGTTAGCTCTAGAAACAGACTTCCAACTTATCATCATCATTACCACTAACCCAATAGAGGCAAGTGACTCACATATACCCTTTATCTTTAGTGAGTAGTCATTGATAGATAGATAGTTCTTCTCAATAGTATTTTATTCCGTCTTCAACCAGCTTCCTTGCCTTAGTGTTTGTAACATCTAAGAACACCAAATTCTTTTATGCCTCTTATGGATTCCTAGCATCCTATCTCTGTCCAATCATACTATCATGAAGTCCAAGAGTTTATGGGGTATTGTGGTTATTATAGTAGATATATCTACATGTATGCCATAATTGCAAAGCCCTTGTATAGCTTGATTATTGTCTTTATATGGAAGGAAGAATGTGAGGCATTGTTCAATAAATTGAAGGATGCCTTGATATCAGCGCCAATTTTGAAGGCTCCATATTGACTAAAATCTTTCATTGCATGTAGATGCTTCGGCATTTTCCATTGGATGTATTTTAGCTCAACCAAGTGATGATGGTAACATTGATTTTCCGATTAATTATGCTAGTCGATAGCTCAATAGTGTGCAAAATAATTCTACAACAAAAGAGCGAGAAGGATTGGGAATGATCTACACTGGAAAACATTTTGTCACTACTTGTTGGCCAATAAATTCATATTTTCTGTGGATCATCAAGCACTACTTTATCTAGTAAATAAACCATGTAATACATGATGCATTGTAAGGTGGCTCATTGTAGTACTAGAGTTTGTTTTTATTGTAGTAGTGAAAAAGGGAACCACACATCATCGAGCAGATCATCTATCAAGATTGATTCATGGAGAAGCACCAGCAGGGGTTGCGAAGACCTTCCTCATGCCTATCTATTTAACATAGAGATGGTGCCAATGTGGGATAGGGAAATAATCCCCGTGTTGACTTATGGATTTAATTTTGGCATAAAGCATATAGCTGAAGATATAAGCCAGCCCAACATTATAAAATGGTTGCGGGATGGTTGTATCATCATGGTCTACGTGGGATTCTAAGATTGTGTATAGGTTTTGAAGAGTATCATTCATATTTAAAAGAGGCATGTATATAGTCTGGCGGTTTTCATTGCAGAAAACATAGAGCTTTTTAGCAGTTAAAGAGACTTGGAGTGCATTGGCCAGGCATGGTAGGAGGTGCAACCAACTACATCAATAAATGTGGTGCTTGTATGGTCAAGCCACTAGTGGATCACACCACTTTAAATACCAAGTTACAATAGTGCCTGTGTGGAGTCATGCTATTGTGACGTATTTAAAAAAGAAGAAGCTTCTTGAAGATTGGTCTAGAACTAGACAAAAATATTTGGAAGTAGAGGCCATGTGACATGTTTTAATGATGATCAATTGTACAAAAGAGGTCCAAATGAACAGCTTAGCTTATGTGCTCATGAAAATGAGTCTATTCCTTTGTTAGAGCGGGCTCATAGGGCCTTGCAGGAGGTCATTTTTTAGTTGAGAAGACGGTAAAGTTAATATTAACAGTTGGAATATGGTGGTCTACCTTAATTCAAGATGCGGTGGAGTACCTTAAACAATGCAATGAGTGTCAGCGCACTGAGGTGCCTATGAGAAAAGATGAGATGCCATTAAGGCCATGATGGGAGCTCAAACATTTTCTAAATGGGGAATAGACTTTGTTGGTCCTATTACTCCACCTGCATATCATTTGCATGCCCAATATATCATAGTGGCCATGGATTATGTCACAAAATAGGTTGAAGCAAAGGCCACGATAAGAGGGATGCTAGGACCACGGCACAGTTTTTGTACGAATGTGTTTTGTAAGATATGACGTGCCTTTTGAGGTTGTGAACGATACACATTTTTTCAAAGAGATCATTGAACAATTGTTAGATGAATTCATGGTAGTTCATCATAAATCTGCGCCTTATCACCCCCAAGCCAATGGAGAGGAAGAGTCGTCAAATAAAACCTTATGCACGGTTCTTAGAAGACTGGTTAAAGAGACAAGATCATACTCGGATCAAATGCTTCACTTAGCATTATGGGCCTACAGGGTTGCATATAAGGCCACCCTTAATACAACACCGTTTATATGGTGTATGAATTAAATGCAAGCTTGCCAATGGATTTTTTGATAACCATGTTACAAGCTGCCAAAGAAATGCAATGGATGGGATACAAATTGTCTAAACTTCTCGATGATTTCGAAGGTCTGGGTGAATTGCGCCTCAATGCAGTTGCAATTCTATTCCAAGAAGAGACAACAACAAGAATTATTTGCCAAACACGTCAAGAATAAGGAATTCAAGACTGGAGATTATGTCCTGGTCTATACTTTGAAACAGCATACTATAAAATTAAAGAAGCCAGAGATGGGACCGTATGTGATTCATGATATATCATCTAGCGGTGCCATCAAGCTTGCTACATTAGATGGACTTGAGATGCCGAATTGGATTAGTGGATGTCATTTAAAGAAATATCATTTTCCACTAACCCCTGACATGTTGTTTATAATCCTTCTAAAAAGGAACACAGGCTTGCATAGGGATGCCAAAAGCGACACACGCACCAAGAAGCCAAGGAGAGGATCGCAAGGAAAAAAGGGTCTCTACAAACAATCAACATGGTGACGGTGAAATGGAATGATACATTGACACAAATCAATGCTATATAAGAAAACCCAGTTAGCCAAAGCTAATCCAAGGATATATTGTAAAGAATACAGATGTGGCAGATACATATGACAAGGAGTGCCTTAGTCCTCTCATCAGGATTAAGATAGGAGAAGATCAAAGAGAGTACTATTCTCTCCTCGACACAAGGGTCAAACTAAACATCATTAGTTTTGATCTTTATTTCCAACTAACTCCACTGAAACCAATGGATGAATAGCACATAGTGTAGGTGGCTACAGGTGAACCAATGACCACTATGTTTTTGGTGACCATCCCTACTTATACCAATGATCGAGAGTATCCGAATAATTCCATGTAATGCCAAAAGCAAGCTCAATGCCATGCATATTAGTTGTACCATGGATGAAAGGACACAACATCACAATCAATTTAGTTCAAAGTACAACTCAATTTAATGATCAATTCTATGAAGACCATTTCCTGACACACGAGGAACACACGGCTATGTGGCAAAAAGAATTCAAGGTCAAGGCCACACGTGACATGAGCCCACCAAGTACTCCGACTTGGTATAGTCAATGCCAAAAGTCAGCTATACCAAACAAGAAGCAAACAAAGCCAATGTGGGTTCAACAAGGTGATGTATTGAGAGAGCGATAATCAGGCAAGTCAAAATCAAATCTGGTTATTAAAGAACAAGTTAATTCAAGTCTCCTCAACATCAACGGTTCTTCGATCAAATGATTATGTGAAGCCATAAAAAAACTCATAAAACTCCAAAAAAATAGATCAATGAGAAGACTGATATCTATATTGAGTGAGAAATATCTTCTACTGTAAGTTACTACTTTTTGAGATTTTTTGAAGTAGTCTTGATTTTTTTTGTGAGTGTTTTGAATTTTTAGCTATTTTTAGAGAATTTTTTCTAAGAAAAATTATAGAAAACAAATCAATGATCCGGATGAAGATGTGACACCCAATCGTATTAGTGATCCGGATGAAGATGAGACACCCAATCATATTAGTGCATACAAGGCACAAAAAATTGGGGCAGCTGACGAAGAACAAAAAATTTCAGCTCACTTAAAAGGGGCCGTCAAAACACGGAAAAGTGCAAAAAATTGTGGATCCGGGGCAAACAAAGTCCAAATCAAGAAATTAGTGAGCCTAAATTGGATCTTGCAAAACGTTATGGCTAGTGGTGAAATATGATAGAATTCTATCACGGAGCCCCGCTCACATATTCTCAAGACTCACAAATTCTAGTTCATTTGTGACTTGTTAGCTTTGGAGAGAGAGAGATCGGCGAGCAAAAATCAATCTTCCAGGCTTCTATATGCGCAATAAGAGCATCCATTCTTCATCACACATGAGAAGTGAGTCTATTGCGCTAGGTGTCCCTACCCACAGACGACGCAAAAACATTGCGGAAACCTAGAATTAGACACGGGCACCTCACAAGCATCGGTGATAGAAACAGGTAGCTAGGAGTGTCAGAATGCAACCAAACTAGAAGGGAACAATACCCTTAGCTAGAAGACCCTCCCCAAAGCTTCAAGCGTGCAAAGCCACCTTCAAAAAAATCCTAAGTCTATAGGGCTTCCCCGAAACCCTAATCTCAAAATTGGTGGGAACATGACAAAATTTCATTGACAAGCAGTCCAACATAGGGAATTCAAGTAGATAGGTCTCACAAGAAACGGATGACAAAAAGTAGGTCAAAAGATGAATCCCAACAAAAACCGCACAAAGTGTTATGAAACTCTCACGGGCTGACTGGTACACCGAATGAACCAAGAACGAACAGAAGGCTTCACAAGAGCACCATTGACAATGTGGAAGCTCATCCTTGCTTAGATCAAGACAAAAGTCAACAAACGACAATATCATGCTTGAAAGCACCTGAAATGGTCAAAATTGACAACGAGAGTACCAACTGGGAAAATGACCACATAGAGAGGACCAAGGAGATGGTTGGAATGGAGGTTGTTGGCAGATCACCCGAGCGAATGTCAGCAAAGTGAGAACTAGACCAACAATTAAAATATTCGCCAAAGGCCGAAGCTTGACCTGTAGGCGCATGGAAGCTAGTAAGAGGATATCAATCTCCTACTTGACCTTGTGGTAAGAAAATCTACTTGAGGCTAGTTGCAAACATATCCATTCAAACCCTAGAGAGTCACACTAGAGACTAACTACGTCAATTAGTTCCTCTACCCATTCCAAAACATCACTAAACTCAAGGGAACTCCTTTATCCAACAAAAGAACACTAACCCAAGGTTTATGACCACATTACCAACTCCTATGACACCTGTGTTCAAAATGAGTATGACAATAGGCGTAATTTTTAGATCACTATTTTTAGAGATTGTTAGGTCCTATTGGTAGCTCTTGTTGCCCTAGTAGTTCTAATATGTAGAAATACTAAAATGGAGACATGGATAGTGAGTTACCTCTGATTGTAGGTTGCGGGTGAAGTTCGCAAGAATCTGGCAAAAGCTTGCAAGCTTAAGATGAATGTGTAGCTGTCTCCACAAGCATTGTGATGGTGTTCCCCGTTCGTGAATGCCCCTTCCATACAACACGTGGAAAAAGGATAAGACTCTCTACTCTCTCTCTCTCTCTCTCTCTCTCTCACACACACACACACACACACACACACACACACACACACACACACACACACACACACACACACACACACACACACACACACACACACACACACACAGAGTATGGCTCACACTTCAAGACTCATTATGGTTAAACTCTCTTAGTGTAATTACAAAATTGGGTTTTACACCCTCCCATTAGGGTTTAGAAAAACTCAATCCAAACTAACACTACTTGACTAAAGTAATCATCTAATTGCGCTGATGTATCCGTAAACTCAATAGAGTCCCGTCAAAATAACACATCTCCTATAATCATTTACAATCCAGAAAGTTACAAAAGTTGGGACTTGGTGGTGGCTAGGTGATGAGTTAACCCTGGCGGTTAACACTCCCCCTTCTAAATCATGTCGTCCCTGACATGATCCAAGTCTTCAAAACGTGATTTTTGTTTCTTGTACTGCCAATAACTATTGATTTAATCCACACATAAGTATCGAGGTAGTGGTACATTTTGTGCATAGCTAGTTTCCTAATCCATTGATTCGAATTGAGAATACTCGCATGCTCCAGAGTCTTCCATCATGTAATATTGCAACTCCTCACAAATTTCCTTCATTTTTTGGGCATAAGGATTATTAGAACTTTCTGTCTCATAGTGCCAATCTGCTATGGCACCAATAATTATGCCGAATGCTTCATCAAAATCCATTTCATCACATAATTGTAACTCATCAATTGGATATCTCTGAATTTATTTTGGATACATCTTTATCTCTATATAAATACGCAACTTTGTTATCTTTTTTACTTTTTTTTCCATTGGTTGTTCATCATGGCATGGTACCTCACCTTCATCTTCCATCTTGCTACTTCCAGAATTAATGCCTTTCCTTGTATTTTTGCAATTAGCAATTGATTGCTCTGATCCCGAACTTGAAGTCTGTTTTTGCTTTCTTTTAGTATTTATTTTTCCTTTTCCCTTGTTGTCAACGGTATTCATTAGTCTTGTGAAATTTCCAAAACCAAGATTAGGGTTTTGTTGAAAACTAAAAATGTATGGCACTTATGCAACTTTTTCTTTAAAGTTGAAAATCAAGCATAGACAAGGGCAACTAGACTCAAAATAGCATATGGAATGAGTCAGGCAAGAACGCATATGTTTTTTGAATGGTTCAAATGACAATGATATGTACATGACTAAGCTCCATATAGATGATATTGATTATGTTATGACACATTAAGAAATCATAGAGATTATCTTGTAATCATAAGCTCATATCCACTAAGTTTCAGCTTGATTGGAGGGTTTTGACCTCCATATGAGAACGTATGCTTTAAATGTCATGAAAACTCCAATATATAATGGTTACATGATTTCCAAGCTTTAAAAATTACTTTGGCCTGTTCAATACTTTTAGATAGGTAAGAAAGGGAACATACACATATTTTACTATTGTGTACATATGAGTGTGCAATGAGGTGTGTAGTGTACAAATTGATCGTATGCCTCTCTCTCCCCATCATAATCATGTCATTTGGCCTCATGGTTACATTTCTTCATATATATTTGGGTCTAGAGACTTCTCAAGTTGGAATTTTTGATGTGGATAAGAAGGTTAGCTCCCATACTTGAATGTTTTGGGAGTCTTAGGCTCAATATATACAATATATTCTAGCAAGTCTCTGACAATATGAGAACTTTCACAAGAATTAGGCCCACAGGGAACATACGCATATGTTTCTTGTTTTGTGAAAATTGACACAACTTTTGGTGGTGATACTTCCCTTAGCATAAGTAAGCATGATGTATGGTGTATACGCTCTGAAAATTGTATTGGTAATGATCTAAATTGAAATGAAGGAAATTTTCTTTTGGCTTCAAAGAAATTGGGATATATGATTGAATTTCCTCCTTAATGGCTTCAGGTTGTGTAGTTGGTCTTCCTACTTGGCCATAGGCACACTACCATTAAATTTTTTTGCATAGTCCCCCCTCTCTCTGTGGTAAAGTAAACATACATGTATGTTTCCTATAACTGGAAAAAATGAGACTAAGGGTTAGGTAATTATGACATATATGTCCTTCCTATGCTAAATTTCAACCTTTAATACAAATGTATTTACAATAACTCCCTTGTTTACTGTTTCAAGCTCTGATGGGGATTCTACGCAAGAATGTTGCTTCATGGTAGTTGTTGTGACATGGGTTGTTCCTCTTAGCTTCATTAGACCATAGACCCCCTTTTGATGTCGTCAAAAAATCCTTTGGACTTTAGGATGCCAAATTTGGAAATTTGTTTCTCTTGAGGAGCCCATCTATTGGATTGATAATCTTATTCCCATAATTCTAGTCTTTGACTTCACAGGGAGGTTCCCTATGAACTCTTGAAGTGTCCTACTCATTTTGATGGCAAATGGGCGTCTCGTTTAGCTGTGAGAGCTAAATGACGCTTTGTGACCTTGTTATTGATCGGGGCTTTTGGATTCGTTTGAGTTATCCAATTGCATGGATTCAAGCTCCTTAGTAAATACCACATCCTGGCATTGCTTCTTTTGTGAACTAAAATATAGCCCTACCATGCATACTCGGTCAATGCGCATTGCAAAATTAATGTTGTGCAAGATGAGGGTATAAGCAAGATGCTTATTGGAATTTGATGTCAAAGTTTCCTGTTTTAGGTGTATCATTTGTCATGTTACTTGCTCCTCGTAGCAATTGTTGCACATTGATAGCCCGTTGTCAAATGGTTAATTTTTTGGTTGGCTCTATGGTAGCTGTGGAAATAATCTTCAATTTCCATATTCTGCTTGTGGATCTGTATAGAGAGTTACCTTTTCTTTTCTTTTGAACCCATATGAGCTTTGATCGGTGTGACGAATTATCGATTCCTATGTGTTTACTACTGCCTGGAAATAGAAGTTTGTAACCTCGTGTTTGTAGTCTTTGAGATTTATTTCAAAGCTTTGTCGGCTTTTTTATCTAGTTCTGCATCTTTTGATGTTTGCTCCACCATAAGATTATCCATTTGTTCGCTTGTTTCTGGGATGGGTACCTATAGAACTTGATCCTTTGCTTTTTAGCATTAATTTTAGGTGTCTTGCTTAAAGTTGTCTTATTGTGTTGAACTTTATTGAAAGTCTTCGCCGATGATGCTGATATTGCCTAGCTCTGTGCACATGTTGTTGGTGTAGTGTTGATGTTTTCCATCGAGTTGGATACATTACATGTGGACATAGTTTTGACTTTGCAATGCATATTTGATAATGGCTCCCCTATTTAAACCTTGCGTGGCTAATCTCTCTAGCCGGCACCCAAACCTGCTTTTGCATTGTTCTTTGCACATGTTTGATATTTCAATATTTGTTCCTCTAAGTGAAAGCATGGTTTAGATATGCTGCATTATTCTGAATGGCAATTTGATTGAGAATTTTTCTCCAATTATTACAAGCATTATCTGTAAATGGCATAGTAAAATATTGGCCCACAAAATTAGCCTTGGAGTTTTCCACATCCACTAAAACCCTATGTTTTTCCATCGGAATTCCTTAAATACATTTTTTTGTGGCCTTACCGTATGGTAAAACATAAAATTTGTTTGTGTATTGGTAACCATTGACAGTTATGGTAATAATTACAAGATATTGAGATGTAACTAAGTTCCCATCTGCCATCTTCAAGATTATTTTTTCCTTGATGGTTTTCTTTGGGTGTAAGTGACTAAATAACTCATGACATATCAAATTAGAATCTGCTCATGTGTCTAAAAATTGCCCAGAATACCTTTTTGTCATAAGGAACGCTAACTTTGATTATGGTTCTGTTACAAAATTGGATTAATTGCTTTGACATAGAGGAAATTCATTGAGTGTAGAGAGCATTTCATTAACACTAGAATGGTAACACGACACTTTTATGTCCTTGGACACTTTTGTGTCCTGTTAAGTGACCATTTTGCTTGAATTATTTGAAGAGTATGAAAATGAATTTCTAGGTGCTATATATCCACAAAGTTGCCTTATGAGCTGAAAAAAACTTAGCAATTTTTTTTTGAGTATCGATCTCACCATTAACCTTACTCTTGCACAACATTTTTGAACCTAAACTGTGTGAAAAAACGGGTCCTGTTTTTGGCTTTTTTTCAATTTTTGGCAACTATACCGCTCTAAACTTCATGTTTGTGAGGTTTAGATGGCTAGAGGTTAGGCCTTCATAGTTCTCAACATGTTTTGATGCTTGTAGGGAGAGCTACATGTTAAAATTGAAAGTTATGACCAATTTACAAGAATTGCATAATCCTGTTTTCGACCAAAATTAGCACTTTTATGATTTTTTTGGTGGCTTTCTTGATATCCAAACTCAATTTTGATTGTGTAAGTATAATGTATAACATAAATCTAATCTTCCTTGAGTTTTGGGGGACCTAATATGCTATATAGCATAGTATACGATGATGGTTGAGTTTTTTTATTGCTGAAGAATACGATACATTTTAGAGTAGCAAGTATAACTTTCTCAATATTGCTAGTTTCTTAGGCCAATTGTGTGTATTTTGTAGGTAGTAACCATATCTAATCATAGACTACAAACTTGGCTAGATATTGAGTAGTTTCTATGGGTTTCTAGAGGTCATAATGCTAAACCCAGTTTTTTCATGTTTGCTGTATTTAGCACTTTATCATTGCCCCCAAGGTTCCAATTGTAGAGATCCATTATCCTTTTGACATGCTCCATGGCTCCTTTTGAATCCAGAGGCCCAAAGGGAACTAAGAAAACATGTATATAGTATTTGTATTGAGTGTGACTATACAAAATTTGATGATAGGTCTGCAGAATGGAAAAAATTCAACTTTTTTAGGTCCGCAGAATGGCAAAAATGCAACTTTTTTGTACCTATTTTTTTTGCCCAAAAAAAAGTTAGTGAGGTAAAAGCAACCATATTTTTTGGTCACCAACCCATTGAAGTTAACGGGGCATTTTATCTCATGTCCTAAAAAAATCTCCACTCTTATTTATATGCAATCAATTGTAAGAAATTGCTATTTTTGGCAAAATGCATTGGTCCATCAACTTTGGAGGCTTGTAGTGACCAAGGGATGAGAAAAATTACAAGTTTATCATTTTTTCCATATGTAGTAGTTATTGAACTATAAGCTCATGAAAGGATTTTTCAAAATGAGTGGATCTACTATGGTTTTGGAATTTTTTCCCAAAACCCTGAAAGGACACTTTTATGTCCTGTTAGGTTACCATTCTAGTGTAAAGATAATTATGAATGAAGATAGAGAGAGTGCGGGGTTGGAGGTAGCACAACATACACATTACCTACTTAGCTTGGTATATACATACTTGTAAAATAGAGAGAAATAGAGAAATTGACAACAATTGAGGACCGGATTACTTGGAGCCGGTCCCCCCCCCCCCCCAAAAATAAGCATTTGTACTTTATCTTCTCCCATAAAGAGAGACTTTGTACAATAAAAGTGCAAAAAAAGGGTCTCTCCCTAGAAGGAGAATTGAAGGACGCTCCAGAGTCCAACACCTGGACTGAGATGATCAAGCATCCCAAAGTAAAGAGAGTGAAGGGTCTGACTTCTCCACAAGCTCAAAAGGGTAAGGAAACGAAGCAAGCAAAATTTTTGAAAGACAAAGGCGAAGATAGCTCAGAGGAACCTAGCTCCGGAAGCGAAGATGAGGATGAAGTCATACTTGCAGAAGCGTCAAAAACAGCCCAAGAACACAAGCCTAAATTGGCATTTGAGCAGAGAACGGAAAGACTAGAAAAAGAGGCTTTAGAAATGGAGGCAGAAAAAACAAAGAGAAGTAGTACCATCAGGCACACTTGAGCACTACTAAGTCTTCTACCTTAGCTTCCAAACAAAAAATGATGATTGAAATGTTGAAAAAGAAGGTTGACTACCAAACTATGCAACTCGACGAATTCATGGAAAATCCTATGGCAATTCTAGGATCAAGTGAAGAAAAACAAAAATTCTACAAAGGTGAAATTGAGGAGCTACAGAGTGAGTTGGAGATTGCACAAACCGCAGAGGCAGCATTGAAAGAAGCACTCCATCAAAAAGGGCAATTGTTGCAAGTGGAGAGCAAAGGAAAGGACAAGGCAATCAAAGCATTAACAAAAGAAATAGAAAAGCTAAGAACCACCTTGATAAAGGTTGAGGCAATCCAGAATTTGCCCCCAAGAGAGCAGGGACCTTTGGAAGAAGGGTTGGAAGATGTTGAGATGGCAGATCTGCTAGCCACAGAGACAAAACGGGAGCCGGACAAGGAAAGGAAAGAAGATGAGGCAGGGGGCTAAGTGGATCACTGGTGCTCCAAAGGAACAAACCTAAACATTTACACATATCACTACTAGAGGAGCATTGGAAAATGAAGCAAAAAGTGGTGGCCAAGAATCTGATCTATGAGAAACATTTATTGCAGTCAGATCTTTACTCCACAAAGGCTATGGGATAAGGTTCCTGAGCCACAAATACCATATGTGCTTCTCAAATGGGTAGTGATTGAAGAAAAGAAGAAGCTGATGCCTGCACATCTCCCAAATGCAAATAGGGATTACACAAAGCTGGATCTGTGAGGATGTACATAAGAGGAGATTGTGGTGGCTAGGCCAGAGCGAAAGAAGGAATTCATGAAAAGCGACAAGAGGGCGGTCACTATCAATTCATATGCACCACCCCACATTCAGATTGACCAGACCTATTGCATGATCATACGCAGAAGGAAGTGGGACAACTTTGAACTCATTCAAAGGTCCGACCCTTGCTGGCTCAATTATCCAGTTTTTGCGAAGCCAAGAGAGAGCCTCACACTGTGCTATATGAGAAAGGCAATGAAGGAAATGATCGAAAGGGTCAGAGGAAAGCCAGACATAGCATGCAAGATGATGCTAAAGATATTTTTCTTGTTATCGGCTGTTATCAACACTTGCAACAACATAGAGGTGACAAATGTAAGGTGGACTACATTTTTGGAAAGCCAAAAATGGGCTATTGTTCAATCTGAATGATACGCCAAAGACGAAAGTAATCTATGGGATATATGCACGAACCATGTTCTTGTTGAGCCATTACATGCATACATTTGAGGAAGCAATCTTTACACGATTCTTTGAGATAGATTCACAGACATTCATGACAATCTATAAAGAAATTGGGCAAGGTTATGTGGCATATATGCTCCATGAACAAAATGTAACATTCAAGAGATTGTACAAGCCACAAGAGCAACATCAACTCAAGCAGATGCAACTGGATTTTGAACAATACATCAAGGAGAGAAAGAAGACAGATCTAGTGATGCAATAAGGTCTTCTCAAGGGTGACGAAAAGCTGGGAGGGAGGAGTGCCAAAAGTGGTTTTGAGTTGATAGTTCTCTTCCTCTTGGTCACTGGATAAAGAATCCACCTAAACCAATTCACTTGTATGTGTTTAATTAGTTCAAATTAGCAAATTACTGACAATTTAGGTGATTCAATCACTAAAAACTCAATGTTGGTTGATCTATGTATCCAATTGATTCCAATTTAGACTCTTTAGCTTGCAATTGGCTAGGTGAACCCAAATACAAGCTTAGATGTGCACAAATGTCAAAGTCACACAAACCACTTGGCCCAAATTGAGGTTTGATTTTTTCCCCTTGATTTCCTTAGTCTCCTGATGCTAATTCAACCTGCAACTCTCTGTTTGAATCAGCTTAAGTATGTCAGATAGACCAATTTATGTCTCTAGGCCTCTCCAACCACTAGATCTTAGATCTTGAGCAGTTTAAGCATCCAAATGGGTCCGATTTAGGCCCAATGGATTGGCATTGACAAGGGAACCTGAACATGTGCTCAGTTGTTGTCAAAAATTATCAAGATAGCGTAAACCGTGGTTTGTGCCACTTGGGCCAAAGTGAGGTTGATTTTCTCCACCTGTTCCTGTCACCTATTACAACCTTCTTTCAGTTGAAGCAAACACATGTTCACTCCTGGTTTGGACTGAATTACACTTTAGTGTTTTTGTAGCAATTTTCACCTTTTGCTCTTTTGATGACCAAATCAATTTTGAAATTGATCTAACTTTCCAGAACACTCATTGGTAGTCCTATGCACTTGAGAAAACCCTTAAACTCTCCTTTTGAAACCAAACTTTGTACATAACAATCACATTTACGTTATGGTCAAGTTAATTATGGTATCAAAGGGGAAATTTATGGTATCAATGAGATATTTTTTGGCACCATAATTGAATCTAACACTAGTGTTACTCCTAATCTAATCTAAATACTGAATGAAATGATTGTAAGGGGTTTGGTGAATGATAATCCACTCTTCTCACTAACATCACCCTCTCTCTGTCTCCAATGGCTATCTACTGAACTAGGATCAACTAAAGTGGACTCAATAAGATTGTCACACTAAAACCAACTCCAGAGATCTCCTAAACTATCCTAAGTGTAATCTAGAGTGCACTAGACTCTATGATTGCACCGGAAATCAGTATACCTCACTGAATTCCTAATCCTAGGATAAAAGTGTGTGTGCGTGATCGATTAACTGTGACATGCACTAAGGTCAAAGAAGTACCTACTTGACTACTCCACTAGTGAAGGCACTTCGATTCTTAGCAGGGGTGCCAATGTTGGAGTATCACCACGAGCGGACGATGTAGTCTAGTGAGGACGCAAACCAACATAAATATGTGAATTCGGGGACAAAGCCGATCTGACTAGGGCATGGAAACTACTAGCATATCACCACAATAGGGTAAATGCCATGGAGGAGTCAACATAGGGGAAACCTATTTGGAAACATGGTTTGATATTTGAAACCAACTCTTCACGCTCTATGTGGCCTAATCAAGTGGAAACGGGGTTATCTACTCATAATATTTCATCACGAGCATCTTAGGGACATAAGGAAGCTAAAGGAGGGTCAAATCCCAAAGTTGTAGTTAAATTGGGGTGGAGGCCAATGGTGCCACTACCTACCTCGACCAAAACGTGCAATCAGAGACTCTAATAGCTCCTATTCCCTTCTACTATCACCTAGAAATCCTTAGATTAGCTCAATCCTACTTCAATTAATCACATTAAGCTTAAACGAGAGGAGGTGACTCGAGCTTGAAACGCTCAATGCGACACACTCGCTCACTCTAACTATGCACAACAACCATCAACACGTAGAGGAGAGTAAGGAGAAGCAACACATAAAATTTTATTAACAATGGATCACTGTACAACATGTAGCAAACGAGTGTAGCTCGCGGGTTTTCCTTCTTCTCACAGCAGCTTATCCACAACACTAATTGATTGGTAATCGGTAATTACAATTATGAATTGAGTTGGCTTACATACTAATGGAGTAAAAGCCTGAAAATTGGTGACACCTCGAGAATCTATATTTACAAGGGTTTTGATATTCTAGAGTAATACCAAAAGAGTTCTATCTCATTGAAGCATTTGAAGTTCCGCATTTTACAAAAGAAGGAAAATTGCCAGCTTAGACAATTTTTATGGGTTTTGACAAAAATTGTGGTAGGAGTGCCGGTAAGGGTCTTCATCTCTTCCGTCCTTCAACAATAGCCCTTCTTTAAATTTCTTTGTCTCCAAAGTAAGATATGGTTGCTTCTTTCTAGAATCAAGTATGAAGGAATGGCAATTTATGTTGATTACAACACCATGTTTAATTATGATTTGATCAATTGATATATACTCTATCAAGAACAACTAATCAAGTTCCTCTTTGTACAAACTTCTTGCTTATTAATATCTACTCTCATGGTATGCTTGGATGGGCTCAAGTTTGTTGTGGCCGTGCCTCCTTCAGTCCAATGCTTGCTTTAACACATGGTTTTATCTATTTAAATGTCTATAGCCATTCAACACATATATATAGGTGTTTAATAGATGTTCTCACTTGGCAAGGATATGAGCCATTATTAAGTGAATCTATATTAATGGACAATTGTGTCCGTGGACCATGGAATGAGTTATCTATGGATATATCATTTATTCCCTTTATTCTTACTTAGCCAGATTTAACATATGTTGGTTCAGATTACTAAGATTTACTCTATTGATTTTCCTCTAGGATAGACTAGTATCTTCACTATTTGAAACCAAGAGGATGGGCTACAAGGTTGTGTAACTTGGTGAAATTTTTCTACCTATGGCTGTTTTTTCTTAGTCCAAACTTTGTTTGCTGACTACCTCTGTGACTTATGCACATTGGCAAAACATGATGTCTTTTGTTGACATCTTTCTACAAAATTTGTATTTAATTGGTAAATATGCTTAGGAATTATAAAAATTTAAGTAATAGGCCTTTTTTTAACTTATTGTATTCTTAGATCATCTTGCTACCATATATACTAGCGTAACTTTTGTCAAAGCTGAAGGATTCAATTATGTTGACTCTTCTAGCTATTTTGGTACATATCTTTTGGTATACCCAATTGCACTTTGTACATATAGATCCTCTACAAAATTTCTTAACACCATATTGGAGAACATGAAAATTTCCCATGAGATTGGGACTCATGTTCAAAACTTTGAAGCCATCATAACTTGAACACCCATTACACAAATTGTGCACTAGATGGTGCAGTCAATTCAATTAAGGCAAACTAGTGATAGGTCACTAGATAGGGTTTTAGGAAACTTGTAGACAGGTTATGTGGTCCCCAATTTTTTGAAGTACCCTCTAACACTAGAAGAGAACATATGGGACCCTCCAACATGTGAGGTGCATTGTGCAGAGCATGCATGAGTGTACATGCAGTGAGGAAGGGGATAGACACACAGAGCTCATAGTGAGAGTTATTCTTATATTATACTAGAGAATAAGATAGTAAGTTAGTGGTTAAATGATGGTTTAATAATGGGTGTCCAGTTAGGTTGAAGCCTACCAAAATCCTATGTCAAGGCCATCTCAGCCCAAGTGACATATGTATATACACATTGTACAACTATGATGCTTCACCCTATACTCATCAGCACATTGCAATGTGTAAAGCGCTTCAAAGCTCTTTTATCAAAGCATGTGTCGGGTTGTCAAAGCTACTTTGAGTTCTTCCCAATTTCTCCCATGCCCATCTTTAATTCCCCTAACATGTTCTCTAATTTTTGGAGCAACAACTAGCTCAAAGCTTTGAATCATCTCACCTTCTGACACGCAATGCAGCTCCATCTCCTTCACATACTCGCGTAAGTACTTGGTTACATCTTTGCCATTGAACTGAACCATTCTATTGATGACTGCTGGTATGGCCTTCGTTGCTGAAATCTCCCTTCTTTCAGTGGCATGTTGTTGCTGCATGAACATTGCAAATGCTTGAAACATTTGCATTTTTGCTGGGTCAAAATGAATCCCATGTTGCTTAAGATGATCACCCATGGTTACCCACAAACTCTCACCCTGGCAGATTCGCATTGGGTTCCCCAAAAATATGTCAAGAAGTCGGCGGTCTTGCAAGGAAGGCACCGGGCCTCTTGCTATGAGAGTTTGTGAGGAAGCTCAAGGGTTATGAGAAGGAGCTAAGATGTAGATAACATAGCTTCTAGAGCTAAAGAAGAAATGTAGCCCAAGAAGGCGCTCACTTTCCCTTACAAACACACACGTGATGGAGAGAACTCATGAAAGATAGTCAAAACAAAACAAAAATGAAAACATCGAGATTACGATCATATCGTATCATGGGTAGGATAAAAGGGTTAATGGATGAGTTAATGATATTTAATATTTGTTGTCCAAATAAGCTACGGATTGCTCTTTGGAACTGTAGCTTTGTGCTTACTATAATGTATATGTTTTGTCTAGCGATTGGGATTAGTTGTGAGTGCAAATCCTCTTGATTCATAATAAAATAACCACATTCACATCAAAAGAGAAGTCATGGTGAATAATAGGTAGTATGATGGGATCTGGTTAGAGAAGTATTTCGCTGAGCCTTTCAGGACCAAATAGAAACCCTATGCGTTGCTGAAAGTGAATCTTTCGACTAATCCAAATGTTGACCCTAATAGATTGCACAGAATGGAAATGAAAGAAATTGCCTCCATGTGGATTATGGTTATTCATCAATGATATACTAAGTATGTTCAAAGATAAAGCTGTGAAAGAAGTGAAAGGAGAAGAAGAAGAGAGTTTCTCTCCCAAGCCCTATTGTTGCCCTTAGGCAATAAGGATACTGCGGGGAGAGAAGTACCTGTAGCAAGGAGGTTCTAGAGTTTGTGGAAGAGAATGAGAACCTCAAGAGAGAGATATGCTTGTGAAAGATGAAGATATGGTTACTAACCTTGTGCACATAATTGTTTCCCGCAAGAAGGTTGTGCCCGTTATATTGACAAGATTTCCGCTTGAATACCTTCCAATGAAACAATTAGTACACAACAAGAGAGATGCAAGGAGGAGTAAAGATAGAATTAGAGATAGATCTAAGTGTGGTGGTGGTATTAAAGATAGATAATGAGAGATAGAGACAATTATTGGACTAGATATGCAAATGAAAGTAAACTAGCAACATATATCTTACATGAGAGCAATCGCCACCACCTTAATGGAGAAAGAAGATGAGGCAAGACTTCAGCCTTTATTCAAGAGAAAGTGTGGCACTAAGATGAGTGTGTCACTATGGAATTGAGCTATTCTCACTCACTCATAACTTGCCCCCAATGAAGAGAAGGTTGCCCTTTTTATAGGTGAGGGAGTCATGTTTTACATAATCACTTGATTAGGATAAAGAATTAGCCCAAATCAAATGTTCTTTGGATATTTCTTAAAATGGGAAATATTAGGACTCAAAATATCATGAAATTCAGCATTTTTGGTCGTTGAGGCTCCATGTGGGTGCATGATGTATGTGGGCCCCACCTAGGCATCTTCTGTGTGGCTCCAGTAGGGGGTCCCAACTTGTGTGTCTTGTCCTTCAAGGCATCTTTGAGGTGTCACATTCACATGCTTGTGTCTTTTATCCTCCAAATATCTTATTTTATGGAAAAAGACGAAGATGACCTCTTTTCACTTGATTCACTTGTTTACCATCTCTTCTTGCAGTGTAGTTGTGAGAGTCTTCTAGTAGGCCCTTCCCTCTTGTATGTATCCAAGAAGGTACGCATTATTGAAGGGTTATATTATTAAATAAATGTGAAAAGAAGAAAATAATTTATATATGGTAGGGTATAGCTGAGATATTAGAAGAAATATACAAATGATTTTCCCCTAGACAAAAAGAGGCACAATTATTGATACTTCTCTTGCAGTACTTTCTAATAGTAATGTACATTTATATTACTTCAAAGGTAAATACTAAGGTCTGGTAGAAAGCTTTTATTATATGAAGTATACTTATGCGTCAAAAAGTCACAAGATAAATCGTTTTATGCTCGTTCCCACTATATACGTGCCACAACACGACATCGTCTTTTCGAATTGCGGATCAGAGCCCTGGTTTGCAAGATATGGTCAGTTGAAGTTTTTCGAGGGCCGAGTCTGAGCCCACTTGGCCACATTGGAGGATGTGCCATCTGGAATCTTATGAGCCTCGACGAAGTTCTAGAGCAGAGTGTGCATAATACGGAGCTAGCAGGAAGTGACTGCATGCCAAATGGAGTCCGGAGCAAGAAGTTATGGCAGTCGTAAGATTGGGTGTTCTTGTCCAAAATTAATTGCGGATGACTTGATCGGGTTTTGACAGCTTTGGTCCGAGGACTAAGAGAGTCATGAAGTGGGGCAAAGTTTGGGGAAAGTGGAGTCGGTTCAATGAATTTTTTACCGGGTTCGACAGCTTTGCAAATGGGCCATCAGGGGCTAGTTGGCAAGCAGTACAAGTGGGGGAGGACAAAAGGTGACTTTCAAAAAAACAAAAGGGACTTTTTTGTAGTTCAAAAGGCTTGAGGATTATGGGGCTCCCACGTGGCGTTCCCACTAAACCCACATGCATGGATTTGGTCAGCAGGGGTGCAATATATATACTGAGGCGTGGCCTCCCCATTGTACACAAGAGGAGTGAGGGGAGCTCCCCTCCCCATGGCTATGGCGGGTATACACGTGGTGCTGCTAAGTGGTGCTGTAGTGGCGTTTGTTGGCGATTTTGGGCGGCAGTTTTGGCGAGGCGGGGCGGCGGTGGCGCCTGCGGTGGTTGAGGTCTGTGATGACGTGGTAGGCGATAAGGGGCGGTGCCCGTGCCCGTGCCCGCAAGGGGACAAATCTTTTGAGGATAAGGGTGTACCCGCCCCAATAGCGACATCGCTATTGCCTCGATAGGGGAGGGGTCCCGCTGCAAAGGAGGTGCCGACGAAAAGGGTTGAAGATGTAAGCCAAGGTCAAGAGCATTCAAAGGTCAAGGAAATCCGACCGGTCAAAAATGGAAGGGATAAGGACAAGAGGTGTGGCATGCAAAGGTTTCAAAAAACAACTAGGCCAAGTGTTGGCAATGCAATCAAATGCTAAAAGGAACTCCAAATGAAGTGCACAACATGGAAGATCACCCCATTTTTCTTTTTTGGGACTCCTAGGCACACCCCTATAAAAGGAGGTTTTTGTTGATTTTTTAGGGTCTTTGGACCAGTTGGCTTTTTTGCCTGTGTGAGGGTGGAAGTTTGAAGCTTGTGTGTTGTTAAGCTTGCCATTGAAGCTACATACTTGGTTGTACTACTCTCTATGCAATAATACCACTCACTTGCCCCAATCTCGTGTGTTGCTTCTCCCCATCCCCTCCTTTTCTCTCGCTCTTCGTGTGTTGTCCATTGCTTGCAGATGGTTTTCCTGCAGCTCAAAAGGTGCTACCGAGAGGGCAGATTAGGAGTGTTTTGTGAGTCGGAAAGGGTGAGTTGAGCAC
Source organism: Adiantum capillus-veneris (assembly GCF_014529385.1). Classification (NCBI taxonomy): domain Eukaryota; kingdom Viridiplantae; phylum Streptophyta; class Polypodiopsida; order Polypodiales; family Pteridaceae; genus Adiantum; species Adiantum capillus-veneris. Next base: position 117,724,472 of record NC_140952.1, on the reverse strand, counting down.
TGTGGGTGCATTTGCGTTGTGGGTGTTTTTTGCAAGGTGTGAGGTAGTTGTTTTGTATGCTAAAGTGGAGTTGTTAGTGCAAATTAGCCAATTTGAAGGTGTTATTTGAGAGGTTAGGGGTGTTGTGGAATCCCTGGGCTATAGAGAGGCATTTATACTGGGTGTTGGGTGTGTTCCCTATTCCCCCTCTCCATATTCTAGTGCCCCCACTGAGGAGCTGTCTGATGCTCCAATTTGAAGTTGGATGTGGTGTTTTTTTGCTGACGAAGCAGTTGGCTGGTGGTCGAGACGTTTGATGGTCGAGTTCGAAGCTGAAAGAGATGGTGGAGCTAGGTTTTGGCCCCATATTTACGGGCATCAAAGATCCCGAGGATTGGTTAGCTGATTTCGAATTATGGTTGCTGTCGAGGCGTATGTCGACGGATGCAAAAAGTTTACTTACAGTGCAGTTGTTGATGCGAGGACGGGCCAAGGCGTGGTTTGATGGCTTGGAGACCAGTGATCGAGAATCATGGAAAAGGGTGCAGAGTCAGTTTTTGAAGCGGTTTCGAGAGGTGATTACGACAGAAAAGGCCGGTGCAAAGCTGAAGGTAAAGATTTCTCTATTTTCATTGAGCAGTTTGAAGCTTGTTGGAAACAGGTGGAGATTTCTACTGGGGTCAAAAGCAATCAATCTTTGAAGCTGTCAAAGCTGTTAGAGTGCTTGCATCGGAGGATTAGAGAAAAGGTCAAGGATGGTGCAGATACCTATGAAGACATGGTCTATCTTGCAAAGATAAAGAGCAGAAAGGTGAAGCGGAAGTTGGAGTTGGGAATGCTAAAGCTAGCAAATTTTATGCCGGTTGTTGCGGAGGAAGCAAAGTGCTCTTTGGTCCAACCAAAGGTGATTCCAGTTGTGCAAAATTGGTTATGTTCCGTGGAGGTTTCCGGTTTGCGATGTTCATGAAAACTTTGCGAGGTAAAGCATGTTCTTGTTGAAAGTTTACATGAAAAGGTAGCAGAATGCAATTGAGATACAGATACCAAGGGTTCAGAAGCTGATGAAGAAATTTTGCAAAGCTCTGGTGATGGTCAAGATTTTTTGGAGCAGCAAGTGGATGCAGATGCTGATACGGATTTGGTATATGATGCCGATGCCAATGATGATACAAGCTCGATTAGCTGGGATACAAGCAAGAAGAATAGTGCGTATGAATATACATCCTATGACGAGGAGACGGAGTCTGATATGTTAAGATGTCGAGCTCTACATCTTGAGCTGGCATCAACTACGGGTCTTGGCCGCTTACGACATTTACTCACTGGCGTGTTAGATGACCGACACGGAGGATCTCTGCCAGTGATTCTACAGCTGGACTACACTTATAGTGCCAACCTAGTATGCTTCTAGCGAGTTCACACTTAGTGACCGCATGTACATATGTGCTACTTTTCAGTTTTAGCACTTAGTCATTTTGTACTCTCTTTTCTTAGAGAAGAAGAAGAAGCTTTCCATCTCTGTGTGGTGTGTGATTGTCTTGTGTATCTCTCTTGCATCCTCATTCTTTACATGGTATCAGAGCCTAGTGCAGGCAAGAGAGGCTAAGAGAGCAAGACCATCACAATCCCTTCGTTCGCAATCCACGACCAGATGCCAAAGTTTCTGAACAGGTCTCCAAAGTGCAGTACACAGAGATTTACTGTACAAGTACAGTGGTTGTATGTACGCTTGATTGTGGACACTCGTTGAGTGTAGAAAGCGTTACAGGTACCACAATAGCAGGTTCAACAAATTTGCAAGTTTTTGCAGATTGCAGCTATTTTGTCTTAGTGCTTCAAGATGTCTGACGGTTTCAGTCAGATTGTTACTAAGAAGCTTGAGAAAAATAACTACCCTGCATGGAAGTTCAGAATAACAAATTTCCTAAAAGGAAAAGGTTATTGGGACTATGTAGAAGGAGACATTGAAAAGGAACCAGAGATTCCCAAGGCAAATGCTACAGCAGAACAAAGGAAAGCTTTGAGGGACTGGCAACAAGGCCAGAGAAAAGTGATGTATTGGCTTTCTATGAGCATCACAGATGGCATGATGGGCTATCTACAGGATGCTGAAACCTCTGCCATTGCATGGAAAAACTTAGGCAGAGTGTTCGAGGTGAACACCAAGGCAAGGAAGCTTCAACTAAAGTCGGAGCTAAATCAGGTTAAGAGGAACAACCTCTCAATCAATGATTATGCCTTGAAGATCAAGAGTATCATTGAGGCCCTTGGATCTATTAAAGTCTCAGTGGAAGACGATGACATTGTCCGTGCATGCTTGGATGGTCTAGGAGATGAGTATGTACATTTCAGGTCTTCCATGAATACAAGAGACAACATCCCCGTGTTCCAAGATTTGATTTCTATGCTTATTCTTCAGGAGAAGAACCTTGACACATCTTCTTCTCATGGCAGAAATAATTCTGAACAGGCCTTCTATTCTAACTTCAACAGAGGTAGAGGTAGAGGTCGTGGTCGAGGCCCAAGGGGTTGAAGGGGCCAATTTTCAGAAGGTCAATCAAATAAAAAAAATACAGGTGGTAGGGGAAACCAGTCTCAAGGTAGGGGGAGTCAAAGAGGTCGTGGTGTAGGATCAAGCAGGCAGCAACATACTGCAGATAGCAGAGAATGTTGGACTTGTGGTGAAAGAGGTCACATGTCACGTGACTGTCCAAAGGGAAGAGCAAGTGGAAAGAGAGAACAGGGCAACTATGCATCTACTAGCAGAGATGCAGATGACAGCAAAAACGAGCGCATGTTTGTTATGCAGCATGTAATGAATACAATGACTGCAGAGAATTCCACCCAAGATGATGTTTGGTATGTGGATTCAGGTGCCTCTAATCACATGACATCTCATGGAGAGTGGTTTAGAGATATGCACAAGCCAGATGTGTCAGGCTATGTGCAGACAGGAGATGACACAGCTCACCCCATTGCTCATGTAGGGGACATACCTCTAAATACGAAGAGTGGGAAATCAAAGTACTTAGCGGATGTACTTCATGTCCCAAACATTACAAAGAATCTTGTTTCTATTGGAAAAATGGTTGAGCAGGGTTTGCAAGTTCGCTTCAATCCAAATGGCTGTTATATAGAAGATTTCCAGAATGGCTGTAAGATGATCACAGAGGGCAAATGTGTGGGCAGAATGTAGACATGCCTGAGGTAAAAGCTGCATTATTTGCACAGGGCACAAGTGTTGTGGCTGATGTTGACATTTGGCACAAACGGATTGGCCATGTCAATGAGCAGAGATTGCGCAGCATGCAATCAAATCAGATTGTAAAAGGTTTGCCCAAATTCAAGGTGGATGGTATGCATAAAGTGTGTGAAGCATGCCAGTTTGGAAAACAGTCAAAGGGCTCATTTCCACATGAGCGCAATGTATGTAAAAAGCCACTTGAGGTGGTGCACACAGATGTTTGGGGTCCAACCGATACTGCAAGTATACATGGTTGCAGGTATTATGTCTCTTTCATTGATGACCATACAAGGAAAGTATGGGTCTACTTCATGCATAACAAAAGTGAAGTGTTTGGTCACTTTCAGGACTTCAAAGTCATGATTGAGAAGGAGACAGATATGCAAATCAAGACATTGAGGTCAGATGGAGGGGGAGAGTACTTCTCCAATGATTTTTCAAAATTTCTGCGAATGCATGGTATACGCAGGCAGTTTACATGCAAATATACTCCACAGCAGAATGGGGTCACAGAAAGGAAAAACAGGCATATTGCAGAGGTTGCACGTGCATTGATGAATGAGAAGAACATGCCTCATCATTACTGGGTTGAAGCTGTAAATACAGCTATGTATATTATGAACTGGACACCTACAACTGCGGTGCATGATGTAACGCATGAGGAAAAGTTTACAGGTACAAAGCCTGATTTGGCACACTTGAAAGTGTTTGGCTGCATAGCTTACGTGCATGTACCAAATGAGTTGCGTAGGAAATTGGATCCTAAAGCAGAGAAATGTATTCTTGTGGGATATTCCCTTGAACAAAAGGGGTACAGGTGCTACAATCCTACTACACAAGAATTACGAGTGAGCAGAGATGCAGTCTTTGATGAGATGAGCAGCTGGTACAGTAATGCACATGGCGCTATTGGGGCTGATGTAAAAGATGATGTGGTTGTATAAAATGTGAGGCCACAGTCACAGGTTTTGAGTGGACCACAAGAGTCGTCTTCTTGTGGCTCTGTTGAGAAGCCATGGAATGGTAGACTACGTATGCAGGTTACTCCACCAGCAGGTACAGGGAATGTATCACGAAAAGGAAAGGAAAAGGTTGATGAACCTCCCTTTATGGCTGATGCATCATTAGGTTTTTCACATGTAGACATGGATTCAGATGGTTCTGAATCCATGTAGACATGGGTTCAGATGGTTCTGAACAAAGTCTTGATGAGGAATTTGGAATTCCGGCTGTCAAGACACCTGGTGTAAGGAAAGTACAAGAAGATGCTAGAGGGCAAAGGAGTGACCCAGGACCACGCAGATCTAACAGAGTCAGAAATCCAATTCAGAAATTGACTTATGACGGGTATCTAGCGCATCACCAAGCCTACATGGCTAAGGTGATATAGGATGTGGTGTCCACATGTTTTGAGGATGCAGTTGGAAATGTGCATTGGGATGATGCAATGAATGAAGAGATGGATTCATTGGAAGCAAACGACACATGGGAGTTGGTGCCATTTCCAAGTGGCAAGAAAGCTATTGGCTGTAAATGGGTGTATAAAACCAAGCATAAGGCTGATGGTAACATTGAGCATCACAAGGCAAGGCTGGTTGCAAAGGGTTATGCACAGATGTATGGCATAGACTATGAGGAGACCTTTGCTCCAGTGGCAAAGATGACGACTGTGAGAGCTATCATAGCAGTGGATGCATCTAGAGGATGGATTATGCATCAAATGGATGTAAAGAATGCCTTCTTGAATGGTGAGTTGCAAGAGGAAGTGTATATGGATCAGCCACCTTGTTATGTCGATCCAGGTTACCCAGATTATGTATGCAGACTTCTCAAAGCTTTGTATGGTTTGAAGCAGGGCTCTAGAGCATGGTATGACAGGATTGCCAAGTCTTGTCAGTATTGGTTTTAGGATAGATCATGCTAATCATTCACTCTATGTACGTGAGAGTGATGTGGGGATTGTGGTCATTACCATATATGTAGATGACCTTATTATTGTGGGTGACAATGCTATGGATATTGACCATGTGAAGGGTCTTCTCAAACAGGGGTTTGAAATGAAAGATTTGGGCGAGTTGCGCTACTTTCTTGGAATTGAGGTGATCAGGACTCCAAAGGGTGTATGGCTGTCACAGAGAGAGTGTGCTTTGGACATGTTGTCAAAGTATGGTATGGCTGATTGTAAGCCAATTTCTATTCCCTTGGATGTGAATGCAAAGCTGAGTGCAGAGAAGGTAGATGTTGTTGAGGATGTCAAGATGTACAGGAAGATTGTGGGTAGTCTAATCTACTTGACTATCACGAGGCCATACTTGAGCTACACAGTAGGCTTGGAGAGTTAGTTCATGTAGCTTTCGAGGAATCCACATTTGGATGGAGTACGATGCACACTTCGGTATGTGCAAGGGACTCTTGACTACGCATTGTTCTATGCAGCAGATGCGCCATTAGCATTGTATGGGTATACAGATGCAGATTGGGCAGGTAGCATTGTTGATAGGAGATCTACGAGTGGCTTCATGTTCTCTTTTGGGAGTGCTGCTGTTACTTGGAGCAGCAAAAAGCAGCCTACGGTTGCTTTATCGAGCACATAGGACGAGTACAGAGGTGCAACAGTTGCGGCATGTGAGGTAGCTTGGCTACGCACATTACTTGAGGACTTGGGAGTACAGGTGGACCAACAGATTGTCATCCATTGTGACAACCTCAGCAGCATGCAGTTGGCTAGGAACCCAGTGTTCCATGCCAGGACCAAGCACATAGAGGTCCATTACCACTACGTTCGAGAGCGAGTGTTGGCGGGCGACATCGACTTGGTCTACGTCAGCACAGAGAAGCAGATAGCAGATATCTTTACCAAGGCCCTTGGAGCTAAGAAGCTTCGACGTTTCTGGACTATGCTTGGACTCTGCGACATGCAAAGCTCGAGGGGGAGTGTTGAGATGTCAAGCTCTACATTTTGAGCTGGCATCCACTACGGGTCTTGTCCGCTTACGACATTTACTCATTGGCGTGTTAGATGACCGACACGGAGGATCTCTGCCATTGATTCTACAACTGGACTACACTTATAGTGCCAGCCTAGTACGCTTCTAGTGAGTTCACACTTAGTGACCGCATGTACATATGTGCTACTTTTCAGTTTTAGCACTTAGTCATTTTGTACTCTCTTTTCTTAGAGAAGAAGAAGAAGCTTTTCATCTCTGTGTGGTGTGTGCTTGTCTTGTGTAGCTCTCTTGCATCCTCATTCTTTACATGATAAACCCGAACTGGTAAAGGTAAAGATACCCTCTTATATGTTTGATGATATGGTAGTAGCACATGTGCAAGAAGAGCAGGGAATAGAGCAAGCCGAGATACTTGATGAAAGCCAAAAGGTGCGGTCTAGGCCGACAGATGATGGAGTGCAGGTGAAGGTGGTATGTGGTGCCATGCTAATGGCTGTGCTGATGAAAGTAGCGGTGGAATGTGGCGTGGTGGTGCTACAGATGCAGCATTTGTCCGTGAGAGATAAAGTGGCCATGTCTATGGAGGAACTAGAGATGGATGCGGAAGAGAGAAACTCTCTCTTTTCCATAAAGGATCCTGATGCAGCGGTAGAAGAGGTGCTTGAAAAGCAGATGGTTGAAGCTCGACAGAAGATAGTGCTGATCAACCTTGAAGGGCCGGTTGACAAGGAAGGGCTCGATGATGCTGGAATTGAATGTGTGGCTAAAGAGGAGGTTGTGATGCCAATGACGGAGGATATTCTGATGCAGTAGACATGTCCAATGGTGGAGAAAGGAGAATCTCAAGAAGTGGCTTTGCTTCCAATGAATGTATGTAACGGCTATGGTTAATGCATATGGTGGTAGGTCCAACTCTATGGAGGCTAGTTCAGCAGGTACAGGGATATACGCTCAAGGCCTCCACTTTATTTGGTTGGGAGGGAGGGTCAGACATGTCTTGTAGCTTGATGTTAGGTACATGTTTTTTTGATGATAGTATGCTTGGTGCTGCTTGGTGTGGAGTAGACATGCTGCAAAGCAATGCATGGAGTGTAGAAGGTAAGCTATGGGCAGTCTACACACATGGTGGTCTAGGTGCTTGGGTAGGGCCCTATTGGAGGTTGCTGCAAATGGATGAAAGTGAACAGAGTCAGGTGTTTGATCCAGGTGGAAGCTATGTGATGCAGGGGGTGGGGCAACCCACTTGAAGGTTTGGCAGTAGGATGCAATAAAACTATGTACATATGGTTTAGTTTTCTCATAGTGTGTGCCAGGTTTTGCAGTTTATAGTGAAATAAAGCTTTTATGTAGTTGAGCATAAATACTCAACAAGGGGGTGGGCAATGATGGTGCAGCCAAAGCGTGTCGACTCTAGAAGGTGGAATGTATAGATGTGTACAGGTAGGCAGGAGCATGCAAAGGGATGGAGCAGCTAAGAAGATCTTGGGATGGCAGGTAGCAGTAGAAGTGTATACATGATGCGGCTTATAGGCAAGGGAAGGCTCCATAAGGGGCTAGTTAGGGTAGCACGTGAAGGAGATGCAAAGTGCAGCCTTTGGGTCCAAGAATGAAGAGCTTGAAGTGCTAAAGGAACAGGTCCAGTTGGCTCATCAAACCGAGCTATGGAGCCCAAGTTATTGAAGGTTGAAGCTTTGGTGGTTTACAAATTTTTGCCGGACAAGGCAACTGGGTACAGGTGATCCAAGTGGAACTTGGGGTATAGATGTGTAGAGCTCCATTCATGGAGCCTACCTGTCTTTTCGGATTGTGGATCGGAGCCCTGGTTTGCAAGATATGGCCAGTTGAAGTTTTTTGGGGGGCCGGGTCTGAGTCCACTTGGCCGCATTGGAGGACGTGCCATCTGGGATCGTTTGAGCCTAGACAAAGTTCTAGAGTAGAATGTGCATCATACAGAGCTAGCAGGAAGTGCCTGCATGCCAAACGGAGTTCGGAGCAAGAAGTTATGGCAGTCGGAAGATTGGGTGTTCTTGTCTGAACTTAATTGCGGATGATTTGATCGGGTTTTGGCAGCTTCGGTCCGAGGACTAAGAGAGTCATGAAGTGGGGAAAATTTTGGGGAAAGCGGAGTCAGTTCAATGAATTTTTTGCCGAGTTCGACACTCTGCAAATGGGCCATCAAGGGCCAGTTGGCAAGCAGTACAAGTGGGGGAGGACAAAAGGTGACTTTCAAAAAAAAAAAAGGGAGTTTTTTGTAGTTCAAAAGGCTTGAGGATTATGGGGCTGCCACGTGGCGTGCCCACTAAACCCACATGCGCGAATTTGGTCAGCAGGGGCGTAGTATATATAATGAGGCGTGGCCTCCCCATTGTACACAAGAGGAGTGAGGGGAGCTCCCCTCCCCATGGCTATGGCGGGTATGCGCGTGGCATTGTTCAGTGGTGTTGCATTGGCGTTTGTTGGCAATTTTGGGCGGCAATTTCGGTGAGGCGGGGCAGCTGTGGCGCCCGCGGTGGTTGAGGTCTATGATGATGTGGCAGGCGATAAGGGGCGGTGCCGCGCTCGCAAGGGGACAAATCTTTTGAGGATAAGGGTGTACCCCCCCCCCCCCCCCCCCCCCCCCCCCAATAGCGACATCGCTATTGCCTCGACAGGGGAGGGGTCCCGCTGCAAAGGAGGTGCAGACAAGGGTTGAAGATGTAATCCAAGGTCAAGAGCATTCAAAGGCCAAGGGAATCTAGCCAGCCAAAAATGGAAGGGATAAGGACAAGAGGTGTGCCATGCAAAGGTTTACAAAATAAACTAGGCCAAGTGTTGGCAATGCAATCAAATGCTAAAAGGAACTCCAAATGAAGTGGACCACATGGAAGATCACCCCATTTTTCTTTTTTGGGACTCCTAGGCACACCCCTATAAAAGAAGGTTTTTCTTCATTTTTTAGGGTCTTTGGACCAGTTGGATTTTTTGCCTGTTTGAGGGTGGAAGTTTGAAGCTTGTGTGTTGTTAAGCTTGCCATTGAAGCTGCATACTTGGTTGTACTACTCTCTATGCAATAATACCACTCACTTGCCCCAATCTCGTGTGTTGCTTCTCCCCATCCCCTCCTTTTCTCTCGCTCTTCGTGTGTTGTCCATTCCTTACAGAGGGTTTGCCTGCAGCTCAAAAGGTGCTACCAAGAGGGCAGATTAGGAGTGTTTTGTGAGTTGGAAAGGGTGACTTGAGCAGTGTGGGTGCATTTGTGTTGTGGGTGTTTTTTGCAAGGTGTGAGGTAGTTGTTTTGTATGCTAAAGCGGAGTTGTTAGTGCAAATTAGCCAATTTGAAGGTGTTATTTGAGAGGTTAGGGGTGTTGTGGAATCCCTGGGCTATAGAGAGGCATTTATATTGGGTGCTAGGTGTGTTCCCTATTCCCCCTCTCCAACGTTGTTATTCATTATGGATTTCTTCAAAAGAAGCTTACGCCATCGAACAACACTCCATAAGGAGCTTTGGAGAGATTTAGTATCCATTGGAGAAAAAGGGAGGACCACATCCTTCAAACATTCCGCCACTATTATAGATACTTTTCCTTGCCCTATCTTAGTACCACCACAAGTGGAATCAGGATCTGTTCTACACACACCACTAATACCAAGAATTTCATTATTATCAAGTACCATATACACTTTCTCCCCAGATTCAAAGTCCATCATGTAAGGTGAAAAGAAACACCTTGTTAATTTCATATTTATAGATAAATTCTATTTGAATAAATATGTATAAGTTACATTACACATTACACAACTAGGGTTGTGAATACTATAACTCTATAGACATTGCTATATTAGATCATAGCTTGGACAAGTGGTGGACCTAGTTGAAATGGCCAGTGTGCAAGGTGCTAATTTAGAAACTTTCTTGTCAATGTCCAAGTATCTCTTGATTCTTGAAATGGAAGGGTTGGACAAGGGGGGATCTTGAAACCAAAAGCCCCTTTCTATATGAGGTAAAGCTTGGAGAAATGGTGGACCTAGTTCTAATGGCTATTGTTCAAGGTGAACTATTGTAGGAACTTGCTTCCCAATGTCCAAATATCCCTTGCTTTTTTCAATGGAAGTAAGGTTGGACAAGTGGTGGATCTTGAAACTGACAGTCCCTTTTTCTATATGAGAGTAAATCTTAGACAAGTGATGGACCTAGATTTAATGTCCACTTTCCAAGGTGCTATCGTAGGAACTTGATTCCCAATGTGCAAGTATCTCTTTCTTCTTTCAATGGAAGTATGGTTGGACAAGTGGTGGACCTGGCTATTGTACAAGGTGAACTATTGTAGGAACTTGCTTCCCAATGTCCAAGTAGCCCTTGCTTATTTCAATGGAAGTAAGGTTAGACAAGTGGTGGAGCTTGAAACCGACAATCCCTTTTTATATATTTAATGTCTAGTTTCCAAGGTGATATTGTAGGTACTTGATTCCCAATGTGCAAGTACCTCTTACTTCTTTCAATGGGAGTATGGTTGGACAAGTGGTGGACCTGGATATTGTACAAGGTGAACTATTGTAGGAACTTGCTTCCCAATGTCCAAGTATCCCTTGCTTCTTTCAATGGAAGTAAGGTTGGACAAGTGGTGGAGCTTGAAACCGGGAGTCCCTTTTATATATTAGAGTAAAGGTTGGACAAGTGATGGACCTAGTTTTGATGGCCAGTGTCCAAGGTGGTGTAGGATCTTGGTTCCCAATGTCCAAGTATATCTTGTTTCTTTCAATGCAAGTAAGGGTGGACAAGTGATGGATCTTGAAACCAAAAGTCCCTTTCTAAATGAGAGTAAAGGTTGTGGACCTAGTTTTAATGACCAATGTCCAAGGTGAACTATTGTAGGGCCTTGCTTCTCGATGTCCAAGTAGCCCCTTGCTTATTTTAATGGAAAACAAATGGAGCAGTGGTGGATCTTGAAACAAAAAACCCCGTGCTTTATTTGAGGGTAGCTTGGACAAGTGGTGGACCTAGTTTTAATGGCCAAGGTTCAAGGTGAACTACAAGAAGTTGGTCCAACTATAATAGAGTATAGATTGGACAAGTGGTGGACCTCCAAGTTTTAATGAAAAACATAGGATAATTTCAAAGCTTTACTTTCCAATGTCCAAGTAGCCCTTGCTTTTTTCAATGGAACAAGGTTGATAGTAGGGCCTTTCTTCTCAATGTCTGAGTAGCCCTTGCTTTCTGCAATGGGCCAATGCTAAAGGTGAATTACTAGATGAGCTAGTAGCTTCCTAAAGTCAAAGAAGTACTTGCTTCAACAAGGACAAGTAGCAAAGATTTGACAACTGGTGAAATTTGGAAAGAAAAACCCAAGCTTGCTATGACGAGAATAGCTTTGACATGGTTTAAGCATGTTGTGGATATGGTCAATGTTCTAGGAAAATTTTGAGTTCTGAGCTCCAAAATAGAGTCATTCTCCACCACTTATTTATGTTGATTGTCCTTGGTGAGTTGTGAAGCAAGGAAAGAGACGAGGTTTTAGGTACAAAGATTATCTAAGCTAGACCACAATTGAAAAAGTGGAATAGGGTAGTGCGACAAGAGTTTAAATTGGGGTTTGATGTAGCACCCCAAGCGGGGTCCCGTGGCCTTTGGTGCAGCATCCCAAGCAGGGTCAAGGGACGGTAGCTCCTGTGGGATTAGGGGTAGCGCCGCAAAACGGTGAGTCAAGGGGCGGCAGCCCCCGTGGGGTTTGGGGCAGTACCCCAAGTGGGGTCAAGGGGTAGCAGGCCCTATGGGGTTCGTGGCAACGCCCCGAGTAGGGTTTGGGGCAACACCCCAAGTAGGGTTGAGAGGCGGAAGCTCCTGCGGGGTTTGGGGCAGTACCCTAAGCGGGGTCAAGTGGCAGCAGCCCCTATGGGGTTCGAGGCAACACTCCAAGCAAGGTCGAGGGGTAGCAGTCCAGGCAGGGTTCAGGGCAGCTCCCCAAGCGAGGTCAAGGGGCGGCAGCCCCTCTGGGATTCGAGGCATCACCCCGAGCAGGGTCAAGGGGCAGCACCCCCTATGGGGTTCGGGGCGGCGCCCTAAGCAGGGTCAAGGGGCAGCAGCCCGTGTGGGGTTCGGAGAAACGCCTCGAGCAAGGATGAGGGGCGGTAGCCCCCGTAGGGTTCGGGGCACCGCCCCAAGCGGGGTCAAGGGGCAGCAACCCCTGCGGGGTTCGGGGCAACATCCCCATTGCGCCGAGTAGGTCGAGGGGCGGTAGCCCTCGTGGGGTTCGGGGCAGCGCCCCAAGCGGGGTCAAGGGGCGGCAGCCCCTGTGGGGTTAGGGCCAATGCCCCGAGCAGGGTTCAGGGGTGGCAGCCCCCGCGGGGTTTGGGGCAGTGCCCCAAGCGGAGTGACGGGGCGGCAGCCCCTGTGGGGTTTGGGGCAACGCCCCGAGTAGTGTCAAGGGGCGGTAGTCTCTATGGGGTTTGGGGCAACGCCCCAAGCAGGGTCAAGGGCAGCAACCCCCGCGGGGTCCGGGGCAACGCCTCGAGCAGGGTCAAAAGGGGCAGCCCCCGCGGGGTTTGGGGCAACGCCTCAAGCGAGGTCAAGCGGGGGCATGAATTTAACATGAATTTGTACTTGTACGGTATGCCAAATTTGCTCAAAACAAAAGCAAATCGCTCAAAAGGTCTAGTGAGTTTTAAGTTTTAAAGTACACGTGACATTTTAGATAACCCTACCACAAAAACACACAGCGAACAAAGTGAAACACATACAAAACAGGGGAGATTTTTTCTTGCACGCAGAGAGGGATTTCTTGCTCGCATACATAAGGAAACCATAGTGCATGCAAAACAGGTTGTGCACAGCATGATAGAGGCGACATTGCATTCAAAAGAGGGACTACAAAGGCAGTCACAATCAAGGCTTCCACATCACAAAAAGCAGAAAACAGGGACTGTGTAAATCGAAAGCGTTTGACAAGGTTCATTTCATCTTCCTCTCTCTCTCTCTCTCTCTCTCTCACTCTCTATCTAAAACAGGTTTCTGTCTTTATGTTTTGCTGTCCAAGAAACCAAAATGGTTCTCTTTCTCTGTGCTGCTTTCTTACACACACATATACATGGATGTTTTGAACACACACACAACCCACACATAAACATGATGAAACTCCTTTCCTTCACGTTGTTCACCTTCCTTGCTCTCATAAAGGCCCACATACACATCAAATCACACATATTTACATAGATACTCTATGTCTCTCTATCTCTCTCACACATACATATACACAAAATACAAATTTCTAATTCTTACTCTATTTGGCCTACTTCTGTATGTGCATCCATCGGTAATAATGTAGTGTATGCATGTTGTGATTATGACTAGTAGTGTGTTTGCTTTGCCTATGTATGTAGGTACATATGTTTATGTATACGTGTGGTAGAAATGTATACTATCTCATGGTGATATACATACAGAACATACAAATATATATGCTTGTACATGACATGGTATGGATACATGACATACATACATATACACCAAATTTCTTTTTGTACATAAGCATCTAAAATTTTAGTAGTTGACTTACTTGTGTTTTCCAATGAAGTTGCTTTCTTTTATATTTTGTTGCTTTCTATCTAATGCCTTTGTAAATGTGATGCCTTCTTTAATTTATCAACAAAGGTAACGTAGCTTACTGAGGTTTCTAATGAACATGATAGTTGAAACTAGGAGAGGCTCATAGATAATACATGAAATGAAAATTTACCTATTATTGGGATGAAATAAGATAGGTTCTTAGTATAAAGAAGGTTATAGATTGAGGTTGGACAATTGGTGGACGTTGCTCTAATTCTATAACATCTCCCTCAATATAAAATTTTGAATTGAAGCGGGAAAATTTTAATTTAGGCAATAAATTTTGAATTTTGAATACAAGAGGGAAAATTTGAATCCAAGCGGGAAACTTTTAATTTAGGTTGGACAAGTGGTGGATCTAGAAACCAAGCAAGCCATGTTGCTAGATATAATAGCCAATGATAGGTTGTACATGTGATAGACCTTGCATTGATTCTCCATGCTTAGCTTAGACTATGATCCTTGTGTCTCTCTATGCTCCAATGGAGTGTAGATTGGACAAGTGGTGGACCTTGCATCAATTCCCCAAGCCTAGCTTAGATTGTAGACCTTGTGATTGTCTATACTTTAATGAATCTTAGCGTGGACAAGTGGTGGACCTCATGGATATCTCTGTGTCAATAATAGAGTTTAGCTTGTAGAAGTTTCTAAGATTGTCACTCTTTTTGCTTCAATGATAGATTTTGCCTTCAATGATAGACCTTGCATCATTTCAGCTTAGACTAAGGATCTTGTGGCTCAGTATTGTTCAAATGAGCTTATCTTGAACAAGTGGTGGACCTTGTGGCTCTCTATGCTTTGATGGGGCTTGGACTAATGCATTTTTCTTCCATGCTAACTTAGACTATGGACCTTGCATCTCTCGATTCTGACTGGCCCTTAGCTTGGATAAGTCATAGACCTTGTTGCTTTTTACGCTTTAATGGGATTTTTCTTAGACAAGTGGTGGAACCTTGCATCCATTCATCATGCTTAAATTAGTTTGTGGACCTTGTGGCTCTCTATGATTCAATGGATCCTAGCTTGTACAAGTGGTTGACCTTCTGGCTCTCTATTATACAATAGACTGGGTCTCTATGCTAGAATAAATCTTAGCTTAAACAAGTGGTGAACCTTGTGAATCTCTATGCTTCAATAGAGCTTAGGCTTCGATAAATGGTGGACCTTGCATTAGTTCTCCATGCATATATTAAATTATGGACCTTGTAAACATTTATGATACAATGGAGATTAGGTTGGACACGTGATGGACCTTGTGGCTCTCTATGCTTGAATATAGCTTAAGCTTGAACAAGTGATGTACGTTCCATCATTTCTCAAGGCTGAACTTAAATTGAGGACCTTCTGTCACTCAATGCTTCAATAGAGATTATCTTGAATAGGTGATGAACATTATGGCTCCCTATTCTTCAATGAAGTGATGCTCAATTCTTCAATGGAGTTTCGCTTGAAGAAGTGGTGGACCTTGCATCAATTTTCCATGCATACCTTAGATTGTGGACATTCTGGCTCTATGTGCTCTTGTTGCACCTTGTGGCTCTATATGATGTAATGAAGATTAGCTTGGACAAGTGGTGGACCACGTCGATATCTATCCTTCAATAGAGCCTAGATTGGACGAGTGGTAGACCCTCTGGATCTCTATACTTCAATAGAGCATATGTTTGGACAAATGATGCACTTCACACCTACTTCCCAATTCTTAGTCTAAATGGCCAAGTGGTGGATCTAGGATCTACTCATCCCACCAACATTGTGTAAAACTACAAGTGTTGTGATGGCCAAGTGCTAAATGCACCTACCTTTAAGACATGGCTAGAATGACCAAGTGGTGGATATAGGAGATACCAACAATTGGATCCACATTTCAAGCCTTTGTTATAATGGATAACTGGTGTATCTATGATGCATCTACTTCCCAATTCTTATTCTAAATGGCCAAGTGGTGGATCTAGGATCTACTCATCCCACAAACATTGTGTAGAATTACAAGTGTTATGATGGCCGAGTGCTGAATGCACCTACCTTTAAGACATGGCTAGAATAACAAAGTGGTGGATCTCGGAGATACCAACGATTGGATCCACACTTCAAGCCTTCATTCTAACGGCCAAGTGATGGATCTAGGATCTAATCATATCATAGACATTGTGTAAAATTACCAGTGTTATGATGGCCAAGTCCTGAATGCACCTAACTTTAGGACGTGGTTAGAATGGCCAAGTGGTGGATCTAGGTGAGACCAACAATTGTCTCTACAATTCAAGCCTTTCTTATAATGGCCAAGTGGTGGATCTTTGATGCACCTACTTACCAATTCTTACTCAAAATGGACAAGTGCTGGATCTAGGATCTACTCATCCCACAAACATTGCGTAAAATTACAACTGTTATCATGGCCAAGTGCTGAATGCACCTAACTCCCAAGTGGTGGATGTAGGAGACAGCAACAATTGGATCCACATTTCAATACTTTTTTATAATGGCTAAGTGGGTGGTGGATATTTGATGCACCTACTTCCCAATTCTTAGTTAAATGGCCAAGTGGTGGATCTAGAATCTACTCATCCCACAAGCATTGTGTAAAATTACAAGTGTTATGATGCCCAAGTGTTGAATGCACCTACCTTTAAGACATGGCTAGAATGGCCAAGTGGTGGATCTAGGAGATACCAACAATGAGATCCACACTTCAAGACTTGGTTTTAATGGCCAAGTGGTGGATCTTTTATGTATCTAATTCCCAAATTTTAGTCTAAATGGCCAAGTGGTGGATCTTTGATGCTTCTACTTCCCAATTATTAGTCTAAATGGCCAAGTGGTGGATCTAGGATCTACTTATCCCCCAAACATTGTGTAGAATTACAAGTGTTATGATGGCCAAGTGCTGAATGGACCTACCGTTAAGACATGGCTAGAATGGCCAAGTGGTGGATCTAGGAGATACCAACAATTGGATCCACACTTCAAGAATAGATTCTAATAGCCATGTGGTGGATCTTTGATGTACCTAATTCCCAAATTTTAGTCTAAATGGCCAAGTGATGGATCTAGCATCTACTCATCCCACAGACATTGTGTAAAATTACCAGTGTTATGTTGTCCAAGTGTTAAATGCACCTAACTCTAAGACATGGTTAGAATGGCCAAGTGGTGGATTTAAGTGACACCAAAAATTGTATTTACAATTAAAGCCTTTGTTATAATGGCCAAGTGGTGGATCTACGATCTACTCATCCCACCAACATTGTGTAAGACTACAAGTGTTATGATGGCCAAGTGCTAAATGCACCTACCTTTAAGACATGGCTAGAATGACCAAGTGGTGAATATCGGAGATACCAACAATTGGATCCACATTTCATGCCTTTGTTATAATGGATAACTGGTGTATCTATGATGCACCTACTTCCCAATTCTAATTCTAAATGGCCAAGTGGTGGATCTAGGATCTACTCATCCCACAAACATTGTGTAGAATTACAAGTGTTATGATGGCCGAGTGCTGAATGCACCTACCTTTAAGACATGGCTAGAATGACAAAGTGGTGGATCTCGGAGATACCAACAATTGGATCCACACTTCAAGCCTTCGTTCTAACGGCCAAGTGATGGATCTAGGATCTAATCATTTCATAGACATTGTGTAAAATTACCAGTGTTATTATGGCCAAGTCCTGAATGCACCTAACTTTAGGACATGGTTAGAATGGCCAAGTGGTGGATCTAGGTGACACTAACAATTGTCTCTACAATTCAAACCTTTATTATAATGGCCAAGTGGTGGATCTTTGATGCACCTATTTACCAATTCTTACTCAAAATGGACAAGTGCTGGATCTAGGATCTACTCATCCCACAAACATTGCATAAAATTACAAGTGTTATCATGGCCAAGTGCTGAATGCACATAACTACCAAGTGGTGGATGTAGGAGACAACAACAATTGGATCCACATTTGAAGACTTTTTTATAATGGCCAAGTGGGTGGTGGATCTTTGATGCACCTACTTCCCTATTGTAGTTAAATGGCCAAGTGGTAGATCTAGAATCTACTCATCCCACAAGCATTGTGTAAAATTACAAGTGTTATGATGCCCAAGTGTTGAATGCACCTACCTTTAAGACATGGCTAGAATGGCCAAGTGGTGGATCTAGGCGATACCAACAATTAGATCCACACTTCAAGACTTGGTTCTAATGGCCATGTCGTGGATCTTTTATCTATCTAATTTCCAAATTTTAGTCTAAATGGCCAAGTGTTGGATCTAGGAACTACTCATTCCCTAGAAATTTTGTAGAATTACCAGTGCTATGATGTCCAAGTGCTGATTGCACCTAGCTTTAGGACATGGTTAGAATGGCCAAGTGGTGGATCTAGGTGACATCAACAATTGTATCTACAATTCAAGCCTTTGTTATAATGGCCAAGTGGTGGATCTTTGATGCCCCTACTTACCAAGTTTTACTCTAAATGGCCAAGTGGTGGATCTAGGATTTACTTATTCCACAGACATTGTGTAAAATTACCAGTGTTATGATAGCCAAGTACTGAATTCACCTCGCTTTAGGACATGGTTAGAATGGCCAAGTGGTGGATCTAGGAGACACTAAAAATTGGATCCACATTTCACGCCTTTGTTATAATGACCAAGTGGTGGATCTTTGATGCACCTACTTCCCAATTCTTAGTCTAAATGGCCACGTGGTGGATCTAGAATCTACTTATCCCACAAACATTGTGTAAAATTACAAGTGCTATGATGGCCACGTGCTAAATGCACGTAACTTTAAGACCTGGTTAGAATGGCCAAGTGGTGGATCTAGTAGACACCAACAATTGGTGCCACATTTCAAGCCTCTATTATAATGACCAAGTGGTGGATCTTTGATGCTTCTACTTCCCAATTATTAGTCTAAATTGCCAAGTGATGGATTTAGGATCTACTTATCCCCCAAACATTGTGTAGAATTACATGTGCTATGATGGCCAAGTGCTGAATGGACCTATCGTTAAGACATGGCTAGAATGGCCAAGTGGTGGATCTAGGAGATACCAAAAATTGGATCCACACTTCAAGCATAGATTCTAATGGCCATGTGGTGGATCTTGGATGTATCTAATTTCCAAATTTCAGTGTAAATAGCCATGTGGTGCATATGAGATCTACTCATTCCACAGACATTGTGTAAAATTACCAGTGTTATGATGGCCATGTTCTGAATGCACCTAGCTTTAGGACATGGTTAGAATGGCCAGTTGGTGGATCTAGGTGACACCAATAATTGTATCTACAATTCAATCCTTTGTTATAATGGGCAAGTGGTCGATCTTTGATGTCCCTACTTACCAATTCTTACTCTAAATGGACAAGTGGTGGATCTACGAGATACCAACAAATCGATCCACATTTCAAGCCTTTATTATAATGGCCAAGTGGTAGATCTTTGATGCACCTACTTCCTAATTCTTAGTGTAAATGGCCAAGTGCTGGATATAGGATCTACTTATCCCACAAACATTGTGCAAAATTACAAGTGTTATGATGCCAAGTGTTGAATCCACCTAACTCGCAAAGTGGTTGATCTAGGAGACACCAACAATTGGATCCACATTTCAAGCCTTTCTTATAATGGCCAAGAGGTGGATCTTTGATGCACCTAATTCCCAATTCTTAGTTTAAATGGCCAACTCGTGTATCTAGAATCTACTCATCCCACAAACATTTTGTAAAATTACAAGTGTTATGATGGCCAAGTGTTGAATGTACCTATCTTTAAGACATGGCTAGAATGGCCAAGTGGTGGATCTAGGAGCTACAAACAATTAGATCCACACTTCAGGCCTTAATTCTAATGGCCAAGTGGTGGATCTTTGATGTATCTATTTTCCAAATTTTAGTGTAAATGCCCATGTGGAGGATCTAGGATCTGTTCATTCCACAGACATTGTGTAAAATTACCAATGTTATGATGGCCAAGTGCTGAATGCACCTACCTTTAGGACATGGTTAGAATGGCCAAGTGGTGGATCTAGGTGACACCAATAATTGTATCTACCATTCAACCCTACATTGTGTAAAATTACAAGTGTTATGATGGCCAAGTGTCGAATCCACCTAACTGGCTAAGTGGTGGATCTAGGAGATACCAACAAATGGATCCACATTTCAAGCCTTTGTTATAATGGCCAAGTGTTGGATCTTTCATGCACCTACTTCCCAATTCTTAGTGTAAATGGCCAAGTGCTCGATATAGAATCTACTCATCCCACAAACATTGTGTAGAATTACAAGTGTTATGATGCCAAGTGTTGTATCTACCTAACTCGCCAAGCGGTGGATCTAGGAGACACCAACAATTGGATCCACACTTAAAAACTTGGTTATAATGGCCAAGTGGTGGATCTTTGATGCACCTACTTCCTATTCCTAGTTTAAATGGCCAAGTGGTGGATCTAGAATCTACTCATTGCACAAACATTGTGTAAACTTACAAGTGTTATGATGTCCAAGTGTTGAATGTACCTATCTTTAAACCATGGCTAAATGGCCAAGTGGTGGATCTAGGAGCTACCAACAATTAGATCCACACTTCAAGCATTGATTCTAATGGCCAAGTGGTGGATCTTTTATGTATCTAAGTTCCAAATGTTTTTTCTAAATGGCCATGTGGTGGATCTAGGATCTACTCATTCCACACACATTGTGTAAAATTACCAGTGTTATGATGGCCAAGTGTTGAATGCACCTAGCTTTAGGACATGGTTAGAATGGACAAGTGGTGGAACTAGGTGACACCAAAAATTGTATCTACCATTCAAGCCTTTGTTATAATGGGCAAGTGGTGGATCTTTGATGCCCCTACTTACCCATCCTTACTCTAAATGGACAAGCAGTGGACCTGGGATCTACTCATCCCACAAACATTGTGTAAAATAACAAGTGTTATGATGGCCAAGTTTTGAATCTACCTAATTTTAAGACATGGTTAGAATGGCCAAGTAGTGGATCTAGTAGACACCAACAACTGGATCCACATTTCAAGCCTTTGTTATCATGGCCAAGTGGTGGATCTTTGTTGCACCTACTTCCCAATTCTCACTTTAAATGGCCAAGAGGTGGATCTAGAATCTACTCATGCCACAAACATTGTGTAAAATTAAAAATGTTATGATGACCAAGTGCTGAATGCACCTACCTTTACGACATGGCTGGATGGCCAAGTGGTGGATGTATGAGATACTAGCAATTGGAGCCAAACTTCAAGCCTTCGTCCTAATGGCCAAGTACCAGATCTTTGATGTATCTAATTTTAGTTTAAATGGCCAAGTGATGGATCTAGGATCTACTCATTCCACAGACATTGTGTAAAATTACCAGTGTTATGATGGCAAGTGTTGAATGCACCTAGCTTTAGGAGATGGTTAGAATGATCCAGTGGTGGATCTAGGAGACACTAACAATTGTATCTACAATTCAAGCCTTTGTTATAGTGGCCAAGCGATGGATCTTTGATGCCCCTACTTCCCAATTCTTACTCTAAATGGACAAGTGGTGGATCTGGGATCTACTCATCCCACAAACATTGTGTAAACTTACAAGTATTATGATGGCCAACTCTTGAATCCACCTAACTTTAAGCCACGGTTAGAATGGCCAAGTGGTGGATCTAGTAGACACCAACAACTGGATCCACATTTCAAGCCTTTGATATAATGACCAACTGGTGGATCTTTGAAGATTCTACTTCCCTATTCGTAGTCTAAATGGCTAAGTGGTGGATCTAGGATCTACTCGTCCACAAACATTGTATAAAATTACAAGTGTTATGATGGCCAAGTGTTGAATGCACCTACCTTTAAGAGATTGTTAGAATGGCCAAGTGGTGGCTCTTTTATGTATCTAGTTCTTAAATTTTAGTCTAAATGGCCAAGTGATGGATCTACTATCTACTCATGCCACAGACATTGTGTAAAATTACGAGTGTTATGATGGCCAAGTGCTAAATGCACCTAGCTTTAGGACATGGTTAGAATGGCCATGTGGTGGATTTAGGTGACACCAACAATTGTATCTACAATTCATGCCTTTGTTATAATGGCCAAGTGGTGGATCTTTGATGCACCTACTTAGCAATTCTTACTATAAATGGATAAGTGGTGGATCTAGGATCTACTCATCCCAAAAACATTGTGTAAAATTACAAGTGTTATGATGGCCAATTGTTGAATCCAGCTAACTCGCCAAGTGGTGGATCTAGGAGACACCAACAATTGGATTCATATTTCAAGCCTTTGTTATGATGGCCAAGTGGTGGATCTTTGATGCACCTACTTCCCAATTCTTAGTGTAAATGGCCAAGTGCTGGATCTAGAATCTACTCATCCCACAAACATTGTGTAAAGTTAGAAGTGTTATGATGGTCAAGTGTTGAATGCACCTTTTTTTAAGACATGGTTGGATGGCCAAGTGGTGGATCTATGAGGTACCAGCAATTGGAGCCAAACTTCAAGCCTTCGTCCTAATGGCCAAGTGGCAGATCTTTGATGTATATAATTTCCAAATTTTAGTTTAAATGGCCAAGTGTCGAATGCACCTAGCTTTAGGAGATGGTTAGAATGACCCACTAGTGGATCTAGGAGACACTAACAATTGTATCTACAATTCAAGCCTTTCTTATAGTGGCCAAGCGATGGATCTTTGATGCCCCTACTTCCCAATTCTTACTCTAAATGGACAAGTGGTGGATCTAGGATCTACTCATCCCACAAACATTGTGTAAACTTACAAGTATTATGATGGCCAACTCTTGAATCCACCTAACTTTAAGCCATGGTTAGAATGGCCAAGTGGTGGATCTAGTAGACACCAACAACTGGATCCACATTTTAAGCCTTTGATATAATGGCCAACTGGTGGATCTTTGAAGCTTCTACTTCCCTATTCTTAGTCTAAATGGCCAAGTGGTGGATCTAGGATCTACTGGTCCACAAACATTGTATAAACTTACAAGTGTTATGATGGCCAAGTGTTGAATGCACCTACCTTTAAGAGATTTCTAGAATGGCCAAGTGGTGGCTCTTTTATGTATCTAGTTCTCAAATTTTATTCTAAATGGCCAAGTGATGCATCTAGGATCTACTCATGCCACAGACATTGTGTAAAATTACCAGTGTTATGATGGCCTAGTGCTAAATGCAACTAACTTTAGGACATGGTTAGAATGGCCAAGTGGTGGATTTAGGTGACACCAACAATTGTATCTACAATTCAAGCCTTTGTTATAATGGCCAAGTGGTGGATCTTTGATGCACCTACTTAGCAATTCTTACTTTAAATGGATAAGTGGTGGATCTAGGATCTACTCATCCCACAAACATTGTGTAAAATTACAAGTGTTATGATGGCCAATTGTTGAATCCAACTAACTCGCCAAGTGGTGGATCTAGGAGATACCAACAATTGGATTCATATTTCAAGCCTTTGTTATGATCGCCAAGTGGTGGATCTTTGATGCACCTACTTCCCAATTCTTAGTGTAAATGGCCATGTGCTGGATCTAGAATCTACTCATCTCACAAACATTGTGTAAAATTAGAAGTGTTATGATAGCCAAGTATTGAATGCATCTACCTTTAAGACATGGCTAGAATGGCCAAGTGGTGGATCTAGTAGATACCAACATTTAGATCTACGCTTGAAGCCTTGATTCGAATGACCAAGTGGTGGATCTTTGATGTATCTAATTCTAAAATTTTAGTCTAAATGGCGAAGTGGCAGATCTAGGATGTACTCATTTCACGGACATTGTGTAAAACTACCAGTGTTATGATGGCTAAGTGTTGAATGCACCTAACTTTAGGACATGGTTAGAATGGCCAACTCGTGGATCTAGGTGACACCAACCTTTGTATCTAAAATTGAAGCCTTTGTTATAATGGCCAAGTGGTGGATCTTTGATGCCCCTACTTACCAATTCTTTCTCTAAATGGACAAGTGGTGGATCTAGGATCTACTCATCCCACAAACATTGCGTAAAAGCACAAGTGTTATGATGACCAAGTGTTGAATGTACCTAACTTTAAGACATGGTTAGAATGGCCAAGTGGTGGATCTAGGAGACACTAACAATTGGATCCACATTTCAAGCCTTTGTTATAATGGCCAAGTGGTGGATCTTTGATGCTTCTACTTTCCAATTGCTAGTCTAAATGGCCAGGTGGTGGATCTAGGATCTACTCATTCCACAAACATTGTGTAGAATTACAAGTGTTACGATGGCCAAGTGTTTAATGGACCTACCTTTAAGACATGGCTAGAATGGCCAAGTGCTGGATCTAGGAGATACCAAGAATTGGATCTACACTTCAAGCATTGATTCTAATGGCCAAGTGGTGGATCTTTGATGTACCTAATTCTCAAATTTTAGTTTAAATGGCCAAGTGATGGATCTAGGATCTACTCATTCCACAGACATTGTGAAAAATTACCAGTGTTATGTTCAGCAAGTGTTAAATGCACCTAAGTTTAAGACATGGTTAGAATGACCAGGTGGTGGATTTAGGTGACACCAACAATTGTATCTACAATTCAAGCCTTTGTTATAATGGAGAGGTGGTGGATCTTTGATGCACCTACTTACCCATTCTTACTCTAAATGGAGAAGTGGTGTATCTAGGATCTACTCATTCCCACAAACATTGTGTAAAATTACAAGTGTTATGATGGCCAAGTGTTGATTCCACCTAACTGGCCAAGTGGTGGATCTAGGAGTTACCAACAATTGGATCCACATCTCAAGCCTTTGTTATAATGTCCAAGTGGTGGGTCTTTGATGCACCTACTTCCCAATTCTTAGTGTAAATGGCCAAGTGCTGGATATAGAATCTACTCATCCCACAAAAATTGTGTAAAATTAGAAGTGTTATGATGCCAAGTGTTGAATCCACCTAACTCGCAAAGTGGTGTATCTAGGAGACACCAACAATTGGATCCACATTTCAAGCTTTTGTTATAATGGCCAATTGGTGGATCTTTGATGCACCTACTTCCCAATTCTTAGTTTAAATGGCCAAGTGGTGGATCTAGAACCTACTCATCCCATAAACATTGTGTAAAATTTCAAGTGTTATGATGGCCAAGTGTTGAATGCAGCTATCTTTAAGATATGGCTAGAATGGCCAAGTGGTGGATCTAGGAGCTACCAACAGTTAGATCCACACTTAAAGCCTTGATTCTAATGACCAAGTGGTGGATCTTTGATGTATCTAATTTCCACATTTTAGTAAATGGCCATATGGTGGATTTAGGATCTACTCATTCCACACACACTCTGTAAATTTACCAGTGTTATGATGGCTAAGTGCTGAATGCAACTATCTTTAGGGCATGGTTAGAATGGCCAAGTGGTGGATTTAGGTGACACCAATAATTGTATTTACAATTCAAGCCTTTGTTATAATGGCCAAGTGGTGGAACTTTGATGCCCGAACTTACCAATTCTTACTCTAAATAGACAAGTTGTGGATGTAGGATCTACTTATCCCACAAACATTGTGTAAAATTGAAACTTTTATGATGGCCAAGTCTTGAATCCACCTAACTTTAATACATGGTTAGAATGGCCAAGTGGTGGATCTAGTAGACACCAACAACTGGATCCACATTTCAAGTCTTTGTTATAATGGCCAAGTGGTAGATCTTTGATGAACCTACTTCCCAATTCTCAGTCTAAATGGCCGAGTGGTGCATCTAGAATCTACTCATCCCATAAACATTGTGTAAAATTACAAGTGTTATGATGACCAAGGGATGAATGCACCTGCCTTTAAGAGATGGCTGGAATGGCCAAGTGGTGGGTCTATGAGATACCAACAATTGGAGCCACACTTCAAGCCTTCGTCCTAATGGCCAAGTGGCGGATCTTTGATGTATCTTATTCCCAAATTTTAGTCTAGATGGCCAAGTGATGGATCTAGGATCTAGTCATTTCACAGACATCTTGTAAAATTACCAGTGTTATGATGGCCAAGTGCTGAATGCACCTAGAATAGGACATGGTTAGAATGGCCCAGTGGTGGATCTAGGTGACACCAACAATTGTATCTACAATTCAAGACTTTGTTATAATGGCCGAGCGATGGATCTTTGATGCCCCTACTTACCAATTCTTACTCTAAATGGACAAGTGGTAGAGCTAGGGTCTACTCATCCCACAAACATTGTGTAAAATTACAACTATTATGATGGACAAGTCTTGAATCCACCTAACTTTAAGACATGGTTAGAATGGCCAAGTGGTGGATCTAGTAGACACCAACAATTGGATCCACATTTCAAGCCAACGTTATAATGGCCAAGTGGTGGATCTTTGATGCTTCTACTACCCCATTCTTAGTCTAAATGGCCAAGTGGTGGATCTAGGATGTACTCATCCCAAGAACATTGTATAAAATTACAAGTGTTATGATGGCCAAGTGCTGAATGCGCCTACCTTTAAGAGATGTCTAGAATGGCCAAGTGGTGGATCTAGAAGATACCAACCATTGGATCCACACTTGAAGCCTAGATTTCAATGCCTAAGTGGTATGGATCTTTGATGTATCGAATTCTCAAATGTTAGTCTAAATGGCCAAGTGATGTATCTAGGATCTACTCATTCCACAGACATTGTGTAAAATTACCAGTGTTATGTTGGCCAAGTGCTAAATGCACCTAGCTTTAGGACATGGTTAGAATGGACAAGTGGTGGATTTAGGTGACACCAACAATTGTATCTACAATTCAAGCCTTTTTTATAATGGCCAAGTGGTAGATCTTTGATGCACCTACTTCCCAATTCTTACTCTAAATGGACAAGTGGTGGATCTAGGATCTACTCATCCCACAAACATTGTGTAAAATTACAACTATTATGATGGCCAACTCTTGAATCCACCTAACTTTAAGCCATGGTTAGAATGGCCAAGTGGTGGATCTAGTAGACACCAACAACTGGATCCACATTTCAAGCCTTTGATATAATAGCCAAGTGGTGGATCTTTGAAGTTTCTACTTCCTTATTCTTAGTCTAAATGGCAAAGTGGTGGATCTAGGATCCACTTGTCCCACAAACATTGTATAAAATTACAAGTGTTATGATGGGAGATACCAACCATTGGATCCACACTTCAAGCCTAGATTTTAATGCCCAAGTGGTGGATCTTTTATGTATCTAGTTCTCAAATTTTAGTCTAAATGGCCAAGTGATGGATCTAGGATCTACTCATCCCACGGACATTGTGTAAAATTACCAGTGTTATGTTGGCCAATTTCTAAATGCACCTAACTTTAGGACATGGTCAGAATGGCCATGTGGTGGATTTAAGTGACACCAACAATTGTATCTACAATTCAAGACTTTGTTATAATGCCCAAGTGGTGGATCTTTGATGCACCTACTTAGCAATTCTTACTCTAAATGGACAAGCGGTGGATCTAGGATCTACTCATTCCACAAACATTGTGTAAAATTACAAGTGTTATGATGGCCAATTATTGAATCCAACTAACTCGCCAAGTGGTGGATCTACGAGACACCAACAATTGGATTCACATTTCAAGACTTTGTTATAATGGCCAAGTGGAGGATCTTTGATGCACCTAGTTCCCAATTCTTAGTGTAAATGGCCAATTGCAGGATCTAGAATCTACTCATCCCACAAACATGGTGTAAAATTAGAATTGTTATGATGGCCAAGTGTTGAATGCACCTACCTTTAAGACATGGCTAGAATGGCCAAGTGGTGGATCTAGTAGATACCAACAATTAGAGCTACACTTCAAGCATTGATTCTAATGACCGAGTGGTGGATCTTTGATGTATCTAATTCCAAAATTTTATTCTAAATGGCCAAGTGGTGGATCTAGGATCTACTTATTTCATAGACATTATGTGAAACTACCATTGTTATGATGGCTAAGTACTGAATGCACCTAACCTGAGGACATGGTTAGAATGGCCAACTGGTGGATCCAGGTGGCACCAACAATTGTATCTACAATTGAAGCCTTTGTTATAATGGGCAAGTGGTGGATCTTTGATGCCCCTACTTACCAATTCTTACTCTAAATGGACAAGTGGTGGATCTAGGATCTACTAATCCCGCAAACATCGCGTAAATTTACAAGTGTTATGATGGCCAAGTCTTGAATCCACCTAACTTTAAGACATGGTTAGAATGGCCAAACGGTGAATCTAGTACACACCAAAAACTGGATCCAAATTTCAAGCCTTTGTTATAATGGCCAAGTGATGCACCTACTTCCCAATTCTTAGTCTAAATGGCCAACTGGCGGATCTAGAATCTACTCATCCCACAAACATTGTGTAAAAATACAAGTGTTATGATGACCAATTGCTAAATGCACCTACCTTTAAGACATGGCTAGAATGGCCAAGTGGTGGATCTAGGAGATACCAACAATTGAAGCCACACGTGAATCCTTAGTTCTAATGGCCAGGTGGTGGATCTTTGATGTATCTAATTCCCAAATTTTAGTCTAAATGGCCAAGTGATGGATCTAGGATCTACTCATCCCACAGACATTGTGTAAAATTACCAGTGTTATGATGGCCAAGTGCTGAATGCACCTAACTCTAGGACATGGTTAGAATTGCCAAGTGGTGGATCTAGGTGACAACAAAAATTGTATCTCTTATTCAAGCCTTTATTATAATGGCCAAGTGGTGGATCTTTGATGCACCTACTTACCAATTCTTACTCTAAATGGACAAGTGATGGATCTAGGATCTACTCATCCCACAAACATTGTGTAAAATTACAAGTGTTAGGATGGCCAAGTGTTGAATCTACCTAACTAGCCAAGTGGTGGACCTAGGAGACACCAACAATTGGCTCCACATTTCAATCTTTTGTTATAGTGGCCAAGTGGTGGATCTTTGATGCCCCTACTTCCCAATTCTTAGTCTAAATGGCCAAGTGGTGGATCTAGAATCTACTCATCCCACAAACATTGTGTAAACTTACAAGTGTGATAATGGCCAAGTGTTGAATGCACCTACAATTAAGACATGGCTAGAATGTCCAAGTGGTGGATCTAGGAGATACCAACAATTAGATCCACACTTCAAGCCCTGATTCTAATGATCAAGTGGAGGATCTTTGATGTATCTAATTTCCAAATTTTAGTCTAAATGGCCAAGTAGTGGATTTAGGATCTCTTCATTCCACAAACATTGTGTAAAATTACCAGTGTTATGATGGCCAAGTGCTAAATTCACCTTACTTTAGGACATGGTTAGAATGACCAACTAGTGGATCTAGGTGACACCAACAATTGTATCTACATTTCAAGCCTTTGTAATAATGGCCGAGCGGTGGATCTTTGATGCACCTACTTACCAATTCTTACTCTAAATGGACGAGTGGTGGATCTAGGATCTACTCATCCCACAAACACTGTGTAAAATTAAAAGTGTTATGATGGCCAAATCTTGTATCCACCTTACTTTAAGACAAGGTTAGCATGGCCAAGTGGTGGATATGTGATGCACCTACTTCCCAATTCTTAGTCTAAATGGCGAACTGATGGTCTACAATCTACTCATCCCACAAACATTGTGTAGAATTACAAGTGTTATGATGGCCAAGTGTTGCATGCACCTAGCTCTAAGACATGGTTAGAATGGCCAAGTGGTTGATCTAGGAGACACCAACAATTGGATCCACATATAAAGCCTTTGTTACGATAGCCAAGTGGTGAATTTTTGATGAACCTTACTAAATGGCCAAGTGGTGGATCTAGGAACCTACTTCCTAGATCCACCACTTGGCCATTTAGTAAGGTCCATCAAAGACCTACTTCCAAATTCTTAGTCTAAATGGCCAAGTGGTGGATCTATGATCTACTCATCCCACAAACATTGTGTAAAATATTAAGTGTTATGATGGCCAAGTGTTGCATGCACCTACCTCTAAAACATGGATAGAATGGTCAAGTGTTGGATGGAGGAGATACCTACAATTGGATCCACACTTCAAGCCTTGATTCTAATGACCAAATGGTGGATCCTTGATGCACCTACTTACCAATTCTTACTCTAAATGGATAAGTGGTGGATCTAGGATCTACTCATTCCACAAACATTGTGTAAAATTACAATTGTTATGATGGTGGCCAAGTTGAATTCACCTAACTTTAAGACATGGTTAGAATGGCAAAGTGGTGGATCTAGGAGACACTAACAATTGGATCTAGATTTCAAGCCTTTGTTATAATGGGCAAGTGGTGGATCTTTGATGCACCTACTTCCCAATTGTTAGTCTAAATGGCCAAGTGGTCCATCTAGAATCTACTGATCCCAAAAACATTGTGTAAAATTACATGTGTTATGATGGCCAAGTGTTGAATGCACCTAAACTTTACGACATGGTTAGAATGGCCAATTGGTGAATTTAAGAGATACCAAAAATTGGATCCACACGTAAAGCATTTGTTCTAATGGCCAACTGGTGGATCTTTTATGTATTTAATTCCCAAATTTTAGTCTAAATGGACAAGTGGTGGATCTAGGATCTACTCGTCCCACAGACATCGTGTAAAATTACCAATGTTATGATGGCCAACTGGTGGATCTAGGTGACACCAACAATTATATCTACAATGCAAGCCTTTGTTATAATGGCAAAAAGGTGGATCTTTGATGCCCCTACTTACCAATTCTTACTCTAAATGGACAAGTGGTGGATATAGGATCTACTCACCCCACTAACATTGTGTAAAATTTCAAATGTTATCATGGCTATGTGTTGAATCCACTTAACTTTAAGACATGGTTTGAATGGCCAAGTGGTGGATCTAGGAGACACCAACAATTGAATCCACATTTCAAACCTTTATTATAATGGCCAGTGATGGATCTTTGATGCACCTACTTCCCAATTCTTAGTCTAAGTGGCCAAGTGGTGGATGTAGACTCTACTCATTCCACAAACATTGTGTAAAATTTCAAGTGTTATCATGGCTATGTGTTGAATCCACTTAACTTTAAGACATGGTTTGAATGGCCAAGTGGTGGATCTAGAAGACACCAACAATTGAATCCACATTTCAAGCCTTTGTTATAATGGCCAGTGATGGATCTTTGATGCACCTACTTCCCAATTCTTAGTCTAAGTGGCCAAGTGGTGGATGTAGACTCTTCTCATTCCACAAACATTGTGTAAAATTTCAAGTGTTATCATGGCTATGTGTTGAATCCACCTTACTCATGGCTATGTGTTGAATCCACCTAACTTTAAGACATGGTTCGAATGGCCAAGTGGTGGATGTAGGAGACACCAACAATTGAATCCACATTTCAAGCCTTTGTTATAATGGCCAAGTGATGGATCTTTGATGCACCTACTTCCCAATTCTTAGTCTAAGTGGCCAAGTGGTGGATGTAGACTCTACTCATTCCACGAACATTGTGTAAAATTACAAGTGTTATGATGGCCAAGTGTTGAATGCACCGAACTTTAAAACATGGTTAGAATGTCCAAGTGGTGGATCTACAAGACACCAACAATTGGAACCACAGTTCAAGACTTGGGTATAATGGCCTAGTGGTGGATCTTTGATGCACCTACTTCCAAATTCTTAGTCTAAATGGCCAAGTGATGGATCTAGGATCTACTCATCCCACCAACATTGTGTAAAATTACAAGTGTTATGAAGACCAAGTGTTGAATGCACCTAATTTTAAGAGATGGTTAGAATGGCTATGTGGTGGATCTAGGAGACACCAGCAATTGGATTCACAGTTCAAGCCTTTTTTATAATGGAAAACTGGTGGATCTTCGATGAACCTACTTCCCAATTCCTAGTCTAAATGGACAGGTGGTGGATCTAGGATCTACTCATCCCACAAACATTGTGTAAAATTACAACTGTTATGATGGCCATGTGCTGAATGCACCTACCTTTAAGACATGGTTAGAATGGCCAAGTGGTGGACCTAGGAGACACCAACAATTGGATCCACACTTAACACTAGGTTGGTAACCTAACAGGACATAAAAGTGTCCTTTCAGGGTTTTGAAAAAAACCTCCAAAACCATAGTAGATCCACTCATTTTGTAAAATCCTTTCATAAGGTTATAGTTCAAGGCCTACTACACATGGAGAAAATAAGAAACTGGTAAAATTTCTCATCTTTTTGTCACACCAAGCCTCCAAAGTTGATGGACCAGTACATTTTCATCAAAACAGTCATTTCTTACGTTTTGTTGCATAAAAATAAGATTAGGGATTTTTGTAGGACTTGAGATAAATTCCCTAGTTAACTTCAATGGGTTGGTGACCAGAATATATGATTTCTTCTCACTCACTATTTTTTGTTTTGCCAAAAGAAATAGGTACAAAAAAGCTGAATTTTTACCATTCTGCAAACCTATCATCAAAGTTTCTATAGCCACGCTCAATACAAATAATATATGCATGTTTTCTTAGCTCCCTATTGTCCTTTAGGTTCATAAGGATCCATGGAGCATGTCAAAAAAATAATACATCTCTTACCAAGGGGAATCTTGGGGACAAAGATGAAGTACTAAATACAACAAACATGAGCAAACATGAAAAAACTTGGTTCAACATTATAAGTTGTAGAATTACATAGAAACTATTCAATATCTAGCCAAATTTTATCCTTATGACTAGATATGGTTACTACCTACAAAATGCATGTAGTTGTCACAAGAAACTAACAATATTGAAAAAGCTATACTTGATATACTAGAATGTTTCGTTTTCTTCTATAATTGAAAAAATCAACCATCGTTGTCTACTATGCAAAATAGGGTATTAGGTGCCCCAAAACTCAAGGAATATTATCTTTATGTTACAATATGCGACATAGAAAATCAAAATTGCATTTGGATATCATGAAAGCCACCAAAAAAATCATAGAAGAGCTAAAATTGGCTAAAAAACAGGATTTGAAATTTTTTGTAATTTGGTCATAACTTACAACTTTAACATTTATTTCTCCCTAGAAGCATCAAGACATGTTGAGGACTACTAAAGATAGTTCTCTAGCATTATAGACCTCACAAACATGGATTCTAGAGTGGTATAGTTGCAAAAGGTTGAAAAAAGCCAAAAACAGGACCCGTTTTTTCACACAGGTTAGGTTGTGAAATGTTGTGCAAGGACAAGATTAAAAATGGAATTGATATTCCAAAAAAATATCAAGTTTTTTTCAGCTCATGAGACAACTTTCTAGACAAATAGCACCTCAAAATCCATTTTGAAACTCTTGACATAATTCAAGGAAAATGGTCACTTAACAGGACATAAAAGTGTCCCATTACCAACCTAGTGTTAAAGCCTTTGTTCTAATGGCCAAGTGGTGGATCCTTTATGTATCTAACTCCCAATGTTTAGTGTAAATGGCCAAGTGGTGGATCTAGAATCTACTCATGCCACAGAC
Source organism: Adiantum capillus-veneris (assembly GCF_014529385.1). Classification (NCBI taxonomy): domain Eukaryota; kingdom Viridiplantae; phylum Streptophyta; class Polypodiopsida; order Polypodiales; family Pteridaceae; genus Adiantum; species Adiantum capillus-veneris. The sequence continues at coordinate 117,691,245 of NC_140952.1, read as the reverse complement.
ATTGTGTAAAATTACCAATATTATGATGGCCAAGTGCTGAATACACTTAACTTTAAGACATGGTTAGAATGGCCAAGTGGTGGATCTAGGTGACACCAGAAATTATATCTACAATGCAAGCCTTTGTTATAATGGCCAAGTGGTGCATCTTTGATGCCCCTACATACCAATTCTTACTCTAAATGGACAAGTGGTGGATCTAGGATCTACTCATCCCACAAACATTGTGTAAAATTACAAGTGTTATGATGGCCAAGTGTTGAATCCACCTCACTTTAAGACATGGTTAGAATGGCCAAGTGGTGGATGTAGGAGAAACCAACAATTGGATCTACATTTCAAGCCTTTGTTATAATGTCCAAGTGGTGGATCTTTGATGTACCTATTTCCCAATTCTTAGTTTAAATGGCCAAGTGGTGGATGTAGAATCTACTCATTCTACAAACATTGTGTAAAATTCCAAGTGTTATGATGGCCAAGTGTTGAATGCACCGAACTTTAAAACATGGTTAGAATGGCAAAGTGGTGGATCTACGAGACACCAACAATTGGAACCACAGTTCAAGCCTTTGTTATAATGGCCAAGTGGTGGATCTTTGATGCACCTACTTTCAAATTCATAGTCTAAATGGCCAAGTGATGGATCTAGGATCTACTCATCCCACCAACATTCTGTAAAATTACAAGTGTTATGAAGGCCAAGTGTTGAATGCACCTAATTCTAAGAGATGGTTAGAATGGCTATGTGGTGGATCTAGGAGACATGAGCAATTGGATTCACATTTCAAGCCTTTGTTATAATGGCCAAGTGGTGGATATTTGATGAATCTACTTCCCAAATCTTAGTCTAAATGGCCAAGTGGTGGATTTAGGAGCTACTCATCCCACAAACACTGTGTAAAATTACAAGTGTTATGATGGCCAAGTGTGGAATGTTCCTTCCTTTAAGACATGGTTGGAATGGCCAAGTGGTTGATCTAGGAGACACCAACAATTGGATCCACACTTAAAGCCTTTGTTCTCATGTCCAAGTGGTGGATCTTTTATGGATCTAACTCCCAAATTTTATTCTAAATGGCCAAGTGTTGGATCTAGAATCTACTCATCCTACAGACATTTTGTCAAATTACCAATGTCATGATGGCCAAGTGCTGAATGCACTTAACTTTAGGACATGGTTAGAATGACCAAGTGGTGGATCTAGGTGACACAAAAAATTATATCTACAATTCAAGCCTTTGTTATAATGGCCAAGTGGTGGATCTATGATGCCCCTACTTACCAATTCTTACTCTAAATGGACAAGTGGTGGATCTAGGATATACTCATCCCACTAACATTGTTGTTGAGCCGGCAGAGGATCACACCCACATTTTTGCTCACACTCATCATTTTTGTAACCATTGATTGTAATAAATGTCTTTCCGACATTGATTTTGAATTGAGCCATTCATTAAGTAACGGGACTCAATTGAGTTTCCAGCTTGTAATCCCGAAGTAATTTCACTCGCTGATGTAATTAGTTAGAGATGTTCTCACCTCCAAGGCTGAGGTATATAAGCCAAAGTTTTTGTAACCTAAAGGAGGATTCAATTTTATTAATCAAAGTGAGTTTTGGAGCGCCGTGACTGTGTCAGAGAGAGAGAGAGAGAGAGAGAGAGAGAGAGAGAGAGAGAGAGAGAGAGAGAGAGAGAGAGAGAGAGGCTTATCTACTTGCTACGCGAGCTACGGAGCCACCATTGGAGAAGCGACACCGCCATCGTGTTAGCAACGGCGAGAGCTACGCACTGATACCAAGAGTGCGCGCTATCGGCTTCTATGTGTGGTAAGTTCCTACGAGCTTCGGTGTGAGTTTTCTTCCAACTCGTGTGTCGGAATAGAGCGTGTAGCATATCTATAGAACCACAACGAGTAGAGCTACACATTAGTACCATCGGGGTCAAGTTTCGGTCACCTGTATTTTTCGGCCTGTCTTCATACGCGTTTACCGCACGGAGTGGTTATAGGTTGATTTTGCAGTTCAAGTCTTTAGGGTGTTGTTCTTACCTAGTGCATAGACTTCCCCTTGAGTTTGAGATTGATTCAATGATTCTAGATCCTGTTTCGTATAGCATTCGTTCATAGTACGGATTTCAGTCACTTACGTATTTTAGAACTTAGATTTGATTTCCTTAGTAGTGATTGTCATTAGAAGGTCGAGTAGGTGATTTGACACCCACTTAGTTGTTTCCATGCACCTGCGGATCAAGCATCGTCCTCGTCTGACAAATTCTGTTGTTGGTTAAGTTCTCGCTATTTAGCTTCCGCTAGCGGCGTAACCGCCTTAACATTTGGCGCCGTTGCCGGGGACGAGAGCCCTAAGTAGGTGACCTTAGACTAATCCTACGAGGTGAGTCGTATAAAATACTTTGTATACTTTAGTTAGAAAAGATCTAGGAGTGGTGGACTCCGAAGATCTCGAGAGATACTAGGAAGTGGGGTATTCATGGGTCTTCCGTGTTGACAGTATTTTTAGTTTAGCTTAGATTTGTTTGTTGTTTTGTTGGTGTTGAGTAGTTGTTGATAGAAGAAGAATTTGCTAGTCCGTGAGTGGCAGTGGATCTCTTTAAAATCACAATTACCAAACCCATTTTATGATTAGGAATAGCTTAGGTAGGACTTCATTTGATCCTGATCTAGAGCTAGTAATCATTGGAGTATTTGCTTGATATGGTTGATTGCATGTTAGATCACTAAACCGTTGAGTTAGTAGTGAAACTTGCAATAAACAAAAGTCAGAGAAATTTTCTGTGTATCTGGGAGTTGCTAAGCACTAGAGAAAGCTTTAGGAAGGATTCTGTGCCAAAAAACTAGAGATCTGCAACTTTAGACATCATACGCGTATGATGTCTAAATGACCAAACAGAGACCAAAACAAAAATTTTGACTTTACCAGAGTGTTCAAAAGGGGGGTTATACCCTAATTTCAACTTAAAACAAGAGCATTAACACTCAAAGAAACCCAAAAAGACAAGTCAGAGTCCAAGAAACGCAAAGAAGAGGAAATGTTGGATTCAGATCTTGTTTTTACATTCAAACCTGACAAAAACACTTGAAACTCAATTATAGACATTAGAGAAGGCTTAAAACCAAGAATAGTCAAAATCTAGGACAAAAGACATCATACGCGTATAATGTCTTTTGGCACATCCACTGCTTATTTTTGATATTTGACCTGACAAGATTGTTACAAGCACTGTAGGAAGCATAAATATCAAGTTTTGACCCAAATTGATGAAAAAGACATCATACGCGTATGATGTGTTTGACCTAATTTTGGACATATTTTGATACTTTGCCAACACAGATCCATTGTAATAGCTGCCTAGAGGTTATATTTCAAGTTTCATCCCATTTGGATCACAATTGACCCAAAAAACAAGTCAAAAGCGGAAAATTACCAAGAAAAGCCTAAATTAGCCATAACTTGCTCAAACAGAGTTCAAACTAAATTTTGTGAGTGGACAGAGCATAAGGGGGCTACTGAGAGTGAGCATAACCAAAATAGTCTAAATCTGTGAAAAAAGACATCATACGCGTATAATGTCTTTTTCAGCATAACTGCAACAAAATTCTCACTTGATGAAATAGAAGTTATCCAACTGACAAGATTAAACAATTGACAAAGTATCAATCAGTTTGGATCAATTCTGACCACAAAAACTTGAGGAAAACAAATTGCCGAGACGGGAAAGTTAAAGTCCTTTAGGGGAATTGATGAATTTGAGATCGGGCAGGAACCTCCAGAATAACCAACCAAAACAAGGGGAACCAGCAAGTGTCATATCAACCGAGGGAAGTGTAAACCAAAGTGGGGTGCAACCATTAGAGCCGATCTTTGAAGGAAGTGTTTCTGATACTTCTTCGGAGAGATCTTACGAGATTTTCACCGAACACTTGGAACGCTTGAACCTGAACAACAGAGAAAATATGGCAGCAGGATCATGAAACCCTTCCACCACAATGAAGCTATTGTTCATAAAATATCAGTACGACAACGAGCAAGGTGCCAAGATCTACAAGGATGGAATGGACCGCTATTGTGTGAAGATAGAAGATAGACCTAGTGAGTTCAAGGACTTAGTGCCTGTGAGCTATAGCGGAGATAGATATCTAGATGACGAGGGTACCATGTACTTGGTAGTCCTAAACCCTAACATTGTGGACAAGTGGGGATTGATGGGCACCAAAGCCAAAGTAGATGAAGAACTTGAGGAGAAAGCACCAATAATGAACTTCCCTGATGCGAGGTTAAGAAGAGAAAATGAAACTACAAGGATCAACACTGATAACATCTATGTGGGGCTATACAAATATAATAATGGAGAGCAGGATATCTATTATAGATGTGAAGAACCCTACACTGGAGAGTTGACAGACCGAAAAAGACTTTATGTCTTTACCTACACAGAGGGATCGGAAGTGAAAATTGCCGCTTACGACAAGTATGGGAGGCAATACTCAACAATGGGCAAGAAAGAATTAGAAGGATATACATACTTGGGGGACCACTACATCAGTATTATGTTACTTCTAGCTCACAAAGACCAGCACCAACAAATGGAGTGCAAAACTCAATGACAACAGGAGGACAAAGAACTCAGGTTGCTGACTCTTTCAGCCAGCCTCCGTACTCGAAGCTTGGACCAATGGGATCATTACATTCCAGAGAGTCAATGGATACGAATCGAGGTAGTGCAGTTCCAATCCACACATATACCACTCCAGGTCCAAGGTTCGAAGCGGAACCATCACATTTACCTCCTAGTAGTAGATTCAGGGCAGGGGAACCGACAAGGGTAACCCATGAAGTCCATGATGCTAGAGAAGGCTTTAGCCGAGACACAGGAGCAATGAGATTGGTAGCAGACCATAGACGTATGAGACCATCTCAAGTAGCGAAGTGTATTCCAAAGAAGTATGGTGGTTCAGGAGATCCGTATGCACATGTGTCACTCTTTAAGCAAGTCTTAAGAGCTGAGCATATAACAGATTTCCATACACAATACGAGGGATTTGGTCTTACTCTAGAAGGTACGGCATTGACATGGTTTCAACCACTGAACATAGGGGGATTCCATGACATTGACCATTTGCTAAGAGAGTTTGCTGAGGAATTCTCAAAACGAGGGATCAAGCACAATACGGTCTCACAAATATATGCTTTTAAACAGAGAGAACACGAAAAAGTGAAGGAAGCTTCACTTCGCTTCAAACAATACATTGAGAGATGTCCAGTACGTGAACGACCACAAGATGACAGACTATTTGTTCTCTTTATTGAGGGACTGAGAAACGACACTCTCAAGAAGGACTTGCACTTGAAAGCTTGTACAAGTTTCGAGCAAGTAACGAGAGAAGCATTGTACTTAGTGGATAACTGTACGTTTTATGGAGAGGTGTCAGCGGATACAAATTTTGCATCCAGTAGATCTTCCTCCGTAGCGAGCGAGACTACCACTAAAAAGAATGTTCAAACAACAACCATGCCAAATGTAGAGCAAATGATAGAAGAGGCTCTAAAAAGGATGGCACCATACCAAAAACCATTGCCAAAACCGCTGAAATGGTGTGCTATTGAGCAAAAATGGACAAATCATCCAACAGAGGAGTGCTATTACAACAAAGGGTATGTAAGGGAGCGTCAGTATGCACCTCTTGCTCAATTAGCACCACCTCAGGTACATCCAGTACCTCGATACCCAACGGGAAATGTACCAGGACCTATGGGGATAGAAAGACCGCAATCGGTATTGGGACAACAACCACCTTTACCAGGAGCAAGACCAGTGGGCATTAGATATGCACCAACCTTAGAGAATCAGGAAGAACAAGCCTTAGTGCCTGTTCAAGCCTATTATGAAGAATCTGGTACACACATGTCTCCAATTGTGTATTACCCACCAGAAGAACCCAAACAACCAGAACCATGGGGCATGATTGGGAATGTTGGAACACCAGCAGTTACAAGTGCTTCTGATGAAGAGAGATACAATTTGGACGCAAGAACATTGATGTTCATAGCTCATGGAGGGTTAACAGGACAAAGACCATCCTATCCACAAAGGACGAATCAAGTGGGACCAAGACCAACACTAGGACCCTGTTACAAGTGTAGAGGTGACCATCTGATGAATGTTTGTCCACATACGGAAATCATTAGAATTAACGCTTATTGCATTGAGTGTGGGATTACTCACTTCATTGAGGATTGTTCAAAGAATCCAAACAAAGTGCAAAAGACGACATTGAATATGCTAGAAACTATTCCTACCAACAGTGGGTCTGAAAATGAAACTCTGATACCAACGCTAGTTGTTACTAGAGCTCAAGCTAAGAAAACCACTAGAGAACCTGAGAATGGAAAGTTAGCGACTGAAATGGTTAGTCCAGGACCGCGAAGTCAGAAAAACACATGGAAAGCTAGAAAAGCACGCATGAAGTTGAGAAAAGAACGTGAAGACGCTATTCTAGCTGAGGAACTAAAGCAAACTAAAGATAGATTAGAAAAACTTGAGAGTCAAAACGGGAAACGAGAGATGAGCCCGCAAAGAACAAAACAAAAGAGTATTAAAGAAACAACGAGCTTAAGCTCAGGGGGATCAGTGCTAGTCGACAAAGTACACGAACCATTGGACGCACTGATAAAGGCTTACGAAGCTAGGTTAAAGAACAACCAAACACAAGAACAGAGGTGGATGACATACCCAAACGCGGAATTGGAAAAGCAGAGACTTGAAATGTGCCAGAGAATGATCGAGACTGCACAAGCCTTATTAGAACCACCAAGAGAAACAATGAATGGTGGAACGGAAAACCCAATTCAGCAGGAGACTATCATTTCACGGGTAGCTGAAAAGACTCCCAGTGCACAAAAGCCTGAAAATACACACAAGGATGACCGCATAGTGTTGAACACAACCGATCAGGAGATAGAGAGTTTTCATCCAGTCATAGAGAGGTCTTACGGAAGAGATGAGGATTACAATGAATTTTGGAAACAAGTGAGAGAGGCAAACTTTGCAAACAAGCTAAGTTGCCAAGCTAATCAGACAAATTGGGAAAAGGACATCAGGAACCGTCCCATAGTGGAATTTGAGGCAGAATCTCAAGTGGACTTGGATCTGCAATCTTACTGGGGAGATGAGGGCTTTGTTAGAACAATGGAGAGCAAACCTCACTCACTGAAAACCTTACCTTCATACTTAGGAGAGTATGAAGCAAAATCCGAGATTAGAGCACTTCCCTCACGAAGAATTTCATCAGAAAAAGTCATGGACTCGCAAGGATTGATAGAGATCTTGTCAACACCAGTGACATGCACTATCACTCTAGCTGAGCTTTTGAGGCTAAGACCACATATGTGGACCACTGTAGGAAAATGCTTGGAGAAATTCGGGATAAAAGACCCAACATTGAGACTGAAAGAGGGTATACAAGAGCTGAGCAAACCACAAAAGAATGCTAAGCCTGTACCCTTAAACAAGGTCGGAGAGTATTGCGAAGGTGAAGAGGGGAATACCAGTTGAATTCCAAGGAGTAAACACGATGGCAATACTAGACAGCGGAGCTGGGGTAGCCATTGCTACAAAAGAAATCTGGAAAAAATGGGGGAAACCAGCAATAAGGAAGACTAGGTTGAAACTCCAATTAGCAGATGGACACATGGAGAAACCTATGGGGTTATTAGAGAAAGTTGTAGGGACTTCTTGCGGCATTGAATACGAACATACTTTTGCTATTGTCGATTTTGGCAAGGAGAATAACTATGATATCATACTGGGAAGACCATTCATGAGACAATTGAAAATGGTCCAGGATTGGGGCTACGATCACATATACCTGAGAAATATGGAAACCACTACACGTGTGAACATGAAAGACCATAGCTACAAAGATGTGAACCGAACACCGGTGGAGGAGTTTGATTCAGCTACTTTGGCGGGATCCGAATTTCCAGCTTGGTTAGGTAAACCCAAGGAGTTATGGATGTGTGAAGCTTCGAAATGTGGAAGTCTGAAACGAGAAGAATGTGTTTTAGAAAGGGCTATAGAAGACGAAACTTATATAGGAAAACCCTTTCCAGAGGACACGCTTGAACCATTAGAATGGACACACATTCTAGCAACCCTAGATGTTTGTGCAATTCCGGATGGTCCCACAACAAAATTTTGCGACAAGGACGGGTACGATGTGGTTCCGTACTTCATGTTGAGAACTGTACTCGAAAAAGATACTGAAAAGAACGATCCACTGGAAAAGGAAGATGAAGAAGAGGTGTTTCACGACATTTCCGATCATCCTGAGTGGGGAAATGAAGCAGACAACGAGTCAACGGACAATTCAAGCGGAAACGAAGAAACTATAACGGATGTCCGATTTTATGATTTTCCGAACCAAACTAAACAACGCCAGAAACACTATAGAGCAAAGAGAAAAACAAAGGGGGTTAGAACCAATCCGATGCCTAGAATAAGAGAAAAAAATCAATTCCTAATGCTAGTAAAGGCGGAAGATTGTGTTAAGGACAAGGTTTCTGGAAGAATGAGAAGCAATGATCAAAAGAGCTTACAAAAAAACAAAAGAGGCTCAAGAAATCAAGTTCAAAAGAATGGAACGAAAACAGAAACAGAAAAATCAGAAAAGAACAAGCGCAACAGAGAACACACGGAGTCCAAGTTAGAACGTAGAAACAAGTACAGAGAGCTCAAGAAAACTCTGAAAGAAGTTTGGACGACAGAATTTGAGAGTGGAGAGGACGAAAACGCCAAATTCAAGGAAAACATGGATGTTCCCTCTCACTATAGGAAATTCACAATAGAGGATAGGAAGGTGGTATTAACCCAACCTATTCGAGAGAGAAGGGAGAACAAATCTTATGACGGACCGGAGGATGCAAAAAAAGTTGATAGCCACAGATTTGTCTCCAGGCGAGGAAGAGAGACTTTTGAGTCTTCTCAGAGAGTATAGGGATGTGTTTGCATGGTCTTATAAGGACTTAAAGGGAGTTGACCCATCGATATGCCAATACACAATCCCACTAAAACAAGACGCAAATCCTAGCAGACAGAGACCATACACATATAATGATACGTTTGCTAAGCGAATCAAAGAAGAGATAGATAAGCTAATGGAAGCTGAATTCATATACGAGATTGAACACACCGATTGGGTATCTCCAATTGTGGTAGTACCCAAGAAGAACGAAAAACTCCGAGTGTGTGCCAACTTAAAGAAAGTGAATGCTACAACAATCAGGGACAATTATCCCCTGCAGATAACTGATCATGTTCTAGAGCGTGTATCAGGGAAAACAGCATACTCTTTTCTTGATGGTTTTTCAGGATATAACCAGCTAGCCATAGCACTGGAAGATCAACATAAAACAGCTTTTGCAACGGAGTGGGGAATTTATGCTTATCGGGTTATGCCTTTTGGTCTAACCAATGCTCCCGCAACCTTCCAGAGGCTGATGACGCATGCTTTCAAAGAATACTTAAGGTTGTTTCTAGAAATATACATGGATGACTTATGTGTACATTCTCTTCTGAGAGATGAGCATCTAGAACACCTAAGAAAATTATTTGAGAAATGTAGGACATATCGCATTTGTCTCAATCCTGAGAAATGTGTGTTTATGGTCCGACAGGGCAGAATTCTGGGACATATTGTCTCACAAAACGGAATATCCACGGATTTAGAGAAGATAAAAGTTATAGTGGATATGCCTAGACCAACCAATGCGAAACAAGTACAGAGCTTTATGGGACATTGCGGATATTATAGACGATTCATTTACATGTACGCTATAATAGGCCAACCACTTTACAGGCTAATAGTGAACTTTGAATGGACAGAGGAGTGTGAGGAATCGTTCAAGAAATTGAAAGAGGCACTCATTACTGCTCCAGTCTTGAAATCACCAGATTGGGAGAAGATATTCCATGTGCATATAGATGCTTCGGCATATGCAATAGGATGCATTCTGGCTCAGCCAGAAGAAGGAAACATGGATTTTCCTATCTGTTACGCCAGTCGACAGCTCAACAATGCAGAGAAGAATTACACCACAACAGAGCGAGAAGGATTAGGAATGATATATGCTGTGAAGAAATTTCGGCATTATCTTCTAGCCAACAAGTTTGTGTTTTTTACGGATCACCAAGCCTTGCTCTACCTAGTGAATAAACCATGCAATACCGGGAGAATAGTGAGATGGTTCATTATCTTACTGGAATTCGACTTCACGGTAGTAGTAAAGAAAGGAAAAACACATCTTAGAGCTGATCATCTTTCGCGATTGACGAATGGAGAAGACCCTATAGGAGTAGATGACGACATGCCAGACGCGTACTTGTTCAACATAGAAATGATACCGAAGTGGTCTCAAAATGTCGTTAACCTATTAACCTATGGAGGAGAGTTCGATAGAAGAGAATACAACCAGAAACATATTGCTATTCAGCAATCCAAGAATCTTCAATTGGTTGCAGGAAGGTTGTATCAATTGGGAAATGATCATGTTTTACGACTATGCATCAATCCTGAGGAATATAATATATATCTGCGCGAAGCACATGTTCAGGAATGTGCATTTCATTGTTCAAGAAGGAACACATATAGGAATTTGTTACAATTGGGAGTCTATTGGCCAGGAATGAAAGAAAGCGTACATGAATATGTCACTGTATGTATTGTATGTTCATCAAAACCGCCAGCAGAGTATTCGACATTATATCAGATAATGATCGCTCCAGAATGGAGTCAGTATATTGTTGAATATCTCACAAATAGAACTTTCCCAGAAGGAACGTCAAAAGCTCGTCAGAAATCTGTAGAGACAGAAGCTAGAGATTACGCTTTAATAGGAGATCAACTCTATAAGAGAGGTAAAGACAACCAGCTTAGGATTTGCGCATCAGAGTCTGAGTATGTGATAATCCTAGAGCAAGCTCATGGAGGAGTAGGTGGAGGCCATTTCTCAGGTGATAAGACAACAAAACTTGTCTTAGCCGCAGGAATATGGTGGCCAACATTACATATGGACGCTGAGGAATACGTTAAACGGTGTGATGACTGTCAGCGGACCAAAGTACCACTTAAAAGAGATGATATGCCGCTTAGACCAATGATGGGGGCAAGAGCTTTTGCAAAATGGGGGATTGATTATGTCGGACCCATTTCACCTCCTGCATATAAGACTCATGCACAATACATCGTTGTGGCTACAGACTATCTAACAAAGTGGGTCGAAGCAAAGGCAACTCAAAAAGCAGATGCCAGGACCACGGCACAATTTCTATATGAATACGTCTTTGTACGATATGGATTGCCAATAGAAATTGTGAGTGATCGAGGCACACATTTTATAAATGAAGTGATAGAGATCCTTCTAGATGAATTCATGGTAATCCATAGGAAATCAGCCCCGTATCATCCACAAGCAAACGGACAAGCTGAAGCAACAAACAAAACCATATGCACGGTCCTTACGAAGATTGTATCTGAGTCGAGAACTGACTGGGACCAGAAGTTGCATTCAACATTATGGGCATATAGGGTAGCATATAAAACATCAATAGGAACGACCCCATATAACATGGTTTTTGGGCTAAATGCTATCTTACCAATAGAATTCTTGATTTCAACCTTAAGGGTGGCTAAGGATCTAGAGTGGACAGGGCACGAGCTTTCTGATAGAATAGATGACCTGGAAAAGCTAGATGAGCTTCGCCTAAAAGCAGTAGCTTCTATCTACGCTCAAAAAAGGCGACAAAAGAATTTTTTGATAAGCATGTGCGGACTAAAGAGTTTAAGGTTGGGGACTATGTCCTAGTTTACACTCTGAAACAGCATGCTAAGAAGCTTAAAAAGCGAGGGATGGGACCTCTGGTGATTAAAGATCTATCACCAAGTGGAGCCGTCAAGCTTGCTACATTAGACGGAGAAGAAATGCCCAATTGGATTAGTGGATGCAGAGTGAAAAAGTATCTTTTGCCGCTAACCCAAGACATGCTTCTCAAAATACATCAAGAAAAGCTGCGTGTCCAGAAAAAGAAAATGATTTTGGAGGAAGCGCAAGCCGAGGCGAAGGAAAGAATGGAGAAAAGAAAAGACTACTGCGTCAGAAACAGCGCAATGAAGGAGCAATACGAATAAACGCAGTCAGTATAACAGAAATGGATAATGACAAAGAAGAACCCATCATTGAATGCAAAGTAGGAACCAACCAAATCAAAGCCAGAGCACTATTGGATTCAGGAGCTCAAACTAACCTACTTTCACTCAGTTTGTATAGACAATTGACAAATGACACTAAATTACAAACTGCCAAGCAAGAGTTAAAGAGTTACTCTGAGAATTCAATCAAAACTGTCGGATGCACAGTTTTACATATACAGATTAACCAGTATGTGTATCCTCATATGTTTTACGTGGTTGAAGACCAAGCTACACAACATCCATTATTGCTAGGACAACCATGGCAGAAGCAATACAATGCAATGATTGACTGGAGTTCTAAATCAGTGCTTATCAAATACGAAGGTGAAAGTCAATCAGTTAAGTTCACCAAAGGAGCAGAGCCAACTCCAAAGGAAGAATCCACGAACAAGGGCAAACAACAACCAGAGAAAAAGAAGAAGCAATGGCAACCAAAAGTTTCTATACAACTGGATTGCTCTTCGACGAGGAACTCTCAACATTGGATAAGGAAGACAAGCAATAATATAACAGCTCAACCTTGGAAAAAAAACGGAGTCAAAGTTGGTATGGAGACCAAAAAAGGTGGTGCCAGAGAAAACAAAGGTGGAAAACAGAGTCTTCAATACCAGACAACAGAGTGATTCCAGACAATCAAGGACAGTGAAACAGATCTGGATTCCAAAGAAATTCATGACGGCACAAAGCCATAGCAAGCAAATTTGGATCCCAGAGATTTGTAAACAGGAACTCCCTTCGGTACAATCAACGGAAACTCCTAGGTATTTCAAGGCGAGGAAATCAACACAAAAAACAAAGCAGGTTTGTGGCAAGCACAAGCAAAGAGGAAGCATATTTGGATTGTGAAAAAGAACAACAAGGTAAAGAAGAATCCATCTACTGATTCTACTACCGAAGTGCCAAAACCAACCCGAAACCCGACCAACAATCTTTCAATCAAACAAAGAGCAGCTTTATTGGAGAGGATGTTGTATTGTCGCTCTACAATTGCATTTGGAACTTATGACCAAAACAACTACAATACTTCGCCCACAGACACTTCATAGTCGTCCGGGAGGACTCAGACTAGGAGGGGGGGAGGTATACAGGTATACAGGAGCAACAGAGCAGCTACAAGCGAAAAATAACCAAAAAAAAAAAAAAACAAAAATTATATTACAAGGGCAGTGTCTTACATGATTTTGCAATTTTTATGTTTGATTGCAGATATTGATAATATTTATGTCCTTATATACCTTGTTTTGCAACAAGAAGAGATCAAATGATGAATTTGGGTCTCTAGACGTGTAAATATCACTAAATAAGAGTGTTTTTGGAGCTAAAAAGTGGTAATCCAAGACCAGAAATCACAAATAATTGTATATTCATATACACAGAGTTACCAGCTATTTATTGTGTATGTTTGGAAATTTTTGGCTTCAATTTGCTATTTTCCTTTATTTTTTATGATTTTCTTGATAAAAGTAAAAGAAAAATAAAAAAGCAGGTGAAATGAGATCGAAAAAAAGAAAAGAATAGACGGTGATGGTCCTAATGACAAGGGCAACCCATGGTAAAAATTGGGTACAATTCTGAAAAAGTTGCGGAAAGCCCGAAATGACAGAATTTTGGCAAAGTGGACAGATTTTTCAGAAACAGGTCAAACGGAGTTCAAATTGAGAAATTTCAAATCCTAAAGTGCATTTCACGACGAGATAGGAGCACATGTCAAATTTGGTAACAAGTGATCCGGGAAGCCCGAAGTTAAGTATTTTTCACATCACTTTCAAGCTCATTTCCACTATTACCTTCTTGGAGAGAGCAAAGAGCACACAGGAGCATCCGACCTTCTACCGCCTTCTACGACTGCTACGAGAGGTCAGAGGACACCAGACATGAGAGGTAGACTCGTTGCCATGAGCTTTTGATGCTTATCGTTAACTTTTGTCGCGAAAACTGACCAAAACCAAGAAACAAGAGCAGACGGGGAATGGGGAAGAACGCTAGGTAGGGGCACAACCGCCTAACCAAACCTTGCAAGAACTTAGAGGTGGGTTACCCTAGCATAGAAGATGGGTTTCTAACACTCAAAGCTCGAGAAAGAACGACTTGAAAAACCCTAGGTCAACAGAGCCTGCAAGAGGCAAACAGGAAAAAGTTGTCGAAACGACACAAAACTTCTCAGGAAGCTTAACAACATCGAGGGCAATGCAACCATGGAGTATCTCCGGGTTTGGATCACCAAAAGTAGGTCGGAACAACCGATTCGGCTACGGACACACAAAGCGTCATTTTGGCATAACGGCTAAAATTGACGACCAAATGACATGAAACTTCACAAGCAGCTTCAAATATACATGGATGACTTATGTTTGCAAGCAAAACCCAAAAGAAAGCTGATTCACTTACCGATGGTGAAAAAGACGCTTTCGGGCAACCAAATGGAGAAAGATGGAGAACACGGAGCCAAAGTCAAGTTCAACCAAATAGGTGGCTTCACAACATATCCAATGAGCTGGAAATGCAACTCTTGAGAAGAAAAGTTGAAGAAATTCAACTCCAAGGCAAAAAGACGACTTCGGAGACTGAAATGCCTACAAGGGGGCTTTTTAGCTAAACTGATGAATTTTTAAGTTGAAAACTAGTTAGCAGGGCTTAGGGCACTAGCACAAAGCATTCTTTGCACAAAAAGACCAACATTTCAAGAAAAGACATCATACGCGTATGATGTCTCACAGCATGATTTTCACATCCATTTCAACATTTGAGTGCATAGCCTCATTCCACATGTTAATCACATCCTATGAACCAAGTATCGTGAGAATTGGAGTTAGAAAACCCAAGGAAAACCAAAAAGACGCAAAGTAGGCCATAAAATTGATTTTTGGTCCTAATTTTGTCAAAATAACTCCAAACTCATTGAAACTTTGTAGGATTGTTGATTAACACATCTACAAGCTATCTGGAACCAAAAAGAACCATTTTGACACAAAAGACATCATATGCGTATGATGTCTATTTGCACTTACAGAGACAAAACTGCTCATTTGACATCATACATCCATTATATATATCTAATACATGCTACATATGAAGTTTGGAACCATTTGGTCAAGTGGATCACCCCATTAGCCCAATTGAGGGAAAATCCTTCATCCAAAGCCTATTTTAGCCCAAATCCAACATACTCAAGTCCAAACCAAGATTTGAGTAGGGACTGTCCTTCACTAGTACATGGGGAGTCCACAGAACCAATCCCATGAAAAATTGATGAAAAAGACATCATACGCGTATGATGTCTCCAGAGCCATTTTTAGCCCAAAATCTATCCAAACTTCATAAATCCATTGAATAAGCCTATCTAAAGCCAAATCCAAGCTTATAGAGAAATTTGGTCCAAAAATACACTAAAAAACATCATACGCGTATGATGTCTCACTATGTGATTTTGGCACCTCAGGGCTTCAACCACCAAACAGAAGTGATCTACATGCCATTTGAAGGTGAACCACCAAGTTTTATCCAATTTGGATCATAAAATCCAATTCCCTTTCAAAATTTTGCCAAGAGCCTGAACTGGACTAAACTGGCCAAAACTTGACCAAATGGGATCCAAACTCAAATCCAAGCATATGATACTCATGTATACACTATCAGCTACAAGCACAACCAATATGAAGTCATTTTGACACAAAAGACATCATACGCGTATGATGTCTCCAGCATGATTTTGAGCCCAGTTTGCATATTTTTTCACCTACCCTGCATCCTTAGGCCCTGAATAGCTCATGTTTCAATTTTCAAGTCATTTGAATAGTTAAAAGCTTCATTTCGACTTTCAGTACTAAAAAAACGCTAACTTCTGAAATTGGAGTTACAGGATCCATGGATTCCGCCAAGTCATCAGCAAAAAAGAGAAAAAGGCCGATAATCAAAGATGCTCTTGCAGAAGCAGAACCCTTTGACATTCCAGCAGAAACCCTTAAGCCAACCAAAACTTGGGTGGAGGAAGCAGTACTGAAACAAGAGGGAATAAAGATCTACCAGGGGACTTTCAGAGATCCTCAAGGGCAAGCGGTGGATATACCGATGATCCCACAAGAATTGGTGGATTATAGCAGGTCAGAGAACATCAACAGGTGCCTGGAAAGGGCAGACTTGCACATATTCTTCACCTCGAGACCATCAGGTGTAGATACAAGAAGAGTGTATGAGTTAGCAACCTCCATTCAGAAGGATGGGAAAGCCACATTGACAGCAATAGATGGAGAGAAAGTAGAGGTACAGATCACTCCACAGCTCATTGCAGATGCATTGAAGCTGCACAACAAAGGGAGCTCTGTCAGGGAAAGAAGGGGGGCTATAGAGGTTTATGGGTCCAAGAAACAGAATGCAACCTATGGAGATATGGCAGACCAAAGAGCGGCAACCCTTTGCCGACTGTACAACCAGTTTCTCCATATTTGCAGTAAAAGACCGCAAAAGTATACGACACCACCCCATGCCATTGCAACTACCATCACATGGGCATTGAAGAGCAATATGCCAAAAGAGGTGAATTACGCTCAACACATCCACGAGCAAGTAATTGCCATGCACAACGAGAAGCCAAAGTATATAGGAGGAGCTAAAGTTCTGACAAGAATAGCTTATGAAGCTATTGGAGCCAGAGATCAATGACCAAAGGTTCCCTCCCAGAATGAGTGGCTTAGAGAAACCGATGAGGAGGAAGAACAGCCTGAAGTATCCAAGAGGGCGTCCACAAGAGCACGCAGGAAACTAGAAATAGTTTTAGAACCTGAAGAGGATGTGGATGAGCCGCTTATGAAGAAAGCAAAGAAGAAGGTTGCTCCCAAGCAAACCAAAAGTCAGAAAGCGGCAAGAATGGAAAGACTGGTGGAGCAGTTTAGAGCGGAAAGAGCTCTAAAGGGGGACTTTGAAGAAAAGTGGGTGCCAGACCCCACTAAAGTCGGAACTAGCTCAGCCAGGCCACATGTTGATCAATATGATCAATATATTAGGGCTTATGAGGAGTCAGAGGCTATACTGGAGCAGCAACCTGTCGAGCCATACACTGAGGAGGAAGTACAGCTTTTAAAAGCTGAGCTGAAAAAGGACGACAAGGGGAAGAAGAAAGTAGATGAGTCTACTGAACCTCAAGAGAAAGACGGGCAAGCTAACAAAGGGAAAGCCAAGATGACTGAGGACAATCAGCCCTCCTTTACTGATGTACCAAGCCCGAAGAAGACGGAAATCATTGTGGAAGAGACCACATTAGAGATGGACACGGCTGGTATGGAAAAGCCGGAGGCCGGGACCAAGGAAAAGGAGATAGATCCAATTCAGCAAAAGAAAAACGATTATGAGGATCTGGTAGCGATAGGGTACACTGAAGAAGAGGCCCTTGAGGCAGTCTATGGGATCCCCCTACAAAAACAAGATGATCGGAGAGGGACAGAGGAAAAAATAAAGAGTACAAAAGAGAGTGAAGAGAAACTGGACGAGCAGAACGAACTAGAAGAGCTGAAGCCAGTGGAGGTGGTGGCAGAAAAAGCTTTAGAGTTGACAGATGAAGATGAAAAAGACATGCACATGGTGCATGAACTGCTCAGCAAGATCAAAGAAAGATCCAAGGCAAAGGAAGTGGAGATTGAGACAGCCAAACAAAGGGAAGCCGAGTTGCAGAGGAAATTAGAGAATGCTATGACTGAATCTGAAAGTCATAAAGCATCACTCTACGACGCGGAAAACGAGAGAGACGGCTTGATACTCCAGCTAGCCGAGGCTTCAAGAGAAGTAACAAGTGCACAGGAAGCAAGGGAGCGGATGGAAGACGACTTGGAGGCGGCTAAAGATGAGCTCATTGAGCTAAGGGAAAGAGTCGAGCTCCAAGAAAGAACAATCACTACACTCATAACTACCCCTAGAGCTAGCAGAGCAGGAACCGAACAAGAGGGAGCTCTTGTACCAGCTCTGGAAGACCAGGTCTGAAGGTTACACATTGCGAAGGGATCATTGGCAGTAGAGGAGAGGCTCACTTTAGAAAATCAAACACTAAGAACAGAGAATGAGACCCTCCGCAAACAGCTCCAAGATCTACAAGAGCAACAAAGAAGAGAGACAGAGACACCACAAGAAGAATCAGGTGGAGCAGCCATAGAGCTACCAGAAACTGGAGAGGCAACCACAATTGAAGATCCAACCCCAGTTCAAGAGGTGGCCTCAACTTCAGGAATCTCTGAAGAAGAAGAACAAAGGCTCCGTGACCAAATAGAAAAGTCAACAGAGGAGAGTGCCAAGGCGGAAATGGAATGGGAGAGGAGACTCCTAATCTCCATTAGACTTCAGGGACTAGACACAAAAGTGCTCCATGAAGAGTGGATGCAACCCAGCTTGCCTTTCCCTTTGATGAAGTTTGAAGTGATAAAAACGAAAAAGAGAATAGAGGAGGAGCAGTATGTCGCTCTTTACGAAGGCGACATCACAAAAGAGGAACAATCAAAGAAGATTGTAGATTCGCAGCCTAGATGGAGGAAAGGTTGGCTGAACAAATACCCAGCCTACCTCATCTACTTGGTAGAGGCACCAAAGGAGATTCGGGAGGATGCAACCTTCTGCCCGGTGCCAAGAGTCAGAAGCTGGAAAGAGCATGGTAGGATTGCAGAAAAGAAGCCAAATTGGCTTAATTACCCCAGGATGCCAGGACCAAAGGCAGGAGAGAGAATAGGTAAAGCCTACATGGTGAAAACCCTAACGGGCACCATCAAGCTCTTTACTGGCTCTCCTGACCTTTTGTGTCAAATGCTCAAGAAAATTTGCAGGACTCTCTTAGCTTGCATTGAAGTGTTCGCGCCAGATAAAGCCACGACCTCGAGTCTACTATCGACGGCCGACACAGTGACTGATATGATGTATGATCTTTCATTGCAACCTTCTCCAAAAGTGTTGCACCTCCTATACCAGAGGATTATGTTTTTGCCTAGCTTCCACATGCAAACATTCGAAGAAGCTTTCTACACCGGCTTTTTCACCCACGAAAGTAAAATATTCGGCCCAACCTTGACCATCGGCAACCTACGATACGAATCACATTTGCAGATGCTCAAGACGACAGGACTTTATTGACCAAGCATAAAAGTCATGTCAGGGACGACATGAACGCGGAGGGGGGGGAGTGTTGAGCCGGCAGAGGATCACACCCACATTTTTTCTCACACTCATCATTTTTGTAACCATTGATTGTAATAAGTGTCTTTCCGACATTGATTTTGAATTGAGCCATTCATTAAGTAACGGGACTCAATTGAGTTTTGAGCTTGTAATCCCGAAGTAATTTCACTCGCTGATGTAATTAGTTAGAGATGTTCTCACCTCCAAGGCTGAGGTATATAAGCCAAAGTTTTTGTAACCTAAAGGAGGATTCAGTTTTATTAATCAAAGTGAGTTTTGGAGCGCCGTGACTGTGTCTGAGAGAGAGAGAGAGAGAGAGAGAGAGAGAGAGAGAGAGAGAGAGAGTCTTATCTACTTGCTACGCGAGCTACGGAGCTGCCATTGGAGAAGCGACACCGCCATCGTGTTAGCAACGGCGAGAGCTACGCACTGATACCAAGAGTGCGCGCTATCGGCTTCTATGTGTGGTAAGTTCCTACGAGCTTCGGTGTGAGTTTTCTTCCAACTCGTGTGTCGGAATAGAGCGTGCAGCATATCTATAGAACCACAACGAGTAGAGCTACACATTAGTACCATCGGGGTCAAGTTTCGGTCACCTGTATTTTTTGGCCTGTCTTCATACGCGTTTACCGCACGGAGTGGTTATAGGTTGATTTTGCAGTTCAAGTCTTTAGGGTGTTGTTCTTACCTAGTGCATAGACTTCCCCTTGAGTTTGAGATTGATTCAATGATTCTAGATCCTGTTTCGTATAGCATACGTTCGTAGTACGGATTTCAGTCACTTGCGTATTTTAGAACTTAGATTTGATTTCCTTAGTAGTGGTTGTCATTAGAAGGTCGAGTAGGTGATTTGACACCCACCTAGTTGTTTCCATGCACCTGCGGGTCAAGCATCGTCCTCGTCTGACAAATTCTGTTGTTGGTTAAGTTCTCGCTATTTAGCTTCCGCTAGCGGCGTAACCGCCTTAACAATTGTGTAAAATTACAAGTGTTATGATGGCAAGGTTTTGAATACACTTAGTTTTAAGACATGGTTAGAATGGCTATGTGGTGGATCTAGGAGACACAAGCAATTGGATCCACATTTCAAGCCTTTGTTATAATGGCCAAATGGTGGATCTTTGATGCACCTACTTCCCAATTCTTAATCTAAATGGTCAAAGTGGTGTACCAGGTTCTTTGATGCACCTACTTCCCAATTCTAAATGGTCAAAGTGGTGTATCTAAGATCTACTCATCCCACAAACATTGTGTAAAACAATGGTTGTGATGGCCAAGTGTTCAATGAACCTACCTTTAGGACATGGCTAGAATGGCCAAGTGGTGGATCTAAGAGATACCAACAATTAGACCCACACTTGAAGCCTTCGTGCTAATGGACAAGTCATGGAACTTTGATGTATCTAATTCCGAAATTGTAATCTAAATGGCCAAGTGGTGGATCTAGGATCTACTCATCCCACAAACATTGTGTAAAATTACCAGTGTTATGATGGCCAAGTGCTGAATGCACCTAACTTTAGGACATGGTTAAAATGGCCAAGTGGTGGTTCTATGTGACTCCGACAATTGCATCTACAATTCAAGCCTATTTTATAATGGCCAAGTGGTGGATCTTTGATGCACCTACTTACCAATTCTTACTCGAAAGGGAGGTGGTGGATCTAGGATCTACTCATCTCACAAACGTTGTGCAAAATTACAAGTGTTATGATGGCCAAGTGTTGAATCCATCAAACTGACCATGTGGTGGATCTAGAAGACACCAAAAATTGGATCCACATTTCAAGCCTTTGTTATAATGGCCAAGTGGTGGATCTTTGATGCACCTACTTTCCAATTCTTAGTTTAAATAGCCAAGTGGTGGATCTAGAAGCTACTCATCCCACAAACATTGTGTAAAATTACAAGTGTTATGATGGCCAAGTGTTTAATGCACCTACCTTTAAGACATGGCTAGAATGGCCAAGTGGTGGATCTAGGAGATACCAACAATTGGATCCACACTTAAATCCTTCATTCTATTGGCCAAGTGGTGGATCTTTGATGTATCTAATTTGCAAATTTTAGGTTAAATGGCCAAGTGGTGGATCTAGGATCTACTCATTCCACAGTCATTGTGTAAAATTACAAGTGTTATGATGGCCAAGTGCTGAAGGTACCTAGCTTTAGGACATGGTCAGAATGGCCAAGTGGTGGATCTAGGTGACACCAACAATCGTATCTACAATTGAAGCCTTTGTTATAATGGCCAAGTGGTGTATCTTTGATGCCCCTACTTACCAATTTTACTCTAAATAGACAAGTGGTGGATATAGGATCTACTCATCCCACATACATTGTGTAAAATTACAAGTTTTATGATGGCCAAGTGTTGAATTCATTTAGCTTTAAGACATGGTTAGAATGGCCAAGTGGTGGATCTAGGAGACACCAACAATTGGCTCCACATTTCGAGACTTTGTTATAATGGCCAAGTGGTGGATCTTTGATGCACATACTTTCCAATTCTTATTCTAAATGGCCAAGTGGTGGATCTAGAATCTACTCATCCCACAAAAATTTGTAAATTACAAGTGTTATGATGGCCAAGTGTTAAATGCACCTAACTTCAAGACATGGTTAGAATGTCCAAGTGGTAGATCTAGGAGACACCAACAATTGGATCCACATTTCAATCCTTTGTTATAATGGCCAAGTGGTGGATCTTTGATGCACCTACTTCCCAATTCTTAGTCTAAATGGCCAAGTGGTGAATCTAGAATCTACTCATCCCACCAACATTGTGTAAAATTAAAAGTGTTATGATGGCTAGGTGTTGAATGCACCTAACTTTAAGACATGGTTAGAATGACCAAGTGGTGGATTTAGAAGACATAAGCAATTGGATACATATGCAGCTTTTGTTATAATGACCAAGTGGTGGATCTTTGATGCACCTTCTTCCGAATTCTTAGTCTAAATGGCCAAGTGGTGGATCTAGGATGATCTAGGATCTATTCATCCCATAAAAATTGTGTAAAATTAGAAGTGCTATAATGGCCACGTGTTGAATGCACCTACCTTTAAGACATGGCTAGAATGGCCAAGTGGTGGATCTATGAGATACCAAAAATTGAATCCACACTTCAGGCCTTTGTTCTAATGGCCATGTGGTGGATCTAGGATCTACTCAACCCACAAACATTGTGTAAAATTTCTAGTGTTATGATGGCCAGGTGCTGCATGCACCTAAGTTTAGGACATGGTTAGAATTACCAAGTGGTGGATCTAGGTGACACCAACAATTGTGTCTACAATTCAAGAATTTGTTATAATGGCCAAGTGGTGGATCTTTGATGCACATACTTCCCAAGTGTTATGATGGCCAAGTGCTGAATTCACCTAACTTTAAGACATGGCTAGAATGGCCAAGTGGTGGATCTATGAGACACCAACAATTGGATCCACAATTCAAGCCTTTGTTATAATAGCCAAGTGATGGATCTTTGATGCACCTACTTCACAATTCTTAGTTTAAATGGCAAAGTGATGGATCATGTATCTACTCATCCCAAAAACATTGTGTAAAATTACAAGTGTTATGATGGATTGCACCTAAGTTTAAGACATGGTTAGAATGGCCAAGTGGTGGATCTATGGTCTACACCCACCTATCAATACTTAGTTAGAATGGCCAGGTGGTGAATCTATGGTCTATCTTTCCTATAAACACTATTTGAAATTGATAGATGGTGGACGTAGGGAAAACCAACCATTGCATCCACCTTGCAAATGTTGATTAGAATGGCCAAGTGGTTTATCTTGGATGCATCCACCTTTTAAAATTTGACTATAATGGCCAAATAGTGAATGCAGTATCTACCTATCCTACATACTTTATTTGAAAATTAAATGTGATGGATCTATATTCACCAACAATTGTACCCACCTTTCAAAGACTTGCTTAGAATGGGCAAGTGGTGGATCTTTAATGCATCCACTTTTCAAGGCTTGGTTAGAATGGACAAGTGGTGGATCTAAGATGGATACAATCTTGAAAATTTATCTCAAATGGTTTAATTTAAAGGATTCAAGATAACCTACCTTGAAAAAAGTATTCTAGATGACTTATGGGATCAAGGATACACCTACTTTGGCTATCAAATTTCTAAATTGGATAAGTATTTGAGTGTAATTAATTGTTATGTGTCAATTTAATTTATATGCTTTCAAAGTATTATTACATTCAATGTGTCATTATAGATTCTAACTAGTTATTTGTGTTTTCCTCGATTTCAGAGAAAAGATGGTTCAAAAACGAAAATCTTTGATGGTTCCTGTTAATATTGACTTTGCAAGTGATGATAAGAGAAAATGGTGCTTAGACGTTTATGGAGTGCAAGGTGCACAATTTCATAAAGTGCATGTCTTTGTGGCTAGTGACGAAGATGAGAATAGATTTAATGATCTAGGGCAGGTAGTCTATGCAAGTGTTTTAAGAGTTGAAGGACATCCTGACATTGAGTGCATTAACATTGGGATACCTAGAAATAGAGAGTACCAGCTATTGGCAAATTCCTATGTCGTTGAAAAAATGGTCAAAGACAAGGAAGAGACAATGTTTTCACGAGGTTGGGATGTTAATGAAGATTTACTTGATATCACTGCAGATAGGCTCCAAAATGAAATTATTATTGCTTTGAAAGGCAAGCAAGTGAAGAATAAGAAATCGATTAAGAAGACCACAACCAAAAAGGCAAGGGGTGTTACAACAGCTGGTATTTCAAATGTAGATAAGGCCATTTTGATATCAAAGAACACAAGGAATTGAGGCAAGCTTTTACATGCATGGGAACCCCCCCATATATTTTTGCCCTTTTACCAAAATATTTCCCATTATATAAGTTACTTTTGATTTTTTCTTCTTTTTTCACAAACGTTTTAGCCTTTATTAAATAAATAAGACTTATGCTAATCAATCACGATGTAGCATAAATAAGTAAGCTTTCTTTGTTGATCTCTCTTTTGACCTTAAATATTAAATATATATAAATTACATTATATATTTTAGTATTTTCTAATATAGTTTTCATGTATGTATATTATTCCACCCTACCAAATATTTTATTCACTAGTTTTCATTTTCAAACCTCAACCCCACTTTCAAATTTCAATAATACCTCCATCTAGATGATTGGCAATCTTTTCAAAACTCTAGGTCATGTTTTCATACACATGAAGGGGCTTACACTTGAAAGCAAGAGAGAAGTCCACTCAAAGGGGACCACCAAAAGACTTTTGCAGCCACAAATAATACATTATTTGGCTGAATTTTTTAAGTAAAGAAGAACCCCGAATCTGAAGGAGCGTTCAACATAAAAGATGTAGCTCCTGATCTCAACTTTTAGCTCAATTTTTTTCAGAATTTTTCGAGTTATGAACGCGGAGCTATGATTTTTGTAGTGGACCCCAGTTTTCTCATGTAATGGTGACACAGGCCATCCCTAGTTTTCTTCCCTCTAGAATGGCTATGGTTCTACAAGTCTTCAAGCATGATTACAAGAGACAAGGCTCTTTTAATGAGGTCTTGGTAAGTCTAGAGTGATTCTATCACCATTTTTGGAGGATCCATCCTCATCAACAAATATCCACCTTCGACAACCTCTCTTATAATTTTCTTACCTCTCTCTTCTCTCCCTAATAAGCTTATGTCTAGCCAAAGCTAGACTATTGTAAATATTTCCTATCCTCTACATCCTACCCACATTCTCTCTTCTTCTCTCTCTATTGACTCTGGTATTTTAAATAATGAGGAGACAAGATGGGAGCCACAATCACATGCACCCCATTTTCCTAGTCACCAGAGTGGGACACTCACTTCAATTAGAAATATTGCTAAATTCTCTCCGCCTTCCCTATATAAGGAGGCCATGAGAGCTCACCATGACACAAAAAACACACACAACATCACCAAAGAATACACTATGCATTGTGTGTGCCTAGTGCACACCCACACACCCACACCATCACCATCACCGCAATCACCATGCTCATCTTGAGCATGACCTCTACACCCTTGGGCTATGGAAGATGAAGGGCAGCTAAATAAAGGATGATGTCCATAACCCTCATGCGAGTCTTCGCCGTCAACTCTCACCTATCCGTCATGTGCTCTACCACTCTCTCCCTTCTCATTCCCCTACCCTATGCTCCCCATTTCATTGCCTTATTCTCTAAATAAAGCTTGAGGTTTTGTGAGTATGATTTCCTGCAATGTTTTGCCCATGTGAGGTGTGCGGAATCGCCACCTAGTCTTGTGTTTGGAGTGAGCTTGTGTATGTGTGAAGGGTGTGCGGATTCGCCATCCTTCTGTGGTGCCTAAGTACTAAGCCGCAATACCCCCTCCCTCACTCTCTCTCTCTCTCTCTCTCTCTCTCTCTCACTTGATCTCATTTCCCTTCCTCTTCATCATTACTCCCAAGCATCCATCTCTCTTGGATGAAAACTTTGTTGTGGTGGTGTGTTGTATGCGTCCTAGCCGCTGAAGCTAGGTGGTGCCCCCTGTTTGCTTTACCATGATAGGCTGGAGGCGCGCCATTCGGTCCCCGGTGTTTTAGAGGCCGTCGGGGTTCGGGGTTCGCTTTGCTCCCTTCATTTGGTGCCTCCACTGAGGACCTTTTCATGAAACCCTTTAGTTTACAAGAATGAAACCCCTAAACTATTGTGAATGGATGAATGGCTAGCAGGATTTGCTAATTGAACGACAGAAGAAGAAGAGCTCCAAGCACAACTAGACGAACTCCGCATCTCCATCGAAGCTCGAGTGCCAGGCGTAACGGTAATCGATTTGCAGTGGGAGAGTCAACCAACACGCCAAACCCAATGGATATACATAGGCCAAGTGCCAAGAAGAAGAAGGAGAAGGTCGAAACCATGTCCGCAACCTACAACCAACCCACAACAACAAAATGGAAGGATCTCTACACAATAGAGAATCAACACTATTCTACTTTGAGAATCGCGTAACTGAAGTCAGCGAGGTAATTATCACAGTGAGTTTTCAAGTCGCACCTGATGCTGCAGCACAGATAACGGAATCATTGGCTCACACTCTCACTAGAGAAACTAGGGATCTATTGAGTTTGTTTCAGTAAAGAACACCACCCTCTCCCACAAGCTTGGACAGTGACTAAGCACCTCTAAGCTTCACATGAATCAGTACAACCTACCTCAAGACAGATCACACATACCTGTGACGTGTACGCTCAATCAAGGTAATATTGGATTTGAAGGCTCACTACCAGCACGTCATTGACACCATGCCTGGTGGGGAGCGGTTTTTGGAGGTTCTGGCATCAGATCAACCATTTGTCTTACCTTTTGTACAAGGCAATGTACCGTTTGAAGTTTTAATCTATGTCCTAGTATAAGAGGATATACACGCCTCCTTGTAAAGAAGAAAAAAAACTTATGCAAGCTAAGCAGTGTGTCTTTCTAGCTCTCTCTCAGTAATCATGGCAAGTGTAGCATTTCCAACATTTAAAGGAAAGAAGGGGGAGGATTTGGTAATAGACTTCCTAGATGACTTTGAAGTAGCATGTGTAGTGAGCAACAAAGATACGGATGAATCCCGGGTTAGAATATTTAAACATCTCATGAAGTTAGAAGCTAGATCATGGTACAATGCACTTCCACAAGCAACCAAGGATGACTGGGAACCCTTAAAAACCGCTTTTAAGAGGCGCTTTGGGGGAGGTACCACTTCAGAAAAGTTGTGGGACAAGTTGAGAGACTTGAAGCAGGAGGGTCTTTTAGAATATGCCACCTATGAGTCCAAATTTGTGGATTTGTGGGAACGGTGGGTTGAGTCACTGGCAAGGGGGGAAGCTGCACCCGATTTCCTAAAAAAAGATCGGTTCATGCATGGCTTATGGCTGCTTCTCAAGGAGAAGGTGAAAGGTAGATTCCCGGCTACGTACGAGTTAGCCGTTGAGATTGCTCGCCTTAAGGACAAGAAGCTGCGAATGAAAGCCAAAGAAACCGAGTCAATAGAAGCAGGAACATCACGTCGACCAGTAACTATGACAACCACCATTCCGCCACCACCACCGGCTCTTGGGGTAAGAGATGACCAACAAGATATGTTGGCCCATATTACTGACAACTGCAGAGTTTGTCTGTCCACTTAATACAGCAAGGGAGGAGTCAAGAAAGAGATCAAGACCCTGGAAGACCACGATGACAAAACAGAGAGTATCACTACTACAACTGCGGAGAAGACGGTCACGGTATGTACTACTGTCCCAAACCACGACAAAACTATAATAGAGGAGGTAGGAGGAACCAATTGTCACCCCCCTAGAGAAAGAACACCCCCACCCCGAGCACCAGCCCCACCAACACAAATTCTACGTCCGCCACAATCACCACTTACAATCATCCTACGCCCACCATCAATTGGTACCCGCACACCAAGTATCATTGGTCTTGCATAAGAGGTCAAGATGAAGGTAACCGAAGAAGGATCAAGCGAGAATTTTATTCAAAGAACTGAAGCAGTGGAACAAGAGGTTAAAGAATCAAAAGATGCTACCCAGGTGGGGGAGGTAAGTCAAGAAAATTGTGTTACAAATGTGAGTACATCTTTAACCTTGAATGAAATAGGCACCAAAGCGATCAATCGACAGCATTGGGCAGTAAGGGTAAGAAGGTGTAAAGTGTTGATTAGGCCTCGTCAGAGTAAGAGGAATTCAAAGGGCATGAAAGATACAAGAGAAGAGGAAGACCAGCCTGCTAGGAAGGCTTTGCAGAAGGTGGAAAACATATCAACCGAAGGGGAGGGCTTTGAAAACGGAAGCCTGTGCACCAGCATGGACCCAGGACAATGTAGCAAGCTAAAGGAATCTTGCATCAAGGCAGTTTCACTTGAGGACCATAACGAAGAGGTAAGTATGACTGAAGGTTTGGATTTGGATATTGCTCCAAAGGCTTGGCAGCCGAGCAAGACTTTATTGTGTAGTGTTATAGACTTAGAGATGGGTAATGCCTCTAGTCTACTGAAGGGTGTTATAAACTTGGAGATGGGTAATGCCTCCGGTATATGTGAGGATGTTCATAGTAAGTTTGATGATCAATATATTGCCAAACTTTTAAGGATGTTTCAAACTCCTCCACAACACAGCATTGTGTTTGCATGGGATGCATCAGACCTATGGCTATGGCTAGCCGCTATAACATATAGAGAGAAGATCAGCATGGAGATAAGAGCAAAGGAGCCATGGATAGACAAAAACCTGATAGAATGCAAGAATGAAGACCTCCTTCGCAATTTGGTACAATTTTTTACAAATAGTGCATCCTCTCTTTGGAGAAAGGTAAGTGGATTACGCTTGTATTTAAGCCGCAAGGTAGGTGGCTTGCTATTAGCATCAGTAAAGGAAGTTGACATGTTTCAACACACCCAAAAGAAGCATGATATGCTTGCAATTTTTTCCAATTATGGCAGTAAGCAGGATTCTGAAAACAACTGGAGCTCACCACACCAACAAGGCGGCCATATATGGTGGATTCTTGGCACACTCTTGGGAATCATAATTTTCAGTTCTGTCTTTGCACGAGCCAAGATGCTCATTTCCCCTCTCGCTACTGGTGGTTACAAATTTGGTCCAATTTGGCATGCAAATTTTATTGTTCGGACACTGCAGACAATGATCCTATTTTTCACTTGGGATCCAGGAGGACATTGGCACAAAGTTCTGGAAGCCATGGGCTTCCCCTTTAATCAACTGACACTATTACAAGGAACAAGCTATCACCCGGACCTGTTACAGATTCATGAATATCCCAGAAATCTCACCAATGGCCAAATGGAATGGCTAGTTCAGAAGGTAACTAGATATCGGATCCTACAGCTAAGCGGAAGAAGAAACATAGCTAGAGACATGAATGCCTCTAGCCTTAGGGGGAGGGCTAATGAGGCAAGCTTTTCCATGCATGGGAACTCCCCCATATATTTTTTTCCTTTTACCAAAATATTTCCCATTATATAAGCTACTTTTGATTTTTTCTTCCTTTTTCACAAACGTTTTAGCTTTTATTAAATAAATAAGACTTATGCTAATCAATCACGATGTAGCATAAATAAGTAAGCTTTCTTTGTTGATCTCTCTTTTGACCTTAAATATTAAATATATATAAATTACATTATATATTTTAGTATTTTCTAATATATTTTTCATGTATGTATATTATTCCCCCCTACCAAATATTTTATTCACTAGTTTTCATTTTCAAACCTCAACCCCACTTTCAAATTTCAATAATACCTCCATCTAGATGAT
Organism: Adiantum capillus-veneris; assembly: GCF_014529385.1. Classification (NCBI taxonomy): domain Eukaryota; kingdom Viridiplantae; phylum Streptophyta; class Polypodiopsida; order Polypodiales; family Pteridaceae; genus Adiantum; species Adiantum capillus-veneris. The sequence goes on along the minus strand of NC_140952.1, from coordinate 117,661,513 downwards.
TGGCAATCTTTTCAAAACTCTAGTTCATGTTTTCATACACATGAAGGAGCTTACACTTGAAGGCAAGAGAGAAGTCCACTCAAAGGGGACCACCAAAAGACTTTTGCAGCCACAAATAATACATTATTTGGCTGAATTTTTTAAGTAAAGAAGAACCCCGAATCTGAAGGAGCGTTCAACATAAAAGATGTAGCTCCTGATCTCAACTTTTAGCTCAATTTTTTTCAGAATTTTTCGAGTTATGAACGCGGAGCTATGATTTTTGTAGTGGACCCCAGTTTTCTCATGTAATGGTGACACAGGCCATCCCTAGTTTTCTTCCCTCTAGAATGGCTATGGTTCTACAAGTCTTCAAGCATGATTACAAGAGACAAGGCTCTTTTAATGAGGTCTTGGCAAGTCTAGAGTGATTCTATCACCATTTTTGGAGGATCCATCCTCATCAACAAATATCCACCTTCGACAACCTCTCTTATAATTTTCTTACCTCTCTCTTCTCTCCCTAATAAGCTTATGTCTAGCCAAAGCTAGACTATTGTAAATATTTCCTATCCTCTACATCCTACCCACATTCTCTCTTCTTCTCTCTCTATTGACTCTGGTATTTTAAATAATGAGGAGACAAGATGGGAGCCACAGTCACATGCACCCCATTTTCCTAGTCACCAGAGTGGGACACTCACTTCAATTAGAAATATTGCTAAATTCTCTCCGCCTTCCCTATATAAGGAGGCCATGAGAGCTCACCATGACACAAAAAACACACACAACATCACCAAAGAATACACTATGCATTGTGTGTGCCTAGTGCACACCCACACACCCACACCATCACCATCACCGCAATCACCATGCTCATCTTGAGCATGACCTCTACACCCTTGGGCTATGGAAGATGAAGGGCAGCTAAATGAAAGATGATGGCCATAACCCTCATGCGAGTCTTCGCCATCAACTCCCACCTATCCGCCATGTGCTCTACCACTCTCTCCCTTCTCATTCCCCTACCCTATGCTCCCCATTTCATCGCCTTATTCTCTAAATAAAGCTTGAGGTTTTGTGAGTATGTTTTCTTGCAATGTTTTTCCCATGTGAGGTGTGCGGAATCGCCACCTAGTCTTGTGTTCGGAGTGAGCTTGTGTATGTGTGAAGGGTGTGCGGATTCGCAGTCCTTCTGTGGTGCCTAAGTACTAAGCCGCAATACCCCCTCCCTCACTCTCTCTCTCTCTCTCTCTCTCTCTCTCACTTGATCTCATTTCCCTTCCTCTTCATCATTACCCCCAAGCATCCATCTCTCTTGGATGAAAACTTTGTTGTGGTGGTGTGTTGTATGCGTCCTAGCCGCTAAAGCTAGGTGGTGCCCCCTGTTTGCTTTACCATGACAGGCTGGAGGCGCGCCATTCGGTCCCCGGTGTTTTAGAGGCCGTCGGGGTTCGGGGTTCGCTTTGCTCCCTTCAGAATCAACCCTTTTTAAGGTTTGTGGAGCCTGATCGCTTAGAGAACGAGGTCCAAAAAGCAAAGAAGAGTGCTACAGGAGGCATGGACAATTATTCGGCATACTTCCCTTTCAAGTATAAGGAATACGAGATTCATGTCTCACTAATTGTTTTCTTGCTCCTGATCATCATAATTGTCATCAGCTAAAGCCTGATCAAGTACAAAATTGTATGCTCTTCTTGGGAGCAAGTGCAAATCGGCCTTCATCATGTGCTTATCTAATTCCTGTAAAGAATTGTGGCCAAAATTCTGGAGTTCCAATGACATGTACTGAGGTAGAAGAAGAAAGACTTGTTGACTACAAGTTTTTGGATCATTGATGGACAACACTCAATTTATACAGCCAAAATGTTAAGATTTCAAGAAATGAAAAATGATGGTGGCTCCCAGGATCTAATACAAGTTTATGAGAAAAGAAAGGCCCGGATTGTTGTAGATCCATCCCCACAAGTTGCAACAGCCATATTAGCCATAGCAAATGAGAAGGCCAAGGCGTTATATATTACGCAATCTTACAGTGCCATTCTCAAGCATCTTCGCAGTCAATGGATATTTCACAAACGCCCATCATGTCCAAACATTGGTGCAAAGGAAGGTGCATCATCTTGCACACCTTGGGATGTAAGTTTTCTTTTTCTTTCTCCCTCGTGGTTATATAATGATAAAACAACTAAAATTATCAGATTTACTTTATTTTTGGTTTTGCAGGCATCTCTTAAAATGGCAAGGATTTCTGCTGGTGCATCATTCATCACCAAACAAGTTCATATGGTCAGTTACTCTGATACTTTTTATGATCGATGGCTGAAGATCATAGAGAAATTAGAGAGAGAGACAATAACAAGCCAGCGGCGGCCACAGTTTTTAGATATTTGTGTGGTCTAGATGAAGACAAAGTAGAAAAGATTCAAACAGAAATAGAGAGTGGAATGATTGTTTTGTCTAAGGGTGCAAAGGTGTGATGGACATGACTGATCGTATCAAACAACTGAAACAAGATCGAATTATTCAAGATGAGTTGCTTGAGCAATTAAATTTGCTCAATGAGGAGAATCCATGTGAAAATTGGAAGAAGCTTTCTACCACATACAACATTAATGATGTTGTTTACTCCCATTTCTTGACACTCTGTGATACTTGGCTGACATCACAACTACAACGTGGTACAAATAAGATTGATTTTCCTGAAGAGGCAAGAAAATATATCCAATGGACGATCAACATTGCGAAAGATAAAGCAGATTCAATTATAGATCTTCCATGGTCTATATATGTTGTCAGTCTTCAAATGGAGGGAAGATCTTACTTAGAGAACCATCTAAACAACCCTATCCCTATAGGATTGTGTATCTTGGACAACACACGTGATTTGGAGAGAAATCTACAATGGTCAGCTGAGAGATTCAAAGATCTCATAGATGGAATTATGGCTATTGCAGGTGCGTCAACAGAACCACAATGTGCGATCCTTTCTTTTTTGAATAAAAAAGACTATGTGCAGTTACACTCTACTTTGCAAAGTGTAACAAACTATGACAAACATGGTCAAAATACAATTTGTTGGGGCATTGCACAATGTGAAGCATTTGGAATTTACTGATGCTATAGAATTCTTCACCACTCTTGTGTTCTTGAGCAAGGGAGATGCCTTTGAGGGACTTATTAGTTCTTCAAATCCAAGGACAGAATCCATAATACTAGATGCAGGACACCTTGATCTAGATTTTGGAAGTGTGAGTCAATTGTCAGATGTCGAGTTTCCAAGGGAAGTGTTTAACCTTGTGGACAATATTTACGACCAAAGAAATCTTAAAACAAGACATTTGAGCTTTGCAAATCAGCATGATGATGTCAAAAAATGGGCAAAACTTCAAGGTGATCAATTAGATCAGCCCACTGATGACCAAGGAGTATCGAATACGGTAGGAGCATCAACAAGTGAGACACCCATATCAATTATAGACTTTTTGAACCTTGAAGCAAGTCTAAGCTAAGCCTCTATACCCACTTGTCATGTAATTAAGCTTTTTATCTTGAAATAAGTTTGATATTGCTTTTTAAACATGTAATGATAGTTTCATCATGTATATTTTCAAGTACATTGATCATTGATTTAAGATCTTTGACTTTAATTTTGCTCAAAAGTATCATGCACTGAACCTTTTCTTAATAGTTTAAAATTGTAGGAAAGATAAATCATTACTTATTACATTAGTAATTTCAAGTAACATATCTACTAAAAAATATTTTAATGTAATTTGGCATACAAAAAATTGACTCTTTACTACGTTGAATTGATACTTCATGACATAAAAAACTTAAATAAAACATATAGTCTACAACGTTTGACATTTTTTAACCACAACATGTTTTAAAAAAATTTATTGCAAACTCAAAAATGATAAGAGATATTAAAAGACAATGTCTTTCACACTATGTGTGGCATGATGATCCTCTTGGTATACAAACTTTTCCCATTCCAAAGGATGAAGTCTTTTAAATAAGTGGTATTATCTTTGAAGTACGAGCTTCCAATACACAAGGAGCTAGTTATGGGCTTTTTGTGCATACACATCTTCAAAAGGGTATGACTATTCTCCATTATGGCGGTGATAAGTATTACCATGATACTTGGAAGAAGTTGTTCAAGATATCTCCAAGGGTCTAGGTACTCACTTCTGGAGGATCCAAATGTTAATTGTGTGGACGATGAGATATATATTGTTGCTAATGTAGAAGATGGAAATTTGGTAGGATATATAAATAGTACTCATGGTCTAAGTATGAGCCCAAATGTATGTTATACTTTTGATCCCAATTTTCTACCTTGGCATAAAGCCATTACAACACAAATTAGCTTGGATAAATGTGGCTATGTTTGTGTTGAAACCCTACGCCACATAAAAAGTGATGAAGAGCTTCTTGCAGAATATGAATTTACCTGACACTCCGGGGCTTCACTATGTGTAAAACTACCATATCACGTGCGTTCAAGACATGTTTGTAAAACCCATTATCTGTGAATGTTTTTAGGAATATAATATACCCTTTTCTTTTAAAATCTATAAAGTTTTTTTCAAATTTGAAAAAATAATGCCCTTTTGTATATATATTCTGTAAGTTTCAAGAACTTTAAATATCCTTCTGTTGAACTCACGTGATAGGTTACATTTTTATTAGGTGACCTCCCCGGGACCTGACATCACTCAAATCTCATGATAAAGTTCCTTATATGAAAGTTATTGATAATCTATTTGAAACTGACTCATTACTGAGTATGTATCATGATAAACACCATGGGTTGTGATGGCATTGCCATGTTGTGCAATGAATACTTGATTTCATATAAAAATCTATTCCTAGTGATATCCATAGAATTTCACAAGATTTTTGGAGGTTGCATAATAATGATCTATTTCAAAGTTCATATATCATGTTAAACATAATCCATACAAGTATTTGTATCTCATTGTACATATTTTATCAGAGCATAGACTTATGCATTAGAATTTATGCAGTAGTTCATTCTAAATGCATTTTTTAAATTGTACCATTAAGAATATCCCAATAGTGGATTTTGGATGTACCAAACCCATGTAAAACTTGTCTAGAATAGCTAAACGTTAAGTAAAGGATGCACTTCTCCATCCATACCTTGCTTAAAGTGTCTTGATGGTGGATTGAAAATTTCCTTGCTCCTCTCAACAAATTTTTTAGATTGGACAACTGGCGGATCTAGTATGCACCCATATTTACACAATGTTCTTTGCATGAAAAAGTACTAGTTTATTGAGTGCACCAACCACCCTTCCACAACTTGTTTGGAATGTTTGGTTTAAGATGCTACCACCTTCTAAGACTTGTTTGGAATGGCCAAATGGTAATTCCAAGTTTCACTTGTTTGTCTTTTGGTTACTTGGAAGAGCCAAGTTATGGGTATACATTTCACCTCCCATTTTTAGGATGGACTTTGAATCTTCATTGGTTTTACACACACAACCAACACAAACAATTTCATTGTCAAGTACCATATGCACTTTTTTTCCAGATTCAAAGTACATCCTAAAAATGAAAGGAGTGGTAGACCTTATTCTTGAATGATCCTTTATGATCAAATGGAGCATAGCTTGGACAAGTAGCAGAAATTATGGTTCTCTATGCTTCAATAGATCTTAGATTTAGTGGTGGACCTTGTGACTATCTATGGTACAATGGAACTTTTCTTGGACACGTTGTGGACCTTGTGGCTACCTATGGTGGAATGGAGCATAGCTCGAACAAGTGTTGGATTTAATGGCTCTCTATGCTTCAATAGAGCATAAATTGGACAAGTGGTGGACCTTATGGTCTTCTATGCTTTAATGGACTATAGCTTAGACAAGTGGTGGACCTTATGGATCTCTGTCTTTCAATAGAGTAGAGATTGGACACTTGGTGAACCTTGTATCTTTCTATGATTGAATGGGTTAGTTCCTTGGACAAGTGGTGGATCGTATGGCTCTATACCCTTCAATAAAGTATAGACTAGACAAGTGATGGACCTTGTGTTTTTTTATGATTGAATCGATCTTCACTTGGACAAGTGGTGGGTGTTGTGGCTCTCTATGCTTGAATGGATCATAGATTGGATAAGTGGTGGACCTCATGGCTCTCTATGCCTGAATAGATTATAGAATGGGACCTTATGGTCCTCTATGATTGAATGAAACATAGCTTGGACAAGTGGTGAACCTTATGGCTCTCTATGTTTCAATAGGGCATATATTATACAAGTGGTGGATGTTTATGGTCCTCTATAACTCAACAGATCTTGGCTTGGACAAGTGGAATGGAAAGGTAGTGAATCTAGGATGCCTTTTTTCTCTTACACCACCATGTTTAGAATGTTCTTGTGATGAATCTTGGATGCACCAAACGTTCCGTAATTTGTTTCAAAAGGGCAACTACTAAATACAAGATGCAATTTTCCTTCTCACACCTTGCTCAAAGTGGCTTGGTGGTGGATTATTTCCCTTACTCTTCAACAAGAAATTGAACATAAAATCTCCAAGTGATGCATCTAAGAAACAATATGTGTTCTATAACTTTTCAGAATGGACAAGTGGTAGATCTAAAATGGAACAAAGCTTCTATAAGTTGTTAAAAATAGTCACTTATTGTGGATCAAGGATGTGATAAGTGGTGAAAAATGTTTGTGGTGGATTTAGAATACACTCACTCTGATAGAAGCCACTAAGGTTGGCCAAGTGGTGGACCTTGGATGGATGGACAGTTCAACGACTATGATTGAATCTTTGATTGAGCTAGTATCTACTCTTCCATGATTTCTAGATTGGCCAAGTGGTGGATCTAAAGATGAGTACTAGTCTTCCATAACATTTTTTGATTCAATATATAGGATCCACACCAACATTCAGAACTTCATTAGAACGCCTTTGATTTTATTTAGGATGCATCCCTCATTGCACAAACTATATATAATGATAAGATGGCGGATTTAAGATCTAGTATCTAAATGGCCAAGTGGTGGATCTAAGATTTAATCATCCCACAAACATTGTGTACAATTACAAGCATTATGATGGTCAAGTGTTGAATGCACGTAACTTTAAGACATGGTTAAAATGGCCAAGTGGTGGATGTAGGAGACACCAACAATTGGATCCACAATTAAAGCCTTCGTTATAATGTCCAAGTGGTAGATCTTTGATATATCTAATTCCCAATTCTTAGTCTAAATGGCCAAGTGGTGGATCTACGATCTACTCATTCCACAAACATTGTGTAAAATTACAAGTGTTATGATGGCCAACTGTTGTTTGCACCTAGCTTTAAGACATGGTTAGAATGGGCAAGTGGTGGATCTTTGATCCACCTACTTTCCAATTCTTAGTCTAAATGGTTAAGTGGTGGATTTAGGATCTACTCATCCCACAAACATTGTGTAAAATCACAAGTGTTATGATGGACAAGTGTTGAATGGACCTAACTTTAAGACGTGGTTAGAATGGCCAAGTGTTATGATGGACAAGTGTTGAATGCACCTAACTTTAAGACGTGGTTAGAATGGCCAAGTGGTGGATCTAGGAGACATTGACAATTGGATCCACAATTCAAGCCTTTGATATAATGGCCAGGTGGTGGATCTTTTGACGCACCTACATCCCAATTCGTAGTCTAAATGGCCAAGTGGTGGATTTAGGATCTACTCATCCCACAAACATTGTAGTGGAATACTTTTGGATAGAGTAATGTAGAACATAGGCTTGGGCTTTATTTATGTACAAAGCTGGAGTGGCTATCTGGATGATAACTCTCCATGTGGCCCTTCTTAGAAGCTTACAATGTATAGGAAAAATGCCAATAGCAAATAGTATGCATATGTAGTGGTGTTTCTCATAGTCGTTGAAGAAGGATATACCTATCTCAACAGTCAAAGATATGATGGACCACTAGATGTAGACATGATGCATTTACAACCAATTCTTCCACGGGATCCTTTTCAAAAGTGGGGTCTAGATTCTTTGGGACCTGTCAAACCAACTGCAAAACTTATAGGAACCCATTACATTGTAGTTACAACTAGCTATTGTACTAAATGGGTGGAAGCACAAGCAATGAAGGATAATAAAGAAAATGTGTAGTAAAGTTCTTGTATAAGAACATAATGACAATATTTGGATGTCCAATGGAGTTGGTATCTAATCAAGGAGTTCAGTTCATCACTAAGATGATATCTTAGAAGTTGATTGTATATCACCTATGTGTGCACAAGAAGTCTACAATATATTACCCTAAGGAAAATCATCAAGCAAAGTCCACCAACAAAACCTTGATAAGAATATTGAGAAGAATGGTGTAAGAATTTAAGAAAGATTGGGATACAAAATTATATATATCACTATGGGCATTCATAACAACTTCTTTCAAAGTGGTGTATGGATTGGAAGTCACTGTTCCAATGGAGTTTGTGGTACAAACTTTGAGAATTTCAGTTAAGCACAAATATATAAGGAGTGGATTCAAAAAATTGGTCTTTTGGATCATGCTATGATTCCATGGAGGCATTAGAGGAATAATCCCATTTTGATGAACATCCTTATCGATGTACATGATATTCAGGGCAGCATCTTGGGCAGTTACTGGCTCAATCCTGAATTGGTGGGAACTGTGTTTAACCTGCATGTGGAGAAAGAAAACCAAATTGGTAAGGCCTCTGATGAGGTTATGGAAAATAAAATTTGGGCTGCACATGGTAATAGAAATTATTACCCCATTGAAAAGATGAAAAATTGTGAGGTCCCCACCCCGCTACCATATCCATTTGGCAATAGGAGGGTACTTGACAGGTCGCTAGGCCCTTATTGCTTGAGAAAACATAGTAAAAAAGGAATTGATTTCCAATGGAAGATCTCTCGTCAGTAAGTAGCTTGAGTCTGAACCATTGAAGAGGGTTCCTAGTCGTGTCTTGCAGGGAAAGCATGAACTAATCCAATTATTTTATACGTCCCTAATTCGTACCTTACAAAAGAGAGAAAATCCAAAAACCTTTTTCCCATAGCTTTTAGGGCCCCGTATATTTGGGACTTCTTGACTCTTGGCACAATGATTCTCTACTTTCTCTTCTCTTAATGAGAGGGAGTGGAGAGTTTCTTAACTAATCAAAACCACCTATCCTTGACTGGCAACTTGAGCTAGTCCCCACTTTGAACTTCACACTCACACTTTTTTCTTGTTTTCTAATTACTACCACATGATTGTTCATACACCAAATTCCTTTTTAAGATTCCCATCACAAGTTTGTTAAAACAACTCTTTAAGCATGATCAAAGAAAGCGTCACCAAAAAAGTATTTTCTAGAAGAAAAACCCCAAGAGTTCACTCCTCTTGGCGAGAGTTTATAGCTCCCGGTGTCTTTAGCTTCCCATAAAACTAAACTATTCTGCAATTTGAGCACAAACCACAGTGACTAACTTGCAACCTGGGCACAAACCCGCAAGATATGTGCACCCATATGCGCTGCTTTAGTGTTCACTTCGCTATGCCCTCCTCCCAGAATATCAAACATATTTTTTAATATATCGGTAAAGAGTTTTTGAATGGGGAAGGTTCGAGATTTTTTCTACTAGGAGAACATTTGTTTTCTACTTCACACAATATATCCTCAAACAATCCTTACATATCAATAAAAATTGAATAAAATTGACAAGCTTAACTGATGAAGTTTCAAATTGGGACTGACCCAATCTTTAGGCAGTTTTCTCCTTCCTAATTACTCATGATGCATGGAACAAAATACAAGTTTCCTACCATTCATGAGCAATAACATCACTTCATGGGATAAGTGGAAAATCCTCATCCGGGACCTTCCCTTTTCCTTTAACATCACTGGTTCCACGTTCGTGATCATGTGACCCATCATAGGGAGTTCTCTTGGGTGCCATTCCCACTACTAGATACTTAGCCTAACTTGAAAAGTTGTAAGCTAAAGTATAAGAATCCAATGGAAGTAGGGTAAATGATTATAAGTGTTTTAATTCAAAAAAATATACGATTAGTCCACACATAAAACCAAAAACATATGCTTGCTTAATCCTCCCTTAATATTATGATAAACATGTGTTATAACCCACACTAATCACATAATTAATCACTTATATCTACTTGCAAGATCAATCCATCATTTTAGTTGAAACAATTTCTTGAATATGATTAGCTAACTCATGCAAGCATGTAGGTTACATTGATGAATAATTGTGCATGGAGTCAACAAAATTGATTATGTAGTCGAGTAGTGAGACCTTCATTACTTTGTATTGTAGAGAAATTACTATAAAATAGGTATAATGATTGTTGATTTCCAATTGAGGATAGGTAAATAAGAGTATAGCATTTGATAGCAATTCGAAAGGGTTCTAATTGAATAATAATATGGTAGTAGTTGGAAAGGATTCCAATTGAGAGAAAACATTGATAATAACTTGATTAAATGATAGATTTACATTACCCAGATGTTCTTTGGAGTTATTGATCTCCCAAAGCTTCGATGTGGTAGTCACCCATTTGTTTATTACAGCAACAGAGGTCCCTTCTTCCAAGTGTGTTCAAGTGTGTGTAAAATTGAGTTGGAATGCCGTTTATATAGAGTTTGGAGGTTCCTTGTTTCGTAAATCAGCCCCATACCTCCCCTACTCGCCCCCTCTTGCTAAAAGCATGTGTGGAGGTGTCACAAGCTCCCACTTAATCATTAGAGGTGTCCCTCTTTACCCTTTTGGTTGATACACCTCACGCACTTACCCATGCTTATAGTCAACCATATCATAAGAGATGGGTCCATGGCTACGGGTCATTTATGGGAAACCATGGACATACATAGACATGCGCATACGTGTCCATGCACATGCATACATATACTTAACTTAGATTTTAATAATTAGTTTATTAACACTAGGATGAAAATTATTTGTCTAGAGTGAGCTTAGCTTACCAGAATTTAATTATGAACGTTGCTATCAAAAGACAAGCTAAGGAGTGAGATGCACACACCTGCTATATCTAGAATTTTTTGGAGTAGGTAGCTATTTTTATGAAAATTTAGGACGGGGTAGATTTAGACAAGATGATCACGTTTATGTGGATGTAAGCACCTCAAAAGTTACTATATTTGGACAAAAGTGACAAAAAAGAACAAATTTATTTTTTTAAAAGTTTACAGTATTATATACATCAGTAGCTCATCTGAGGTGAAAAACTATCAAAAATAAAAACTTTTTGTGTATTCCTTTGCATGGGAATCGCCCCTCTAAAGGTGCTAGAGACCTTACAAAAAACCATTTTAGGTTTCATCAAATTAAGTGGTATTTCGAGCGGGTTTGTGTGTTAGTGAAGCTTGAGTATACCTCAAAGGCGAACTATGCAATCCTAAATGTTGTTGAATCTGGGAGACATATAAGATGGGCGAAATTGATGTTCAGTAGGCTAAATACTGAAACTCATCAAAAGAGAAAGACAAGGGATATGACTAGAGAGATTGAAGCATTTTTAATAGCCTTGCAAATACATGCCATCAGTATGACCTCTCTATGGGGTAGCACTCCTGGGAAGATGGAAATGCAGTTGCTCACAGGTAGGTCTTCTTCCGTGTGAAGGAGTGCATCTAGGGGAAGCAAGGATGTACAATTTAAAAGAGAAAAGAAGGAATTCATAAAGAAGAGTCTTCAGGGTGTAAATCAGGGTAGCCACATCTTCATTTAGTCTGCAAGAATAGGAGGATATTTGGAAATGTTTAGGGGATGAATTTGATGCTACTATGGAAACCCTATTAGTGTCTCCTAAGGCAATTTCAAAGCAGGAAACACAGTCAATTTTTAGCCCTCCTTGAAGCTCAAAAGGAAGAAGATTGATAATCATGAAACTAAAGAGAGAGGTGACATGTTATTCAGCTAAATTTGACATTGAAACAACCATTGTTGATGCTTAGAAGGCCATGGATCTGGTTAAAAAATTTGTGAGACAAGGCTAGCTTAATTATAATGTTCTCCAAAGCAAGAAATTTTAGTTGTAGAGAATATCAAGTACAAAATATCAAGTAGGTCGGAGGAGGATGAAAAAATAATTAAAGATCAGGAGGATTTTATTGAAGATTTAGAGTCAGAATTGAAGAAGGCAAAGGAGAAGGCCATGTTTTACAAATTTCCCTTGGATAGAAGACAAAATATTGCACAAGAACTTAAAAGATGGAAGGAAAAGTGAGAATTAGAGGGAAAACTATGAGACATGTTAGATGATGATTTTGACTTGGATGGTTGGTATATGTCAAGCTAAGATGTAGAGGTATGCTGAAGTTTGAGGTCAAAAAACAAGGAGAACAAGTATGGTTGAAATTGAGAAAAAGAATTTTTTCCTTAGCAAGTATTCCTTATCAGGCATTTGCTAAAGAGGACCAAAATTCTGAGTATGCACTGTTGCAAAGGAAATTTGGAGAATTAGAGAAGGAGATGGCTGAGTTGAAGGAGAGAGTAGCTGAAGGAAAATTTCAAGTGCGGATTCAAGAAGTGGAATCAATTGTTGCAGGGTTGGTAAGGGAACTCAGACACAGGAGGACTTGTTTACATCGGCCAAAGTTGTGGAGAGCCAAGAAAGTATGGAAGAAGAACAAAAAGTGCAAGAAATTGGGGATAATGTTCCAGATTTGATTGAGAAACAAATTGAATTCGAGGGTATTATTGTAGAAGTTGTCGAGGAAATACTTGGGGAAACTATTTCAACAGAGGACTCTCTGATGTCACTCAGAAGAATCAACGAAGTTAGGAAAAGAAAGAATCTGGAAGACCAAGAGAAGTTGGACAGGTTGAAGAAAATATGGTTGAACCAGTGAATGCTTTGGATGTGCCCTTAGGGGAGCTGCTAAAATGTTTAATATTTGAGATGATAGATTGAAGAGTGTCTTTTAACACTGAAATGGGGAGTGTGTCATAGCATTTTGTGTACCTTGGTTTAGATACGAGGCACTACACTTTTCATCATGCTACTCTATGGGCACAAATTTTTTGTGAGCAAGGGATTTTGTGGGTCCAAGTCAAAAAACAAATGTTGGAAAAAACTTTCCACCAACGGGTTGTGCTAGATGTTAAAGACATATTAACTATCTTTCTTACTTTAAGTCAAGTGTTTGTAGGTTCAAGCATTATTCAGTAATTTCGTAGTGTAAAAGGGTGGAACCTCTTCAAATCAAAATCAAGAGTTATCCCAAGAAGCTATAATGTTTGAAGTACATTGAATGAGGAAGAAGAAAGAGGTTGAAACCCTATGCACTATGTATTCATGGTCTTTTCAAGCAATCTATTGTTAGTTGCGGTGTAGTAACCTAGTTTTTTCTTGATTATCATTTGCTGTCTGATTAACATGTATTTGTAAATCCTATGGATGATATACTTAAAATAGAAGCATATGCATGTGTTATTATTCTCCCAAATTCCCAATACCGTTGTTGTTACAGTTTCTAGGACCTTGATCATAATGGATCGTGATTTTGGTACTTCATTGGACTGCAAAAAAAACTTCGTAAACTAGTACCCCTAAGTGTCTTAGACCTCCTCCAAAAGTTTTGTAACATTTGGACTTTGTTTGTGTGTCGACATGGTGAGATGACTGATCACAATGACATAGGACATAAGCAGGTTTCCAGATCCAAGAGTGATAAATTAGCTGGTGTTAGAGATATCCATAGGTTCATTTCTTGAGGTTGACACCTTTAAAGAGTCTCTATGCCCCATACGAGTTTATTCATTGAGTATTGGCGTTATGGTATTTCCACATAGCTATGCTACAGACATCCGTCGTGGGGCCACTTACAAATAGAGATCCCACTCTCTTTCTCTCCTTATGTGTCTCCAAAGGGCCATGCTTTTGCTTAAGTACCCCAAAACCGTAATGCATATTCTAGCATGTGGTTTGATTTGGCCACCATGTGGCATGGCTAGGTGCATTCGGCCATGAAAACTTCATTAAAAATTCTCAAAAAACTTTCTTTTTCTCCAACTTCAACACCTTGCCATTTACTACCCACTCCTCTGATTGCCAAGCTACAAAAACCAAGTGAAAGCCCTCCATGCCAGATTTAATTTTTGAAAATTTTGCCACATTTTGACTCTATTAAGGCCTCGAACCTTGAGCCACAAAAAAAAACATATGGAACCACTTACAGTGCTTCTATTCTCAACTTTAGACTTTAGTTTCTCTAGGATTTGAGCTTTGATTGAATTGCTGTAACTTCTTGTGGTCTTCAAATGCATAGAGTCTATAAAAATCTTGGCAAGGTTAAAAAAACGGAGGTGACACACCGATCAAAGTAGTCAAATCGGCACATAAATGACGCACGGTGAAATTTCAATTGCTCATATCTTGGCCATTTGAACTTTGAGTGCCAATCCAAAAAGACTCACATGCACCATAAGACAATCACTTCTTATCCATGTATTCACTTGAGCTCGGACCATCCTTTTGCTACAACCCAACCTAGTAAGGATTTGCAAGTCACTTTGAACTTCAAGTTACCATAACTTTCACACCGTAGCTTCGTTTGAGGAATCATCTAGACCAAAATATAGATCACAATTGGGGCCACCTTTGGCACTCCCATTTTTTCACTTTTTACCCTTCAACCTTACACCACTATAAGGCACCATGGTAAAGCACCTTGGCATTGAAAACTGCATAAAACATACATATCCTCTACTCCTTGCCTTCCCTTGATCTTTATAGATATGTAACCACTTTGGTATTCCATTGAGAGCAGACATATCCCTACATTACACTCTTCGCAACATCGACAAACTTTAGTTGCACCAACGTCAAAGAGAGTTTGGTGTTGATAAAAAGCTGGATGAACCTAAGTAAATAAGAATTTAACAACCATAAGAAGAAAAGGTAAAGCCAAAGCAAGCACTAAAGCAGATCAACCTTGCAAGTCAACTTTACCTTCAACGAGTCTCCATCAAAATTCCTACACAGCCTCTACATATCAAAATCCAAACCATAAACACTACATAGGAAACCTAAGAAAAAAGCTTATCAACCAAAGTTTTCATCACAACAAAGCCTCAAGGAAAAGCCAAAAAGAATGAACCAAGTGTTATTATCCATAGAGCACTTCAAAGTTAAAGATATAGTTTGAATACACCAATCACAAGCTCAATCTCAACAAAACAAAAGTACTAGGGTGGGTACCAGCAAATGATTCAATCAATACTTAAGGCTACTTTTAAGGAAACGATAATGTTTGGGCCAAAAAGCCTCAGGTAATATCCTCAACCTAATCATATCAAGAGAGATGTTCTACAAAGAGAAATCTGAGCTATCAATAGAAGAAAAGAACCTCAATAAGGAGAGTGACAAACCAATAAAGAAAGAAGAAGAGAACTTCAAAGAAACCAGTAATGTGACAACACTAGGTACCAAAGTCAGACCTCAACCAAGATACCCAACAAAGACATATGAAGCAACGGATGATTCTAGTCAAGCTACTGGAATCACAAGGATTTTATGAAGGTAACACTCGAATATAGTTACCAAAAGTGGTAGCCCAACCTGGAACATTTAAGAATATTCATGTAGCATGTACAAGGATCCATCCAAAGGCAAACAATGATAACCAAGAGACAATAGTGTAAAGGAATCAATAGAAAATTGGGTCCTGTGCAGGGACCCGTCTGCCGTCTTTCATATAGCTTGGTTTCATTCCAGTAATGGGACACATCAACCCCAGTGGTGGATTGGTTACAACAAGCTACATGAGACTCTCTTTGTCAGATCTTGGGTTCAAGTCGTGTTGGCACACTGGCTTGAATTAGGCCCCTTGTTGTCTACTACTGGCTGGTGGCCAATTTTTTTACACACAAAGTTTTTTTTTGCTGCTTGATACCTATGCGCCTCATCGCTCATGATGCCGTCTCTACCATAGATATCCCTCAGTAGCATTCATCTCTCAAATGAGCCATTCCAAGGTAAAAATAGTACGGAGCAATGGTAGCAATTTGTCATCTCTCTTAAGTGGTCTTATATTGGGGTTTTTTTCCTAGAAGCCAATCACAATCAAGGGTGATATAGTGTCCATATGGATACCTCATCTTTTACTATAAAAACAAGTATTTTACAATGGTAATAGTCAGATATGGATACCAAAATTCAAGTGCCCATTAAGTCATAGAGAAAAAAAAAGACAATCACAAAGGATAAAAAACAAGGTGGGTTACAAAACTGCTATTAGAAACTCAATCACTGAGAACCCATAAACATCTACTACTGCTTCTCATGGGACATAAAGCAAAGCTCCATCAGTCCCTACAACCATGGAGCATGTTTCATAAATTATTATTGACACACAACAAACAAATCAAGAAACAAAAGAAGTATGCCAACCAAAGACCAAAACAATGAAAAGGCCTAAATCTCAAGAACCTATGGAATTGGGTTTCTAGCCTTAAACAAGTACATCCAAGTTGCCACTAGAAATACATGGCATAAGATTCTGGGTTGGGTAGCTACTTCGGGCTAACACGCAATGAAAAATTTAAAAACAAAATTATCAACAAAAATCATATGGAGCTCAAAAAGTGCTTTGAGTTGGTAAAATATTGTAGAGGACTCACATTGTATTGGAACCAAGAGCAAGGTTCATCATCAAGTCAATGACCCAAAAAGGCTCAGCATCCATAAGGGCAAGCAACACCAATAGCCACTTGCACTGCGAAAAGTGACAATAAAATAAAAAATTAGAATAAAAATAATAATACAAAATTACCTCAAAAATACCAATTCAACACATGTATCAACCAGAACACAACAGATATGAATCACTGAAGGAAGGGGAGAGCCCCATTAGCTAAATAGTAAATTTAAAGCTAAAGACCTAACTAATGACCAAATTTGTACATGGGTCAATAGAGCATACAGGCACCCACCTAGCTAGACACCACATTTTAAATGAATTTGTACTCTATTCTTTTTTTGAGCTAGTATAGCTATATGAAAATCTTTATTCAAGAGTAGCAAAGTTATAATTCTATCCTAAAATGTGTAAAAGCCCATGTGAGCTGGTCATTGGCCATTTAGAAAGCCACATGTATTAAAGCCAATAACCTTAATGTGAATGGGAGGCTTATCTTTTGCAGAGAAAAGAGATTTTTTGTACGTACGCTCAAGCAGCCAAGTAGTTGTAATGAGCATATCTAGTGATTGGGTAATCCGTTTCAATTCCAAAAAATACATTGTGTTCCTTTTCTCTTTTCTCTTTCAATTAAGTGTAAGCATTGCAAAAATTTATTTGGTTCGTGACTATGCATCTACAAGCATAATCTTCTGATTTAAGTGGTTCATGACTATGCATCTACAAGCCTAATATTCTGATTTAAGTGCTTAATTCATTGCTTTTTACTGATGTCTTGACCATAGGAGAGTGTTATAAGACCTTAGGGAAACCTAATTGGGCTGTTTTATTGCAATTTCTATGATGTGGGTCACAATCCATGTACCTTGTCAAAATGCTGCTAGACTTTTCCTTTATGTCTAATAAGTGTTTCTTTAGCGTTTCATGACAATCTAATTCTATTCATTTGTCAAATGGCATGTTGATCAAGAGTGATGAGAAAGGACATAGAAAAATTTCATGATCTTTGAGTGATGATTTGCTTGTTAAGGTAATGTGCTTCTTGTTAGGTTCACTTCTGAGGATTGACAACCACAAAGAGTCTTTGTGCACCATTTGAGTCACTTCATCGAGTATCGACATATTATGTTAGACTTGCTAAATAGCTATGCTACAATCATCCATTGTGGTGACCGACTAATACCTTGGATTTCATTAGTCCATCATGCCTTTGAAGTTGATAACTCAATCCTTGAGCTCGGATATCATGTCCTTCTTTTCACTGTCAGTAAGTACTAATTTCCATGCTATCCTCAAACAATCTAGATATAATTCATTTTATCTATTAGCTCATTGCAAAATAGCTACAAAGTTGGTTAAAATCTTGGTAGTTTGTCCTCATTCATGGTGGGTAAAACATATAGAATAACAAGAGAATCTAGAATAACCTCAATGTAATTAGCACAATCTTATTCTCGTGTTGCATCATCTTTTTTACAACTCTCACTAGGTGGAATAAACTTTTCAAGGCTTGTTCGTGCTCTTGAATGGTCATTCTGGTGATCTTTTCTCTACTGTTGGATGCATTGTTTTTTATCAAGGAAACTACTCTATGGTCTAAACCTCTTTCAAAAATTTGAGATCCTTTGACTTCAGCTCAAATGTCCTGCGTACACCAATTACTAGCAGGACTTCTAGCTAAATGCCTAGTCTTTAAAAATTCATATTTGTCATCTTTTGTGCATGATAATTTCCATTAATGTAATCCTATGTTAGAACATATTTAGGTATATGGTTCAACACTTGGATTACATTTGGATGAGGAGGGAATTATTAAACTTGTTGTTCATGGTAGTTCATAGCCTTCCATTGCTTCATCATCCTCTTAGCACCAAAAAACAATAATTGATGCCTCTACAAATCCACATAAACATTTTCATTATGTAGATAGGTTTGGATCTAGAGATGCTTTTATTTCTTTAGCTTCTTATTGAAACTGAGACATTGATTAGAAAAACCAAATTTATGGTCTGAGTTAAGCTCCACCTAGACTACTTTCCTCTTATTATTATGTGTAAAGACCATGTTTTTTCTATAGGGTGACCAACCAAGGATTTGATTAACGTGATCACGAACATGTGCACACGTTAATAATGTTGAGTGATCATGTTTCAAAATACCTGATCACATTAAATATTCATGTGACACTCCCTTAACCTATAGAAATCATCCAATTTGGTAAGCCCACTATGATGTTTTTACGCTTGCTTTTGGACTATGTCATCATCTCATTGGAATTGGAGCTGATCTCTTTAGATAGTTGATTCCAGTGTTAGAAGTTTACAGCTACTGGTGATGTGCTAGTTCAAACAGTAGACTGGACAAGGAAATAGAAACTTAACTGGAATACATCTACTGAAATGAGAAATAGAGTGAAATACTGAGATGATGTTCAGATTCAAATTCAGATTCAGACTCAGAGAGAATGAGTACAAAGTATGTATGACTAGAGTATATTGGACTGCTGTATTTAGGATTACAGATGAAAGATTACAAATAAAGATGATGTGGCTCAAGAACAGCTCAGGAGTTAAGGATTATGAATCAAAAGCTAAGCAAATGTTCAACCGAAAAATGCCACCCGATTAATGCCAACCCGATTACAATGTAATGGGTCCTATTTATATGCCTTGGGAATTACCGTGGTAACTATCGTGGTAATTACTGTCTGATCCATTGTTCGTCTCACAAGAGCCGGTTCCCACCCAGTGAGACTGTCTCATCCATCTACATCCTTCCCTCCTTTCTTGAATTTTGGCAAGATTCCAAAATTTCTGAGAAAAAAATCCACCGTCTGATTCTTCCAGAATGTTGCTCGTCGAGTGCTTGACACCCCTATAATTGTAATCCCATGGGCATCCAGCCAAGTCTGGCTGAAAAAAATCCATCGTCTGATTCTTCTGGAATTTTGCTTGTTGAGTGCTTGACGCCCTTATAATTGTAAATTCCAAAGGACCCTCAGCCAAATGACACCAACCCCTAAGTGAAAAAATCCAATGTTTGCTATGAAAACTGGTGGAAAAATCCACCGTCTGATTTGAAGATTGGCGGAAAAATCCTTGACCAAATTCTGAGATGGAACTACCCAGTATCCTTCCACTGAACCCGCTTCCGTTTAACCTTTGACCTGGATGGCGTCTGAGAAGTCCCAGTGCCAGCATTCTCCTTCTGAATGAGCCTGCAAATGGCCTCCTGCTCAAGCTGATCCTGCCTTTCTGTGGTCATCTCAATTTCATAAGGTGTGAGAGGATGATAAGTTCTAGTGTAGGGATAGAGCGTACGTCTGCCTTTGGTGATCCTAGTTCTAACCAGTTTATGACAATGCGAGGCTATATGGATCCATCCTTCTGGGAGAGGATGATTGGTTTTGATTTGAGCTTCAAAAAGAATCTCATCCATCTCTCTGTACTGTGGTCCTAGGCCTGGTTTAGCCGTAATGTCCTTTTTAGGCAGTTTTAGAGGACTCAACATTGAGTTGCAGCAGTTGGTTGGTGATCTTAGTGAGGCCTCTGATAAGAATTTTCCATTGGCCCATACATATTTTGATCCTCTTCACCTCATATTTCAGCTCCTGAAGATCATTCAGTTGAAGAGCGTCGTTGAACACTGTTTGTCAAGTTTTCCATTCCACAGTCGATCGCTCATACCAATCCTGAAGATCATCAGTAATCTTGAAATATGTGAGCCGATCGAATAGTTCTAGATGTTGAGGATAAAGTGCTGGAAAAAATCTTGGGCTCTGCCTCTCTTGCTGGTAAAGCATACAAGAGAACAGGGGAATCAGACACAAATTCCAAGAAGTTAAGGACAGTCTAGTTCTCTTGCTGCATCATTTTTCTAGTTACTCTAACCAGGTGAAACATCCACCGGAGAGCAGCTGCCTATTCTCCTACTGACATTTAAGTTTGAGGTCCCTTGCTGGTGGTAGTCTGGTCTTCAAGAACGGTCCGCACCCTTTGATCCAAAACTCCCGTAGCAATCTGCATTTGCACTAAGACCTCTTTCAATTGATTCCGAAAATCCTTCATGCATTTATATGTCAACTTGTTCCTCAGCAGAAGCTCTAATTCCATGGCCAGAGAGTGATAATCTGCAATAGACTCCCGTTGCCAATGGGGATTGGTTAATCTCTCTTTAGCAATTAGTATCCATTCAGGCACCCTTTCTAACAGCTGTATTGTACTGGGATGCGTAGGTAATTGGCAGGCCGCTTGATCATGGAAAGCAACTGATTTCCAATGCTCAACCATTTCCTTGGCACCAATATATAGTCGCGACTAAAAGCACTCCAGATCAGAGAAAAGATCATCATCCTCTAGATACCGCCTGGTTATAGGAGCCTGCTGATGTCTCAATCTCTTGTTCAGTGTGATGAGCTGTAATGAATGTTGCTCATCCCTCAGTCATAGCTTTGCCTTTCCCTTTCACATCCCTACTGTGTTGTGACTGATGTGACGGTGGATTCTTAGTGTTGTTGGGTTGTTGCTCTCCTAGCTGCTACTGATTTCTCGACTGTTGTCCTTCATGCTGGTCTGGATGGTCTTTCTGTGATTGATTTCCTCCAGTTGGCCTTGTACCACCAATACTAGGTCCTAGAGGTGGACATGGAGGAGAGACATCATCATCATCATTATGCCCTTCGACTGGTTCATCCTCCTCCTTCTCTTCTTCTTCTTCCTCCTTATCCTCTTCTTCAATGGTAGTTTGCTGTTCAATGTAATCAAGGATAGCTTGATTTGTCAGTGCACTGTTATATTCAGTAACTTTATCCTGCAAATCACTCTGCATTGTCCCTGTTGGAATTAGGGTTGCAGAGAAACGCACACAGCTTGGAGAAGATGAAGGAAGCTCAAGGCACGCAATAGAGAGTGTATTACTTAGTGTGGAATGGAAAGATAGATAGCCTTAGAGTGATGGGCGTATATACAATGCTTGGGGGAAAAAACCTCCTAAAGAGGGGAAAAATGCCCCAGTGGTCCTAGTGTGTTCACACACATCACTACCACATGTATATGGTAACAAATCCCCCCTAGAGTGATGCCTTGAACGAGAGCTGGCACATGAGTAAAGGGAAGTGCCATGCCCTGAGGACATAATTAGTCCACACCGCAGAGTAAGCCCAAAGCTTTGTGGAAAGCTTCAAGCTTCTCACAAGACAATGCCTTTGTGAAAAGATCTGCAAGGTTGTCCTGTGTTGGCACATAAGCCAAGCTGATCTCTCCTGCTGAGAGCCTCTCCCTGACATTGTGGTAATGCACCTCAATGTGCTTTGTGCGAGCATGAAAAACTCGGTTCCTCACAACTGCCAATGCGCTCTAACTGTCAGTGTAGATAGTGTTGGCAATGTCCTATCCAACACCCAAACCAGCCATAAGGTGTCTGAGCCATACACACTCAACCGTAGCTATGAAGACTTCCCTGTACTCAGCCTCACAACTGAAGTGGCCACAGTAGCTTGCTTCTTGCTCAACCATGATATACATGAACTGCCAAGCATGAAACAAAAACCACTTGTGGACACTCGCGTGTCAAAACAACTAGCCCAATCTGAGTCCGAAAAAGCATGTAAGGCTGCCGGCAATGATCCCCCCTTGGGATAAAACAAGACAAGATGTAAAGTGCCACTAAGGTAGCGGAAAATCCTCTTGACAACCTGCCAATGCTTAGACCGTGGACTATGCATAAATCTGCTAACCTATGAGACTACAAACTAAATATCTGGCCTCGTGCTGCATACATAAATGAGGCAGCCAATAGCAGTTTGATAAAGAGTGACATCAGCAGGATCGCTAGCATCATGTAGACTCAACTTCAAACCTGTTTCCATGGGAGTGGCAATAGGTTTGCAATCCTCAAGTCCAAACTTACATAGCAATGTCTCTATGTAACTTTTCTGACACAAGGCAATACCACCATCACACTGCTTAAACTGTATACCCAATTAATGATGCAACAACCCCAAATCTTTCATCTTGAAAGTAGCATTCAAATCAGCCTTAAATTCAGCAATATGTCTCTCATTTGGACCAGCGATCAGCAAATCCTCGACATAAAGAACCACAATGAGAAGTACATCACCCTCACGATTTACATACAATGTGCTTTTTGTTGGACTGTTACGAAAAATCTCGTTTAACCAAATGAGTGTCATCTTTCTCATACCAAGCACGAGGAGATTGATTCAACCCATACAAAGCCTTCTTACATCTGCACACTTTGTCCTCTTGTCCTTTTATGACAAAACCGCGAGGCTGCATTACATAAACTTCCTCAAATATGTCAACATTCAAGAAAGCAGTAACAATGTCTGATTGATGTACATCCCAACCAAAATGAGATGCCAATGCACATAGAAAACGCACAGTAGTCATACGAAAAGTGGAAGCAAAAGTCTCTTCATAATCAATGCCTTTTTACTGTGCATAACCCTTTGCAACAAGTCGAGCCTTATGGCGATCGATCTCACCATCCGGCTTGCGTTTCAACTTGTAAACCCACTTCGTACCAATGGCCTTTTTGCCAGGAGGCAAATCACACGTGCATCATATTCTAATTGCATGGCAGCCATCCAATTTTTTGAATTCTGTGCTTCATCAAAAGACAGAGGCTTCTCAACATCATGTAAGCTAGACACAGCCAAAGAATAACAACCTTATGCATAAGATGCATGGTGAGATCCTGAACGAGTATGGCTAGACAAAGGTGCATCCAATTTATTGTCACGCAAAGTGTACACTAGACATTTTGGCATACCTCTAGCCTGCTCATTTTCAGCCCTTTCCTCATCAAGTACATCATGTACATCTGCATCAGTAATAGGGTGATCTATAACATTTTTAAAAACCCCCATAGGCTGTACATTTGCCTCATTGGAACTTACATTCGTATTTCCACCCACTGAAAAGAGGCAACAAAGTGTCATATATGTCCTGTGAGCTTACATTACTGTCTCTAGTACATGACAGCAAGAGCTGAACAGAATCTTCCACAAACACTACATCCCGTGAAATGAGAATATGTTTTTTTTGCGGATGATATAACCTGTAACTTCTGCGTTGTGTTTGTGGCACCAAAGCATATGCCAAACAGCCAAAAACACGTATGTGCTCAATAGAAGGCTTTCTATCATGCCATGATTCATATGGAGTAATAGACTGCAAAGCTTTTGTAGGACACCTATTTAGTACATAAGTGGCACACATGATGGCATCAAGCCAAAAAGAATACGGCAAAGCTTGACTTTTGACCATACATCGTGCCATTTCCATCAGCGACTTGTTTTTCCTCTCAGCAACACCATTTTGTTGAGGTTTATTTGCAATGGTGTTTTATCCCACGACTAGCCAGAAATGCATTAAATTCATGAGACATATACTCCCCCCCTCGATCAGAACGGAGGGTGCCCATAGTACATTTCGAGACATTTTCAGTGGTAGCCATAAATTGTTTGAAGCACATAAAAACTTCGGACTTCTCTTTAAGCGGAAATACCCATGCATGCCTGGAGTAATCATCAATGAACTTCACAAAGTAAAGGTAATTGCCCAAGGATGAAGTTGGGATGGGCCCACAAACATCACTATGCACAAGATACAACCTGCATGTGGCCCAAACAGAACCATCCTTTCGAAACTTAGAACGCTGCATCTTACCCAAAATACAGCCTTCACAAACATGTTTGACAGGTGCTTCAAGAGGCGGCAAAGAAGCAACCATATTAGATTTTTGCAAACGCAGCAAAGTGGCAAAATTCAGATGACCAAAACGTGCATGCCAAAGTTTTGCATCTGAAATAGCCCTTGAATTTGCAACAACATTTGCAAAAAAATTTCCACACTTGTCATACAAAGTGAGCTTATACAGCCCACGGCACAAAAGTCCAGATGCAACAATTTCATCACCAAAACTGAGATCATGAATTGTACATCTATTATCAAAATTGAAACAGTTTTTGTACATCCTCACCAAAATTTCACCACAGATTCTTCGTGATCCTAGGTACATAAAGTGCATCAACAAGTGTGAAGAAATTGCCATTAGCAGCAATAAGCACAATCTTTCCAACTCCCTGAACTGGATAAGAGGCATTGTTGGCACAAGTGACTGAATTCCCATGAGGGACAGGCTCGAGAGAGGTAAACAATTCACGATGTGAGGTAATGTGCTTTGTAGCACCACTATCGAAATACCACACATGTGAATCTGTAGCAACTGACAAGCATGCATCATGGACAGCAGGATTGTAAGTGCACTCTACGCTAAAAGCCCATTCTGTATCAACATCATCATCGCAGTCTCCTTTCACAGAAGACTCAACAATGGCTGCATTTGTAGTGGAACCAGCATTTGCAGTGGAACCACCCTCTTTCTTCTTAGCCTCTTTGACCTTCAACTTAGGACATGACTTGATCAAATGATCATTAGCTTTACAATAATGGCAACGTATCTTCTTTTTGCCCTTATCACCAGAATTTCCAGACGAAGTGCAGTAGAAGCATTAGGAACAGAAGTTTTGCCACTCACAGCAGAACCATAAGAAGTGGTTGCATTGCTGTTACCACCTTTTCTTTGAGAAGCAATAAAAGCCTGTTCAACTGCACGCTGTCTAGTCCTACTTTTTCTGGAAAGTGCCTCTTGCAATAGCAATGTGCGTAATGCATCAAACTTGACAACTTATGGATTTCCTTGGGTCATAAGTCTCCAAGAACTAGCAAAATTTTGGTAAGAATCTAGTAAGGCATCAAGAACAGTCTACACAAGGGAACTGTCTGAAATGATTTTACCTACAGAAATAAGCTGCTCATTGATCATATCCTTGACACTAGCAAGGAAAGTGTCCATATCATCTTCCTCATGAATAATCTTCAACTCCAGCTCTTTAAGCAGCAAAGAAATTTTAGCCTCATTAAGACTTGCATAAAGACCTGCTAGAATATCCCAAGCCTGTTTTGCAGATTTTGTTGAATGGATGTGAGGAACAATGGTGCGCATCACAGACAACGCAATCAATGCGTGAGCCTATGCATCCTTAACATCCCAACGAGCTTGTTCTGCCATAGGCAAAACAACTCTAACAGCAGTAATCCTTGCAGCAAGACCTGCAACATCCTCAACATCGCCTGCATCCTCAGAACCAAGACGTACATCAATGCCTTGCACAATATTCCAGACGCCCTTTGACACAAGAACGTGTTGCATCATAT
This sequence comes from Adiantum capillus-veneris, assembly GCF_014529385.1. NCBI lineage: Eukaryota > Viridiplantae > Streptophyta > Polypodiopsida > Polypodiales > Pteridaceae > Adiantum > Adiantum capillus-veneris. The sequence goes on along the minus strand of NC_140952.1, from coordinate 117,635,608 downwards.
AAGCCCACATAGGGTAATTATCCCCATCCAACTTGTCCTCAACAGCAAACATCTTGAACACATTTGTGTTGTTGTTGTCAGCCATGGTAAATGCTACACCTAATGTGAAAATTTCCTGAAAATAGGAGAAATAGAGCGGGAACAACCTGTGCTATATAGCACAAACCGTAGAAGACTATAAGGCACCTATTATGCAAAAAACGGAACTGGAAAATTTTTTGCACAAAATGACGCAATAGCCTGTGCAGTACTGCCTGCAGTGGAAACGAAGGCCGAAATGAGTCCGAACCAAAAATCTGAGCAAAAATGCCTCCCTGAAATATTTGTCAACCTCCGAATGCTCGCCAAACCTCACTGTAATCGGAGAAAGTGAGCAAGCATGTACTGGAGCAGCTGGCGACTGAGCCAGGGAGGATGTAACCTGCTCTGATACTAACTGTTGGAATTAGGGTTGCAGAGAAACGTACACAGTTTTGGAGAAGATGAAGGGATCTCAAGGCACACAATAGAGAGTGTATTACTTAGTGTGCAATGGAACGATAGATAGCCCTAGAGTGGTGGGCGTATATACAATTCTCGGGGGAAAAAACCTCCTAAAGAGTGAAAAAATACCCCGGCGGTCCTAGTGTGTTCACACACATCACTACCACATGTATATGGTAACAGTCTCCATAAGAGACTTCAAGTAATCCATGTTGAAAATAGCATTGCCCGCTGGATTCAAGATCTCGGCTAGATTATTATAGATATATCTTTCTATCAATGTGGTCTTCAGGGCATTATGGTGGATCACTAAAGAGTTGAACTCAACTCGCTTCATTCTCAGCATGGTTTCAGACCGATCAGTAGCTCGTTGAGCTTCTACCTTTTCTTCCCACATGGTCTGCATCTCAGACGCTACCTTGGCTAGCTTACTTTGTAACTGCTAAATGGTCCTATCTGAGTGAGCCTCAAGGATAGTGTGGCGCAGGTTCTGGGCTACTCTCCCTTGCTCCAGCTTTTCAATCTGCTCCTCAGCCTCCCTTAATTCTGTCTTTACCTTAATTAGTTCATCTTTTGACCTTGCATCATCCAACATTTGTCCCATACAATTGACAATAGTATTCCATGATGATTGTATGAGTACTGAACAACCATCCTTAACTGTTGCTGGGTCAGAATTAGTTGGCCAATAGACTACAGGAGCCATATAAGGTAACACAGCATAATCAGATTTATGCAATAGGACGTCCCTTGAGCGGACGAGTCTGCAACTGTTGTAACCTATCTTTCTTTGTCAAGTGTAGGGCTTCTTCACTATATGGGATGGAGACTCGGCCAAGTGGATTTGGAGAAGTTGGGCCTTTGCCCTTATCAATCTGGTCTGCTGACTGCTCAGGACTGGCCCTTTTTGACTGATCTTGTCCAGTACTAGTGGTTACTGAAATCTCTCCTACTGACTGGTTGATTCCACCAGTGGTTTGGTCAGTCTATTGTTTCAGTTTGGCTAACTGGAATCCTTTCAGTAGACATTGTTTTGACTTGACTTTCGAGCTGCTTTGGGAGAGAAGTGCTCTTAGTCAATGTTGTCCTTGGCTTCTTTGAACTACCAGCTTCATCTTGTTTAGCCTTTGTTTTCTGTCCAGTGGAGGTTGACTGACTTTCTGGCTCTTCTTCATCCGATGACAAGTCTATATTTTTGGATAGTGGAAATAGATTCTGACTCCAAGCCATTCTCACCTAATCATGGGTGTCTGGAGCAGTTGCCCAGTACAAAAATTGACAAACATACAAAGCCTTGAATACACTTTGAGATTTCAGCTTGGGCAGTTTGCTGAAGCACATTGTGCGACAATATCTGGTAGAGGTTGATAGAGACTTTGGAATCCAGTCTTTTTGCTAAAAGCATGGCAAAAAGTTTCTCTGACACATATGTCGGGTTATTCTTCAGGTTCACAGATTCAACCACAAATTAATAGGCAGCGGGAGCTTCCAGTCCTGCAACTGGAATCCCTTGCGCACTGGCTTTCCTTTTCCTCTTGAAAGCATCATTCTCCTTCAGAGCTGCACTGATCTGCTCTGTAGTTTCCATAGATGGCTTGGGCCTGTTTGGCATACGGAATGCAAAAGCAATACTTTCTGGTGTGACAGACACCTTCTGTCCATAAATCGCAGCACTACCATCTTCAGCATTGAAAGAGTCCAGGACTTGCCTTATGATGGCTGTGTCAAAATCAATCCTTGTGGCTTGCAAAACCACATGTAAGTCCCACACTTGGAGTAGAGCCTTAGCTTGCTTAGTAAACACATAGTGCTGAATTTTGATGTGCAGGATGAGTGGAAGAGTTGCCTTTGTAGCAGTAATTGTTGGGGTATAAAGCCCAATGTGGTCACCCAGGTAAGTGGGCGGGCCGCCAGGTATGTACACATATTCTTTTTTAAAAACCTAATAAGAACTCACTATGCTCTACACATTACAGTAGAGCGAGTTCACCATATCGTCGTGCTCTTCTTCTCGCACTCTCTCTCGCGTTGCACTTCCGCTCGTACTCCTTCAACTGGTATAAGAGCTCAGATCGAGGCTCGGGACAGCACTGCAGGAGGCTAGAGTCACCAACTCAGATTGGAGTGAAATTCGACAAGAGAAGACACAGCCCCAAATCTCATGGTAGCGCCCAAAGGGCTTGGTGTTGTCATAATTTTATTCTGAGGTCATCTCGGCCACCGTTCGGCTTCGACAAAGGTCTGCGCAGGCCATTTTCGACTACGTGCTCTCAGCGGGTGCAGATCCGACTCTGCAAATTTGGGGTTTTTCGGCCTACGACTGCAGGTGCTGAGGATATTGACACTCCCAGAGTGTTGATTTGTGGCTATCTACACATCGAAGGACGGCTCACAGTTCTTGGAGGCGTGTCACATACAACACGGGCACATCTACACACAGACTGTAGGCGACATCCACTAGTTCATCAGGTAGCTTGTGTTTGTTGCTTGATATTCCAGATTTCATCCTGACATTGCAGGTACTTCCACATGGGATGTATTGTCAGAGATGATGTATGTCTGTTGAGGGTTTGCTGGCTGTGAGTCACGCAGCAAACAACCGCCGCAGCGGTTACAGCATACAGTGGGAAATTTGTGGATGTATGACTTTGTGGGAAGTCTATTTACTGTCAGATTTATTGCAGCCTTTTTTGAGGGTCAAGTGAGGTTTTATTGAGCTGGGGGATTCTCGAATGTTGAGATCCTTTCGGTGATACAGGTCTTGGAGCGATCCATCGAGCACCCTTAGATAGGCAGCTAGGATGTATTGACTGTGAGTTAGACAGTTGGGATTGCATCTTTGCTTTACTGCCGTTGAGGCATTGTCGCAGTCAATGCTTACAGGACAGTGACAGGACAGTCAGAGACAGTACAGGTGCAGGACAGGTTTACCCACAGCTTACAGTGTCAAAGAGACAATGTTTTTTGAGCTGTTTTTTGGTCTGTTTTTGAGTACACCAGAGCCATTTTACAAAGGAGACTCTGCCAGGTTGATATTGGTTCAGAGGCCAGTTTACAGGGGAAACTCTGCCGAATTTTTCCCAGGAAAGTAAACTACTGTGAAGCGTAGCTATGGCTGGATCACAAGACACTGCTCTTTACAATATCAAGAAGCTGGATGGAACCAATTTCCCATTGTGGAAGAAGCAGATTTGGCACGTGTTGGTACAAAAGAAGTAGATAAAACCTATAAAGCTCAAGGGGATAAAACCAGAAGATATGGACGAAGATGAATGGAGCGAAATGGATGAATTGGCACTTTCTACCATTATGCTGACTTTGGCAGAAAGCGTTTACTTCAATGTAGCAGACGAGATGTCCGCTTATCAAGTATGGTTAAAGCTGAGTGATCTTTATGAGAAGTAGAGTGCAGCTTCACAGGTATACTGGCTTAAGAAGCTTGTTGACTTGAAGATGAAAGAAGGGACACCTATGTCCAATCATCTGAATGAATTCAACACCATCTACAGTCAGTTGTCAGCTCAAGGTGTCAAGTTTGATGAACCTGTTAGAGCTATGTTCCTGTTGATCACATTGCCGGAAATTTGGGACACTTTTCGCACAGCTTTGAGTAATTTTGCACCTCCAAATGGTTTGAACATAGCAGGTGTAGAAGGAAGTCTGCTTACTGAAGAAACCAATAGAAAGACAATGGACAAAGGCAAAGGAATGGCCTTACTTGTCAGGGGAAGGACCAAAGAAAAGTACAAAGGTGGAAAGAGGATTCAGTCTCGTAGCAAGTCCGGCATTGCTAAAGGAAAGAGTGACATAGAATGCTACCATTGTGGCAAGAAGGGTCACATGAAAAGAGACTGCAGAGAATGGAAAGCAGAAAAAGGCAAAGAGAAAGCTGAAGACCATGGTGATAAGAACAAGTCCTCAGTGAAGATTCAAGAAATAAATGTGACAAACACTGTTGCAGAGGATGACAGTCTAGTGTCAGGAGACATCTACTTCTTGAAGAATACAATGGACTCAGCTCTTCTTACAACATCTGATGGAAATGCACTGAGTGACTGGATTATAGACTCAGGGGCATCACTTCATGTGTCTCCAAACAAGGAGTGGTTTACTTCTTATGTGACCACTAAAGATCATGTTCGGCTAGGCAATGGGCAGACATGTGAGATCTTAGGTGTTGGAGATGTTCAATTGAAGTTTCAGAATGGCTCTTCTTTCACGCTGAAGAATGTGAGACATGTTTCCGAAATTACAAAGAGCTTGATCAGCACAGGTTTACTTGATGATGCTGGCTACGTCACCACTTTTGGACAGAACATGTGGAAGATATCCAAGGGTTCTATGACAGTAGCACATGGAGTAAAGTCTGGAGGACTTTACATGATTTATGTATCAAATGTCTCTAAAAATGTAATCAATGTAACCGAGCAGCCGAATGTTTCTTTGTGGCATAGCCGGTTAGGACATATGTCCAAGAAGGGAATGGAAATCTTGTCTCGTTCTGGTTATTTGCCTGGATTTTCATTTAATGATTTTGAATTCTGTGAACATTGTCTGTATGGTAAGCAAACACAACAGCCACATAAGCATAGAAGCAGTAGAAGAGATACACAATTGGCACTTGTTCATAGTGATTTGTGTGGACCTATGCCTAACCTATCTCTAGGGGGAGCTTCTTACTTTATGACATTTATAGATGATTACTCGAGGAAGGTATGGGTTTAATTTCTCAAACACAAGGATGAAGCGTTTTGTGTTTTCAAAACGTTTGTGACACTTGTGGAGAATCAGAGTGGCAAGAAGCTTAAATGCTTACGCACTGACAATGGTGGAGAGTATGTTTCAAAGGCCTTTCAGGACTTTTGTGAGTCAAAAGGTATAAAACGTGAACTTACTGCTCCTTACAATCCTCCTCAAAATGGTGTTGCTGAGAGGATGAATAGGACCATACAAGAGAAGGTCAGAAGTATGTTGTCTAATGCACAGCTGCCAAATGGGTTTTGGGCTGAAGCTGTATCAACAGCTGTTCATCTTGTAAATAGATCTCCTAGCAAGTTTTTGCAGAAGGATTCAGTGCCAGAGATGGTATGGTCAGGCAAAATGACCTCATACAAGCATCTCAGAGTCTTTGGCTGTGAGGCATATACTCACGTTCCAAAAGAATTTAGGAACAAACTTGAGCCAAAGAGTAGAAAGTGCATCTTTCTAGGCTATGGTAATTCTGGTGAGATGGGGTACAGACTTTGGGATCCCGAATCCAGAAAGGTTGTCCGTAGCAATGATGTTCACTTTAATGAATCCAAATATCATTCTAAACCAGAGAGGGTTGAGGAGATTAAAAGAGTTGTCTTCCAAGAAGATGGACCTGCACATGCAAGACAAAATGCCAGGGCTCAAGAGGAGCAAGGACAGGATAGAGTGGAACCACAGGTTGTGGCTGAGCCTGAGCCACCTATTGTGCATAGATCTGGACGTGTCACGCGACCTCCTGATAGGTTTGTTCCATCTATGAACTATGTCATGTTGACTGATTGCAATGAGCCTTCATGTTACAAGGAAGCAGTGCAAATGAAGGACTCTGAGAATTGGCAATTGGCCATGCAGTCAGAGATGACAGCTCTCCATAAAAACCAGACATGGAAGCTAGTTAAGTTACCACGGGGCAAAAAGGCTCTACCGTGTAAATGGGTTTACAGGTATAAGATCACCGCTCATGATAGTCAGCCAAAGTACAAGGCAATGCTTGTTTCCAAGGGCTTTAAGCAAGAACAAGGCATTGACTTTGATGAAGTCTTCTCTCCGGTGGTCAAGATGACTACATTGAGATGCTTTCTTGCATTGGTTGCCATATTAGATTTGGTGCTGCACCAAATGGATGTCAAGACAGCGTTCTTGCATGGTGATTTAGATGTGGAAATTTACATGCAGCAGCCAGAAGGGTTTGTTGACAAAGGCAAGGAAGATTGGGTATGCCAGTTGTTAAAGAGTCTTTATGGCTTTAAAAAATCACCGAGGGCATGGTACCATAAATTGCACAAGTTTATGCTTTCTCAAGGCTACAAACGTAGTGAGTTCGATCACTGTCTATATACAAAGAAGGCTAAGGATGGCAGTTGGTTGATCCTTATTTTGTATGTGGATGACATGTTGATTGCTGGCAAGCACTTGGAAGAAATTTCAGCTTTGAAGTCAAAGATGGCAAAATCGTTTGACATGAAAGACATGGGTGAGGCAAGTCATATACTTGGTATGTGCATTGAGAGAGACAGATCAAAGAAGTTGATTTGGTTATCTCAAACAGAGTATATTGACAAGGTTTGGCAACGTTTCAATATGGAGAAGGGAAAGGCACTGAGTGTTCCATTGCCACCATATGTGAAACTTAGCAAACAAGATTGTCCTGTGTCTGAGGAAGAACAGGCTGAAATGGATAAGATTCCATATGCGTCTGCAGTGGGTAGTTTGATGTATGCAATGATTGCTACTCGCCCAGACATTGCATTTTCAGTGGGAGTAGTAAGTCGATACATGTCAAACGCAGGCAAGAAACATTGGGAGGCAGTGAAAGGAATATTGAGATACCTGAAAGCTACAAAGAGTATGCGTATATGCTATGGGAGTCAGGAGCTAAGTGTAAAGGGTTTTACAGACTCAGATTATGCAGGTGACTTAGACAACCGAAGGTCTACGTCAGGGTATGTCTTTACATTGGCTGGTGGAGCAGTATCATGGCGTTCTAGATTACAAGATTGTGTTACTCAATCTACTATAGAGGCTGAATATGTTGCAGCATCAGAGGCATGCAAAGAATCAATTTGGCTTAATCGACTAGTAACAGATTTGGGAATCAAAGAAGAGATGCCTGTGTTATATTGTGATAGTCAAAGTGCTATACAATTGGCTCGCAATCCAGTTTATCACTCAAAGACAAAGCATGTGGATGTGAAGTATCATTTCATAAAGGAAATGCTCGAGGATAAGAAACTTTAGTTTGTCAAAGTTCACACCATAGAAAATCCTGCTGATCTACTTACAAAAGGACTTCCCTCAGAGAGCTTTGCGCATTTTCACAAGCAGTTAGGTGTAGGGTAGTACATCACTTCTCTACATCTCTTGTATATTAGCTTGTATAGTAGCTTCTCTCACACTTAAAGTACCACATTGGACTTTAAGTGGGAGGTTGTTGGGGTATAAAGCCCAATGTGGTCGCCCAGGTAAGTGGACGGGCCGCCAGGTATGTACACATATTCTTTTGTAAAAACCTAATAAGAACTCACTATGCTCTACACATTACAATAGAGCGAGTTCACCATATCGTCGTGCTCTTCTTCTCGCACTCTCTCTCGCGTCGCACTTCCGCTCGTACTCCTTCAGTAATAAGGGCTTGGGTTTTGTCGATAGTGTCCTGCATCTTTTTTGACAGTTTCCTCCTACCCATGCACCGTGAAGATTATGAAGCAGGTGAAGAAGAAGATGATTTACTTGATTCTTGGAAACCATATCCAGGTGTGGCTAGCAAAGTCAGACGAAAATCCACTGTTTCCTCAGAGGATGAGGTTTGCGGCTGTAGTGAAGAAACTTCAGAGCTCGATGATGCCGAGTGGACAATAGGAGGTAAGCATCGTGCAAGAGATTTGTAAGGAAAAATGCCTACTTGCCTTACTGTTATACGCATTTGTACCATAAAAGCTCCACCACTTACCGTTCCTAGGCTTCTGTGCACCGCAATTGACGTGGAAGACATGCATTGGACAAGAATTTTGCCCGTCATTGCAATGATTACCACTGATATTCCATGTGACCGTTGGTCCCCTAAAAATTGATAACTTTGTCCCTATTGTTCTGGTCCTGGTATAAGCCTGGCTTGGTCATGCTGGTACTAGCCTGAAACTGGTTCTGGAACTGGAACTGGTTGCACATGAAAAAGTCCCAAGATATCTGATTCTGGAATTTCTTGGTCTTCAGCGCCCGCCCAGATCCTCAGTACCCTGTTCCTGGCAAGGCTCTCTGGATTCTGAACAATAGAGCTTGATTTTAGCTCCATTATACACCCCTAACAGTAGTAATCCAAATAGGTCTTTCAGTCTTACCATACCATTGGAGAGAACCCAGTCCACTTCAAATGGTCCTACCCATGCTATTTTGAGATTCGGCTTCTTAGGATCCAATTTGGACTGATATAGGAGTACCCGATCCCCTTTCTAAAACTCTCGAACCTTAATCCTTCGGTCATGCCAGTGTTTCCTTCTTTGCTGAACAATCTCCTATTCCAGCATAGCCCGTTGTATCTAACTAGGTAAGCTCCTCCACTCGCTTCTTGAGATTGTGATTAAAATCGAACCCATATTCTACAGCCATTCTGAGACTTGGAGTAACAAACTCCATAGAGACAACAGCTTCAGTGCCATATTCCATTCTGAATAGTGTTAATCCTGTAGTGACCTTATAAGCTGTCCTGTATGCCCATAAAGCAGTCTAAAGATTCAAATCCCACTGGTCTAGCTTTTTCTGCACAATCTTAGTGAGAATAGTGCTTTCGGCTTGTCCTTTGCATCTAGGATAATAAGGTTTGGATTTTCGATGCTTGACTGGAAGCATATCCATAAGGATCTCCATAGTGTAATTGATGAAGTGTTTCCCTTGGTCCGCCACAACCTCCACAGGACATCCATAGTGACAGACAATATTCTAAAATAAAAATCTTGCTATGGATTTGGCTATGTTGTCAGAAGAGCCTTAGCTTCTACCCACTTGGTTACATAGCAGGTAGCCATCACTATATACCTATTCTTCCTGGGAGTAACCTTCTTGAAAGGTCCCATAAAATCCAAACCCCATTTCATGAAAAAACCCAATGGTTGTACTAGTGTTAAGGGAGTCATGTCTGCAGTTGTGGGTCAACTCATTCTTTGACATATGTCACAAGTTTTGCAAAAACTCTGACATCGGATATCAATGTTTGCCACCATAAACCAGCCTGCAAAATCTTCTTATAAGTAACATCAGTAGAAAAGTGTCCACCAGATTCTCCCTTATGCGCCTCTGAGATAACTTGCATTCTCCCCTCCATAGGCACACATCGGCGAAGAATACTATCGACACCTAATCTGTAGAGTGAGTTACCCAATGATGGTAAACTTTAAGCTTTTGATAAACAAAGAATTCTTCTGATTTTGCTTTCAGTCATCTGGGAAACCACCTTGAGAAAGAAAGTGATATAATTCATATAATTCAAGATCAACTGATTATGTCGCTTCCAGCTGAAATAATTCAGCATCCACTGGTTCGTCTCTTAAAGACACTTCAGAATAGTCCTCCGTACTCCTAGAGAGGAAATCAACACCACAGTGGTTCTTGCCAGGTTTATGGAAAATTCAAATTTCAAATTCCATAAGGAACATCATCCACCGTATTGGCCTGCCTTGAATAATGAGTTTATTAATCAAGAATAATAGGACTTGATGATCCACATAGAAATGAAACAATTTGCCTAGCAAATAATGCATGAATTTTGTAGCCTTGAAAACCATCCCTAGAGATTCTGGTTCAGTGGTTGTATAACCTTGTTCAGTCTGGCTGAATCTGCGACTGGCAAAGTAGACAGGATAGTCAGTCCTTCCATCTGGCTGGGCTAGTATCGCCCCCATCGCCAGCCCCGAAGCATCCACATGTACATGGAAGATAATATCCCAATTTGGTTGCCAAAGGATTGGTTTACTGATAATGGCATTTTTAAAGTTCTGGAAACTTTCCTCACACTCAGCAGTCCAATTGAACTTGCTGGTTTTCTTTGTGAGCTCATACAGTGGTAAAGCTTGGGAGGCAAATTTATACACAAATCTTTTGTAAAAGTTAATATATCCCAAGAAAGAGCTTAACTCAAATGCATTCCTGGGCGCCTTTTCCTACTGAACGCACTAGATCTTGTCGTTGACCATTTCTATTCCATTGCGGGATACTACATGTCCCAGTAGCTGGCCTTTCTAGACTAGGAAAATAGATTTGAATAGATTTAGACAAATCTGCTTCTCCTGACACCGCTTAAAAACCATTTCCAGGAATAGTAACTGATATTCCTCGACTGAATATATAGTGAAATCATCCATGAATATGGCGAGGAACCGATGAAGAAACTCATTGAAGATCTCCATCATACACCGCTGAAAAGTGGCTGGTGCATTGCATAGTCCAAATGGCATTACCAGATACATAAATTCTCCCCACTTTGTAATGAAAGTGGTCTTTCCCCGATCCTCAGGAGAAATTTGTAATTGGTTGTAGCCATTATATCCATTCATAAAGCTGTACATCTCATACCCTGCAATCTAATCAAGCAACATATCTGTGAAAGTTAATAGAAATGGATCCTTGATGGTTTGAGCGTTGAGTTTTCTATAATCCACACATACTCTCAACTTCCCATTCTTCTTGGGAACAACTACAATAGGAAACAACCAATCGCTATTGGCTACTTCAGTGATGAACCCAGCTTTGAGAAGGTTGTCAATCTCTTCCTTGACCTTCTTAGCATAATTGGGATTCATTCGGTACCGATGCATTCTTACTGGCTTGGCATCTAGCTTCAGTGGTATCCTATGCTGGCAGACCTCTGGATCCACCCCTTTTAGATCAGTGTGTTCCCAGGCAAAGACATCTTTGTAATACTGGAACATTCTGTGTGCTTTCTCCTTCATTGTAGGGTTGAGATGTTTGTTAACTTTGATCATTCTAGGGTTGTCTTCAGAGCCTAGATTCCATTCTTGAATCTCTTGGTCATCTGGGAGTAACCAGTTAGGCTCGCCACCTTTTTTCTTGGTTGACTCTTCGGTACAATCCCAAGACTGCCCTTTGAGTTCCAAATCATTGTTCTGATTTGCCGTGTCCTCCCCAGAATGTGTTGGCTCATCTGGCGTGCTGGATTCAATGGATCCTTCCAGCCTTCTAGTTAACTGAACTAAACATTCTCCTGAATTGAGTTCAGTAAACTGGTATGGAAACTGCTTCTTCTTCTTCTGTTTGTCAGCCTACTCCTCATTCAGTAGAACTGCATTAAGATCAACTTCTGCTAAGGAAAAAACATTTAGAGCTGCTAACATCCTTTCAATCTGCTTAATCTTATACTTCTAGCATAGTTCTTTAGGTCTCAGCTCCTTTTTCCAGCTTCTAGTGTTGTTTGTATGAATCTGGATTCTGCCACCACTGGCCCCTTGTAGAGTCAGAGTTTGATTGGCATAGTCTTGAACAGCCTGTGCCATTCGCAACTATGGGAACCCTAGTAGCATTCCATATGCTCCTTGCACATCGAGAACTAGAAAACTAGTGTTGAAATTCTCCTTGCCCACTCGTATCAGCATATTTTCGATCATACCAGTAGCTTTCAGTACTCAATGATCTGCCATCCACACTTTGAAAGGTGTCGGTTTCAAGTTTGTGATTCCCATCCTCTGCTGAAGATGTACTCCCATGATGTTTACTCCTGCTTCTCCATCCAGAATGACACTCCTGTTTACTCCTGCTCCTCCTCCTCCATCCTGTTCCCATTGTTTCCGAACTTTGTAATCTACTTGAATTAGTGACACTTCATCATCTCTGACAGCCGTCAAGTCAACTGTCCTGGCCTCCGCCTCAGCCTTCCTTCGTTGTCTGATGAATCTCGTTGCTTCAGGCAAAGTTCTTCTAATGTCTTCCAACTCCATAGTGAGTTTCTGGATTCTATCAAATAGATTTTTACATGAATTTTCTCTTTCTCATGATCAGAGTTGTTGTCGGAGCTTGAAGAACTGGTAATATCTTCACAATGCCATTCCTTCATTTTAGTGTTGTCAGCTCCTCTATCAGCTCCCAACTCTTCAATCATCCCTTGTACTGCAGCCAACATGGTTTCAGGTATACTGGGCTTTGACTGATCTGTCTCAGTAGATTGGGATGCTATCTTTTGAATGACCCGTGCTTCAGAACTCTCTGGTTGCTCTGGCAGCTTCTTGGCTAAATCCTCTGTGATTTTCTCCGCTAGTTCTCTCTGCTCCTGCCATTCATCAACCACCTTTTCTTTACCCTTGTCCTTCCATACCTCTCTCTGTTGAGCCCATTTGCTGATTTCAGTGGTGGCTGGTTTTTCTAGAATCTCTAGGATTTCCTCAATCACTACTCCTTTGCTTCATGTAACTGCTCGTACTGGAACTGGCTCTGGTACCTTCGCTTCAGTAGCCGCAGTCCCAGGTGTTTCTGGACATTGAGCCGAGAAATGCCCATACATTCCACAAGTATAGCAATTCAGACATCGGCTCTGGAAATTACCACGCCCCGGACCCGGCCAGTACCTTCTTGGTATCTGTCGTGCCCTGGACTAGTACCACTGGTACTTGGTTTCTTCTCCTGAGAAGCGTTGGCAGTTTCCACTCTTACTGGTTCGGCATTGGTAAATTCCACCACTGACAAGTCTTTACCCTTTTTGAAATGATGAATCCTAATGCCACAGTTATTCCATAAATGGCCATAGGCTTTACAATAAGTACACTGTGGGCACTCATTGGAAACATGGTCCTTAGATTTACATTTTGAACACAAAGTCTCCATTCTTCTCACCGGTTGTCTGGTTTGGCTAATCTCAACAATTTGAGGAGCCATCTCAACAATTTGAGGAGCCATCTCTTCAATATTCCTATCCCAAAACCCCTTTTTAGGCTTATCCTTGGTCTTCTCATCAGAACTACTCCTAGAACTACTGGAAACTCCGCTTGAATCAGAGTCATTAGTAGAAGGACTGCTACTACTAGACCTCCTCTTCTTATGACCCCTTTTTCTTCTTAGCTTGTTGTTCCAGCTTCAGGTCTCACTACACCAAATCATTGAATTTCTTCGTTGGTGTTGGAACCTCCTGCTCCCTAAGCTTCTTGCTGCAAAAACCATTCAAGAACCATGCTCGTAGTTGCTTTTCTAATGGTGGTTCCTACAACTGCCTTGTCAGCTCCTTGATTTTCTCAACATAGCTTCAAACTGACAATTTCCTCTGCTTAATCTTATCCAATTCACAAAGAATATTCTCATCACCTTTGTTGTCGGAATATTCCAGTCTGAAGGCTTTAACACTAGGTTGGTAACCTAACAGGACATAAAAGTGTCCTTTCAGGGTTTTGAAAAAAACCTGCAAAACCATAGTAGATCCACTCATTTTGTAAAATCCTTTCATGAGGTTATAGTTCAAGGCCTACTACACATGGAAAAAATAAGAAACTTCTAAAATTTCTCATCTTTTGGTCACACCAAGCCTCCAAAGTTGATGGACCAGTGCATTTTCATCAAAACAGTAATTTCTTACATTTTGTTGCATAAAAATAAGATTATATCTTCCTCGCTGCCTCCTTCAGCATTTGGCAAAAGTATTCACCCCAGTCATCCTCATCAATATTTTTCAGCTCTGCATACTACTCAAAATCTTGGATGTGAACATCCGGATCATCCTTCTTGCCCCCTTTGAGCACGGTAAAAGAGATTGTCAAGGAGGATGTGTACTCATGCCGATCGCCCTTGGTCCTTCCTCTTCTCATCTTAGAGTCTCGATGTCTCTTTGAAGTTTTCTTACAATTGTCTATATCTGCATCCCAATTAATATCTGCCTCTGTCTTAGTTTTTGTGTCCTCCTTGGCCTATCTCCCGCATGTCTACTAGAAGTACGTCGACTTCCTTTACTGCCTTTGGCACCCTCGTCCCCCTGCCTGGACCAAGAACTTATAGCCTTGCGTGCTTCCCTTTCAACCCTTCTACATCTAGACTGACTAGAATGCTGTGAGTCCTGCACCTCATGAACCCCACTGTGCTCCTCCTAAGCCTCAGTGTCAGTCACTAGCTCATGCTTGGGGTCAGAGTCTCTTTTTGACTCCTGAGGGATAGGGCCACAACTGGTCTTGGGTGCCATTACTGTAGCTAAAAAACTTCAAACTGGGAGATGATTTTTCTAGTCAACGAGCAACAGCTCTAGCCACCGTGATCACCAAAATGGAGCTGGAGCTGATCTCTTTATATTGTTGATTCTAGTGTTAGAAGTTTACAGCTACTTGTGATGTGTTAGTTCAAACAGTAGATTGGACAAGGAAATAGAAACTGAACTGGAATACATCTACTGAAATGAGAAACAGACTAAAGTACTGAGAATGATGCTCAGATTCAGACTTAGAGAAAATGAGTACAAAGAATGTATGACTGGAGTATATTGGACTGCTGTATTTAGGATTACAGATGAAATATTACAAATAAAGATGATGTGGCTCAAGAACAGCTCAGGAGTTAAGAATTATGAATCAAAAGCTGAGCAGATGTATAGCCGACAAATGCCAGCCGATTAATGCCAACCTGATTACATTGTAATGGGTCCTATTTACTATGGTAACTACCTTGTTAATTACTAACTGCTCCATTGTTCATCTCATAGGAGGCGGTTCCCACCCAGTGAGACTGTCTCAGCCATCTACACTCATCGTTTCTCTATTTCTAGAGGGGTTACTTTTATGAGCCACTGGTTGAGCTTACCCCAATAATCTCCCCCTTAATCAAAATTTGAGGCTTTTACAAAGATATCATTTTTAATGGCATAGTACCTAGGTCTCTTGTTGGATACGTCTACAAGGTTCCCCTATGATACATCATGGCAATGATCACTATATTTAGCACTTCATAGTTATCAATTGGATACATCATGAGAACTCTTTCTCTCTCTCTCTCTCTCTCTCTCTCTCTCCACACCCTCTCCATATCTCTAACTCTCTCTCTATGCACTCTCAATCTACAAATACTCTACCCCCCTCTCTCTCTTTGTTTCTACTCACTCTCTCTCTCTCTCTCTCTCTCTCTCTCTCTCTATATATATATATATATATATATATATATATATATATATATATATATATATATATAGACCCTCTCCTTATCTCTCTCACTCTACCCCTCTCTCTGTGCACTCTCTCTCTCTCTCTCTCTCTCTCTCTCTCTCTCTCTCTCTCTCTCTCTCACTCACTCTCTCTATGCACTCATTCTCTCCTCTCTCTCTCTCTCTCTCTCTCTCTCTCTCTCTCTCTCTCTCTCTCTCAGCCGTTTTTTGACCTAGTAGACAGCAGTTCACTCTTTTGACCATAACTTGCTCATCCGAACTCCGATTTAGGTGATCTATAGCCTCAATCGAAGAGCACGAATCCCTCTACGCATTGATGTAAAGACAGAATTTTTCTGTGTGATGGAAGGCTTTTCTGTAACAGCATCTCAGAACTGAAAAAACTGTCAAAACTTTGCGTTTTTGTTGCCGACTTGAAGGCAATGTCAGACAAAACTCGCAAGGGTGGAAAATCCACACTCGCCATGGAGAATGATGCAAAATCTCCAAGGAATTTGGATGCTAATCCAACCACATCATCTACAACAACGGAAGCAATGATCATGGCTTACTTGATCTCGTTACAAGAAACCGTCAACAAACAAGGTGAAGAGTTGCGCGCACTTGCAATGGAGAATGGTACTTTAAGAGTTCTCGTTGTGGAGAATGAGCACCTCAAGAAGGTTCTTGAAATGCAAACAACACGCTTGATGCATCTTGAGAATGAAGTTCAAGAATGTAAACGCTCTCTTGTTGACATGAATGTATTGAAAGAGCGCTTGAGCAAAGTTGAGAGTGATCATGTATTGAAAGAGGAAACAATAGATACAATACGACATGATGTATGTGAGATGAGAAATGCATCCAAATCATGGGCTGATATATGTAAGGATAATGTGGTTTCTACATCTCCTATCACGCAAGCCGTTGTCCAAGCAAAGAATGTAGAGAATGTGGACACTCAAGAATTGCACGAACGACAAAAACGCTCAAAGAACATCGTCATTCGTGGAATCAAGGAGGAAAGCATGGAAACACCCCAATCTCTTGCAGTTGCTATTGAAGAGTTTTTTGCTACACACTTTGGCATGTCAGGAATCATGGCTTATGGTGCACATCGAGTTGGAAAACAAGGAGCCACTCGCTCGGGAGAAAGACCTATTGTATGTACGATGGCTGATGAGGTAAAGAGAAAGATCATCCTTGACAATGGTTGGATCTACCTCAAAGGAACAGGTTGTAATGTATATGAGGATCGCACTATTATGCAACAAAATGTACGTCGCAAAGCATATGAGGAAAGAAGCAAGAAGTTTAAGGTATCACCTCAAGAAGAAAAGCCACTTAAGGAGGATGCAAGTCCACCCAACAAATAGGGACACATGATCTATGAGACCAACTCACGCTTGCGAATAAGCTTTTGGAATTGTAACGGGTATCCATGGAATGCGGGAATTGGCATTGATGAGCTTACCAATGACTCCGATGTGATACTTCTTGTCGAAACATGGGAGCATGATGCGCAACGAATTCTTGGATTTGACAAATACGATGTGCATTCTTTGATGTGGGCCAAAAATGCAAAGCAACGAAGAGGCCAAGGAGGCGTAGCATGTATGACTAAAAAGGGTTTGAAAGATGTTTCCATTGTCAAAGAAGATAAGTATAAACGCTACTTATGGCTGAAAATCAGTCCACCAAATGGTCAAGTCATGTTTGTGGCCGGTTGCTACATTCCTCACTATGACTCCAACTTTTATGCTTGCTTGAATATGGATAGAGATCAGCCCTTTGTTGAACTAGAGGAAGACATTGCTCATTACAAGGATCAAGGTGAAGTCATTGTTTTTGGAGACATGAATGCTTGCACAAATATGCTACAACACGACACACAACAAGTAGACATGCCACATGTCTCAAGAAGAATGAATGACTCATTCATGTATAATCGAAGTTCTAATGATGCAAAAGAAGTGGATCACTATGGAAAGTCACTTCTACATATGTGCAATAGTACCGGAATGCTCATTGCAAATGGTGTATCTCTATGGCAAGGCACCAATGACTTTACATGTAGAAAGCACAACGGTGCTAGCGTGATTGACTATATGTTGTTCTCGGAAGCCACTCTAGAATGCATACAAAGCTTTACACTTGGTGAATGGAATCCGGAATCGGATCATAGGATGTTATGTATTGACCTCAAGTGTGGTAAACGGCCCGAGCATGTAGCCTCCAATCATGATGTGAATCATTTGTACCTACGTCTAGACTTCAAACGAGCACTTATATATGCTGATATGGTGGACCAAATGTTAAGCATGATAGAGCATCAAGAGAGCCCAACATTAGAATGCAAGTGGAAAGTTTTCAAAGAAGTAATTTTCTCTTGTGCGAAGGAATGCTTTTCTGTGAAACACATGTCTTGCAAAAGGTCTAAGAAGGGTGGCACCAAGAAGAAATGGTTTGACATGGAATGTAGTCAAGCCCGAAAACACTTGCTAAGATTGGATGCAATCAAAGACAAGGAAGTTTACTTGGAATGTTCACACACATACAAAGCACTTGTTCAAAAGAAGAGGAGAAGGTGGGAAGTCGAAAAACAACTTCTTTTAGCACAAGAGAAAGCACATGCATGTGGCAAGTTTTGGCAAAATCTCAAAGGCAAGCGCGTTGAGAGCTTTGGTGACTTGACTCTTGAGGATATGTATATGCATTGTAAGAATCTCTATGAGCAACCCAATGTTGATAAGATGGAGTGTTGTAGCTCCCTTCCGTTTATGTCTCCCTTCTTTACCATTGAAGATGTATGCCATGCGCTTGAGAAACTTGCTACTCGCAAGGCAGGTGACCTTCAAGGTGTCAAGGCTGAAATGATTAAATGGACAAGCAAGAAAACACGATATTGGATATGCGATATGTTTAACCTTGCACTTCAGTATGGCATGCCTCATGATTGGAGTGCAAATTGGATCAAACCTTTGCACAAAGGAGGAGATGTAAACAATGTGAACAACTATCGCACTATAATGGTTGGTTCTTTAATGTCAAAGTTATTTGGATGTATCATGGAGATGAAGATAAGTGAATGGGCTGAAAAGAATGGCAAACGTGCACTTGGCCAAGCAGGTTTTCGAAAGCATCATAGCACTATTGATCACCTTGTCACTCTTCGAGTTCTTATGGAAGCGTCTCGATTGAAAGGAAAAAAGTTGTATTGTTGCTTTGTGGATTTCAAGAAAGCTTTTGACATGGTACCGCGAGGAAATCTTTGGAGACGTATGCAAAGCCTTCAAGTGCCGAGAGAATTTATGCATGCAGTCTTTCGCATCTACCAAAAAGTGATATGTCGATTACGTATGGGAGATGGAATTTCAGAATTTTTTGCAAGCACTATTGGTGTCAAACAAGGATGCCCACTTTCCCCAACCCTCTTTGGGCTACTCATTGATGAATTGGAATGCATGGTTCTTGACTTTATGCAGCAAGAAGGCATAGAAGAGGTTAAGATTGGAAATGCGGTGATCATGCTTTTGCTTTATGCCGATGATGTAGTGCTCTTGGCACATACCTTAGAAGATGCACAAAAGCTTATGAGTGTCTTGGAACGCTTTTGCCTACATAGCGGGCTGATCGTGAATGGATCCAAAACCAAGGTTATGCTTGTAAAGACCCTCAATGATGAAAATCCATGCATTGTATATAACAATGAGAAACTTGAAGTGGTAGATCACTTCAAGTACCTTGGCCTTGAGGTTCCATCCAATCATAAATGGAAGGATTGTGCAATGCGTCGCTTGGAAGCCGGAAAGAGGGCCTATTATGCATTTGAGAACATGTGCAATGCAAGAGAGATCAAGTGTTGGGCTCTCAAAAAGTACCTCTTTGACACATTGGTGACACCGGTGCTTCTTTATGGAGTGGAGGTGTGGGGTGGAAGCATCGGGAAGTCTACTTGGAAAGAGTTTGAGAATGTCCAAAAGCGTTTTCTCACCAACTTTCTCCAAGTCAAGACACAAACACCCTACATGCTCTTACTTCTTGAGTCCGGATTGCTTCCCATTGAGGTCTTGGGCATGCAAAGGGTTGTGGAGTACATGCGTAAGACACAACGTAGCCCTTTGCATCGACTTCCTAGAATCGCATATGAAGCAAGTCAAATGGTTCAAAAGACATGCAAGAGCAAAATACTAAGTTCGGGGTGGATGCTTGATATCAAGAAATGGTTTGGAAGATGGGATGCATGTCACTTGGTCAAGGATGCGTCGATCGACTCCCAAGTCAATGAGGCCTTCTTACAACGCCAATGTATCACGGCTTGGGAGAAATCCGGAGGTTCTCGCTTCAGCCATTACACCACACACGTTGCCCCAAACTACAAATCTCTCTTCTTCTCGGAACGAGGTAACCGAACCCATTCCTACATCCTTGAGCCCATCCCGTTGAGTGCGATCCGCACCATTGCCTCCATTCGTCTTAGCTCCCATTCTCTACGCTGCGAGACAGGACGTTGGGACACTGGCGAGGAGTGTCATCGACTTTGCACCTTATGCCCTCGTCAAGTGCGAGAGAGTGAGTACCACACGCTACTCGAGTGCTCAGCTTTTGACCACATTAGGTCCTCTTTTCCCCATATATTCAGCCATGATCTCTCCCTACATACCTTCCTCTCCCAACCACGATGTGGACTCTCTATTGCGACGCTCATTTCAGCCATTTTTGAGCATCGAGAGTCACTTATGTACTCCACTCACACCCCGTGACATGTTCATTTGGTCCCATAGGTCATATTTGACCTCCCAGGACGATAATAGAACTATCTATCTATCTATCTCTCTCTCTCTCTCTCTCTCTCTCTCTCTCTCTCTCTCTCACACACACACACACACACACACACACACACACACACACTCACACACTCTTTCTCTACAATGATTGTCTCTTCCTCTCTTCCTCCTCCATTCCCTTGGTGCCTCCTCCCTTAGCACTTTGTAATTTCTTCCTCTTTTACTCTCTCTCTTGATATCTCTCTTTCTCTCTTATTCTCTTCTTCCCTGATTCCATTTCTACCTATCTTTCTCACTCATTTCATGTCTTTTCCTCTCCCATTCCCTTGGAACCACCATTTCTCAAGAGAAATTGCAAACTCTTATTCTCTCTCTAGAGGATATTGCATATACCAACGAGAGTATCCTTCTTGGGTTAGCACAACTGAAGCTACAAAGCCATCTTACATTGCAAAACCAATGAAGAACCACTAGATGATGGATGAAAATACACTCATGTTCATAGAAAATCAAAATTACAAACCTATAATTTATCCTCCTAGCCAATGGGGGCTCAAAAGGCATCCCAACAAGAAGTTACTTGCTATGATTGTGGAGGTAATCATTAGGAAAGTGTTTATCCACACGAGGGTGAGTGATTTTTTTTTTTTTGGATTTTGTTATGGTTGTGGGATAGATCACCTACTTCCAAACTATCCAAAGAATCCTAAAAACAAGGGAAAAGTGACAATGAATGTCATTGAAATTTTTCCATGCTCAAGTATACCAGAAACTAAATCAACAATTCCAATCAATGTGGTGACTAGAGCACAAGCTCAAGAAGCTGGCAAAAAACATTCTGGTCAAGGACAAGGAAAAACTATTAGCTCAAACAAAATTTGACCGGTTTGAGAGTGAGGACTCAAAGAAAATCATTAAAAGAAAAAAAAAGATGAAAGCAAAGAGACTCAAAGAAAAGACTACCTTGGAAACACAACTGCAACAAACAAGGGAGTATCTTGAACATGAAAGGGAAAACAAGGAGGAAGTGGAAGAAGCAGTGTCTTCCAAAATATCATTGAGGTGTTCAATCTTAGTGAAAAAAGTTTTAGAACCTTGAGAGGCTCTATTGTAAGCTTGCAAGGCTAGACTAAAGACCAGCAATAAATTGAAACAAATATGGTTGACATATCTGCATCATGATGTCAAAATTAGAGATTAAAATGTGCAAATGGCTCACAGAGACAAGCTCTGATCAAGCTAAAGAAACAAAACATCCCTAAACAAGAAGTGTTAATCCACGAAAGAGACATAAAAATTCATCACAAGGGAAACAAAATGATTGATATAAAAAAACTTGAAATTAAAGATACAAGGGTATTAGTTAGTACCATTGACGACGCCTAGTAACAAGTGTTGATGCCCATTCTAGAAATGGAAGAGCCATGACCACAAGCCTTATTGAAAATGATTTGACCTGAAACCAATACATCAATATCAGAACCATAGTATAGACTAACACCTTATCACATCACTTTGCCAATATGAGATTCATGCAACAAACGGTAGTACAAAAAGGAAGCCACCTTATTCATATTTGCCCGTATGGACCAAGTTGGCTAACCATAATTCTCACCAAAATAAACCATAAAGCATATATGAACCGCTCGACCAAACTCATGACATCGTATGATACTTCCCCTAGGTAGCACCCCTATATACGTGGGTAATTCCAAGCATGAAATGATTAATATCATGTACTCACCAAGTGATCTCACAAAACTAAATACATGTATCAACACTTTTAACCAAGATTTTAATTTGGCCAAGTGGGTTTGTTCATTCGATGATTCAATATGGTGGTTCTCCAGGTGCCTAGGGTCCAAAATCTTGAGTAAGTACAATGGACAGCAAGTTGTATTTTGACTATAATTTTTTTCTCGTGGGGAATTTCACATGACACCCAAGAGAAAAAATATTTATCTTTGGTTTAAAAGGTTTGACCTAATTCATAGCGGTTTAAGAGATATGACCAAAACAGTGTTCCTATTGTCTACATGACATGAAACAAAAAATGTTTTTTATGTACGTATGTGATCATAAACACAGTGTGTACATAGATCACCATGCTAAACATGATGAAACAAACATGGAGAATCCTCATACACCATCAAAAAAGTGATATATGTCCTTGTATACAAAAAAGCAACCACCAAGTTTAGAGCTTCTTACTCTGCTCTAGGAGTGATTATTAATTGTCAAAAGGCTTCTTGATTTTTCACAAGATGCAGTGATAAGAGTGACATAGAGGTTTAGTCATTGGAGAATGTGCACACCTTGAAAAGAGAAGAGAAGATAGTAAGCAAGTAGAGAGAGAGAGTGTTCTTCTTCTTCTCTCCATGAATGAGAGAGAAGATCTTATGGAGATGGTGACGGAGAGCTTACACTACTCCATATAATACATATGTATTACAGTGTGGTAGTAGACAAAACTATCGGTACTAAAAACTAAGCTCTCCATGCCAATTTAAAGGCAGTCTGCAGGTTTCGCAAGATATATTTTTTCAAAATTGAACCAAATGTCCATCTGACCTACTGGAACGAAATGACTTCTCGTCTGTTGGATGCCCCATCAATGAGTTATGGCCCAATGAAGTTTTGTCCAACGTCTTGCCAGATAGTTTTGCAATTTTTTGAGGCCTTGAAAGGCGGGCCCACGAAGATCAAACTATGGTGGGGGCGGTATGGATGGCAACCGTGAATCATGTCTGCAGGTGTATCTTGAGGGTTCGAAAACTTGATAACTGAGAAGAAGATGGAAAGGCTTGGAAGGAGGACCCAAAAAAGGGTTTACTTTGGCCAAGAAGGCTCCAAACAAGTTCAATTGGGATAGCAAGTCCAAGTGTCCGTTGTGCTAGTGCCCAAAAATGTAGTGTTTAAAGCATTCTAGAAGTTATTCCATACGGCTCCTCAAACAGATCCACGATGTGAAAGATATTGAAGTTCAAAGTTAGAAGGCTCTACAAAACCCCAAGATGCAAGGCATTTAAGGGTAGTTGGCCAGAGATGATGTCAATAGATAGGATTGAAGAGATCAAATTGTGGAGCATGTTGATCTTCTCGGATTGTCAATCAAAGCTCCACAAAGAAATTTATGGAGAGTTGGGAGATTGACTGGGGCTAGTTATGGGGAAACTTTCCTGCTTTGGAAAACATGCCATCAACTATTAGCTTGGCAAGGTTTATGAGACTAGTGCTCATCATGAGAGGTGTCAGCCAAAAGTGATGAGTTATGGCCCACCCGATGAAGTTTGGCCCAGCATCTGGCAATGCAATGCCGTAAAATTTTTTAAATTTTTTGAGGCCTTGAAAGGTGGGCCCAAGAAGATAAAACTGAGGCGGGGTCAATATTGATGACAATTGAGAACCATGTCTACAAGTGTGGCTTGAGGGCTGGAAAACTTGATACATAGGGAGAAGATGGGAATGCTTGGAAGGAGGACCCAAAAAAGGGTTTACTTTTAAAAATTATATGAAGTTGGGGGCGTTTTCACATAGGTTGGGTCCTAGTGCTCTGTGGCAGTGCCACATGGCACTACCCTTATCCCCCATGCGCAAGGAGCTAGGACGATAGAGATGTATATAGGAAAATGCATGCCATCATTTGAAGGCATCACAAGGGAATAAGGCTCCCCTTGGAGCTCCAAGAGCTCATGAGCTATGGCATCAACACCTTGGGCACTGTGTACAAGCGTGCATTGGTTTTGGGTGTTGTTGTGAGTTGCAGGTGGTGATTTTTGGCAGCGTTGGCGGCCCTCTTGTTGGTGGTGGTACGCGACGCGGATGATGATGTGGTTGTCTGATGAGGGGCTGTTCCCGCAGGCCTTCAAAACAACCAATGATTTTATATTGAAGAGAATGTGAAACAAAAGGGTTGTCACAGCGCCGTGACAACCAAAATGGGCTGAAGTGAGGGACTCTCAAGTAGTGAAGAGAGAGAGAATGTGCTAAGGTGTTGGCATCCTATCCAAAGTGCTAAATGGGGGTCACATGGATTCCAATTCCGAAACAAAGAGGTCCTAGGATTCTACGAGTGAAAAAGGACTACCTTCTTTTGTTTTTTGGTAAATGAAACCTCCATATAAGAGGTCTTTCAAAAGTTTTGTAGAGGATTTTTGCCAAGAGAGTTTTGCAGCATGTCACGAGAAGCTTTTCTTTGTGTGAGCCATGGCAGATTTGAAAGCTTTTGCAAGGATAATTCCACCATTCTCCCCCATCTTTGTGTAGATGCCCCGCTCCCCCTCCATTCTTTTGCTCTTGTACTTTTCCCTCGTTGTCGGTTGTAGTGTGGTTGAGTGCAACCCTGAACCGAGGCCCGTGTATGCAGAGAGAGAGAGAGAGAGAGAGAGAGAGAGAGAGAGAGAGAGAGAGAGAGAGAGAGAGAGAGAGAGAGAGAGAGATGTTGATGCTTCCAATTTTTCCATTGGATGTATATATATTGGTTTGCATGTGGTAGGAATGTGGAATAGAGGTGTTGAATGTGTAGTATGTGTTGGAGCTTCCCGTGAAGTATATGTATGCATTTGTGCATTGAAATGAACGGGTACAAGTGAGATTGTGTGGATTTTGAAGGTGATTTCTAGTGGATTGGGGTGTTGTGTTTACCCTGGGTTGTAGAGAGGTGCACATTTTGTGTTTTGGGTGTGTTTGCTCTTTATTTGGTGAAGAAGAGTAGGTTTTTGCATTGGTAAAGATGGCGTCTCAGAGATATGGTCTGATTTTCACATGTGAAGAGAGTCCAAAGGAGTGAATTGCGGATTTCAAGCCCTATATGTTGTCACTGCAAATGCCGAATGAGGACAGCAAGATACAGACTTTCCCGTTTGTAATGCATGGTAAAGTGAAGGTGTGGTATGAAGCATTGGAAGGTGAGCCAAGCTTTACTGGGCCGGCTCTATGGGCGGCGCATTTCCTACATGACTTTTGAAAAAAAAACCTTCTCCAATCAAGATGACTTAAGGCGCTCAAACAAGATGTAGGTGAAGAATTTGGTTTGTTTTTAGATTGTTTTGAAGTTTTTTGGGCATGGTTAGCGACAGCCATGCAGTTCGATAATGGTGACTACTTTAAGTTGGACAAATTCATGGCATGCCTACATCCTAAAGTGAGGAAAAAGGTAGATTTTGAGATTGCAAATAACTATAATGCTGCAGTCGCGACTGCAAAGGCGAATAGCAAGAAAATCAATAAGAAAATTGTCGGTCTATGGAGCAAGGGTTCCTACTCAACCATAGGGTCCTAGGGATTCTATTCATGAGGAGAATCATGAGAACTAAGGTGTAGCAGTTGTGACGCACAATTGAGTGCGAACTGTAGAGGATTTGTCCAAGCAAATGGAGGAATTAAAAATGAGTGTAATGGATAGAGGATAACCAAGAGGAACAAGGGGCAGGGCAAGGTGACTAATGGGCAGGTGGTATAACTCTAGAGAAGAAGGCCAGTATTCTTGGATTTCCCTCATCCACCAAGAGAAACACTACAAGTGGTACCTCACATTAGCGCCGCTCCTAGTGCAACGCTCAAAAGTGAAAATCCACGGCGTCGCTATCATCGTCGATATGAGATTTGCTATAAGTGTCACTATGTTATTTGTTGCATAGTGATGCTCATAGCGACGCCAACCGGGGTAAAAAATAATTTGAGAGCACCAGAAACTCAGATCTCAAATCTAAGTTTTGGTGCTTAAGCGAAAGAGGTAAACGCACTCTCCTTCTCTCTCTCTTTCTTCCAAACACATGCACACACACAAGGAGAGGAAGGAGAGCCAGGTATGCTCCTTCCCTCTCCTCCCTTTCTTCCAAACACACACACACAAGGAGAGGAAGGAAAGCCAGGTATGCCCCTTCCCTCTCCTCTCTCTCATGTTCCCTTACCCTCTTTCTCTCTCTCTCACTCACTCTCTCTCTCTCTCAGAGACACACACACACACACACACATTGTGTCTTTGAGAGAGAGAGAGAGAGAGAGAGAGAGAGAGAGAGAGAGAGAGGACACACATGCATAAACAAAAAACACACATACACACAAATGCATAAACAAAGAATGCATACATACACACATTGAGAGAGAGAGAGAGAGAGAGAGAGAGAGAGAGAGAGAGAGATAAAGTAAAGAGAGATAATGAGAGAGAGAGAGAGTATATATAAAGCAAAGAGAGAGAGAGAGAGAGAGAGAGAGAGAGGAGAAAAAAAGAGAAAGAGGGGGGTGGGGGGGGGGGGGAGAGAGAGAGAGAGAGAGAGAGAGAGAGAGAGAGAGAAGACGAAAAGAGAGAGGTAAGGGGCGAAAACAAAGAGAGAGAGAGAGATATAGATAAAAAAGTAGAGAAAATATGAAATGAAATTTTATATTAAAATTTAGGGTTAGGTTCAATTTAAAATTATATTTAATTAAAATCAGGTTAGATTCAGATCTAAGATCAAGTTAGATTACATTTATCTTATATTTAAAATTTATGCTAAATTTCAAATTAGGTTCGACTTAAGATTATATTAGATTTATGTTTATGTTGAGTTTAAGATTAGGTTAGATTTAAAATTAGGGCCAGATTTAACATTAGCTAGGTTAGATTTCACTTAGATTACATTTAGGATTAGGATTTAAGATTGGATTAGATTAAGGTTTATGTTGAGTTTAAGATTAGATTAGATTTAGATTTAAGATCAAGACAAGATTTAAGATTAGATTACATTTAGCTTTATTTTGAGTTTAAGATTAGATTAGATCTAGATTTAAGGTGATTTAAGGTTAGATTAGATTAGATTTAGGTTAGATTTTAGAGCATGTCAATGAAAGCTTTGCCCAAAGAGCAAACACTAGTTACTGTTTGTAGCGGCTAACACAGGCTACACCGAATATGCATCGAGCGGGAGATATGCTATGGATGTCACAATACTTCCACTCACTTTGTATAAGTCTTGGGCTCACTTGGAGTTCCAAAGTTGTATTTGGTAGTTTGAGGGCTCAAGCTTAAACCCATAGTAGAAGGGATTGTGGTGAAAGCCCTTAAAAGGAAGCCTTGAGGCAAGGAGGCTTCATTCTTGAGTATCCATTCTTGAGGATCCACTTTTGAGAGCTCCCTCTCTCTAGAGTGTTCACTCTTTGGCCTAGCCTTGAGCTTAATGTCTATGCTTGAGAGGCTAGTGCTAACCATTGTAATTAGAGTAATCTCTTCTTGATTAATCTAATTCTTATTTTCTCATTAGTCTCTTCTTCTCTACATTTCATCTTGTCATGAAGTAGTATTACACTTTCATTATTCTAGATTTGAGAGATGTATGTACTTCTTGCTAGTAACCACTCTTATCTCTCTACGAGAAATTGATTTGCGATATTTAACATCACAAATTAGGTTGATTAAGTTTTTTCTTAATCTTGTAATTTGTGTGTGCCCTATCCTTTGCTTGTGTGTGTAAATAGGTTTTATGAAGCTCTAGCACCATTCACCTCGTGTGTGTAAGCTATTGATGCAGTCCCTTAATTGACATGTGGTAATTAGTGTGTGCTTTTCATTAGTGTGCTTGGGATTCCTAGTCTATGGCAAGTCGAACTTCGGTGGGCTTGATGTGTGTAGGAGATTAATTGATTAGTGATTAGAGTATGTTTAGAGTTAGTCTTGCAATGGCTAATCTTTACTTACATTGGAGAGATGATCTCTTGAATCCTCTATTCCATTCATTCGATGCTCGTGCTTCCAATGCCTCCCTATAGTAGGGAGGCATTGTAGCACGACCTAATCGCAACCCACACAAAATTATGAAATCTGTGGATTAGCCAACCCGGCTAGTGCATGGAAGCACGAGCATTCGATGAATGGAATAGAGGATTCAAGAGATCCCCTCTCCAATGTAAGTAGAGATTAGCCATTGCAAGACTAACTCTAAACCTACTCTAATCACTAATCAATTAATCTCCTACACACATCAAGCCCACCAAAGTCCGACCTACCATAGACTAAA
The DNA here is from genome assembly GCF_014529385.1 of Adiantum capillus-veneris. NCBI lineage: Eukaryota > Viridiplantae > Streptophyta > Polypodiopsida > Polypodiales > Pteridaceae > Adiantum > Adiantum capillus-veneris. The sequence goes on along the minus strand of NC_140952.1, from coordinate 117,607,481 downwards.
AACCCCAAGCACACTAATGACAAGCATACACTAATTACCACATGTCAATTAAGGCACTTCATCAATAGCTTACACACACGAGGTGAATGGTGCTAGAGATTCATAACACCTATCTACACACACTTGCAAAGGATAGGGCACACACACAAATTACAAGATTAAGAAAAAACTTAATCAAACTTATTTGTGATGTTAAATATCACAATATTAATTGCTCCTATAGAGATAATAGTGGTTACTAGCAAGAAGTACATACATCTCTCAAATCTAGAATAATGAAAGTGTAATACTACTTCATGACAAGATGAAATGTAGAGAAGAAGAGACTAATGAGAAAATAAGAATTAGATTAATCAAGAAGAGTTTACTCTAATTACAATGGTTAGCACTAGCCTCTCAAGCATAGACATTAAGCTCAAGGCTAGGCCAAAGAGTGAACACTCTAGAGAGAGGGAGCTCTCAAAAGTGGATCCTCAAGAGTGGATACTCAAGAATGAAGCCTCAAAAGTGGATCCTCAAGAGTGGATACTCAAGAATGAAGCCTCCTTGCCTCAAGGCTTTCTTTTAAGGGCTTTCACCACAATCCCTTCTACTATGGGTTTAAGTTTGAGCCCTCAAACTACCAATTACAACTTTGGAACTCCAAGTGAGCCCAATACTTATACAAAATGAGTGGAAATGTTGTGGCATACATAGCGTATCTCCCACTCGATGCATATTTGGTGTAGCCTGTGTTAGCCGTTGCTAACATTTTCCCCTTCCTAATTTGGCGCACGTCCTCGTGTGCCGGTGAAGCAAGACACGGTGACATGGTAGAAAGCAAGTCCATGGAAGAAATGTTGAGCTACAAAACATAAGAACAAGTACTGAACATAAAACATGAAGCATAAATGAACAATCATGCAAAGTTATTTTTTGCTTCTAAAACATGGGCCAATCATAGTAAAAAACTAGACAACATAAAGCAAAAAAAAAACACCTAAAGTATTGTGAAGATTAAACCACTTGAAATTTTAGTTTTATGCATGAAACACAAGCAATCAATTGTGACCCTAGGCTAATGAAAGTTCATAAACCTACTAGCCTAAAAATTATGTGAACAATCTTAATAAATCATTCAAGTCTATCATGTCTACGGGCTATAAAAAATCTCCTAATCTATTAGTACATTGTCCAAGCTTTTTGAAGCTCATAGAAGTTTTGTCTTTGTCATTTCATTGAAAAAAGTAAAAACACAATCACAAGGCTACCACCCCAAGGCAAGTCTAGGTGCGACTCTTGGCTTCTTGAACCCTCAAGAAGGTGTTCCAAAAGCCTACTAGCCTACCAAGGCGACGGACTAACCCCTATCAGCCTAGGGCATCGGTCTAGGGCCTTGACCAATCGAGCCAAGGTGATTCCCCTCGCCTACCAAGTTCCACTAAGGCGCTAGGCCTCACAAAGACACAACATAACATAAAAATTTTGATTTTCATGTGTCTAGTAGCATTTTTTCTACTTTTTCTTAACACTTTGTTGCTTCAATTGATTCATTTTTTAGCACTTTTTTATTGCTTCCAACATAAGATGCTTATGGAAATTGGACTAAAGGACTAAAGCCTACTCATAGCCCTAGGTCATGTTAAAAATGAATGGAGTATTAAGACTATCACTAAGAGTCTATGACTAATGAGAAATGAACCTACATTAACCTAAGGTCAAGGACAATTACCTATGATTAGCACACATAAAATCTAATTTTTTGATGAGTTAATTTTCACAAAGTGTTGAAACTTTAGGATGCCTAGCTTTCAAACATGAAAAAACCATAGCTTAGAAAAAATTACGTAAGCCAAGCATAGAGAATGAAGAGATGAATAAAAGAGCAAATATCATGGAAGGATTACACCTATTCATGCTCTTTGTGCATCCTCGAGCAAGCATCCCCTTTGTGTAGAGAAGCCTGTTGATCTTTTTATTTGCAAAGGAAGTTGATTTGAAGCTAAGTGTAAACACAAGCTGCAAATCCTTTTATTGAAATCCAAAAGCACTCAAAAAACATTAATGAAAACCTAAAGCTAGGGTCTTGCAAACCTGAATTTGCCAAAGGGAAAAAACGCAAGGGAAAAAAATGCCTTTGGTTATGCACCCTAATACTCTTTGATAGCAAATTTATGCATACATATCAACCATGGGGAATAAAATGAGCTTCTACATAAGCAAATAGTGCAATTTTTACCATCTCTCATGCATGATTCAAAGTTGATTATTTTCTAGCTCAATGAAATATGGAATTTAAAACAAGTCAAGAGCTGAAAATAATGCAACTTTTGAATGAAATGAAGTGGCTCTCGATAGCCAAATTTTACAATTTAAAGCTTTCCAAAAAGTTGGGTAACAACTAGCTCACAATTTAGAGCAATCTATGAGCTAGGGATGATTGCAACTTGATGAAATGAAAATGAATGGCTCTCACTAGCAGAATTTTGTACTTGAAACATCCAAAAATTTGCTAAACACTAGCTCAAAATGAAAAAATTTAAATTTTGACTAAGCTATGAGCTAGCATGTATACAACTTTTAATCCAAAGAATCTAGCCACATTTTGCAATATATTGCAATGATGACTCCTTCTTGGATCATTTGAAATCACACTCCTGTCACATCCCTTCAAAAGCGATTCAATTGTTAGTGCTTTAAAGCATATGGAAATTCAACAAGCACTAAAACTACATGATCAACCACAACCCCAAAAATTTCATGCCACCCATGGCCATTCAAATAAGCTCAATGATTAGTGGTACGAAGTGATCTTGCATTCAAAGCAGACACTAATGCAACAAACCAAGTTCAAATTTTTACGCACACTCTCCACTAAACATGAGTTCATCAATGAATCTCTCAACTAAAGCTTAGGATGAATCTCACATGCTTTGAAGAAGAATTTGTTATTTTGGCAATTAGAATTTGCAATCAAGCCAAGCATTAGAGGATGCATAAGCAAAATAATCACACGATCATCACCCCTACTATCCATGGCCATACCTTGCTCTTACATAGCAAATATGACATTCATAGTATAACAAAGAGAGCTAAAAAAAATTTCAGCTCTTGCCAAATTGGTTATGAGTTGATCAACCCCCAAATATGTCTGCATAATTTTGAAAAAAATCGTGAATTAGAAGCTCTCAAGAGCCTTTTTTCAAAATCGTGAATTATAGAGAAGCTCTCAAGAGCCGTGTGGCATCGAGGCAAGGGGCGAAGGCAGGAGGCGCCAGCTACGAGCGAGCATAGTGACAATCAAACAAAGGCGAGGATAGAATCAGCTATGTTTTTACCAATGCATAAGGCTTCAAATGTGGGACACCCAGCAGCTCCGGTTGGGATGGTTGGAGCAATGAATAGTTTTCTCCGTCGCCACCCAAGTTCAACTCCTAATGATGAGTAGAGCTTTTGCTCCAAATGAGGAGAGTCAAATGAAGCTCAAAGGGATCTGCAGAAGATTCTGTGCAATATAATTACGATGCCGCCAGTAGGAGAGCAATATAATGAGAGAAATAATGCACAAGTGATGTCCCCAACTCATGATAAATGACTCTTCAATAGCCAAATTTCATAATCTACTACCATGCCAACCTTTCTTTTGTGAATCAAATGTCAAAATCTGCCAATCATCTCGACACAACTTTTAGTGATGTGCAAGCAACAAGCTCAAAAAAATTGTCAAGGCTCATCACATGCTTGAAACACAGTTTCATAAAAAATGTCTATTATATAAAACCCAAGCGCGACGGTAACAAATCATACAAACTCAAAAAGAGCTCATCATGTCAATTTTGTGAAAAATTGGGTTTCTATTTGGTGGACAGATACATTTATGTCTCCTAATAATCTCCCTGCTGGATAGAAGTTTCCTTTGAGTCAAAATCCCACAAAGTTCACTTGTTTCTTTTTTTTTAAAAAGTTTTTTGAGGGAAAGTTTCTTTTGCGAGCTGGGGCTGCAAGAGTGTAACGCGGTGGACAGACGTCGTGCTTGAGGCCGGCTTTAAGGGCAAGTTCTCCACAGTAGGCACCTTCATGGATGAGCAGACCAAGGCGGGCAGTAGCCTTTGGAGAAGATTTGAAATATGTGTGTTCGGGGTAAGCCAACTTAGGCAAGGCAAGAACAGCTGGTTTGCGATGTATTGAGTGTGTGTACGGGTGTAATCCACAACAAAAGACGAGGGACAACACAACAAAAATGGCAATTACGCATAGTATACTCTTTATGAAAGATCTGGCAGTGAAAGTCGCAACAATGCAGGCTAAATGCGGGCATAAAAGTTGAGCCACTCAGCCTTTAAGGCATAAGCAGGCCGCGTACTGCATACCTTTCCTTGTGGTGTTTCCTCCTCGCCTTCTGAGGCTTGGGTGCGTGTGTGGGTCTGTACATAAGATAAGCCATGGCGGGACTACTGCTGCAGATGCTTTGTCATGCCCGCCATCGCCAGCTATTGAAGAACAAGAAGTTGAAGCTACGGAAGAGTAAATATGGGGAGCTACTGCCATTCTCGTAAATTGATTGAAGAGAGAGAGAGAGAGAGAGAGAGAGAGAGAGGATTGGGAGTTGTGTGTGTGTGTGTGTGTGTGTTTGTGAAAGCGCACAATCAGGCACCGAAATGGGCTGGTACTGGGCAGCGTGTGCGTGTTTGTTGCATTGTGTTCAACTTTGCAGGCGGGCCTGACTCTATACTGCAGGTTGACAAGCCATAATCAACCAAAGCATGGCGACCCATTGTCATTGGCTGGATGTATTTGCAAGCAAGACCAACCACCAAGACCAACCACCAAAATGGGCATGTGCAGGTTCGAGTGCATGAGTATGCATCAGGTTAATCAACAGCCTGGCGTTGGTTGACCATGGATTAGTGAGGGCAAGAACCTGATGGAAACATCAACCCGGCTGTTGACCATGGATTACCCTTCTTGCCCCCACTAATCCATGGTGCACCAGGTTCAACCGCCAGTGGGGTATCACATGTATGCATGTGGTTTAATGGTGTCTTGGCTTGGCAAGAACCGTATTTGGCATAGACTCTGGTAGTGCCATCCAGGTTAGTGAACGTTTATTGGGCGAGGCAGTACCACCAGGCAACGTGGTTTGCAAGTGTGTGCACTGTGGCGCACTGTAGTTGGCGAGTGTATTTGATTCTCAGAATCTCAAGTCGTGTTGTGAGACTTTGTCATTATCGAGGGGCAGCAACATCATTAACTATAAGTTAAAAGGGTGCCCCGTCTTCATGGAATAAACAACAAATAAGCCAAAAACTCTGAAGTTAATCATGCAACTTCGTGACTACCAAGTTGAGAGCCAAGCTGCAAGTGGAGGTCATGTAGAAAAAACCCATCTTGGGGCTTGTTTCTCTAGGCGAAGGGTGTATAAGGCCACGGAGAGGAAGTGTCTTTTGAAAGGTCTAACCATATTGGGGTGGTCAAAATAGGACGAACCATATGCCTGATAAACCATCATTTTTTAAGTTTTTTACTTATTTCTTGCATCCATGCACATTCTTATATTGTCCAAAATAATTTTGAAAATTGAGTTGGTTTCCCTTATTACCTTGGTAAAACACAACTTTCAAATTTTTGATGAGCATACAAGTAAAAGTTATCATGTCTCAAAAACATACTACAAGATAGAGCTTTAATGACAATTCAAGCACCGATTTTCAAGTAATTTATCAATCATGCTCAAAGGTGGTTCTTAACAATGCCATATAGTTTTATTTCACCGATCAATTAGGACACATGTGCCTCCAATCATAATAAAAGCTCACCAAAAATTCGACCTTAAAGGTGGTTGTGGATCAATCATTGCAATTCCGATTGCTCCTTTTCAATAATTCTAATCATCCAAACCCTCTCGGATTTGACATCTTGATGTGTGAGGTTACACACATACAATTATGGCATCTCCAAATGCACAAATCATCGAATTTTTTAATCATATCCAATCAAATTGGCATACATGACAATGGTAATACGTAAAATCATTTTTAATTGTGTATCAATCAAATTATCCGAAATCAATGATACACATAGAACACCAACCATTTTGGGTCTTTTAATCATCACAATTGACAACCAAGGCCAATCATTCATCTTCAATTTAGACTTTGCATGCCATTGAGTAGGCACACACATCAAATTTAGACCAAATTTATATGAGAAAATTTCATCAATTACTCATTGCAATTCTCAAATTTTACACTTGACCAAGCATAAGTGAATGCATGCATGTTCAATTTCTTAAAAATTAACACTATTTTGACCCAATCAAGCAATGCACACACTCAAAAATTAAGCACAACAGTTCAAATTTGGCTCAATTGCCAATGCATTTAGGTTTACACCTAATGATTGCACACACTTTTCATGCACATTTCATAATCAAAAACCATTTTGGTGTCGCGATTGACCATCAATCATTGAAAATCAAGTCGTGTTGGATGGGCACACACACTCAAACTTTGCCCAATTTTTTGGCATTTAGGCTTATCCAATGTTTGAATTAGCCTCACATACTCATCATTTACATGATTTCATAATCATGTATCAACAATTCCATCAATTTATATGCATGCAAACACTAAAAATTAGGTGCCAACACACTTGATGTTTTTGACAGTTTTTTCCCTCTTTGGTGTGTGCACACACACAATGATTTTTATACACACACATGAATTCTTGATAAGAATTAAGCATTATTTGGATACACACAAAGTTCATTAATCACAATTTGACTATCAATTTCATTCCAAGTGTATCAAATTAGGTGCAAAGTGTAGGTCAATTTGTGTTACACACTTAATTTTAGAAAATAATTAGTAACATTGAACCTCATTAATCAATCAAGAATTGACATATCAAGTGAGTGCATTTACATCGTAATTACACTCCAAGCTATTCCTTTGCTCCACGCGAAGTCGCATCATTGCTCACACAAGTATGTGCACCATCAAATTGGCTCCAAAATTGACCATTTGTATGTCAAAAAATCACACACTCAAATCATGAAATTATGCATAAATTGGTACAATTAACTTGATTAGAGTGATGATTCCACCTCTTGCAAGGGGATTTAAAATGTTAGTGGTTAGCTTAGCAAGATTTAGTCAAAATTAGTAAGAATTAGCATGAAAGTAGTACAATTAGCATAGAAAGAAGCGAAGTTAGTAAGGGTTAGCATGAAATTAGTGAAATTGGGGGTTTGGGGTATTCATAACTCAACATTAGCATCAATTTCTTGCACAACATCATCAAATCAAACCAAAAAATGAGTGTCACACACTAAAAAACCAACAAAATTAGTAGTTACATTTCACTATTCTACACCTCCTAAACTCACTAGCTTAGATTATCGAACCCCGGCAACGGCGCCAAATGTAGGGAGGCATTGTAGCACGACCTAATAGCAACCCACACAAAATTATCAAATCCATGGATCCGGCAACCCGGCTAGGGCATGGTAGTACGAGCATCGGATGAATGGAATAGAGGATTCAAGAGATCACCTCTCCAATGTAAGTAGAGATTAGCCATTGCAAGACTAACTCTAAACCTACTCTAATCACTAATCAATTAATCTCCTACACACATCAAGCCCACCGAAGTCTAACTTGTCATAATCTAGAAACCCCAAGCACACTAATGACAAGCACACACTAATTACCACATGTCATTCAAGGCACTTCATCAATAGCTTACACACACGAGGTGAATGGTGCTAGAGCTTCATAAAACCTATCTACACACACATGCAAAGGATAGGGTACACACACAAATTACAAGATTAAGAAACAACTTAATCAACTTAATTTGTGATGTTAAATATCCCAAATAAATTGCTCGTAGAGAGATAAGAGTGGTTACTAGCAAGAGGTACATACATCTCTCAAATATAGCATAATGAAAGTGTAATACTACTTCATGACAAGATGAAATGTAGAGAAGAAGAGAATAATGAGAAATAAGAATTAGATTAATCAAGAAAAGCTTACTCTAATTACAACGGTTAGCACTAGCCTCTTAAGCATAGACATTAAGCTCAAGTCTAGGGCAAAGAGTGAACACTCTAGAGAGAGGGAGCTCTCATAAGTGGATCCTCAAGAGTGGATACTCAAGGATGAAGCCTCCTTGTCTCAAGGCTTCCTTTTAAGGGATTTCCCCACAATCCCTTCTACTATGGGTTTAAGCTTGACCCCTCAAACTACCAAATACAACTTTGTAACTCCAAGTGAGCCCAAGACTTATACAAAGTGAGTGGAAATATTGTGACATCCATAGAATATCTCCTGCTCGATTCATATTTGGTGTAGCCTTTGTTAGCCACTGCTAACAGTTACACAACAATATATATATTCCCATCAAAATTTAACACTTATTAACTCACCCACTAACCATGTTCAATTAGTTCAAAATCACCATATGTTCAATTAGGTTAGATTTAAGATTAGATTTTGGATTTAGTTTTTATATTGAAGTCTACCTTTGGGATTACGAAAAAAATTAGAGTTAGGCGAACAGTGATCCCTCTCTTCCTCACTACGGATGCGATCTTAACCTGGAAAGCTTTCAACGGCATACTCAAATTGGAGGCGAACATGTAATGTGCTACGTAATCCCTCGAACAAAAATCTATTGTGAGGAGATGTTAAGATGCTGTGAGTTGCTACAGCTAGAGAAGAGGCAAAGGGCTTTTTTCCACTACATGCACTATCATGTAGATGTGGGTGTGTAGATTTCTCGTACCCACAAATATAGGAATTGACCAATAAAGACGAGATTATAACCTGGTGGTTCTGATCTCCGTGCACCTCTAGACCGAGGTGTGCGGGGATCGGACATGACTAGAGAATGTGAGGTAGTTTACAGTGTGAACAAAGAGAGAGAGAGAGAGAGAGAGAGAGAGAGAGAGATGCAACAAGGAGGATTCTAATAGAAGATTAAATTTATGTCCAGGTTATAAGGTTTTTACATTAATAATGAGTAGTGACGAGGATGTGAGGCCGTCCAACCGAAACACCTATCTCTCAACAAGGATATTATGTCCTTGTAATCAATGCAAGCATGCTATGCAACGGACAAGACGCATTTCAATGCAGCACATTAGCAAATTTAACGAGTTTGATCCATCTATTATAGATCAAGTTGTTGCCAGTTATAACTCGTCAGACTCTAACGCTGGCCAACAGGCAACAATCTTGCAACCCAATAAACGTGTTCATAGGCGCTTTGGTAAAGCAGCATACGTGAGGCCACAAGATGTAGCCTCTAGAAGCTCAGAGGATGATCATGCAGAAGACATTCCCAGCAAGCAATGTTTGAGACCGAGATCGATGAAATGATCAAAACGATCATGGATTCACAAAGGCTTATCTATAATGATATGAAAAGTGAAGCCGATACGCCATTGTATGATGGAGCACGTGTGTCTAGATTGAAGGCACTCTTGGTTCTTCTCAACATGCAGGCAAAGTTTGGATAGAGTGACACTAGCATCACAATGCTTTTCACGTGATCTATTACAATGTGTTTACTTCAATAAAAAACTCCAGATGTATAATGATCTGATAGATTACTTACATAAGTGTACTTCATTTTTTTTGTTGCTGTGTAGATTGCTCAAAGAGCACATACTACCAGCTGATAATGTGATGCCAGACTCCAGAGAGGAAGCAAGAAAGATCTTGCAAAACTTGGGGATGGATTACGATTCGATCCACGCTTGTCCTACCAACTGCATTCCTTTTAGAGGGGAATACATAGACATGGAGAAGTGTCCAAAATGTGATTTCGAGAGATATCGAGTAGATCTCCATGGAACAAGAATTCTACAAAAGGTATTGCGACATTTTCCTCTGCTTCCTCACATCAAGCATCTCTTTGATGTAAGTCCATGGCCGCCTTAGCATCATGGCATGAGGAGAATAGATCTTTGGATGGTGTGCTACAGATTCCTGCAGATTGTGCAACTTGGAAACATTGAGGCGGTCCCGGCGGGCGGACAACAAGAAGAGCAACCTCTAGATACCCTTCACGACTCCTATGCTGCTCAATGAAGCTAGGGCACAATACAAACACAACCAAGCAAAAATCCATAGCCAAACCCAACTTGAAAAGGAAACCACCTAGTTATGGATGTGAACTAGGATGCAAGAAAGTGTCCTCCACACCTAAGGGAGACAAGCAAAGCACACACAAACAAGCAACACTTTCTTATAGAAGGAGGAGAGAAGGAGACATTGAGAGAATGGAGAGTAAGGTTGCCCAAACAATTGTCTTGCAATTTGAGAGGTGAAATCACACCTTGCTACACTGTCAAAGAGACTGCATGGAGACTACGCCAACACGTGCTCAACACTTTGCCAGCACACACATCATCTTAGGTTGCAGGAGACCTCTCACCATTAAAACCTCTTACGATGAGCTAGTATTAGGCAATGAAATGCACCCAAAACACTTAATCTCACAAGCTCAAATGAGAAATTGCACCATACACATCACCTCAAATCTTTGACCGGCATCGCACAACCAACTGGAATATGAATTGGAGCCAAAATCATGCCTTTGGAACACCATGATCTCAAATTAATTGATGGCTATAAGAATATGTACAATGGTGGCTTGAGATGTGAAACTCTGATACTCTCTCACTTGAAAAATGTAGCATCAATGCTATAGTGCACTAAAGTGTGAATCTCACACTATAGTGTCTACAACCAAGTCTCTCCTCACACCTCTAGTGCTAGAATGCTATCTATGTCTATTTACAGTGAAGGGAAGGGGTCTATTTATAGGTTGGAAATCACCTATTTGGATTATGGCTAATCTAAATTACAAGCTAACAAATTGAGCTTAGCATTTTCAAAATGGAGTGGGCCTATCTTATCTCCTTGAGTCATATGCGTGTGGGCTCAAGAAAGGGAGAGAATTATTAATGATGGTAAGTGAAAAAGTAAAGAAAAAAAAGGGGGGGGAGAAAGAGAGTTCTACCGCCATTTATCCCTACTTACTTGAGATGAGGTGCTTTTCTCATTAGGGTTAGTGTTAGTAGGTTAGTGATTATGATTTCAATGAGGTGCACACAAGGTGCATGACAATGGTAAAATTCCTTAAGAAGGCATTGAAAATTAGGGGGATAGATGGAATCAGAGAGGAAGTTCACCTAGTGACACCGGTGGATGAAGCATCAATGTGAGAGAGTCGCAGTTGATGGTGATGATGCGTCAATTTGAAGACTTCAAGGTCCTCTTGCTGAAAATCCTTCATTTTTAGATAAAAATCATATCCAATTTTCTATGTTGTTTTAATCTTCATGATGTTGAAGAGGGAATGTGAATATGGGAGTAGGTGTAGAGATATATGAGAGCATATGTGTATATCATGGAAGCTATGGTGAAGAGAGGGAATGAGGATGGTGAATAAGGTGAGAAGAGTCATGAAATGTGCAGGTTTGAGTGTGGAAAGGAGAGGGATGAGTGTGTATGAGTGAGTAGGTGTGTGGAAGGGTGAGAGAAAATAGGAGGACTTTTAAGTGCATGAGGTGGCAGGTTGGAAGTTGGCCATAAAATTCATGTAAAAGCACCCTTGACTCCAAAATTTTTGAAAACATTATGAAAAATAATTCAACTCACGAGATACATTTTTTCTTTTGGACATATCCTCAGATTCAGATCAAAAGAGGGTGCAAAAATTCAAGCAAAATGCTATCCCTGCAGCACCTCATAAGGCTTGAAGTGGGCCACTATTTGATTCTTTTTCCTTTGTAGCTTCCAAGTGAGCCTCCCGATACATCAATCATGACCTGATATTTCCAAGGAGCTTGCACACATCTATGGTATAGCATACGTATCAAATATGATATATACTTGTGGGACAAGAAGATAGGTTAGTTGGTCATGAAAAATTGGACACATGGGATGCATGGTGGAAAAAATATATGTGTGAAAAAATAAAGGAGGAAAATCATGAGGGAAGGAACCCTCAATTATTCTCTACTTTGAGTGATTTATGGAATTTATTTGAAGATGAAACCTATGTACTTGTGAATATTTATCTGGGAGGGATGGAAAAAAATATGACGGAGCCGATAAGGTTATTGGTGAATTTTTACGGTGAAGTCACACAAAGTTTTTTCAAGGCTTGTGTGAGTAGAGCTTAAGGGATAGAATGATAGTAAAAACATGTATAAGGAATGACACGCAATAGAAGCTAGCATACTTAGGCCTGGTAACGCACACCTAGGAATATATATTTACATAAATACAATTTTTTTGAAAAACCCCTTTATACTTAGGTCCTTTTCTTTTATAAAAACTCTAATTGTGCACACACTTATTTACAATGAAAAAGCGAGCCTAGTCATTGTGCTAGGCTGTTTTTGTGGGGTGAAGTGGCTTCTTAAATATTTTATGAGAGTCGAAAAACGGCTATCATTAACAATCTCATCTTGAAATGGGAGGGAAAAGTGATCCCTTTTTGTTGCCTCATTGAGTGGACAATAATGGACACATACCCTCCACTTGCCATTCTTTTTCGAAGTGACCACAATCGGAGAGACCCACTCCAAATTCTCTACGGGGTAGATGAATCCCGTTGCTAGAGGCTTCCTCATCTCTTTGAGTAGTGCTTGCTCCATGATGACTCCTAACCTTCGTAGATTTTGTGCTTTAGGTTTGGCCTCTGGCTTCAGCTCGATCTTGTGTTGAATGGCATCCACTCCACGTACAAAAGCCTAGGAAACTTTCTTAGCACACTTTTAAACTACTTTATTTCCTCCCCAGTAAGAGTCTTTGACAACATACCATCTATCATTTCTTCATCATGCACACTTTGTTTCTCCTAGGGGTCTACCTCTTCTAAACCTTGGCAAGAGGTCTCTCTGTTATTTAACTTAAAACTTACACCCATGACTTTAATGGACTCCTCCTCCTTTGTAGTGCTACCACTGCTTTCTTCTTCCGAGGTGTCATCGGTCCAATCATCCCCGCTTTCACTTTGTGAAGATTCCTCATGGAGCTCCTCTTGACGTTGCTCCTTCATGTCAAAGACAACCTTCTTGTGATTTTCATTCCTGCAAATCAATTTTCCACTTTCTCAATCCTGCAAAGCTTGCATTTTCATTAGCCACGGTCTACCTAGGATAAATGGATAGCCATTTCCCTTTGTAGACATAACGTAGAAATCAACAGCCTTCTTAATGCCAAAAGCTTCCACATAAATATTCTTACAAACTCCCAAACACCTAGCCTTCCTATTATTTTCCATTTTCACTCTGATTTCAGGTGTCTCATCAATGTGCATGCCTAGTCTTTGCATAAGGTCCTCTGTCATGATGTAAATTTGTGTGCCCCCATCCACTAGACCCTTCCTAACTAGTTTTCCTTTGATATAGCAATCTAGCACAGGTGTAATATCCTCATTCATTTGGGCATGTGCAATTTTTACAACAGAAACATTTTCTTTGATCCTTCTCCTAGTGCTAACTGCCTTTGTTAACTCCCTCCTAACTTGTGGGCACAATGCAAGAAGTTGAGGCCATGAGATGCTTGGACCCTTACCTCTGGACCCTTACCTCTCATGTCCTCCATAAGGTTGTAGGGAGCCATACCATATCCAAGAGGGAAGTCTTGAAGGTTGATGCGGCGCCGGGTCCTCTTGGCTTCCTTGGTTTCCTTTGCTTTCTTTCCTTGTCCATGGTCACTTTGTGATGTTACTCCTTCCTTTTCCTTACCTTTTCCCCACCCATGTTTGATTCCATTTGCTTCAATGTCACCCTATTTAGATTGTGAACCTTCTACAACATTGACATTTGGGTTAGGCAAAGGTGGTATTCCCTCTACTTGCCGCTGTGGAGGTCAAGAAACATTTGGTCTCTACAAAAGTACCGGTTGCTGACTAGTGCCTTCTCCTGCATTCATCATTGGATAATTCAAGTTAGGTCTCCCTCGCTCCCCCCGAGGCCAAAGACAATTATACATACCATGTCCAGACTCTCCGCAATTCCAACATTGCAAGACTCTCCTAGGTTGTGGCTCTCGCTCTTTTGACTTCTTTGCTTGTCCCTTTGAACCTACAGTTTGTGCAAGGTGAATTGAAAGGTTGCACAAAGATTCATTTAACTTCTCGATAACTTTAGTCGTTACCTCGGGATTCTTCCTAGACATTGATGTTTATAACTTACCTCTAGGTCTAAGACCCTCTATTGAAGCCTCTCCCCGTAGGCACTTGAGTTTCCTATACTTCTTAGAAGCTCTAGTTTCAGCTGCATCATGGGTGGCAGGTACACCCGCCTCCACCTTTACCTGAAGATCAGGGAAGAGACCAACTATGAACCTCTCCTTCTTTAAAAACTCTGCACCATCACCTGGGTTAGCAACATTCTGTACCCATAAAGCCCAAAGACATAGAAACTCTTGCTTATACAAGTAGTAGTCATTTAAGTCTTTTTGTTTATGAGAGACAATTTCTTGCCATAGTTTTTGAGTGTTTTGTGGATCAAAGAAGTATGCCTTGAAACGAGTCACAACTTCCGTATAATTTCCCTTAACTTCCTCAGGCAAAGAGTCAAACCAAATGATAGCATCTTTCCTAAGGACTACCTCAAACATTTCTACACGTTCTTGATCAGTTACTATCCTCTTGATACGGCAAGAAAATTTGAAATTTGCTATGAATAATTTTGTATCCTCCCTAGGCTCTCCAAAGAACAAGGGGTAGCCACTCATTTGCCTAGTTGTATCCATGTTCCTAAAAATGTGAAGACAAGTGTTAGCAGCGCCTAACACTTGCACCAATTATGCACCAAGCTGTGGATGTGCCATAGTGCACAATATTTACTTTTCATTGTATAGGGCGTGGGCTCATTTAGGAATTCCAAAGATGTATGAGTCTAGGCTAGAGAGCTCACTTTATCCCATAGTTGAAGGGTTTGAGGCCCAAAGCTATAAAAGAGCCCTATGCTTAATGAGAGGTCATGCTTGAGTGGTCCTTTTGAGAACTCTCTCCCTAGAGGAGGTCTTGATGGCCTAGCCTTTGAGCTTAATGCCCATGCTTAGAAGGCTAGTGCTAATGACATGTAATTATTGTAATCCTCTCTTAATTAATCTAGCCTTCATTATGTTGTCAATCATGTTTCTCTACTTTCCTTCATTGTTTTGAAGTGTTGATCTTCTCTAATCTAACTCTTACTTATGCTAAGCTACTCCAATTAGTGGAGTCCTTATCTAGCTCTCTCGATTAAGCGGAGTGGGTATACTCGTGATTGAGGGATTAGAGTTGTCCTCTAATGGTGTGCTTGTGTGTGTGTAGGTTTAAGAAGCCTTGAGCTTAATTTGATTATACGTGACTTGATTTGGACACCATGATTGGAATGGTTGGGGTGGCGGACTTGAATGCGATCTTGTGTGCTTAATCGTCAATGCATGTAATTAGAGTTCTGCTTGAGAGATTCCAAGATTAGTGTGTTTCACTTCGCTGCTTGATGTGTATAGATGATTGCTTGAATTGATGCTTGAGGTGCGATTAGCATTAGTTGTTTGGGATGATTTCTATTTGCATTGAAGGATGCATGCTCTTCAATCCTCTCAATCTTTGCATCCGATGACGCTCTCGCACATTCTTTGTGTGATGCTTCCAAGCCCTAGCCGGGTCATGCTCTCTCTCTCCAGATTGATAGATTTTGTGGGAGATTGCCTATGCTATGGCGAGCCTCCAACATTGGCGCCGTTGCCGGGGACGGGTTGCCTACGCTAGTGGAGTTGAGGTTGCAAAAGATAAGAGTAATTTGATTACCGATTTCTTGTAATTAGGTAGGATTTGATTTGTGTGTAGTGTAATTAGGTTTAATTAGATGTGTATAGAGTCATTTCGCCCCAAAAACCCCTAAATTCTCTTTTGATTTTGCTAATTTTTCACTAACCTTCACTAATTTTGTATCCCATTCATGCTAATTTCGTGCTAATTGTACTAATTCCATGCTAATTTCATGCTAATTGTGCTAACATAACCACAAATTTTGATTTGGAATGTATGATAAATCCCCTTAATTGAGGAGGATCGTCACTCTTAATTGCTCTAATCTATGCCTAATCATGTGATTGAGTGTTGATTTTGATCAATTTTTTGATCAATTTTGGACCGAATCAGAGTTGCACACATGTGTGTGCAATGAAGTGTCTTCGCGAGGAGCAAGGATTAAGCGAGCAAGTAATCAATTGTAAGTGGATTGACCTAGTCCGTTCAATATTTGATTGATTAAGTTGATCCCATTGAGTTGCTAAATCATTGCTAAAATTACGTGTGTGTGCCTAATTGATGGAATTTATGCCTAATTTCATGAAATTGGAATGAAATTGGATGCCTAGATGCTTGAGGAATGGTAGTTTTGCATAAATTGTGTGTGCAAATCACTAAATTGATGTGTATGTGAGGCTATTCCGGTCATGGAGTAGGCCTAATTACCAAAATTAGGGCAAGATTTGAATGTGTGTGCCCATTTTAAATAACTTTGATGAGAAGATTTATGGTCAAAGTGAACACCTAAATGCTTGTAGATTGATTATTTTGCAATAAATGTGTGTGCAAGCATTAGGAATTGGCCTAATTTTGTTGCTAATTGAGCAAAATTTTGGATTTGTGCACCTAATTTTTGTGTGTGTGCAATGCTAGATTGAGTTAAATTGGATCAATTTTTGATTAAAATTGAGTTAATTTAGCATGTATATACTCATGTATGTGTGATCAAGTGTGCAATTGATGAAATGCCATGAGTAATGGCCAATTATGCTCGTGTTAAATAATCATATGATTGCAAAGCACTAACATTTGAATTGTTTTGAAGGGTTGTGTGGCAGGTGTGTGATTTCAAATGATCCAAGAATGGGTTATCATTGCAATATTACAAAATTTGGCTAATTAGAGCCATTCCAAATGTGTGGATTAAAGTTGTAATGCTAGCTCATATCTTGGTCTAGAAATGCATTTTTTTCATTTCAGCTAGTGTTTAGCCAACTTTTGAGCTTTAAAAGTACATAATTTGGCTATTGAGAGCCACTCACTTTCATTTCATCAAGTTGCAGTCATCTCTATCTCATAGAGTGTGCTCTAAAATTGTAAAATTTATTGAGCTAGTTGTTAGCCAACTTTTTGAAAAGCTTTAAAATGTAAAATTCGGCTTTCGAGAGCCACTTCATTTCATCAAAGTTGCATTATGTTTTAGCTCTTGGCTTGTTTTAAATTCCATACTTCAAGTGAGTTAGAAACTAGTCAACTTTGAATCATGCATGAGAGATTGTAAAAAAATTGCAAAATTTGCTTATGTAGAAGCTCATTTTATCTCTCTCATGGTTGTTATGTATGCATAAATTTGCTACATTAGAGCATCATGTGCATAACCAAAGGCATTTTTTTCCCTTGGGTTTTTTTCCTTTGGCAAATTCGGGTATGCAAGACCCTAGCTTTAGGTTTTCATTAATGTTTTTTGTGTGGCTTTTCAATAATTGGCTTTTGTAGCTTGTGTTTACACTTAGCTTCAAAAGGCTTCTTTTTGCAAAAAAAAGGATCAAGAGACTTCTTTACACAAAGGATGCTTGCTCAAGGATGCACAAAGAGCATGAATAGGTGTAATCCTTCCATGATTTTGCTCTTTGTTCATCTCTCCACTCTCTTGCTTGGTTTAAGTGAAATTTTGCTTCTAAGATATGGTTTTTTCATGTTAGAAAGACTAGGAAGTTTAAAATTTCAACACTTTGCTTTGTGAAAATTAAACTCATCAAAAAATTAGGTTTTATGTGTGTTAATCATAGGTAATTGGCCTTGACCTTAGGTAATGTAGGTTCATTTCTTGCTAGTCCTAGATTCTTAGTGATAGTCTTAATATTCCATTCATTTTTGTCATGACCTAGGGCTATGATTAGGCTTTAGTCTTTTTTAGTCCAATTGCCACTAGTATCTCATAAAGGAAGCAATAAAAATGTGCTAAAAAATGAACCATGAAGCAAAGAAGTGTCCAAAAAAGTAGCAAAAATGCTACTAAGGCACATGAAAATAAAAATTCTATGTTATGATGTGTCTTTGTGAGGCCTAGCGCCTTATTGGCACTTGGTAGGCAAGGGGAATCACCTTGGCTCGCTTGGTCAAGGCCCTAAACCGATGCCCTGGGCTGATAGGGGTTAGCCGTCGCCTTGGTAAGCTAGTAGGCTTTTGGAACACCTTCTTGAGGGTTCAAGGAGCTGAGAGTCACACCTAGACTTGCCTTGGGGTGGTAGCCTTGTGATTGTGCTTTAATTTTTCAATGAATGACTAAATCAAAACTTCCATGAGCTTCAAAAACTTTGACAATGTACTAATAGATTAGGAGCTTTTTTATAGCCCGTAGACATGATAGACTTGATTGATTTATTAAGATTGTTCACATAGTTTTTAGGCTAGTAGGTTTATGAACTTGCATTAGCCTAGGGTCATAACTGATTGCTTGTGTTTCATGCATAAAACTAAAATTTCAAGTGGTTTAATCTTCACAATAGTTTGAGTAGTTTTTTGCTTTATGTTGTCTAGTTTTTTACTATGATTGACCCATCTTTTAGAAGCAAAAAATCACTTTTCATGATTGTTCATTTATGCTTCATGTTTTATTCATTTTTGGTGGCCTTTGATGCTCATTACTTGTTCTTATGTTTTGCAGCTCAATATTTCTTCCATGGACTTGCTTTCTACCATGTCACCGTGTCTTGCTTCACCGGCACATGAGGACGTGCGCCAAATTAGAAAGGGGGGAGTGTTAGCAGCGGCTAACAATTGCACCAATTATGCACCAAGCTGTGGATGTGCCATAGTGCACAATATTTACTTTTCATTGTATAGGGCGTGGGCTCATTTAGGAGTTCCAAAGTTGTATGAGTCTAGTCTAGAGAGCTCACTTTATCCCATAGTTGAAGGGTTTGAGGCCCAAAGCTATAAAATATCCCTATGCTTCATGAGAGGTCATGCTTGAGTGGTCCTTTTGAGAACTCTCTCCCTAGAGGAGGTCTTGATGGCCTAGCCTTTGAGCTTAATACCCATGCTTAGAAGGCTAGTGCTAATCACATGTAATTAGTGTAATCCTATCTTAATTAATCTATTCTTCATTATGTTGTCAATCATGTTTCTCTACTTTCCTTCATTGTTTTGAAGTGTTGATCTTCTCTAATCTAACTCTTACTTATGCTAAGCTACTCCGATTAGTGGAGTCCTTATCTAACTCTCTCGATTAAGCGGAGTGGGCGTACTTGTGACTGAGGGATTAGAGTTGTCCTCTAATGGTGTCCTTGTGTGTGTGTAGGTTTAAGAATCCTTGAGCTTAATTTTATTATGTGTGACTTGATTTGGACACCATGATTGGCATGGTTGGGGTGGCTGACTTGAATGTGATCTTGTGTTCTTAATCGTCAATGCATGTAATGAGAGTTGTGCTTGAGAGATTCCAAGATTAGTGTGTTTCACTTCGTTGCTTGATGTGTGTAGATGATTGCTTGAATTGATGCTTGATGTGCGATTAGCAATAGTTGTTTGGGATGATTTCTATTTGCATTGGAGAATGCACGCTCTTGAATCCTCTCAATATTTGCATCCGATGACGCTCTCGCACATTCTTTGTGTGATGCCTCCAAGCCCTAGCCAGGTCATACTCTCTCTCTCTCCGGATTGATAGATTTTGTGGGAGATTGTCTATGTTATGGCGAGCCTCCAAAATTGGCGCCACTGCCGGGGAACGACGCCAATGTTGGAGGCTTGCCATAGCATAGACAATCTCCCACAAAATCTATCAATCCGGAGAGAGAGAGCATGACCCCGCTAGGGCTTGGAGGCAGCACACAAAAAGAATGTGCAAGAGCGTCATCGGATTCAAAGATTGAGAGGATTCAAGAGCGTGCATCCTCCAATGCAAATAGAAATCATCCCAATCAACTATTGCTAATCGCACATCAAGCATCAATTCAAGCAATCATCTACACACATCAAGCAACAAAGTGAAACTCACTAATCTTGGAATCTCTCAAGCACAACTCTAATTAGATGCATTGACGATTAAGCACACAAGATCGCATTCAAGTCGGCCACCCCAACCATGCCAATCATGGTGTCCAATCAAGTCACACATAATAAAATTAAACTCAAGGCTTCTTAAACCTACACACACACAAGCACACCATTAGAGGACAACTCTAATCTCTCAATCACGAGTACGCCCACTCCGCTTAATAGAGAGAGTTAGATAAGGACTCCACTAATCGGAGTAGCTTAGCATAAGTAAGAGTTAGATTAGAGAAGATCAACACTTCAAAACAATGAAGGAAAGTAGAGAAACATGATTGACAACATAATGAAGAATAGATTAATTAAGAGAGGATTACACTAATTACATGTGATTAGCACTAGCCTTCTAAGCATGGGCATTAAGCTCAAAGGCTAGGCCATCAAGACCTCCTCTAGGGAGAGAGTTCTCAAAAGGACCACTCAAGCATGACCTCTCATTAAGCATAGGGATCTTTTATAGCTTTGGGCCTCAAACCCTTCAACTATGGGATAAAGTGAGCTCTCTAGCCTAGACTCATACAAATTTGGAACTCCTAAATGAGCCCACGCCCTATACAAGGAAAAGTAAATATTGTGCACTATGGCACATCCACAGCTTGGTGCATAATTGGTGCAATTGTTAGCCGCCGCTGCTAACAACAAGCTGATTTCACTCAAAAAATCTTTTTTTTCCAAAATCAAATTTTAAAGTGAACATCAAATTTTAGATCGTAGCGAATTAATGGCAGAATGAACGGATTGAATGAGGCATTGATAGCTGCTACTTGCCTAGGTCCAAACATATGACAAAAAACTCGTTGAAATTGTAACTTATTGCCAACTAGTACATGCACGTCTTGTCTACCAAAGGAATGAATGTACAATACAAGTCCTCTTGATTGATTAACCTAGCTAAAACAAGATAAATACATGCACATCAAAAGAGACATCGTAGTCTACCGTGGGAGTATAACACTACAACAAAAAAGGGGGTTATCGAAGTGTATAGCGACGCTTAACGTCGTTATACGCGTCGATATATACATCCCTGTGAAACTATCGCAAAGAGCGTCGATATATGCGTGGAAAGTCTTTTTTAGCAGCGCGTATATCGACGCTGGTATAGACGGGTATAGCGACGCGTATATTGACGACCATAACAGTATAATTTTTTTCTTGGGCAGAGGGCAAGTAGCCTGGCATGTGCCCAATGAAAATATGGACATAGGCACCACAGCCAGACTTCCTGCCCTCTGTCCAAGAAAGCGAGCAGCACCAAAATCAACCGTGCCCGCAGAAATTTCGGCATAGTTCCCTTTGTTTTTACATAAACTTTTCAAAAAAAATATATCATGTATACGCCTCCTACATGCTATCCATGTAGGATCTCACATGAGATTTAAGGCCAATGAGCATAACGAACCATAACCATAACTTAAAAGCATAACCATAATGAACCATAACCATAACTTAAAAGCATAACCATAACGAACCATAACCATAACTTAAAACCATAACCGACCAATATAACCACTTTGATCATAACCAGAAACAAAATTAACAATAACCATAAGCATAACTAGAAAGTTAAACATAACCATAAACAAAACCTGAACCATAACTATGTCTATACAAGAATATGAGAAATAACCATGTCTATACAATGACAATGACAATAACCATAACCATAACCATAAGGAAAACAATAATTGTCTGAACAATAATCATAACCATATATATATATATGTCTATACAAACGGAGACACAGAAGCGTGTGTGTGTCTCACAAAGCAAATATATGAAATCCGGGCCACTGATGACTAGGCGTCACAACCTGCACATAGGACAACTCACAAAATTAGTATTCACATATACTTACTTAATTAAATCAACTCACACATATTAACGTCTCACCTCAAGCGATCAACGAGACTGTAAGGCCGCCCAGTCTACAGGCTCGCTTGAAGCATCAAGATCATTCAATACTTCATAGATACCTTTGCGATATCCATCTGACTCCTCCTGACGTGTCGGGGCTCAATGCATCGCAAGAATACACGTTTATACAAAAATCAGAGTAATAAGAATACATGATTCATCGCGTTTTAAAAAACGTCATAGTTAAGATTGGATTAGAAACTCACAAACTCATAGCGAAAGGTGTCGAAGCCTCCGCTGCCAAGATGAGATGTCCCCCTGGTCATTTGCCGTATCTGCGCAACCTCACGCTGCTGTTTGAACCGCATGGCCGCTGTCCGCTCATCCTCCCTGATCTGAAGCCACGTCTCGTGTAGGATGCCCGAAGGCTTCGGCGAGCCGATCCTGAAAGCCTTCCGAGCTGCATCTCGTCTATGTTTCACGGTGTCCCATGCAACACCCTTGATCCAGCTCCTCGGAACAACGTCAGAACCCGGAGCATGCTGGTACTCTCTCAAGATAGTCTCCACTATGTAATTGACTTTGTCCTTTTCCTGTTGATCCCAAGACGTCAGAAGGCTGGTCAAAAACTGTAGCTCCGCGAGCTGGCGAATCCGCTGTCTCATCTCAGTCCCGACTCTATCCATGTCAACAGAACCATCTGGCCATACAATATAGATCTTGGAGGCACTAGGATCGTGTGTCCCCCCAAGGTGTCCGAGGTTTGCCAAGAGGTGTGTCGAGAGGTGTGCCTGGGTAGGACGAGGGTCGTGTGTGGACCCTCCTCCATAGAAACCACCACCTCCACCTGACGATCTCCAAGATCGGCGAGTGCGCATGTGCTGCGGAGATGAGGACGTACCCGCCTCTGTCCCACCCCTAGGTGTCGAAGCGGCCGTGATGGGAGAAGCAGGCGTTGTACCCATAGGCGTCCCCCCCCCATAGGTGTCCCCCCCCTAGGCATCGGACCCTCGGGTGTGAAGCCCAGAGGCGTAGTACACGTGCCTCTGGCTACCTAGTACTGAGAAGCCTCTGCCATGTGAGCAGGCGTCATCCATGTAACAAAGCCCATGAATGCATCTCCACTCATAGAAGCGGGATCTGGAAACTGTTCTGCCATACTAAAGTCCTGCACAAAGAAAGTAAAATAAAGCATCAGAACAGAGTTGTTTAAATTAACTTTAAGCTTAATTTTAAATCAACGTCTTCACACAAACACTTACAGGCCTAGGCCTCAACGAGTGAGATATCATCGATAAGATCTTGCATCGTTTCATCGTATATCTCTAATTGCAAACATAACTCTGCCCCAACTCGTTCTCGCAGATTGTCTTCATCCATTGCATCTTCATCTACAAGTGTCAATTTTGGCTCGTCTGCGTCATCCCTAGCATAGAAGCCATTTTCCTCTGCCATACCTTCGTCCATCTCATCTAATGTCACAGTAGTATGGACGTCGTCTCACTGACTTTCCTCCAGGAGATCTTGCCCTTCAAATACTTGTTTATTTCTTGGAGCAACCTGAATCACAAACCACCACTGTCGCTCTCGAGGGTCCGGTACAAAGACCACTTGCTCGCAATGTTCGGGGAGAGCAAATGTGTCGCTCGCATCTATCCAAACCTTTGTAGAATCTATTTGCACAAGTTTGTTTCCATCTCTGCGTACCGTTGCATTGCGAACAGAAGTAATCACCGTTGCATTTCCATCTCTGCGTACCGTTGCATTGCGACCAGAAGTAATCACCTTGAACCACTTCACATCCAACAAAAACATCTCAAACTGCGTGAAGCTTACTTTCAGGATATCTGACACCAGACCACAGTAATCTAGGTTGCTAGTGCTCTCATTCGTGTCTCTGGCACTAGCTCCGCTCTTTTGCATGAAACTAACCATTATCCCACTGTCAAACGTGTTTCTTCTGCTGTCAATTTGTTGTGTTCTGAAATGCTTTCCATGCGACCACATCCAATAGCCAGCTCTTCCTCTTCTAGAGATATGGGTTCTCCGATCTGTCGAGCTGCTCTCACTGTCTTGTCCAACCATGCCATTGTAGGGAATTCAGGTAGAGGAGCGAGATAGTCTGGCAAGGGTAAACCTCTAGTCATTCGGCTTCGCCTGAAATCCTGTTGCTCCCTATTGCGTCTCTCTTTCTCTTCTTCGCACCTTTCAAGCTATTTTTGCATTGGCCCTGAATTTAGTATACAGAACTTCATGATCTTTTCTTGCATGGCGTCATTCATTTTCTTCGGCACCCCTTGCCCTTGCGGCTCCTCTCCCACCAGTCTTGCATCCTCCTCATCGCTCCACAGTCGAGGCATTTCTGGGTCAGAAACGGATAGAAATTCGATCATCAATACAAGAGACTCTTGCACCAGCCATCCTTCTGCCATGCTCCCCTCTGGACGCGCTTTTTGGCAAACAAAACCCTTAAGTGTTTTCATGAACCGCTCTAGAAAGAACATCCAACGGCTGTGGACTGTACCTGCTGTTAAGTATGGAGCCTGATTTACCCTTATAATTTTCTGTGGTAAAAGCGCACATTTGTAAGGCCCCCATTATGAGGAGAAGCCATCGTGTGTGAAGGAAAATCACTCGCCGGAAATCAAAATTTTCACGACCAAAAATCAGGGAAAACTTTAGGGGCTCGCCGGAATATTATGGCCGGATGGCGGCCGGAAAGTGGTCGGAAAACAATCGTCGGTTGGCCGCTGGCCGGTGGTCGGAAGTCAATGGTCGGTGGCCGGTGGCCGAATTCAAAAGCAGATTTGTGTACACAAGGGTGGCCACACATGGGCGGATTGGAGGGTCCGATTTGGACTTATTCACACAAGGGCGGCTACACATGGCTACCTCTCATAAGAGAGGGCAGCCCTTTTGGCCTATAAAAGGAGGACATTTCTACACACATTTGATAGTGTGAAGTTGATGCAACAAGGTGATTGTGAGGTGGTGAGAGTGAAGCAAGGCAGGAGCTCCATTAAGGGTATAATCCCTTTGTAAACTACTTCTTGTTTTGAAGTACTAAAGCCATTGAGTGGCTGCTTTCCCGTGGACGTAGCCCACATTGGGTGAACCACGTATATCGTGTGTACTCTTTCTCTCTCTCTCTCTCTCTCTCTCTCTCTCTCTCTCTCTCTCTACTCTATAATCTCTTTGTGTGAAATCTATCTCTCTCCATTAAGTAATCTACTCAAATATCTATTTAGCTACGTCTTATTTCCTAACAACTGGTATCAGAGCAAGGTTTTCTCGTAGCTATATTATCTCAAGGGAAGGATTCCTTGAATTGAGTGGGAGTTATGGAGGAGGAAGGGAAGCTCAAGATTGAGAAGTGTTGGAATTAGGGTTGCAGAGAAACACACACAGCTTGGAGAAGACGAAGGAAGCTCAAGGCACACAATGGAGAGTGTGTTACTTAGTGTGAAATGGAAAGATAGATAGCCCTAGAGTGATGGGCGTATATACAATGCACGGGGGAAAAAACCTCCTAAAGAGGGAAAAAATGCCCCGGCGGTCCTAGTGTGTTCACACACATCACTACCACATGTATATGGTAACAAATCCCCCTTGGAGCGATGCGGTGAACGAGAGCTGGCACATGAGTAAAGGGAAGTGCCATGCCCTGAGGACATGATCAGTCCACAAAGGGGAGTAAGCCCAAAGCTTTGGGGAAAGCTTCAATCTTCTCACGAGACAATGCCTTTGTCAAAAGATATGCAAGGTTGTCCTGTGTTGGCACATAAGCCAAGCTGATCTCTCCTGCTGAGAGCCTCTCCCTGACATAGTGGTAATGCACCTCAGTGTGCTTTGTGCGAGCATGAAAAATTGGGTTCCTCGCAACTACCAATGCGCTCTGACTGTCAGTGTAGATAGTGTTGGCAGTGTCCTGTCCAACACCCAAATCAGCCATAAGGCGTCCGAGCCATACACACTCAACCGTTATACTCAGCCTCACAACTCGAAGTGGCCACAGTAGGTTGCTTCTTGCTCAACCATGATATACATGAACTTCCAAGCATGAAACAAAAACCACTTGTGGACACTCTCGTGTCAAAACAACCAGCCCAATCTGAGTCCGAAAAAGCATGTAAGTTTGGCGGCAATGATCCCCCCTTGGGATAAAACAAGCCAAGATGTAAAGTGCCACTAAGGTAGCGGAAAATCCTCTTGACAGCCTGCCAATGCTTAGACCCTGGGCTATGCATAAATTTGCTGACGTGTGAGACTGCAAACTGAATATCTGGCCTCGTGTTGCATACATAAATGAGGCAGCCAACAGCAGTTTGGTAAAGAGTGACATCAGCAGGATCACTAGCATCATGTAGACTCAACTTCAAACCTGTTTCCATGGGAGTGGCAATAGGTTTGCAATCCTCAAGTCCAAACTTACATAGCAATGTCTCTATGTAACTTTTCTAACACAAGGAAATACCACCATCACACTGCTTAAACTGTATGCCCAAATAATGATGCAACAGCCCCAAATCTTTCATCTTGAAAGTAGCATTCAAATCAGCCTTAAATTCAGCAATATGTCTCTCATTTGGTCCAGTGATCAACAAATCATCAACATACCACGATGAGAAATACATCACCCTCACGCTTTACATACAATGTGCTTTCTGTTGAACTGTTACGAAAGCCTTGTTTGACCAAATGAGTGTCATCTTTCTCATACCAAGCACGAGGAGATTGCTTCAACCCATACAAAGCCTTGTTACATTTGCACACTTTGTTCTCTTGTCCTTTTATGACAAACCGCGAGGCTGCGTTACATAAACTTCCTCAAATATGTCACCATTCAAGAAAGCAGTAACAATGTCTGATTTATGTACATCCCAACCAAAATGAGCTGCCAATGCACATAGAAAACGCACCGTAGTCATACGACAAGTGGGAGAAAAAGTCTCTTCATAATCTATGCCTTTTTGCTGTGCATAACCCTTTGCAACAATTCGAGCCTTATGGCGATCAATCTCACCATCCGGCTTGCGTTTCAACTTGTAAACCCACTTCGTACCAATGGCCTTTTTGCCAGGAGGAAAATCACATAAAGTCCATGTGTCATTTTCTATAAGTGCATCATATTCTGATTGCATGGCAGCCATCCAATTTTTTGAATTTTGTGCTACATCAAAAGTCAGAGGCTCCTCAACATCATGTAAGCCAGACACAGCCAAAGCATAACGATATGATGCATAAGATGCATGGCGAGAGCCTGAACGAGTACGACTAGACAAAGGTGCATCCAATTTACTGTCACGCAAAGTGTGCACCAGCCATTTTGGCATACCTCTAGCCTACTCATTTTCAGCCCTTTCCTCATCAAGTACATCATGTACATCTGCATCAGTAATAGGCTGCTCTAAAACATTTTCAGAAACCCCCATAGGCTGTACATTTGCCTCATTGAAACTTACATTCGTATTTCCACTACTAAAAAGAGGCAACAAAGTGTCATAAATGTCCTGTGAGCTTACATTACTGTCTCTGGTACATGACAGCAAGGGCTGAACACAATCTTCCACAAACACTACATCCCGTGAGACCAAAATACGTTTTGTTTGCGGATGATACAACCTGTAACCTTTGCTTTCAGCACTATAACCAACAAAAATACATTTGACAGCCTTATCATCCAATTTTCTGCGTTGCACTTGTGGCACCAAAGCATATGCCAAACACAAAAACACGCATGTGCTCAATAGAAGGCTTTCTATCATGCCATGCTTCATATGGAGTAATAGACTGCAAAGCTTTCGTAGGACACCTGTTAAGTACATAAGTGGCACACATGATGGCCTCAAGCCAAAAAGAATGCTGTAAAGCTTGACTTTTGACCATACATAGTGCCATTTCCGTCAGTGACCTGTTTTTCCTCTCAGCAACACCATTTTGCTGAGGTGTATAAGGCACTGTACATTAGTGTTTTATCCCACGACCAGTCAGAAATGCATTAAATTCATGAGACATATACTCCCCCCCTCGATCGGAACGGAGGGTGCCCATAGTACATTTCGAGACATTTTCAGCCATAGCCAGAAATTGTTTGAAGCACATAAAAACTTCGGACTTCGCTTTAAGCGGAAATACCCATGCATGCCTGGAGTAATCATCAATGAAAGTCACGAAGTACAGGTAATTGCCCAAGGACGGAGTTTGCATGGGCCCACAAACATCACTATGCACAAGCTGCAACCTGCATGTGGCCAGAACTGAACCATCCTTTGGAAACTTAGAACGCTGTATCTTACCCAAAATACAGCCTTCACAAACATGTTTGACAGGTGCTTCAAGAGGCGGCAAAGAAGCAACCGTATCAGATTTCTGCAAACGCAACAAACTAGCAAAATTCAGATGACCAAAATGTGCATGCCAAAGTTTTGCATCTGAAATAGCCCTTGAATCTGCAATAGCATTTGCAAAAAATTTTCCACACTTGTCATACAAAGTGAGCTTATACAGCCCACGGCACAAAAGGCCAGATGCAACAATTTCATCACCAAAACTGAGATCATGAACTGTACATCTGTCATCCACAAATTTGACTACAAGTCCAAGTCTAGCAAGTGCGGATACATACAAGAGATTCTTCTTGATCCCAGGTACATAAAGTGCATCAACAAGTGTGAAGGAACTGCCGTTAGTAGCAGTGAGCACAATCTTTCCAACTCCCTGAACTGGATAAGAGGCGTTGTTGGCACAAGTGACTGAATTCCCATGAGGGATAGACTCGAGAGAGGTAAACAATTCATGATGTGAGGTGATGTGCTTTGTAGCACCACTGTCAAAATACCACACATGTGAATCTGCAGCAACTGACAAGCATGCATCATGGACAGCAGGATTGTAAGTGCACTCTGCGCTAAAAGCCCATTCTGCATCAACATCAGCATTACAGTCTCCTTTCATAGAAGACTCAACAATGGCTGCATTTGTAGTGGAACCAGCATTTGCAGTGGAACCACCCTCTTTCTTCTTAGCCTCTTTGGCCTTCAACTTAGGACAGGACTTGATCAAGTGATCATTGGCTTTACAATAATGGCAACACATCTTCTTTTTGCCCTTATCACCAGAATTTCCAGACGATCTGCTACCAGCAGAAGCATTAGGAACATAATTTTTGCCACTCGTAGCAGAACCATAAGAAGTAGCTACATTACTGTTACCACCCTTTCTTTGAGAAGCAATAAAAGCCTGTTCAACTGAACGCTGTCTAGTCCTGTTTTTTCTGGACAGTGACTCTTGCAACAACAATGTGCATAATGCATCAAACTTGACAACTTCTAGATTCCCTTGGGTCATCAGTCTCCAAGTACTAGCAAAAGTCTGGTAGGAATCTGGTAAGGCATCAAGAACAGTCTACACAAGGGAACTGTCTGAAATGACTTCACCTGCAGAAATAAGCTGCTCATTGATATCCTTGACACTAGCAAGGAAAGTGTCCATATCATCTTCCTCATGCATAATCTTCGACTCCAGCTCTTTACGCAGAAAAGCAATTTTAGCCTCATTGCGGCTTGCATAAAGACCTGCTAAAATATCCCAAGCTTGTTTTGCAGATTTTGCTGAACGGATGTGAGGAACAATGGTGCGCTTCACAAAAAACGCAATCAATGCATGAGCCTGCACATGCTTAACATCCCAACGAGATTTTTCTACCGTAGGCAAAACAACTCTAACAGCTGCAATCCTTGCAACAAGACCTGCAACATCCTCAACATAGCCTACCATCCTCAGAACCAGGACATACATCAATGCCCTACACAATGTTCCAGACACCCTTTGACACAAGAACATGTTGCATCATATAAGCCCACATAGGGTAGTTGTCCCCATCCAACCTGTCCTCAACAGCAAACATCTTGAACACATCTGTGTTGTTGTTGTCAGACATGGTAAATGTTGAACCTGATGTGAAAACTGCCCGAAAATAGGAGAAATGGAGCGGGAACAACCTGTGCTATATAGCACAAACCGTAGAAGACTATAAGGCACCTGTTATGCAGAAAACGGCACTGATAGAAATTTTGCACAAAATGACGAAATAGCCTGTGCAGTACTGCCTGTAGTGGAAACGGAGGCCGAAATGAGCCCAAATCAAAATTTGAGTAGACCATGCTCTTCGAGCTTTCCCAAAATTTTTGTCGACCTACGATCGCTCGCCAAAGCTCACTGAAATCGGAGAAAGTGAGTAGGCGTGTGCTGGAGCAGCTGGCGACTAAGCCAGGGAGGGCGTGACCTGCTCTGATACTAATTGTTGGAATTAGGGTTGCAGAGAAACACACACAGCTTGGAGAAGACGAAGGAAGCTCAAGGCACACAATGGAGAGTGTGTTACTTAGTGTGCAATGGAAAGATAGATAGCCCTAGAGTGATGGGCGTATATACAATGCACGGGGGAAAAAACCTCCTAAAGAGGGGAAAAATGCCCCGACGGTCCTAGTGTGTTCACACACATCACTACCACATGTATATGGTAATAAGAAGTTCAACGGAAAAAACTACCAACATTGGAAGATGCAGATTGAAGACTATCTCTACTAGAAGGACCTCTATTTGCCACTAGGCGGTCTTGCAAAGAAGCCCGCAACAATGGCAGATGAAGCATGGATTGTCCTTGATCGAAAGGCACCGGGAACAATCCGGTTAAGCTTGGCGTCAATGGTGGCCTTCAATGTTTCGGACATGAAGACCACGGAGGACGTAATGAAGTCACTTGACGACTTCTACGAGAAACCATCGACATCCAATAAGGTATTTCTTATGAAGCGCTTGTTCAATCTAAAGATGGTAGAGAATGGTTCAGTTGCAGAACACCTAAATGAATTTAACACAAACATAAGTCAACTTCGATCGTTGAAAATCAATTTCGATGATGAAGTGCGAGCTCTCCTTATACTATCATCTCTACCGGATAGTTGGGACAGCCTTGTGATGGCTGTTAGTAATTCTATCTCTGGCACAAATACTCTTAAGTTTGATGATGTTGTGGGTGTTCTCCTAAGCGAGGAAGTACAAAGGAGAAGCACAGGAGAATCATCAAGTGCTGCAGTGTAAGTGGAAACAAGAGGAAGGCCTAAGGAAAGGTTCAAAAACCAAAAGGGTCGTGATCGCTCAAGACGAAGCAAGTCACACACAAAGTTAGTTCTTGAATGTTGGAACTGCGGCAAGAAGGGCCACGTCAAGAAGGATTGTTGGTCCAAGAAGAAGAAGGAGACAGAGTCTCAAGACAACAAGCCAACATCCGCGGCCAATGTGGCAGGTAAAGTAGAGCAAGATGCTCTAATTCTCTCATTAGACAATGTGTCTAATTCCTGGATAGTAGATTCCGGGGCTTCATTCCATGCGACACCACACAAGCAATATTTCCAAGACTACACCAAAGGTAATTTTGGGTATGTATACTTGGGAGATGATGAAGCTTGTGA
Organism: Adiantum capillus-veneris; assembly: GCF_014529385.1. Classification (NCBI taxonomy): domain Eukaryota; kingdom Viridiplantae; phylum Streptophyta; class Polypodiopsida; order Polypodiales; family Pteridaceae; genus Adiantum; species Adiantum capillus-veneris. Next base: position 117,576,057 of record NC_140952.1, on the reverse strand, counting down.
GATTGCCGGCAAAGGTACAGTTTCTGTCCAAACTACTAACGGAAATGAATGGAAGCTTCAAGATGTTAGGCATGTTCCTTCTCTATGCAAAAATTTGATCTCTACAGGACAATTGGACGATGAAGGTCACAACATTGCATTCGGAAACAAACGGTGGAAGATCTCAAAGGGATCTTGGTGGTTGCCAAGGGAGAAAAAGTCGGTACACTTTACTTGTGTACTGTTAGCACGCAACCTTCAGCTTGTGCAGCAACTACAGAAGTTGACAGTGCGGTGTGGCACTACTGACTTGGGCATATGAGTGCCAAAGGAATGCAAACCCTTCAAACAAAGAAGCTTCTACCAGGTTTGAAAGAAGTGGACTTAGAATTCTATGAAGATTGTGTTTATGGTAAACAAAAGAGGGTAAAATTTCAAAAATCAAGAAATGAAAGAAAAAATAAAAAACTTGAGTTGGTCATTCTGATGTTTGGGGTCCTGCAAGTACACCATCACTTGGTGGCTCATTGTACTATGTAACATTTATAGATGATGCGACTAGAAAAACATGGGTTTATGTCATGAAGAATAAGTCCGATGTATTTTCCATATTTCAAAGGTGGAAAGCCTTTGTGGAGAATGAAACAGGTACCAAGGTTAAATGCCTCAGATCCGACAATGGAGGCGAATATTGCAGCCAAGCTTTTGAAAGCTTTTGTGCTAGCAATGGCATTCGAAGGCAAAGGACAACCCCAAGGACACCTCAAAAAAATGGGATTTCGGAAAGGATGAACAAGACAATCATGGAGCGAGCACGAAGCATGCGGCTACATGCAGGCCTACCCCTTGAGCTTTGGGCAGAAGCTGTAAGTACTTCTGTGTACTTAATCAATCAGTCACCCTCAACAACATTGGATGGGGGAGTTCCAGAAGAGGCATGGACAGGTAAACCGGTGAATTATGCATTTCTCAAAGTGTTTGGGTGTGAGGCTTTCATGCACATAGATAGAAGCCTAAGATCAAAGCTAGATGCAAAGTCCAAAAAGTATTTCTTCATTGGCTATGGAGAAGGTGACTTTGGGTATCGCCTATGGAATCCTTAAGATGGTAAAATCTTAAAGAGTAGGGATGTAATCTTAAAGAGTAGGGATGTAATTTTAAAGAGTAGGGATGGTAAAATCTTAAAGAGTAGGGATGTAATTTTTAACGAACAAAATATGTACAAAAATTACTTGGAAAGAAAACAAACAAAAGAAACAGGTGATGAGTACATGGAGCTTGAGGACGGTGAAGACTCAAGGACTGTAAACGGTGACAATGTGCAACAACGTCAACCAAATGAGGAGCCTCAACCTACTCCCCGAAGATCTACAAGAGCAAGTAGACCTCCAGAAACGTTTGTTCCTTCCTTCAACCATCTCTTGATCTCAGATTCTGGAGAGCCGGAATCATACGAAGAAGCTATGCAACATGAATCCAAAGAAGAATGAACGAAGAGCATGCAAGTGGAGATGGACTCACTACATCGCAACCAAACATGGGAATTGGTTGAGTTTCCTAAAGGTAAGCGGGCACTTCAAAACAAATGGGTGTACAAGCTGAAGGAAGAAGAAGGTGGGAAGAAAAGGTACAAGTCTACGCTTGTGGTAAAAGGGTTTTCTCAAAAGAAAGGTATTGACTTCAATGAAATATTTTCTCCTATTGTTAAAATGAACTCAATTAGGCTTGTCTTAAGCCTTGTGGCTGCTCATGATCTAAATCTCGAGCAAATGGATGTATACGGCATTCCCTCACGGTGATTTAGAGGAGGAAATCTACATGCTTCAACCAAAGGGGTATGAAGTAAAAGGTAAGGAGAAAATGGTTTGCAGATTAAAGAAGAGCTTGCATGGTTTAAAGCAAGCATCAAGACAATGGTACTTGAAGTTTGATCGATGGATGTTGGATCATGGATTCACAGGATGCAACTCGGATCACTGCGTCTACACAAAGAATTTGGAAGATGGGAAATTCATCATCCTAATGTTGTATGTTGATGACATGTTGATTGCAAGTGCTAACATGCAGGAAATCAAAGACCTAAAAGAGAAGCTAAATCTTTTTCAATGAAAGATTTAGGTGCTACAAAGAGGATACTTGGTATGAAAATATCAAGGGACAGGACGAAGAAGACAATAAAGCTATCTCTAGCAGATTACATCAAGAAGGTACTAGAAAGGTTTGCAATGCAAAATGCAAAACCAGTTTCTACACCTTTGGCTAGTCATTTTAAACTAACAAAGGATATGTGTCCAAAGACACAAGAGGAGATAGCCTATATGTCTAAAGTTCCATATGCTGCAGCGGTAGATTCTCTAATGTATGCTATGGTCTGGACAAGGCCAGACAGTGCACATGCAGTGGGAGTTGTGAGTAGGTTCATGGACAACCCAGGTAAAGAGCATTGGCAAGCTGTGAAGTGGATACTTAGGTATCTAAAAGGGACAACAACAAATGTTTTGTGTTTTGGAGGAACTGATATTTTTCTAGAAGGGTATGCTGATGCAGATATGGCAGGTGACAAAGATACTCGAAGGAGCACTACTGGCTATGTATTCACGTTTGGAGGCACAGCAGTAAGCTGGGCTTCAAAGCTGCAGAAAGTGGTTTCACTTTCTACCACGGAAGCAGAGTATGTAGCAATGACGGAGGCAAGCAAAGAAATTCTGTGGCTTCACAGATTCTTAGAAGAGCTTGGATTCAAACAAGACAATTGTGTCTTGTACAGTGATAGCCAAAGCGCTATCCATCTTGCAAAGAACTCAGCCTTTCATTCAAGGACAAAGCACATTGAGGTGAGATATCACTTTATACGCACTCTTTTGGAAGAGGGACAGCTAAAGCTAGGAAAGGTGCATACAAGTGAAAATCCTGCAGACATGTTTACAAAGGTGGTCAACAAGGAGAAGTTGAGCTTTTGCTCATCTTCAATCGGCATTCAAGGATAAGAAGCCAGAATGGAAAGCAGTCACAGGTTTGGTTTGGAGATCAGTCTCCAAGTGGGAGATTGTTAAGTATGGAGCCTGATTTATCCTTATAATTTTCTGTGGTAAAAGCGCACATTTGTAAGGCCCCCATTATGAGGAGAAGCCATCGTGCGTGAAGGAAAATCACTCACCGGAAATCAAAATTTTCACAGCCAAAAATCAGGGGCAACTTTAAAGGCCTCTGGGGCGGAAGCCCCCGAGACTTTTTTTCCCTCACCGGAATATTCCTTTTCGCCGGAATATTATGGCCGGACAGCGGCTGGAAAGTGGTCGAAAAACAACCGTCGGTTGGCCGTTGGCCGGTAGTCAATGGCCGGTGGCCGGTGGCCTAATTCAATGGCCGGTGGCCGAATTCAAAAGCGGATTTGTCTACACAAGGGCGGCCACACATGGGCGGATTGGAGGGTCCGATTTGGACTTATTCACACAAGGGCAGCTACACATGGCTGCCTCTCATAAGAGAGGGCAGCCCTTTTGGCCTATAAAAGGAGGCCATTTCTACACACATTTGATAGTGTGAAGTTGAAGCAACAAGGTGAGTGTGAGGTGGTGAGAGTGAAGCAAGGCAGGAGCTCCATTAAGGGTATAATCCCTTTGTAAACTACTTCTTGTTTTGAAGTACTAAAGCCATTGAGTGGTTGCTTTCCCGTGGACATAGCCCACATTGGGTGAACCACGTATATCGTGTGTACTCTCTCTCTTTCTCTCTCTCTACTCTATAATCTCTTGTGTGTGAAATCTATCTCTCTCCATTAAGTAATCTACTCAAATATCTATTTAGCTACGTCTTATTTCCTAACACCTGCCACTGCAACCTCATCTACTACATGGACGAGCAAGTGCATTTGGATAGTTAGACAGGTCGTGGGTAGATACTTCTCAATCATGCAAACTGTCTCAATGGAGTTAGCCCTTGCGACTGCAATAGATTCCTCCTGTATCTCCTTGGAAGAGATTCACCGCACTAGCTCTGAAATCTTGTATATGCAGGTCCGCACTTCCTTCGTTAAACACCCCTTGATCGCAATTGGAAGAATGAATTGCAAGAACTTATGCCAGTCGTACGATTTCAGTCCTGACAATTGATCGTCACGGGTGAATGCTGTCTTGAGACATCGCATATATCCTGTTGGCGTCTTGAACTCTGAAATCACCCTTTTAACTTGTCGCTCTTCGTTTTTTAGCAATACCCATGGCGCTCTTGGAAGTTTTATTTGGCCAGCTGCATTGGTGAAAGGCCACAGCTCTGGCATCTTTCCAACTGACTGCAAATCATCTCGTGAAGCTCGATTGTCTTTCATTCCCATGATTGTCTTCCAGAGGAGCTCTCCCACATTCTTGAATATATGCATTGGATCCAACAAATGGTTAATTAGTAGATCACCCCAGTACGGCAACGTATGGAGAATGGACAAACTTTTCATTCCTGGAACAGGTTGCCCCACATGTTGCTCCCATCGGCGAAGCCACTCTTGTACATGCATAGGACGACATTCGATGCGACCAAGCTGACCTTCGCGCAAGTGATGGCCATCTGGAAGATAACGGTGGTGGCCTTGATAAATTGTCTTTTCAAGAGAGGAAGAATAACGCACATCCAAGGACTGCCCGCAAATTGGACATGCATTGTATCTCGAAGTTGTTAGCCCTGCATATATTAAAGCATGAATCAGGCCAAGGCAAAGTGCTTGTGAATAGCGAGAATTTTGTAAATCAAGAACCATTACCAGAAGCTTCTCTGTATCCTGGCCAATCATGCATAGTCCACATAAGAAGTCCATGGATCCTTGCATGCTGTTGTCCTAGTGGTTTAACCGCATCTGCTATGTCGATCCCATGCCATAAATCTTGGAGCTCATCAACTAGTGGAGCTAGATAAACATCCATGTTTTTTGCCTTGAACTTACCAGGTACAATCAAGCTTAATATCAAATGACCCTTCTTGATGGCAAGCCACGGCGGGAGGTTGTAATTGATAAGGCACATAGGCCAAGTGCTCCATGACGAGCTTCTCAAGCCAAATGGATTGACTCCATCCATTGCCATGCCCAAACACAAATTGCGTGGTTCACTCTTAAAATGTGGCCAGGTATCTTCAATGTGCCTCCAGGCCTTTGAATCAACAGGCACCCTAAATGTTGCGTCAGTGGATCTATTCGTAGAATTCCACCGCATCAACTTTGCAATGGAACCACAACGAAACATGCTTTTTATCCTAGGAATAATAGGGAAATGCCGCAACACTTTAGCTGGCACTGTCTCGCCAACTGCATCTTGTTTGTAGCGCATTGCTCCGCACTTAGGACACGACAGACAATCTGCGAATTCATTGCGAAAAAGAATGCAATCATTTGGACATGCATGAATCTTGTTGTAGTCCAAGCCAACTGAGGTCAATAGTTGCTTTGCGTCTGGCCTGGAGGGGGGCATTTCATTGCCAGCCGGGAGAAGTTGCTCCCGCAACAACCTGTTTAAGCCACATTAAATAAAAAAGCTCTCCAAGCACGTCACCGTTGCAATCGGAAAATGCCTTTTATAAATTACTTGCATCGGCCCACCCGTACACTGACTGAAGATTCAAAAACGCCAGACAAGTATGAAGCGTCAATATTTTGGCGCCTTCATAAATTGGTTGACATGCCAACTTCCTCAACATGTCTTCAGGAGATAGGCGCACGGCTTCTGGTGCTGCTTCGTTAGCGTTCTCCTCGCTTGTCTAGAAGAAGGCATCCAGCATCTCCTCCATGCCGTCGTCTTCTGTCTGTAAGTCCTTTTCTGCTTCCATCCTTGGCTCTATATTGGTCGGACCTTCACGCATAATCCTTTTTCTCTCTCTCTCAGATGTAGGTGCTATGTCACGAAAATCAATGCCCGTTCCGTAAGAATCGTATCGTAGATTCTGTACGGTTTCTTTAGAAAACTCTTCGTACTTGTGTACATGCTCATTACATATCCTATGCTTGCGCAGGATTTGATACTTGCAGAGCGTGCACGAGCATGCAATCTTTTCCTCCATGTTAGTTGATAACGTTGCCATCTACAATGATTATGAATGTTGTTTTAATATATATACTCCTCACAATGTAAACTACCTCGCATTCTCTAGTCTTGCCCAATCTCCGTACACCTCGGTCCAGAGGTGTACGGAGATCAGGATCACCAAGTCAAAATATCGTCTTTATTGGTCAAATCCTATATGGGCAGACACATACGTGCACTCCCAGGTGTACATGGCAATGCATGTAGCGGGCAAAACCCCTTTGCCTCTTTTAGTTCCATAGTTTCTTCAACATCCTACGGCTACCTACGGCTTGTGTATTTGACGTTAATTAAACCCCATTGACCTACGGCTTGCCATACACGCTCTTGACATTGCGTTAAGACAAAGAAGCCATTTCCGAAGTCCGTTTGCGTTTTTCTGTAGAAAATCGCAACCGGATTTGACCTACGGCTTGTGTATTTGGCGTTTCTTCTATCCGTTTGACCTACGGCTTGCCATACGCGCTCTTGACATTGCCTAAAGACTACCTAATCGTCTACGGATGGTTTCAGAAGGCATAGAAGCCATTTTCGAAGTCCGTTTGCGTTTTTCCGTAGAAAAACGCAACCGGATTTGAACTACGGCTTGTGTATTTAGCGTTTCTTCTATCCGTTTGACCTACGGGTTTCCATACGCACTCTTGACATTTCCTAAAGACTACCTAATCGTCTATGGATGGTTTCAGAAGGCATAGAAGCCATTTCCGAAGTCTGCTTGTGTTTTTTCGTAGAAAAACGCAACCGGATTTGACCTACGGCTTGTGTATTTGGCGTTTCTTCTATCCGTTTGACCTATGGGTTGCCATACGTGCTCTTCACATTGCTTGAAGACTACCTAATCGTCTTTGGATGGTTGGTTTCAGGAGGCATAGAAGCCATTTCGGAAGTCCGTTTGCGTTTTTCCGTAGAAAAACCCAACTGGATTTGACCTACGGCTTGTGTATTTGGCGTTTCTTCTATCCGTTTGACCTATGGGTTGCCATACGTGCTCTTCACATTGCTTGAAGACTACCTAATCGTCTTTGGATGGTTGGTTTCAGGAGGCATAGAAGCCATTTCGGAAGTCCGTTTGCGTTTTTCCGTAGAAAAACCCAACTGGATTTGACCTACGACTTGTGTATTTGGCGTTTCTTCTATCCGTTTGACCTACGGGTTGCCATACGCACTCTTGACATTTCCTAAAGACTACCTAATCGCCTACGGATGGTTTTAGAAGGCATAGAAGCCATTCCCGAAGTCCGTTGGCGTTTTTCCGTAGAAAAACGCAACCAGATATGACCTAAGGCTTGTGTTTTTGGCGTTTCTTCTATCCGTTTGACCTACGGCTTGCCATACGCGCTCTTGAAATTGCCTAAAGACTACCTTATCATCTACGGATGGTTTCAGTACACATAGAAGCCATTTCCGAAGTCCGTTTGCGTTTTTCCGTAGAAAACCGCAACTTGATTTGACCTACGGCTTGTGTATTTGGCGTTTCTTCTATCCGTTTGACCTACGCCTTGCCATACGTGCTCTTGACATTGCCTAAAGACTACCTAATCGTCTACGGATGGTTTCAGAAGACATAGAAGCCATTTCCGAAGTCCGTTTGCGTTTTTCCGTAGAAAAACGCAACCGGATTTGACCTATGGCTTGTGTATTTGGCGTTTCTTCTATCCCTTTGACCTATGGGTTGCCAAACGTGCTCTTGATATTGCCTAAAGACTACCATGATCGTCTATGAATGGTTTCAGAAGGCATAGAAGCCATTTCCGAAGTCCGTTTGCGTTTTTCCGTACAAAAACGCCACCGGATTTGACCTACGGCTTGTGTATTTGGCGTTTTTTCTATCCGTTTGATCTACGGATTGCCATACGCTCTCTTGACATTTTCTAAAGACTACCTAATCGTCTACAGATGGTTTCAGTAGGCATAGAAGCCATTTCCAAAGTCCATTTGCGTTTTTCCGTAGAAAAACGCAACCGGATTTGACCTACGGCTTGTGTATTGGGAGTTTCTTCTATCCATTTGACCTACGGCTTGCCATACGCGCTCTTGACCTTTCCTAGAGACTACTTAATCATCTACCGATGGTTTCAGAAGGCATAGAAGCCGTTTCCGAAGTCCATTTGCGTTTTTCCTTAGAAAAACTCAACCGGATTTGACCTACGATTTGTGTATTTGGCGTTTCTTCTATCCGTTTCACCTACGGGTTGCCATACGTGCTCTTGACATTGCCTAAAGACTACCTAATCGTGTATGGATGGTTTTAGAAGGCATAGAAGCCATTTCCGAAGTCCGTTTGCGTTTTTCTGTAGAAAAACGCAACCGGATTTAACCTACGGCTCGTGTATTTGGCATTTCTTCTATCCGTTTGACCTACTGGTTTCCATACGCACTCTTGACATTGCATAAAGACTACCTAATCGTCTACGGATGGTTTCAGAAGGCCTAGAAGCCATTTCCGAGGTCCGTTTGCGTTTTTCCGTAGAAAAACGCAACCGGATTTGACCTATGGCTTGTGCATTTGGCTTTCTTCTATCCGTTTTACCTACGGCTTGCCATACGTGCTCTTGACATTGCCTAAAGACTACCTAATCGTCTATGGATGGTTTCAGAAGGCATAGAAGCTATTTCCGAAGTCCGTTTGCGTTTTTCCTGTAGAAAATCGCAACCGGATTTGCCCTACGGCTTGTGTATTTGGCGTTTCTTCTTTCCGTTTGACCTACGGGTTGCCATACGCACTCTTGACATTGCCTAAAGACTACCTAATCGACTATGGATGGTTTCAGAATGCATAGAAGCCATTTTCGAAGTCCATTTGCGTTTTTTCGTAGAACAACGCAACCGGATTTGACCTACGGCTTGTGTATTTAGCGTTAATTCAAACCCATTGACCTACGGCTTGCCATACGTGCTCTTGACATTGCCTAAAGACTACCTAATCATCTACGGATGGTTTCAGTATCCATAGAAGCCATTTCCGAAGTCCGTTTACGTTTTTCCGTAGAAAAACGCAACCGGATTTGACCTACGGCTTGTATATTTGGCGTTTCTTCTATCCGTTTGACCTACGGCTTGCCATACGCGCTCTCGACATTGCCGTGAAAATCAATGCCCGTTCCGTAAGAGTCGTATCGTAGATTCTGTACGGTTTCTTTAGAAAACTCTCTGTACTTGTGCACATGCTCATTACATATCCTATGCTTGCGCAGGATTTGATACTTGCAGAGCGTGCACGAGCATGCAGTCTTTTCCTCCATGTTAGTTGATGATGTTGCCATCTACAATGATTATGAATGTTGTTTTAATATATATACTCCTCACAATGTAAACTACCTCGCATTCTCTAGTCTTGCCCAATCTCCGTACACCTCGGTCCAGAGGTGTACGGAGGTAAGGACCACCGGGTCAAAATATCGTCTTTATTGGTCAAATCCTATATGCGTAGACACATACGTGCACTCCCAGGTGTACATGGCAATGCATGTAGTGGGCAAAACCCCTTTGCCTCTTTTAGTTCCATAGTTTCTTCAACATCCTACGGCTTGTGTAGTTGACGTTAATTAAAACCCATTGACCTACGGCTTGCCATACACGTTCTTGACATTGCGTTAAGACAAAGAAGCCATTTTCGAAGTCCGTTTGCGTTTTTCCGTAGAAAATCGCTACCGGATTTCACCTACGGCTTGTGTATTTGGCGTTTCTTCTATCCGTTTGACCTACGGCTTGCCATACGCACTCTTGACATTGCCTAAAGACTACCTAATCATCTACAGATGGTTTCAAAAGGCATAGAAGCCATTTCTGAAGTCCGGTCGCTTTTTTGTACAAAAACGCAACCCGATTTGACCTACGGCTTGTGTATTTGGTGTTTCTTCTATCCGTTTGCTCTACGGCTTGCCATACGCGCTCTTGACATTGCCTAAAGACTACCTGATCGTCTACGGATGGTTTTTGTATGCATAGAAGCAATTTCCGAACTCCGTTTGCGTTTTTCCGTAGAAAAACGCAACCGGATTTGACCTACGGCTTGTGTATTTGGCGTTTCTTCTATCCGTTTGACCTACGGGTTGCCATACGCGCTCTTGACATTGCATAAAGACTACCTAATCATCTACGG